>NC_140018.1:30885401-31537789 GCF_964263955.1 Coregonus lavaretus | reverse complement strand
TGCAAATCAGGGGTTGGTACGGTGGTACCATGAGAAGAACATCAATAACTGTCAATGGTAGTGATTGCTAATCGTAGTCCCTTTTGATCTGTTTCTTTGTACATACTGAGTTCAAACACAAACATGACAAAAGGGATGGAATGGTCAAAAACATGAATGGTCTCTGAATCCCCACACCCAGTGCTCAAGGCGAATCATATAACTATTGACATAAGAGCATGTACATCATAGGCCTATCTGGCTTGTATGATTATGATAGTCATAATGCTGCTTGACAGTGTCATAAAGTGTATTTTCTTAGCCCAAGTAAAGTGAAATAGGATGGTCATAATGCTTAATGACAGTGTCATAAAGTATTTATAAATACAGTACCAGTCAAAGGTGTTTTTCTTTATTTTTACTATTTTCTACATTGTAGAATAATAGTGAAGACATCAAAACTATTAAATAACACATATGGAATCATGTAGTAACCAAAAAAGTGTTAAACAAATCTAAATATATTTTATATTTGAGATTCTTCAAGTAGCCAACCTTTGCCTAGATGACGGCTTTGCACACTCTTGGCATTCTCTCAACCAGCTTCACCTGGAATTATTTTCCAATAGTCTTGAAGGAGTTCCCAATATATGCTGAGCACTTGTTGGCTGATTTTTCTTCACTCATCCCAAACCATCTCAATTGGGTTGAGGTCGGAGGATTGTGGAGGCCAGGTTATCTGATGCAGCACTCCATCACTCTCCTTCTTGGTAAAATAGCCCTTGCACAGCATGGAGGTGTGTTGGTTCATTGTCCTATTGAAAAACAAATGATAGTCCTACTAAGCCCAAACCAGATGGGATGGCGTATCGCTGCAAAATGCTGTGGTAGCCATGCTGGTTAAGTCTGCCTTGAATTCTAAATAAATCACAGACAGTGTGACCAGCAAAGCACCCCCACACCATAACACCTCCTCCTCCATGCTTTACGATAGGAACTACACATGCAGGGATCATCCGTTCACCCACACCGCGTCTCACAAAGACACGGCGGTTGGAATCAAAAATCTAAAAATTTGACTCCAGACCAAAGGACACATTTCCACCGGTCTAATGTCCATTGCTCATGTTTCTTGGCCAAAGCAGGTCTCTTCTTATTATTGATGTCCTTAATAGTGGTTTCTTTGCAGCAATTCAACCATGAAGGCCTGATTCACACAGTCCACTCTGAACAGTTGATGTTGAGATGTGTCTGTTACTTGAACTCTGTGAAGCATTTATTTGGGCTGCAATTTATGAGGCTGGTAACTCTAATAAACGTATCCTCTACAGCAGAGGTAACTCTGGGTCTTCCATTCCTCTGGCTGTCCTCATGAGAGCCAGTTTCATCATAGTACTTGATGGTTTTTGCGACTGCACTTGAAGAGTGTGCAAAGCTGTCATCAAGGCAAAGTGTGGCTATTTGAAGAATCTCAACTATAAAATTTATTTGGTTTCTACATGATTCCATATGTGTTATTTCATAGTTTTGATGTCTTCACTATTATTCTACAATGTAGAAAACAGTAAAAATAAAGAAAAACCCTGGAATTAGTACGTGTGTCCAAACTTTTGACTGATACTGTATACATACTTGTTTTTATACATTTTACTTTATTATTTTCCCCTAACCGTACCACCCCTCCCGTAATTGGAGTAAACTAGTGGACAACAATCAAACATATTTATTAAGCCAATCAAATGTATTTATAAATCCCTTTTTACATCAGCAGATGTCACAAAGTGCTATGCAGAAACCCAGCCTAAAACCCCAAACAGCAAGCAATTCAGATGTAGAAGCACGGTGGCTAGGAAAAACTCCCTAGAAAGGCAGGAACCTGGGAAGAAACCTAGAGATGAACCAGGCTCTGAGGGGTGGCCAGTCCTCTTCTGGCTGTGCCGGGTGGAGATTATAAGAGTACAGTGCCTTGCAAAAGTATTCATCCCCCTTGGCATTTTTCCTATTTTGTTGCATTACAACCTGAAATGAAAAAAATAACTTGTTTCAAAAAATTCTAAAAAATAAATAACGGAAAAGTGGTGCATGCATATGTATTCACCCCCTTTGCTATGAAGCCCCTAAATACGATCTGGTGCAACCAATGACCTTCAGAAGTCACATAACTAGTTAAATAAAGTCCACCTGTGTGCAATCTAAGTGTCACATCATCTCAGTATATATACACCTGTTCTGAAAGGCCCCAGAGTCTGCAACACCACTAAGCAAGGGGCACCACCAAGCAAGCGGCACCATGAAGACCAAGGAGCTCTCCAAACAGGTCAGGGCCAAAGTTGTGGAGAACTACAGATCAGGGTTGGGTTATAAACAAATATCCGAAACTTTGAACATCCCACAGAGCACCATTAAATCCATTATTGAAAAATTTAAAGAATATGGCACCACAACAAACCTGCCAAGAGAGGGCCGCCCACCAAAACTCAACTCACTTTAAGCCGGACACTCCACAGAGCTGGGCTTTACGGAAGAGTGGCCAGAAAAAAGCCATTGCTTAAAGAAAAAAAGTGTTTCTTCTCTTGGTGTTTGCCAAAAGGCATGTGGGAGAATCCCCAAACATATGGAAGAAGGTGCTCTGGTCAGATGAGACTAAAAATTGAGCTTTTTGGCCATCAAGGAAAGCGCTGTGTCTGGCGCAAACCCAACACCTCTCATCACCCCGAGAACACCATCCCAACAGTGAAGCATGGTGGTGGCAGCATCATGCTGTGGTGATGTTTTTCATCGGCAGGGACTGGGAAACTGGTCAGAAATTAAGGAATGACGGATGGCGCTAAATACAGGGAAATTCTTGAGGGAAACCTGTTTTAGTCTTCCAGAGATTTGAGACTGGGACGGAGGTTCACCTTCCAGCAGGATAATGACCCTAAGCATACTGCTAAAGCAACACTTGAGTGGTTTAAAGGGAAACATTTAAATGTATTGGAATGGCCTAGTCAAAGCCCAGACCTCAATCCAATTGAGAATCTGTGGTATGACTTAAAGATTGCTGTACACCAGCAGAACCCATCCAACTTGAAGGAGCTGGAGCAGTTTTGCCTTGAAGAATGGGCAAAAATCCCAGTGGCTAGATGTGCTAAGCTTATAGAGACATACCCCAAGAGACTTGCAGCTGTAATTGATGCAAAAGGTGGCTCTACAAAGTATTAACTTTGGGGGGGGTGAATAGTTATGCACGCTCAAGTTTTCAGTTTTTTGGTCTTATTTCTTGTTTGTTTCACAATAAAATATATGTTGCATCTTCAAAGTGGTAGGCATGTTGTGTAAATCAAATGATACAAACCCCCAAAAAATCCATTTTAATTCCAGGTTGTAAGGCAACAAAATAGGAAAAATGCCAAGGGGGTGAATACTTTCGCAAGCCACTGTACATGGCCATTTAAGGCCAGATTGTTCTTCAAGATGATCAAACGTCCATAGATGACCAGCAGGGTCAAATAATAATCACAGTGGTTGTGGAGGGTGCAACAGGTCAGTACCTCAGGAGTAACTGTCAGTCTTTTGATATCCGAGCATTCAGAGGTCAAGACAGCAGCTGCGAGAGAGAGAGAGAGAGAGAGAGAGAGAGAGAGAGAGAGAGAGAGAGAGAGAGAGAGAGAGAGAGAGAGAGAGAGAGAGAGTCGAAAACAGCAGGTCCGGGACAAGGTACCAAGTCCAGTGAAGAGGACAGAGTTCCCTAGCCGCAGGCAGAACAGTTGACACTGGAGCAGCAGCATAACCAGGTGGACTGGGGACAGCCAGGGGTCATCAGGTCAGGTAGCAACACTTAGGCTTCTACATATATACATTTACATTTTAGTCATTTATCAGACGCTCTTATCCAGAGCGACTTACAGTTAGTGAGTGCATGCATTATTTTTTAAATACTGGCCCCCCATGGGAATCGAACCCACAACCCTGGCGTTGCAAACACCATGCTATACCAACTGAGCTACATCCCTGCCGGCCATTCCCTCCCCTACCTTGGACGACGCTGGGCCAATTGTGCGCCTCCCCATGGGTCTCCTGGTCACGGCCAGCCACGACAGAGCCTGGATTCGAACCAGGATCTCTAGTGGCACAGCTAGCACTGCGATGCAGTGCCTTAGACCACTGCGCCACTCGGGAGCATTTTACGGACACAGTATATTTTAGTTATCTTTTGTTTGTTTTTAGTTCCATCCTTCAGCTACCCTCAACCCCTCCCATCTATCTCTGAAGACCATACCGTTTTTATTTGCCATATATTTTTCACAAAAGTTCTGAGCCTATATACATTTTACGGACAAAGTATATTTTACATGAGTTATGTTGTGAATTTTTGTCCGACCATTCAACTCCACTTTTCCCATCTATGTCTGACCACCATCCAGTTTTGATTTCTATTTGCCATATATTTTTCAACTGTGCTGTGATGTTTCACAAAAGTTCTGAACTTTTCTATTCTCATAGTTTCTAAATGTTGTAAATTATTAGATTATAAAGTAAAGATAAACATTATTGCTAAGAGTAAATAAAAATAAATTATATACATTTTGTAAATTTAAAATAAACATTTTTGCTAATAGTATTATTATATTATTGATTGATTGACAATTACTTTTTAAATCACCCAGCAGTGCTATTTGCAAGAGTTAGCTCCAGGTAAATGTTGCAATTCTTTAACCATTCCTGAACCTGCGACCAAAAACAAGCTACATATGGACAGTACCAAAGAAAATGAACTAATGATTCTGTCTCTTCGCAGCAAAATCTGCAGAGTTTGGATGGTTGTATCCCCCATATATATATATATATATATATATATATATATATATATATAACATTCTATTGGTTGCAAGAATTTTGTGTAATAATTTAAATTGAAAAACTCAAAGTTTTGAATCCAGCGTCGTTTTGTGTATCAGTTCATAAACCATGTGCCATGGAATCAGTACATCGAAAACCTCTTCCCAACTATTTTTGCAATCTATATGGCACACCTGTCAATTTTTTAGTCCTTAATAAATTAACTGTTATACTTTTTTATTTATCACAATTTTCTTTAACCAATGTTGGTCTTTAATGCAGGGCCGACAGACAAGTTCCTTACTTTCTCCCTCTTCCACTTGCCTCTTCCATTTTTGTGGTAATGCTGCAATTAGTTGGTTGTAATTTTGAGTAGAGCAGATGTTTCCATATATTTTTGTTAGCTGCATGTGTGACTTAACTCCACCAATCTTATTTATGATATATATATATATATATTTTCAATTAGTATATTTGAGTTTAACCATATTGTTTGTTGTAATATTTGTTCTGTCTTTTATAGTGGATTAAACTGAAATTGGAACCTACTTCCTATGGCTTGTTTTAAAAATAGCGATATTTTGGAGATGATTTCATTTTCAATTAATTGAAAGTGAGAGGTTGTAATCGGAATAAACAGGAAAAGTCCATTCTTGAACATGGGGTGATGTCATGTTCGTTTAAGGACGGGTCAAACCAAGGCGCAGCGTGAAATGCGTACATGTTTATTTCACCGATAAACACACGAACAAAACAACAAACCAACGAAATGTGAAGTCCTAAGGCTATACACAATATTTTTTATATATATATATATATATATTTTTTTTGTCATTTAGCAGACGCTCTTGTCCAGAGCGACTTACAGGAGCAATTAGGGTTAAGTGCCTTGCTCAAGGGCACATCGACAGATTTTTCACCTAGACGGCTCGGGGATTAGTACCAGCGACCTTTCGGTTACTGGCACAACGCTCTTAACCACTAAGCTACAATACAAGCCTCTAACACGGAACAAGATCCCACAACTACCGCATGCCAACAGGCTGCCTAAGTATGATCCCCAATCAGAGACAACGAGCGACAGCTGCCTCTGATTGGGAACCACACCGGCCAACATAGATCTACACATACTAGATATTACACATAGATATACACAACATAGAATATACACACCCTGACTCAACATATAAGAGTCCCCTGAGTCAGGGCGTGACAGGTGAGACATTCTTACTAATCTGCTAGAGAACCAGTTCGGATTTAAGTATAACTTTCGTATGACTGAAGCCTTTAGTGAGCGGTCTAATGTTTTAACCCTCCCTTGTCCTGTCCGGGTCAAAATGACCCAGGCTACGTGTTAGAGTGAGTGGCTGTATAACCCCTAGCGTTGTCCTGTCCTGTCCGGGGTCAAAATGACCCAGGCTACGTGTTAGAGCGAGTGGCTGTATAGCCCCTAGCGTTGTCCTGTCCTGTCCGGGGTCAAAATGACCCAGGCTACGTGTCAGTGCCTACATGTTAGAGCGAGTGGCTGTATAACCCCTAGCGTTGTCCTGTCCAGGTCAAAAAGACCCAGGGTACGTGTCAGAGCCTACGTGTTAGAGCGAGTGGCTGTATAACCCCTAGCGTTGTCCTGTCCTGTCCTGGCTGGGGTCAAAACGGCCCAGGCTACGTGTCAGTGCATACGTGTTAGAGGGAGTGGTTGTATAACCCCTAGCGTTGTCCTGTCCTGGCTGGGGTCAAAACGGCCCAGGCTACGTGTCAGAGCCTACGTGTTAGAGCGAGTTGCTGTATATCCCCTCCCGCTGTCCTGTCCGGGTCAAAAAGACCCAGGCTACGTGTCAGAGCCTACGTGTTAGAGCGAGTGGCTGTATAACCCCTAGCGTTGTCCTGTCCTGTCTGGGTCAAAAAGACCCAGGCTATGTGTCAGAGTGTTAGAGCGAGTGGCTGTATAACCCCTAGCGTTGTCCTGTCCTGTCCTGGCTGGGGTCAAAACGGCCCAGGCTACATGTCAGAGCCTACGTGTTAGAGCGAGTGGCTGTATATCCCCTCCCGCTGTCCTGTCCGGGTCAAAAAGACCCAGGCTACGTGTTAGAGTGTTAGAGCGAGTGGCTGTATAACCCCTAACGTTGTCCTGTCCTGTCCGGGGTCAAAATGACCCAGGCTACGTGTCAGAGTGTTAGAGCGAGTGGCTGTATAACCCCTAGCGTTGTCCTGTCCTGGCCGGGGTCAAAACGACCCAGGCTACGTGTCAGAGCCTACGTGTTAGAGCTAGTGGCTGTATATCCCCTCCCGCTGTCCTGTCCGGGTCAAAAAGACCCAGGCTACGTGTTAGAGTGTTAGAGCGAGTGGCTGTATAACCCCTAGCGTTGTCCTGTCCTGTCCTGTCCGAGGTCAAAACGGCACAGGCTACGTGTCAGAGTGTTAGAACGAGTGGTAGTATAACCCCTAGCGTTGTCCTGTCCTGGCTGGGGTCAAAAAGACCCAGGCTACGTGTCAGAGCCTACGTGTTAGAGCGAGTGGCTGTATAACCCCTAGCGTTGTCCTGTCCTGTCCTGCCACCGGGGTCAAAACAACCCAGGCTACGCGTTAGAGGCATAAGCTCTGAGCCAGAGGTAGTAGGTAAGCCGTAAACAAACACCAACACCAAGAACAACTACAACTACAACTACAACTACAACTACAACTACTACTACTACTACTAATAATAATAATAATAATAATAATAATAATAATATTGCCTCGTGGCATGTCCGGACACGTCCCAAAGAGAGGTCTTGGGGACTTCCCCAGCCTGGGTGCCGAAGCTATTATGAGTGCTGTGCGTTTCACGGCCAAACAGGTCCTAGAACATATATTTTCCAATGACTCTGACTGCGACGAGGAAGCGGAGGAGGAAGCGTCCGAAGAAGAAGACGGGGAGGAATACAACCCAGAGGACGAGGAGACCGCCGAGGACGAGGACGACTACGACGACGCCGCCGCCGCCGCCGCCGACGAGGACGACGCCCAAGTAGAAGAAGGCCAAGGCGTAGAAGACGAACGAGACGATGACGACGATGACAACGACGACGACGATGACCAAGAAGAAGAAGAAGAAGGAGAAGAAGAAGAACAAGGGGAAGGTGAAGGAGAGCGAGGAGACCGCTGCCGCCGCCGCCGCCGCCGCCGCCTCAGCCCCCGACCACAACACGATATCCCTCGAGTGGAAAGAGAGACATTCGTGTCGAGAAACGGCCAAATCCAATGGTGCTCGGTGCCCTGTGACAACAATCGGGGCGTCAGAGGGGCCGCCGCAGCGGCAAAAAGTAAACAGGCCCGGTTGCTGAGGTGCCAGAGGACATGAGGCCCGGGCCTACTAGGCAGGCCGTAGGCCAAGCCCGCGACATCCTCTCCACGTTCCGCCTGTTTTTCACACCGGAGATAGAAGACATCATCCTGGAGATGACCAATCTGGAGGTGCGTTCGAAAATACGGAGCCCGAGGCGACGGCGACGGCTGCGGCGACGACGACCACCGCCACTACGCCGACGACCACGAAGACCACGACCGCGGACCCGCCGCGGCCGCTGGAAAGCGATGGACTCCACCGAACTGCGAGCCTACGCAGGGCTGCTCATCCTAGCCGGCGTGTACAGGTCCCGAGGCGAAGCAGCCTCTAGTCTTCTGGGACGCTGAGGCGGGAGGACCATTTCCACGCAACCATGCCGCTCAAAGTCTTTCACGCTTACTCGAGACTCCTTCGCTTCGACGACCGCCAGACCAGAGCCGAGAGACGCGCAGGAGCAGGCGGTGGTGACAAACTTGCGGCCAGTGAGAGAGGTCTGGGACAAGTGGGTCGAGAGGCTGCCGCTCCTCTACAACCCCGGGCCTGACGTGACGGTGGACGAGCAACTGGTCCCTTTCAGAGGTGGGCCGGGCCAACACACCGTACAAGAGCACAACAACACCGTACACAACACAACACGCTAAAGCTAATCTCTTCTCTTTCCTTCCTCTCTCTCTCTCTCTCTCTCTCTCTCTCTCTCTCTCTCCTCTCTCTCTCTCTCTCCTCTCTCTCTCTCTCTCTCTCTCTCTCTCTCTCTCTCTCTCTCTCTCTCTCTCTCTCTCTCTCTCTCTCTCTCTCTCTCTCTCTCTCTCTCTCTCTCCTCCAGGCCGATGTCCTTTCTGCCAGTATATTCCAAGCAAGCCGGCCAAATACGGCATCAAGACCTGGGTGGCCTGCGACTCCAAATCCAGCTACGCCTGGAAGATGCAGGTCTACACCGGGAAGGCCACCTGCGGAGGCCCCAAGAAGATCCAGGGGATGAGGGTCGTGCTCGATTTGACGCAGGGACTCAGGGGTCACAATGTCACCTGCGACAATTTCTTCACCTCATACGAGCTCGCGCGCCAGCTCCTGAGGAGGAACGTCACCGTGGTCGGCACAGTCAGAAAGAACAAGCCAGAGCTCCCGCCGGCGCTGCTCGCCTCAAAGGACAGGCTCCTCTTCTCCTCCAAGTTCGCCTTCACGCCCACCACCGCTCTAGTGTCCTACCTGCCAAAGAAAAACAAGAACGTCTTACTCCTGAGCACGCTGCACACCGAGGCTCACGTTAGCCGTCGCCAGGACAAGAAGCCGGCCATCGTCCTAGACTACAACAGCAACAAGGGAGGTGTGGACAACCTAGACAAGGTGATTGGAACCTACAGCTGCAGGAGGATGACCGCCCGCTGGCCCCTGGTCATCTTCCATAACATCCTTGATGTGTCCTCCTACAACACTTTTGTCATATTGCGAGAGCTCAACCCTACTTGGATGCCTGGTAAGCGAAACAAGAGGAGGGTGTTCCTCGAGCAGCTGGGAAAGGCACTAGTGACTCCGTTCATACAAAGAAGGGCCCGTCTCCCTCGCACCGAAGCCTCTGCGGCGCTCGTCAAAGCTGTTCAGAGGGCTACGTATCGTGATCAGCCCCGGGATCACGCCCCCGCCGCACCGGCCCACGCACCGGCCCACGCACCGGCCCAAGCACCCGACCCCGCACAACCCAGTAAGAGGAAGAGGTGTCAGGTCTGCCCCACAAAGAAGGACTGTAAAACACATACTGTGTGCACCAGGTGTAACAAATACATCTGCAAAGGCTGTTCGCACGCATACTGTCCCACATGTTCCAATTGGGCCTTTAGTGAGAGGGGGACAGTTCGACCCGGAGGGCACGGCGTGTGTACAGAATACCAGGACAACGGGAGGGTTTATATTTAATCATTTCTGCCCTCCGAATTCATATTAATTATATAAATAGGCCAGTTAAATTTTTTCTGGCTTGCCGTTCCAAATAAAATGGAATATTTGTTGCTCATATAATTTACAAAACAAGTTGCTAGGTGTAGGCAAGGCCATAAGCAAATAGGTAAACTGGGATATGACTAAAGAGTTATTCAGGATGATTTTTCCACAAATAGACAGGTATTTTCCTTCCATGGTAGCAAGATCTTATCTATATTTGCTAGCTTTCTATTAAAATACATTGTAGTGAGATTATTTATTTATTTCGCGATATGAATACCCAGTATGTCCACTTCACCGTCAGACCATTTTATTGTTAAACTACACCGTAATATAAAAGTTGTATTTTTTTGTGATCCAATATGTAATATAGTACACTTATCATAATTTGGTTGTAAACCAGAGAGGTTAGAAAAATTATCTAGATCCTCTATGAGACTGTGGAGGGATCCAAATTGTGGATTTAAAAGTAAACATGAATCATCAGCGTACAATGAAACCTTTGGTTTTAAGCCCTGGATTTCTAGCCCCTTGATATTATTGTTGGATCTGATTTTAATAGCTGACATTTCAATGGCCATAATAAATAGATATGCCGATAGTGGACAACCTTGACAACCTCTTACCAGTTTAATACTTTCTGAGAAGTAGCCATTATTTACTATTTTACACCTAGGGTTATTATACATAACTTTAACCCATTGTATAAGAGATTCTCCAAAATTGAAATATTCCAGGTGTTTATATATAAATTCCAGTCGTACTTTATCAAAAGCCTTTTCAAAGTCAGCTATGAATACCAGACCTGGTTTCCCAGATTTTTCATAGTGTTTCCAGTACTCGTCTTATATTATCTCCAATGTATCGACCATGTAAAAATCCTGTCTGATTAGGATGAAGAATATCAGACAATACCTTTTTAATTCTATTCCCTATGCATTTTGCTATAATTTTTGCATCACAACACTGAAGTGTAAGGGGACTCCAATTTTTTAAATGAACTGGATCTTTATATTTACCACTTGGGTCCTGTTTCAGTAATAATGAAATCAGACCATCTTGTTGAATATGTGATAATCTACCATTTTTATAGGAGTGGTTAAAACATGCTAATAACGGTCCTCTGAGTACATCTAAAAAGGTTTGGTATATCTCAACTGGTATGGCATCCAGCCCTGGAGTTTTCTTGGACATAAAGTCTTTAATTGCATCAATAAGTTCCTCCTATGTAATTTGGCCTTCACATGAGTCTTTCTGTACAGCTTTTAATTTTACATTACCTATATTATGTCGGAGAATGTCAGTTATAAATTATTCTGTCCTGGTTAAAAACAAATTGTCATCCAATAGGCTTTGATTACATTTCCAATATCCTCACCCACGTGGAAATTCTGTAAGAGTAATGTACATGCCAATTATTTGACGGTTGGACCATTCTGTCCCGTATCAACACTTTTTAAGCTTTTGGTGCCAGCGAGAATGACATAAGAAAGTAGTCAAGACGACTAGCTTGATTGAGCCTCCACCATGTATACCCTATAATGACAAAGCAAAAACTGGTTTTTAGAAATGTTTGCAAATGTATAAAACATTAAAAATAAAATACCTTGTTTATACACTGCTCAAAAAAATAAAGGGAACACTTAAACAACACAATGTAACTCCAAGTCAATCACACTTCTGTGAAATCAAACTGTCCACTTAGGAAGCAACACTGATTGACAGTACATTTCACATGCTGTTGTGCAAATAGAATAGACAACAGGTGGGAATTATAGGCAATTAGCAAGACACCCCCAATAAAGAAGTGGTTCTGCAGGTGGTGACCACAGACCACTTCTCAGTTCCTATGCTTCCTGGCTGATGTTTTGGTCACTTTTGAATGCTGGCGGTGCTTTCACTCTAGTGGTAGCATGAGACGGAGTCTACAACCCACACAAGTGGCTCAGGTAGTGCAGCTCATCCAGGATGGCACATCAATGCGAGCTGTGGCAAGAAGGTTTGCTGTGTCTGTCAGCGTAGTGTCCAGAGCATGGAGGCGCTACCAGGAGACAGGCCAGTACATCAGGAGACGTGGAGGAGGCCGTAGGAGGGCAACAACCCAGCAGCAGGACCGCTACCTCCGCCTTTGTGCAAGGAGGAGCAGGAGGAGCACTGCCAGAGCCCTGCAAAATGACCTCCAGCAGGCCACAAATGTGCATGTGTCTGCTCAAACGGTCAGAAACAGACTCCATGAGGGTGGTATGAGGGCCCGACATCCACAGGTGGGGGTTGTGCTTACAGCCCAACACCGTGCAGGACGTTTGGCATTTGCCAGAGAACACCAAGATTGGCAAATTCGCCACTGGCGCCCTGTGCTCTTCACAGATGAAAGCAGGTTCACACTGAGCACATGTGACAGACGTGACAGAGTCTGGAGACGCCGTGGAGAACGTTCTGCTGCCTGCAACATCCTCCAGCATGACCGGTTTGGCGGTGGGTCAGTCATGGTGTGGGGTGGCATTTCTTTGGGGGGCCTCCATGTGCTCTCCAGAGGTAGCCTGACTGCCATTAGGTACCGAGATGAGATCCTCAGACCCCTTGTGAGACCATATGCTGGTGCGGTTGGCCCTGCGTTCCTCCTAATGCAAGACAATGCTAGACCACATGTGGCTGGAGTGTGTCAGCAGTTCCTGCAAGGGGAAGGCATTGATACTATGGACTGGCCCGCCCGTTCCCCAGACCTGAATCCAATTGAGCACATCCACCAACGCCACGTTGCACCACAGACTGTCCAGGAGTTGGAGGATGCTTTAGTCCAGGTCTGGGAGGAGATCCCTCAGGAGACCATCCGCCACCTCATCAGGAGCATGCCCTGGCGATGTAGGGAGGTCATACAGGCACGTTGAGGCCACACACACTACTGAGCCTCATTTTGACTTCTTTTAAGGACATTACATCAAAGTTGGATCAGCCTGTAGTGTGGTTTTCCACTTTAATTTTGAGGGTGACTCCAAATCCAGACCTCCATGGGTTGATAAATTTGATTTCCATTGATAATTTTTGTGTGATTTTGTTGTCAGCACATTCAACTATGTAAAGAAAAAAGTATTTAATAAGATTATTTCATTCATTCAGATCTAGGATGTGTTGTTTAAGTGTTCCCTTTATTTTTTTGAGCAGTGTATAAGTATTCAGACCCTTTGCTATGAGACTGGAAATTGAGCTCAGGTGCATCCTGTTTCCATTGATCATCCTTGAGATGTTTCTACAACTTGATTGGAGTCCACCTGTGGTAAATTCAATTGATTGGACATGATTTGGAAAGGCACCTACCTGTCTATATAAGGTCCCACAGTTGACAGTGCATGTCCATGCAAAAACCAAGCCATGAGGTTGAAGAAATTGTCCGTAGAGCTCCGAGACCAAACATTTTCTATAAACCTGTTTTTGCTTTGTCATTATGGGGTATTGTGTGTCGATTGATGAGGGGGAAAAACCATTTAATCCATTTAATCCACTATTTCCAATATATCCATGATATTCATGATTTCCTTAAGTGCATATGGGTGATAGTTTGTAGTGTGATTTCCTTTACGGTCCATTGAGGTATTTAAAACCGTATTATAATCTCCCACCATAATAATAGAGTATTTTGTTGCTTGTAGGCTTGATACATTATTATATACAGTATCTCACAGAAGTGAGTACACCACTCACATTTCTGTAAATATTTGAGTATATATTTTCATGTGTAGAAATGACATTTTGCTAAAATGTAAAGTAGTGAGTGCACAGCTTGTATAACAGTGTAAATTTGCTGTCCCCTCAAAATAACTCAACACACAGCCATTAATGTCTATACCGCTGGCAACAAAAGTGAGTACACCCCTATGTGAAAATGTCCAAATTGGGCCCAAAGTGTCAATATTTTGTGTGGCCACCATCATTTTCCAGCACTGCCTTAACCCTCTTGGGCATGGAGTTCACCAGAGCTTCACAGGTTGCCACTGGAGTCCTCTTCCACTCCTCCATGACGACATCACGGAGCTGGTGGATGTTAGAGACCTTTCACTCCTCCGCCTTCCGTTTGAGGATGCCCCACAGATGCTCAATAGGGTTTAGGTCTGGAGACATGCTTGGCCAGTCCATCACCTTTACCCTCAGCTTCTTTAGCAAGGCAGTGGTCGTCTTGGAGGTGTGTTTGGGGTCGTTATCATGTTGGAATACTGCCCTGCGGCCCAGTCTCCGAAGGGAGGGGATCATGCTCTGCTTCAGTATGTCACAGTATATGTTGGCATTCATGGTTCCCTCAATGAACTGTAGCTCCCCAGTGCCGGCAGCACTCATGCAGCCCCAGACCATGACACTCCCACCACCATGCTTGACAGTAGGCAAGTCAAACTTGTCTTTGTACTCCTCACCTGGTTGCCGCCACACATGCTTGACACCATCTGAACCAAATAAGTTTATCTTGGTCTCATCAGACTACAGGACATGGTTCCAGTAATCCATGTCCTTAGTCTGCTTGTCTTCAGCAAACTGTTTGCGGGCTTTCTTGTGCATCATCTTTAGAAGAGGCTTACTTCTGGGACGACAGCCATGCAGACCAATTTGATGCAGTGTGCGGCATATGGTCTGAGCACTGACAGGCTGACCCCCCACCTCTTCAACCTCTGCAGCAATGCTGGCAGCACACATACGTCTATTTCCCAAAGACAACCTCTGGATATGACGCTGAGCACGTGCACTCAACTTCTTTGGTCGACCATGGCGAGGGCTGTTCTGAGTGGAACCTGTCCTGTTAAACCACTGTATGGTCTTGGCCACCGTGCTGCAGCTCAGTTTCAGGGTCTTGGCAATCTTCTTATAGCCCAGGCCATCTTTATGTAGAGCAACAATTCTTTTTTTCAGATCCTCAGAGAGTTCTTTGCCATGAGGTGCCATGTTGAACTTCCAGTGACCAGTATACATGTAACACACCTGCTCCCCATTCACACCTGAGACCTTGTAACACTAACAAGTCACATGACACCATGGAGGGAAAATGGCTAATTGGGCCCAATTTGGACATTTTCACTTAGGGGTGTATTCACTTTTGTTGCCAGCGGTTTAGACATTAATGGCTGTGTGTTGAGTTATTTTGAGGGGACAGTAAACTACACTGTTATACAAGCTGTACACTCACTACTTTACATTGTAGCAAAGTGTCATTTCTTCAGTGTTGTCACATGAAAAGATATACTCAAATATTTACAAAAATGTGAGGGGTGTACTCACTTTTGTGAGATACTGTATATATTTTAAAAGAAGCGTGGATAATCATTATTTGACTATATACATTAATGAGCCAAATCTGTTTATGGTCGAACAACCTATTTAAAATAATCCATCTACCTTGCGGATCTGTTTGAACAATTTGTACATTCGGATCACAATTGTTAATTAATATCATCACCTCTTTTGAGTTTCTTTGACCATGGGAGAAGTATACCCCCCCCCCCCCCCCCCCCCCCCAGTCCTTTTTCCTGTAAACGATAAATATTATTTCACCTTTCTTTTATCCAGGTAAATACTGATCATCTTTTCTTATTATCTGCTAAGCCATTACATTTATAACTGGCTATATTTACTTCACCATTTACCATAATGAGATACAAGTTTCAATTCTATTTATCATAATATATGTTTGTAAACTTACCATTAAAAATAACCATAATGATTGAGTGTCCATATAGCTGTACCATGGTATTTGCACTGCTACTGAGTAAACCTCCAATTGTTCTCCACTATTCTACCCGCTAAAACCTCCCCCTATCCCAAATTGGATTGTCGTCCCAGTGACTAGCAGACCACCCCTGTCCACCCTGTATCCTAGGGCCTTTGAGAGATTGGGACCCATCCTTTAAAAAGAGCACACAGTGCCACCCACAGAACAGAAGCAGATTAACTGCCAAAAGGTATTTCCAACGACCTCACCTCGATTGTATACAGCTACAAAAATGATATAAATAATATGCGTAATAATGTAGGCAGTTCATACAAAGGATTGTTACCTATAACCAGGATTGGCATTAAAAAAATTACATTTTTGGCAAGCAATTATTCTTTTCGCAAAAAATTACTTAGATTCATCCTGTACTGTCCCTAACATCATTACCCCATAGCAACAGATGTGGGATACATACACACACACACACACACACACACACACACACACACACACACACACACCCACACACTCAAACACACTCCCCACCCTTCCCCCACAAACAACCACAAGCTCAGATGTTCAACAGTTGTTCCATCTCCGAGCCCAAATCAAGAGAAGACTTGATGTGTGAATGTATATACAGCTGTAGCTGTTTGAGAAGGCATGTAAAATTGAGCAAGAATGGGGAGATTTGATTAACCAATGTCAAGTCCTAGCTGATGGAGCTCAGATACACCCCCCTACCCTGAAACACACACACTGGTCCCCCGTTGTGACCATTTCCCCAAGCATCTCTGTGCAGTCAGACCTTTTGATTATTTTGTGCCACCAGGGCCACAATAATTTCCCCCCCTCTCTGATTGTATGAGTGTGATCCCCTCCCCATGGGTTACTGCAGCTAGTGTTGTCAGCACTGCTACTACCTGGGTGGGGGCACCGCACCCAAATTCCCAGCGGCAAGGTACAAGGTCATAAAGGTTCTCATCAGCAGCTTTGAGAAATTATTTGAGAAATTTCCATCCGGGGGCTTTGGCTTTGTTGGACCAACCCTGCCAGGCAGGCTCAGACTCTTGAGGGGGCAGTGCTGCTTTAGTGGGTCTCTGACCGTGTTTATCGTTCTGTCTTGGCTGCGTATAGGCTACTTGCAGTAGGCCTATAAAACAGATAAGGACTTCTCAGTGTGTGGGTCGCTCAGGTGGGTGTCTAGGGTATAGGGTTGGAGACCGTTCCATCATGATAGGACATTAAATAAATACAACTATATTTATAATTTATTTTAAAATGTATATCCCATACTGTATCTGCACAAAATTGAAAGCGCTCTCTCTCACTCCTGCTTGCCGTTTAAGATTATATATTTTTTTGTTCCATTCACCCAGTTCAATGTAACACCGATATGTTTAGGCTACTACATGATACTCTAATTTCCCTTATACCCATCATGAGGTTGCTACAACCTAGCCTATGAATGAAAGTTTACAACGTAGGTGCACACAGGTCGAGAGAAAAATGTAGCTGATCTAGGGGGTAAACATTAGTCCAACAGTTGCAAGCGAGAGTTTCTATTGGCCAAATTCAGGTATGTTTATCCCCGTTTCGTTCCGTTTGCTTCCGTTTAAGAAATGTTTTTCAACAGAATCAGCGGAATGAATAAACCCCTGATCACGCATAAACACAGTTCACTTTCATAGCAGCCACATTGTATTCCTTCTCGTATCTATGCGCTGTCCCCCTCTCACCTTTTCTCGTCGTTTGTGGACTTCAATGCACAACACATCAACTGTATGTGACCAAGCAAAAAAAACTTTACAAACCATATCATGACCGCTACACACAGCCTACATCGTTGTCACCATATTAGCTAAAGTAAAGTCATAGTCAACATAGCTAATAGAACTAACGCGTTAGTAAACCCACTAAAATCATGCAGTAACGATACAGTGTATAGTCAGTAAGCAGTTTAGCAGTTACACCGGCGGGCCCCTGTGGCAATAAATTAGTAAAACCAAAAGCTTACCTTGACTTGGAAGAGTTCCAGTGTTGTGTTGGATAGTCATAGCCAGCTAGTTAACATATAATCCCTCTGTTTGAGCAGGTTGGTTGAGTAGGCTAAACTAGCTAGGTGCATTTGCTAGCTAGTTAAGTGAAACTGAAAAAAATAACTCTCTCTCTCTCTTGCTTCTCCTTCATTTTTTAAGAAATTAATTTGTTCAAAACTGTTCAACTATTGTCTTTCTCTCTCTTCTGACTCCTTCTATCACACACAGTTTCCGACTCTGGCTGGAACGAGTGGGCCCTGATCGACCATTTCCGGTGCCATCTGCGGGAGGACGTCAGACGGGAGCTAGCCTGCCGGGACACCATGTTGTCTTTCACAAAATTGGTGGACATGGCCATCCATTTGGACAACCTGCTGGCAGCCAGAGGACGTCCTGGTAGGGGTCTTCCCGTTTCCACCCCGGACAACTCAGATCCCAGTGGTATTAGGTATCCCTTGGCTAGCACTTCACAACCCCACCTTCTCATGGCCGCAGAGGGTTCTCAAGGGGTGGTCGCGAGAGTGTCAGGGTAGGTGTCTAGGTGTTTCCGTTGGTGCAACCACAGTGGAAAGTTCAGACGGTACCTCCACCGTGCGCATTCCCCCCGAATACCATGATCTGGTGCACGCGTTTTCTAAGACACAGGCGACTAAATTACCACCTCAGGTGTAGAGATGGCATTTCAGCCGTGCGTAATTGACAGACTCCAACCATGGTTAAGGAGGTGCAGCGCTTCCTTGGCTTTGGCAACTACTATTGGAGGTTTATCCGGGGCTTTGGCAAGGTCGCAGCTCCCATTACATCCCTGTTGAAGGGTGGGCCGTCCCGGCTCCCCTGGTCTAATGAGGCTGACGTGGCCTTCAGGAGACTGCGGGGTCTGTTCACCTCAGCCCCGGTACTGGCCCACCCCGATCCATCACTACCGTTCGTAGTGGAGGTGGATGCGTCCGAGGTAGGGATAGGCGCTGTCCTATCCCAACGCTCGGGCACGCCACCCAAGCTCCGCCCCTGTGCCTTCTTCTCTAAGAAGCTCAGCCCGGCGGAGCAGAACTACGACGTTGGTGATCGTGAGCTGTTGGCTGTTGTCCGAGCTTTGACTGTGTGGAGGCATTGGCTCGAAGGGGCGAAACACCCTTCCCTTGTCTGGACGGACCACCATAACCTGGAGTACATCGGGGCAGCGAGGAGGCTGAATCCTCGCCAGGCCAGGTGGGCCCTATTCTTTACCTGGTTTGATTTTACACTGTCATACATTCCGGGTACGAAGAACGTGAAGGTAGACGCACTGTCCCGGCTGTATGACACAGAGGAGAGGCCCAGAGACAACACTCCCGGCCTCCTGCATTGTGGCGGCGGTAGTATGGGCGATGGACGCGGATATAGAGCAGGCATTACGCACAGATCCATCTCCACCTCAGTGTCCAGCTGGGCTGCGGTACGTGCCTGCTCTTATCCGTGATCGGCTGATGTTCTGGGCACACACGTCCCCCTCCTCTGGTCACCCAGGTATCGGTCGTACAGTGCGCTGCCTGATCGGAAAGTACTGGTGGCCTACCTTGGCTAAGGACGTGAGGATGTACGTCTCCTCCTGCTTGGTGTGCGCCCAGAGTAAGGCACCTAGGCACCTCCAACGGGTAAGTTCCAACCTTTACCAGTTCCTCAACGACTATGGTCTCACCTTAGTGTTGATTTATTGACTGATTTTCCCCTCTCCTAAGGTAACACCACCATCCTGGTCGTTGTGGACCGCTTTTCCAAGTCCTGCCGCCTCCTTCCTCTGCCCGGTCTCCCCACGGCCCTGCAGACTGCGGAGGCCCTGTTTACTCACGTCTTCCGGCACTACGGGGTGCCAGAGGATATAATGTACAACCGAGGTCCCCAGTTCACGTCCAAGGTTTGGAAGGCGTTCATGGAACGTCTGGGGTTCTCGGTTAGCCTGACCTCTGGGTTCCACCCCGAGTCAAATGGGCAGGTGGAACGGGTAAATCAGGATGTGGGTAGGTTCCTGTGGTCCTACTACCAGGATGGCAGGGGGAGTGGTCGGTGTTCTTGAAATGGGCAGAATATGCCCAGAACTCTCTCCGCCACTCCTCTACTAATCTAACGCCATTCCAATGTGTTTTAAGTTACCAACCGGTTCTGGCACCGTGGCACCAGAGCCAGACTGAGGCTCCTGCGGTGGATGACTGGTTTCGGCGCACAGAGGAGACATGGGACGCTGCCCACGTTCACTTCCAGCGCGCTGTGCGTCTTCAGAAGGCCAACGCTGACCGTCACCACAGTGAGGCCCCGGTCTTCGTACCGGGGGATCGGGTCTGGCTCTCGACCCGGAATCTGCCCCTCCACCTGCCCTTCCGGAAGCTGATCCCGCGGTTTGTGGGGCTGTTCAAAGTCCTGAGGAGAATCAACGAGGTCACTTATTGGTTATTACTTCCCCCTGATCACTGTATTAACCCCTCGTTTCATGTGTCTCTCCTCAGGCCACAATAGACTCCAGGAGTCTGAGGTGCGGGAGGTTCCTCCACCTCCTCTGGACATCGAGGGGGCCCCGGTGTACTCTGTCCATTCCATCCTGGATTCGAGGCGTCGGATGGGGGGCCTTCAGTACCTCGTGGAGTGGGAGGGGTACGGTCCGGAGGAACGGTGCTGGGTCCCGGTGAGGGATATCCTCGATCCCTCCCTGTTGCGAGATTTCCACCGTTGCCATCAGGCTCGCCCTGCTCCGTGTCCTCCTGGCCGTCCCCGAGGCCAGGGTCGGCACGCTGCTGGAGCTGCGTGTCAAGGGGGGGTGGTACTGTCACGACTTCCTCCGAGGCTGCCTCCCCTCCTTGTCTTGTCAATCACACACACCTGGTTCTTATCCCCTCATTATTCTGTGTATAAGTGTTCCCTCTGCCACCCTTATCCTTGTGGGTGATTGTTAATTGTGAGAGTAGTGTAGCTCGGTGGAGCTACTTGTACCTTGTATTGCCAGGGTAGATTTTCCCCTGTGCCTGTTTCGTTTGTCGCTATCCAGCGCTATTTGTGTACGACGGAATAAACTCTGCATTCAGTGAATACCCTCCTGCGCCTGACTCCTTCTATCACACTCATCACAGTAGACATTCATTGCAAAACAGTGTTTTAATCAATTATTTGGTGACGTGAATACAGTTAGTGTAGTTTTTATCTAAAAAGGATAACGTTTTAAATGTTTAAAAAATACATATTTTAATGAAATTCACTGAGGAGGATGGTCCTCCCCTTCCTCCTCTGAGGAGCCTCCACTGATGGGCTCTGGCGTTTGCAACCATTTTCCTTTTTCACTCACTCAACTCCACACTTTTCCAAACACAAAAAAATACACCCACACACAACCACATCCTGTGCCTTCTAGGTCCTCTGTTTGCTGTGTTTTTATCCCTACCATGTTGATTCCTACCTAGTTCTGGGAATTTAAGTGCTTTTGTGTTCCAGTTCCTTATATTTGAAGATGTATTATTTCAATAATTATCCTTTCTTCTAATGCTGTCTTTTATCTATTTATAAATACAATGAATAGAAAGTCGATTTCTAATTATTTTACAACATTCCCTATCTTGAATGATATAGTCGTGGTCAAAAGTTTTGAGAATTACACAAGTATTGTTCTTGACTAAGTTTGCTGCTTCAGTGTTTTTAGATATTTTTGTCAGATGTTATTATGGTATACTGAAGTATAATTACAAGCATTCCATAAGTGTCAAAGGCTTTTATTGACAATTACATTACGTTTATGCAAAGAGTTAATATTTGCAGTGTTGACCCTTCTTTTTCAAGACCACTGCAAACCGCCCTGGCATGCTGTCAATTAACTTCTGGTCCACATCCTGACTGATGGCAGCCCATTCTTGCATAATCAATGCTTGGAGTTTGTCAGAATTTGTGGGTTTTTGTTTGTCCACCCGCCTCTTGAGGATTGACCACAAGTTCTCAATGGGATTAAGGTCTGGGGAGTTTCCTGGCCATGGACCCAAGATTTCGATGTTTTGTTCCCCGAGCCACTTAGTTATCACTTTTGCCTTATGGGAAGGTGCTCCATCATGCTGGAAAAGGCATTGTTCATCACCAAACTTTTCTTGGATGGTTGGGAGAAGTTGCTCTCGGAGGATGTGTTGGTACCATTCTGTGTTCTTAGGCAAAATTGTGAGTGAGCCCACTCCCTTGGCTGAGAAGCAACCCCACACATGAATGGTCTCATGATGCTTTACTGTTGGCATGACACAGGACTGATGGTAGCGCTCACCTTGTCTTCTCCGGACAAGCTTTTTTCCGTATGCCCCAAACAATCGGAAAGGGGATTCATCAGAGAAAATTACTTTACCCCAGTCCTCAGCAGTCCAATCCCTGTACCTTTTCCAGAATATCAGTCTGTCCCTGATGTTTTTCCTGTTGACAAGTGGCTTCCTCACTGCCCTTCTTGACACAAGGCCATCCTCTAAAAGTCTTTGCCTCACTGTGCGTGCAGATGCACTCACACCTGCCTGCTGCCATTCCTGAGCAAGCTCTGCACTGGTGGTGCCCCGATCCTGCAGCTGAATCATCTTTAGGACACGGTCCTGGCACTTGCTGGACTTTCTTGGGTGCCCTGAAGCCTTCTTCACAACAATTGAACCTCTCTCCTTGAAGTTCTTGATGATCCGATAAATGGTTGATTTAGGTGTAATCTTACTAGCAGCAATATCCTTGTCTGAAGTCCTTTTTGTGCAAAGCAATGATGACGGCACGTGTCTCCTTGCAGGTAACCATGGTTAACAGAGGAAGAACAATGATTTCAAGCGCCACCCTCCTTTTAAAGCTTCCAGTCTGTTATTCTAACTCAATCAGCATGACAGAGTGATCTCCAGCCTTGTCCTCGTCAACACTCTCACCTGTGTTAACGAGAGAATCACTGACATTATTTCAGCTGGTCCTTTTTTTGGCAGGGCTGAAATGCAGTGGAAATGTTTTTGGGGGATTAAGTTCATTTTCATGGCAAAGAGGGACTTTGCAATTAATTGCAATCCATCTGATCACTCTTCATAACATTCTGGAGTATATGCAAATTCCAATCATAAAAACTGAGGCAGCAGACTTTATGAAATTTAATATTTGAGTCATTCTCAAAACTTTTGACCACGACTGTATTTGTAGTTTATTTCTTTATCAATTATTGTATTTGATTGTTTTCCTGTTTTTTTTATTACAATCCCTTCCATGGATAGTATTTGGTGTTCCATTATTCGACTCCTCTATATGAACTTTGTATTATTTAGAATAGCCATGGAGTAATCTTGGTGTCTCGGAACAGTTGATTATCAATGTACAGTTTTTCGACTACGAGAGCTACACATTTCCCTTTAAGTCTATTCACCTTGAAGAGTGGGTACAGAACTTTGGGTACTGATCATTCATTCCTGTTTTCATGCCAGCGAGACTTTTGCCCAGGCTTTTAACACTAGAACCGCCATTGGCCAACGGCCACTGATGTTTGATATTGTAAATAAATAAAAATTGCCCCCTCAAAAAAGCTATGTCCTGCTCCTTCCATGACTTTTCCTAAATGTTTGTATTTTACACTGCTCATTTGTCAGAATTTTGAAATCACAAACAGAAAAGTATTTTGAGCCTTTTTACATGTCTTTTTCACACCTACTCCTAACTTAATCCGCCAAGACAATGTGCTGTAGGACGTGGGAACCCAGCTAGGCTCTAATGCGTCTCTCTCTCCTCACTGAAAGTGAAAGTCACCAAGTAAAATACTACTTGAGTAAAAGTCTAAAAGTATCTGTTTTTAAGTGTACTTAAGTACAGTGGTGGAAAAAGTACCCAAAAGCCATACTTGAGTAAAAGTAAAGATACCTTACTGGAAAATGACTCAACTAAAAGTGAAAGTCACCCATTAGAATACTACTTGAGTAAAAGTCTTAAAGTCCTGATATTAAATAGCATAAGGAAAATTTACTTAAGTATCAAAAGTAAAAGTATGAAACGTAAGAGCCGTAAATCCAAAAAGCAAAACAGCCAGACCTTTTATTTGGTTTGAGCTTTTCTGAAAGGTAACAGTCTTACGGATACAAGAAGAGCTCAGAAAAAAAAAAGATCATGGATTCTCAAGTAGGCAACACTTCAAAATACATCTCTTACAGACAAAATAGAATTATGCCTTAATAATGAAGGAATATAGCCAGTAAACGTAAGCACTTACAATCACAGTCACTTTGCTTTAGAAAAAACATCTTATAATAGAACCTTATACATAAAAAAATTTTGGGGATGAGTTTATCAAAAGTACATGTACAGAACTGCACACAACCTCACTGTAGGAATATGAGGACATCACCACTGATAAAACTGTATTAGAAATCAGTGTGTCAGGTCATGCCTTTGTAACAAGGACACTTGTGTGTTAACTTGTGAATTTTAAACATAAATTAACAAAACGCATAAGGCATCCGTGTCCTTGGGCTTGCAAGCGTTAAGTTGAAGTATTTACAGTTCAAAGTCAGGATTATAATTTAAATGGGTGGTTCTCAAATATATGAAGGGTCAAAATGTACACTATACACAGTTGTTTATGAATAATAAAATACTGTTAATTAACCACGTTGTCTTACCCATTCTGATGGTGGCGTCATCCTTTGTCCACGTTGTTTTGAATTTGGGGAGAAGGATTGCAGCTGCGATCAGCTCAGGGTCGTGAAATATGTGGCTGAAGCGCTTCTTCAGTCCCAGTTGTAGCACATCCACCAGAGGCTTACAGTACTTCAGGGACAACTTGATTCGGTCAACTTTTATGATCAGCAGGTTGATAGTTGGAAGTAGCCACCCCATCTGGACATTGGTTTCAGCCTGCAGGATGTTGATGGCCTTTGCGACTGGGCTCATGGTGGCAGCATACTCTGTGAGGAAGGCGAGTTCAGCTGGATTGAACCTATGAAAAAAATAATATGTATATAATAAAACTGTTTCCTAACCCTATACAAAGGGGACCACTAACCATTTCACCTGATTTAACTGCAGTAATCAATGGCTGGATGAGTAGTTGACTAAATGGATCAATGATAGTGTATGGCTACAACATGTGAAACAGTTATTAGTCCCCAAGCAAAGGGTCAGGAAACACTGCAACAGATTTAGACAACATTCAAGACCTTAAATTATGACAAAATAATACACAATCCTTACTTACATTGGAACCCCGAAGTCTGTGGAGAGAACTCTGACGGCCGCCTCTCCTTTGTCTTTGACGATCCTCAGGAGTCTTTCTACAGCCATGAACCAGGAGTTCCACCTTGTAGCATTCGGGCGCAGCAGCTGGAGGTCGCAAGCATCTTCAACCGTATCGGCTGCAAGTGTGGATCTTCCGCATTTGTTCCAAAGTGCTTGGCACTTGCCAAATGTTGAGTGGGACCCTTTTTTGTAAGCCTCACTGGATGTTGCTTTCAGGGCATTGACTGTAGGTACCAGTGGCGGCTCCTGAAAAAATTCTCAGGAGGGGCAATTTTTCTGATGATTTAGGTGACCTACACACATTTAAAAAAAGATATGTCCAGCAACAACATGAAGACAGGGGCAGCATATAAGTCAATACCAGAAGCATTTATTGACTGATCTCAAAAGTGTTGGCTTACCAGGGTTGGTGGAGCCCTCAGTTTCATCTTTGCCTCGCAAAGCTAACTCAAACACTCCGCAAAACTTCACACACTGGATTAGCCGGCTGAGGATGTGGCGGTTCTTGCTAATGTCGTAGTAAATATATTTGTTATAGTGAATATGGAATATGATATGTTGAGTAAAATGTTGTGCTAAGATCTATTTAGGTCAGGAGCTGGTTATAAGTTCTGTTCCTATCCAATAACAATGGACAAAAGGGTCCTATCTTGTCAGCCTTGTCAGCAGGTGGCCAAGGACAACACCCACGCCATAGGCCTCTCAGTTCTTCCAACTCACGAGTTCTTGCTCTGAGGACACACACACACACAAACACACACACACACACACATCATCACTGTTAAACACACACACACACACACACATCATCACTGTTAAACACACACACACACACAAAAATCCCCTCTCTTAGGCTGAACATTTGAAGACAGAGAACCCGACTCAGAGCCAATGCAACAGTGACAGTAGCCTGCAGGGGACCTCGCCCAACTCATCAGGACCAATCAGAAGATCAGAACTACTAGATTGAACCTACTTCATTTATTGCATAAAATGTCTGCACACAATGTTTCGGGGCTCTCTTCAGATAATAATAATAATAATAATAATATGCCATTTAGCAGACGCTTTTATCCAAAGCGACTTACAGTCATGCGTGCATACATTTTTGTGTATGGGTGGTCCCGGGGATCGAACCCACTACCTTGGCGTTACAAGCACCATGCTCTACCAGCTGAGCTACAGAAAGTGGATACTCATGGATGCGCATTGCAATTGTAAAATGTCAACACAATTGGAGACACCACGTCATTTTTGGAGACATGTTATTGACAGTAAACTATTGTAGATGCGACTGCTAACTAAATAAAACATTTTAGCTGGCTAGCTAATCATCTTAGCTAAATGTGGGGCAAACAATTCAGTTATTTACCGTTAATTTGAGGGATTGGGGTGAAAGAAATCGAGTTACATAGTGATACTTTACGATATACTGTATTGACAATATCGCAATATTTTAGCGCTAGTTGGCTGTACCTGCACCAAAACACCATTATTGTTCCTTCATAGCTTGTTCTCAATCTTTTCACATTGGGAGCAAATTTGTTTTCAGCACTTTTATTTCCATGACTGATCAAAACTCGTTCTCATGGCTTTCTGATCGCTCTGCAACAGACATATGGTGCGCAATAAAATCACAGTATCGAATCGCAATACGTATAGAATCATGAGACTCGCAATGCTGATGCATATATCTTATCGTGAGGTTCCTGGCAATTCCCAGCCCAAGTTCATTTGCCACAACAAATCTCTTCGCTAGCAAACGCGATGTCTTCTCCAAAACGGCAATGTGTCTCCAGCAATGTTTACTTTTTTGACGTTCTATGGCATCTCCACTTTCCAAGCATATATGACCACATGTAATATTTTGGTAAGTGATGCAAATAGTGAACTATGTAGGGCCAGGATGTAAAATATATGTAGCTGCAGCAATTTCTCTTATCTGATATGGTAAGTAATGGGGCTTAATTTATAGCTCCCTAAGAGTTTGACGAACGGGTCCGTGAACGCGATTCCAGATATATTTACCTCTGAATAAACTGCCTTTATTACACCATATCCACATCCAGTAAACTTGTGATTATCAACACTAACCTCATCGTTGTGGCGGCGGACAGCTAGCCTGTATCCCTCGTCATCCAGTTGAGTGAGTGGCAATGTCTTTTTTCGTTCGTACCAATTTTTGGAAAATCCTCGGGTGTAGGACTTTCCGCCTTTAGTAGAAACCTGTTGAATTATTAAATTTGGTCTGGGAGGTCCTAATTGTTTCGTTGCCAATTTATCTCCATTTGTTCGCCGACAAAAAGGAACTTCTTTCAAACAATCCACTCTTTTCTCAGTTACGTTCATGGTTACGTAACGTATGACGAAAGCGCGTAAGTGCAAGCCCACAGACACCCATTGAGATTGTATTGAAGGCTCTGAAATTTGAAAAAAATAGATTTTACATGGGAGTCTATTACAGACTTCTGGGCGATTTTCAACCTGACTGAAATCGCCCCAAAAGGGGGGGGAGCCATTTGAAGCACGACTTTAGCCTGATTCGACATTTAGTGGCAGTGTGGCACTGTGGCAGATCAGACGTATAGATTACAACACTGATAACTACTGTTGCCGTGATATAATTGATTAGAAAAAAAATCCCTTCCTTTTCCCGTTTGGCAGTGCGTCGCCCATATCGCCCTATTGAACAGGCCGCCCCTGGTAGGTACTAAGTTGAGTAGGTGGCAAGCACAGCGCTGGTGTTTCGGGAGCTGGTACTCAAAACCATAATCTTCATTCAGGATCGTTGCCACATCAACAAACTCCACTTCTTCACTCTCCTCTTGTTCCTCTTCACCATCTTCCTGTCCTGGCTGAGCTGCTTCACCACCCACTGCTTCCACTGCCTCGTTGTTTTAATCTTCTCAAGAAGTTAGAGCCGTTGTCTGTTGTTGTTCTCTCAATCTTACCCCGGATTTCAAACTCAGAATGGATGTCATTTAGGGCGCCTGCCAACACATCAAAGGTGTGCGATCCTCTCAACCGTTTACAGGCCAGGGCTGCAGAGCATCTGATGAGACTGTCAGGGTCTATCCAGTGGGCTGTAACATCAATGAAGCTCCGTCTTCTTGCAGACCAGCAGTCGGTGGTGGTGGCGATGTGGTCAAGTCCTCTCATGGCCTCAGTCACCTTCTTCTTCATTTCCGTGGAGGCTTCATCAATCCTGGAGCGCAGTGTGGGCCTTGATAAGACCTTTGAGTTAGGCTGCAGATCCTCGACAAACTCTCTGAACGGTTCCTGTTCTAGCTGTGCCACTAGAGATCCTGGTTCGAATCCAGGCTCTGTCGTAGCCGGCCGCGACCGGGAGACCCATGGGGCGGCGCACAATTGGCCCAGCGTCGTCCAGGGTAGGGGATGGAATGGCCGGCAGGGATGTAGCTCAGTTGGTAGAGCATGGCATTTGCAACACCAGGGTTGTGGGTTCGATTCCAGTATAAAAAAAATGTAAAATGTATGTACTCACTAACTGTAAGTCGCTCTGGATAAGAGCGTCTGCTAAATGACTAAAATGTAAATGTAAATGTACAACAGTGAATGGTTGGAGCCCTTGGACCACATACTTCAACACAGCTTTGTTGATGGATTTTTGAGACACTGTCTTCAGTAATGTGCTCTGCTTGATGGTGGAGGGAGTGTTAGGGGCATGTTTTCTCTTCAGTGTGTTTGCCATCAGTTCTCCATACTTCTTAAGATGGTGTACATGCTTTCTCTGAAATAAGAAGAAAAGGAAAAGAGAAAGACAGTTACTTAGCTACATAACTACAATCACTGAATCCTTAAGGTATAGGATCCTAATTTTAAAGCTATAAACAACATTAGTTAAGTGAGCGTTTGTGACCACCATTTAATATTACAATGAGAAAAAACTATGTTACTTGATCTAGCTAGCCTTCATCACTGTTTAATTACCGCCCCTATATCTGTCTGTTCCTCAGTTGTGATCCCCATGTCAGCATTAATGTCGTTATGTTTCCCCTGTTCAGACATTGTCTGTGTTTTGTTTCTTGTCTGTATATATTAAATGTTAACTCCCTGTACTTGCTTCTCGTCTCCCAGTGTCTGTCCTTACAGAATGCTGCCACCAATATTGGAGGCATCAGGGAGTTTTTTTTTGTGTGTGTTGGTTGGTGACGTCAGGTCCAGGTGCTGTGGCCGAGGGAACCGGGGATGCCTCAGCTGGCTCGTCAGGCTTCCATGCCTTCGCTGGCTCGAGAGGTTTCTTGCCTCCGTTGGCTCGGCAGGCTCCCACCCCATGCCTCAGCTGGCTCGTCAGACTTTCCACGCCTCAGCCAGCTCGTCAGGCTCCCACGCCTCAGCCGACTCGTCAGGCTTCCATGCCTCAGCCAGCTCGTCAGGCTTCCACGCCTCAGCTGGCTCGTCAGGCTTCCACGCCTCAGCTGGCTCGTCAGGCTCCCACGCCTCGTCCGGCTCTTCAGACTCCCACACCTCGGCCGGTCCATCAGGCTTGACAGGTTCCCGCACCTCAGCTTGCTCGTGAGGCTCCCATGCCTCGGCCAGCCTGTCAGGCCCGCCCAGGTGGTACGCCAAAAGGTGTCCCTAGAGGGGGGGGGGGGTACTGTCACGTCTGCTCCCGCTCCCCCTCCCTGGCGCTCGAGGGCCCCTGGCTGCCCATCATTACGCACACCTGTCACCATCGTTACGCACAGCTGCGCTTCATTGGACTCACCTGGACTTCATCACTGTTTAATTACCGCCCCTATATATGTCTGTTCCTCAGTTGTGATCCCCTTGTCAGCATTAATGTCATTATATTTCCCCTGTCTAGATACTGTCCATGTTATGCTTCTCGTCTCCCAGTGTCAGTCCTTACACTCTATCCAAGTTGATGAGCGGGAAACAAACGATGCCAGTCAGCCTGGACAGCCGGCCTATCGAAACTACACCTAAACTATACCGAAACTAATTTCACACATAATAAGAGTTAGCCTATAGACAAGATTACATTGACAATAATCTGATGAGTGACAATATTACTTTTCAAATCGTACATGAAGAGATGGACACATCTTGTAATTGACAGATGCAGGGAAATGAGCATTGCTTAATCAAATCCTCCTTCAGAGTCACATGCAGGTAAAACATTGTGATTTCTATATAGTATCTGAAAGAGCATATTCTGCAATTTCTATGACACTTACCTTTGTCAAATAACTCTCAAACTTCAAGAGGCGCAGCTCTTTTTTCCAAATGTCATTTTTTCCAAGAATATCCGTGCTGTCCATGCATTCAGCACATGACCACTCATGCGGGAGCATTGCTCTGGCTACTAAGCAAAAACTGGTAACATAATAAACATAGAATTACAATATGTTATCAATGGATTAATGGACGATAGAAACCAGATAGAAACTGATAACAGTACATGTGACTATATTTAAGTTTTGGCTAGCCGCTGATGTCGAAACCAAGTACTTACTCAATGTCTTTCCATATCAGGGGAAAGATTAAACCAGGCCAGCGGGAGAGCGACTGTTTGAGACTGTGGTTCTGAGACCCGTGGGGCCTTACACAGCCAAAGACAGAAATGTGACCATGGACAACTTCTTCACATCAATTTTCCTGGCAGACAAGTTGATTGCAAAGACTAGCCTGCTCGGAACAGTGAATAAACAAAGGCGGGAACTTCCCCCCTCTGCGCAAAACAACATACCAGCGGAGCTGTACTCCACATCAGTGATGGAGAGTGGTAAAGAAACACTCATAGTGTACAGATGTAAAATAAATAAGAGCGTTTGCATCCTCAGCACCATGCATCCCACTGGATCTGGCATGTGAGCCACATGAACGCCAAGAAAGAAGCTACAGCCGCCAAGCAGGCCGCCAAGGCAGCAAGTGCTGCTCTCCCTGTTCCCTAAGCACCACAGCTCCCACATGGGAAAAATAAGACACAATGTCAAGTCGGCAGGTGCACACGAAACAAGGCCCATGAAAACGGTGTGCAGTGCAACCGATTTGTTTGTGGGACTTGCTCACACAAAACCCTGAAGCTGTTTACTGACTGTGGACCCGAAGCATAAAGAGAAGACGCGATTGATTCATGTGTAAAGGCATGGGTATAAGGGCACAATACAGTGTCTGATACAATCAACAAATTACTTTTTATATCTTGTCATGAATATGTTTCCACAAATATGTATTTATGTAATTAATCCTTTACAATTGTTCATGCACTGGTGCTTTTGTTCAGGAATACAGCAAATAATTTCAACTGCGCACCTGGCTGGTTATATTATTATTATCATCTTTTTTGTTTCTACTTTGTCAAAAGAAGCTGTAACTGGACTTTATTAATTACTATAACTGTATTACTAATCAAATCTACAAATAAAGTTGATCAAATGGATTACACTGTAATGTTTCTTTTGTAAGGGAAATGAAAATAGGATATAGGCCTACATTTTTTCTAGGACTTTGTAAAATTATACAGAACATATCCTTGACTCTATCTAAACAAATAACTATTGTTATTTATTTATTATTGATATATTACCATGAATATGTCTTCATGCAATTCATCCTTTACAATAGTTTATGCACTATTTATCAAGCATGTTTGTGCACCTTGCAGGTTGATATGCATCTGATGCATATGCTAAAGGGACGCCTGGCAACGTTCTCTAGTGGGTACTTATATGCTGAAAGGCCAGGCGGTTCTAGTGATAAAATAATGGTTATCTGTAAAGAATACACATTTGGCAACGATTGGGCGCTCGTGTCTTCACCCTCATTTTCTTTAATACCAGTAAGTTTCAGATTTTCTCGCATGGATCTAGTCTGTATTCCACGTAAGGCTTCTCTCAGAAACATGTTCTCCTTTTTAAGTTCTTTAACATCCGTTTCAATAGTGTTGACTGTGCGTTTTAGCTTGTTTGTTTCTTTCTTAATTGTCGCAGCTTTTCCGTCACTCATTTCGAGGCTCTCCTTCATCTCTTTACTGACAAGTTCAAGTATGCCCAATTTATCATTTATTGACTTTAGCAGGTCGGTTTCCACTCTTACCGTACCAGGTTGTGAAAAGCATAAATCATCAGTCTGTCGAGGAATCTCGTAGTTTTCTCTTGGAGTTTTGTTCTCCATTTTTTTCCCTGGTTCCTCTCCGACATGTTTTGGCCTTGACTGCATTTGTCCTTTTTTGGGGTTATTATCCAGCTTGAATGTTATTGCCCATGAGTAAATAGATCAGTGTAGTGCTATTATTTTGTACATTTTAGAGATATTGAATATTGCGATTTCTTATGAGGCATTCTGCACTGCCATCTTCAGTCCGCCATCTCTCTCCCATTACCAGTTGTGTCAAGTTGGCTGGATGTCCTATCTTTCTCAAGTAAACTGTTAACGAGCTGGTTGTACTCTTTTTGGCAATTGTCTGATGTTTTGTGGTGAAAAACTGAACGGTCGAGCGTAACACGTCAACCCTGTTACCAATAGATAGACAGGCTAGAAATGTTTTGAAGAGCGACTGCCCCTAAAAACCACCTAATTCCTTTGAAAACGGCCTATGTGGCATCGATATGAGTCAGAAACATTTATTCTAGTGTGTAAATAATTGACTACAAAGTGTAAATAGGATCATTTGTCATAAAGTCAGTCTCGTTTAAAATGGAGTTTGGAAACTCAGTGCGTCACAACGAGTAAATGAAGGTTGGGTTTGGATTATAATTATGTCAACAAATCATGCTCCCTTTTGCCAAGCTCCACGTGCACATCGTCCCTCTGCCCACTTCGCTTCCCTTCATTGAATGGGATTCTGTTGCTTCATCGCCCCCAAAGGATCACGGACGTTTGAGACTGAAAAGCCCTATACGGATTGATCATGCAATCCATGTTTCCAGCAGGATGCACAGCCAACAACTATGGTTTGCATTCCCTGCCGAAGGACCCTATAATGCGGAATAGGTGGTTGGAGTTTGTTGGTCCCCAGTGGTGGTGAGTATAACGGTAGCTAGACCATAGACTGCTGGTTATGTATCTGGTTGCGTATATTTTTATAATCATTATCACTATCATCGTTAGAATTGCTGAAGTTAGCTACCTACCTAACTAGTTGGCTAACATTAGCCTACCTCAAAACAACTCGGATTTGGCTTGGAAACACGATACAATTTTATTTTAAATACAAATAATTAGTAGGAAAAGCATTTGTCATGATTGTGATGCCGCCAGATTGATTTTAGATGCAGTATAACTTTAACCAGCTATCTAAAATTGAGAGGATCACTGTATTGTAGCTAGTTAACATTAGTATTGCTAGCTTTAATGCAGGGAAACTTAAATCCGTTCTACCTAATTTCTACCAGCATGTTAAATGTGCAACCAGAGGAAAAAAAACTTTAGACCACCTTTACTCCACACACAGAGACGCATACAAAGCTCTCCCTCGCCCTCCATTTGGCAAATCTGACCATAACTCTATCCTCCTGATTCCTGCTTATAAGCAAAAACTAAAGCAGGAAGCACCAGTGACTCGGTTAATAAAAAAGTGGTCAGATGACACAGATGCTAAGCTACATGACTGTTTTGCTAGCACAGACTGGAACATGTTCCGGGATTCTTCAGATAGCATTGAGGAGTACACCACATCAGTCACTGGCTTCATCAATGAGTGCATCAATGATGTCGTCCCCACAGTGACCGTAAGTACATACCCCAACCAGAATGCATGAGAGCACCAGGTGTTCCGGATGACTATGTGATCACGCTCTCCGTAGCCGATGTGAGTAAGACTTTTAAGCAGGTCAACATTCACAAGGCCGCAGGGCCAGACGGATTACCAGGACGTGTACTCCGAGCATGTGCTGACCAACTGGCAAGTGTCTTCACTGACATTTTCAACATGTCCCCTGACTGAGTCTGTAATACCAACGTGTTTCAAGCAGACCACCATAGTCCCCGTGCCCAAGGACTCTAAGATAACCTGCCTAAATGACTACCGACCCGTAGCACTGACGTCTGTAGCCATGAAGTGCTTCGAAAGGCTGGTCATGGCTCACATCAACAGCATTATCCCAGAAACCCTAGACCCACTCCAATTTGCATACCGCCCCAACAGATCCACAGATGATGCAATCTCTATTGCACTCCACACTGCCCTTTCCCACCTGGACAAGAGGAACACCTACGTGAGAATGCTATTCATTGACTGCAGCTCAGCATTCAACACCATAGTGCCCTCAAAGCTCATCACTAAGCTAAGGATACTGGGACTAAACACCTCCCTCTGCAACTGGATCCTGGACTTCCTGACGGGCCGCCCCCAAGTGGTAAGGGTAGGTAACAACACATCTGCCACACTGATCCTCAACACGGGGGCCCCTCAGGGGTGCGTGCTCAGTCCCCTCCTGTACTCCCTGTTCACCCATGACTGCATGGCCAGGCACGACTCCAACACCATCATTAAGTTTGCCGACGACACAACAGTGGTAGGCCTGATCACCGACAACGATGAGACAGCCTATAGGGAGGAGGTCAGAGACCTGGCCGTGTGGTGCCAGGACAACAACCTCTCCCTCAACGTGACCAAGACAAAGGAGATGATTGTGGACTACAGGAAAAAAAAGAGGACTGAGCACGCCCCCATTCTCATCGACGGGGCTGTAGTGGAACAGGTTGAGAGCTTCAAGTTCCTTGGTGTCCACATCACCAACAAACTATCATGGTCCAAACACACCAAGACAGTCGTGAAGAGGGCACGACAAAGCCTATTCCCCCTCAGGAGACTGAAAAGATTTGGCATGGGTCCTCAGATCCTCAAAAAATTACACAGCTGCACCATCGAGAGCATCCTGACTGGTTGCATCACCGCCTGGTATGGCAACTGCTTGGCCTCCGACCGCAAGGCACTACAGAGGGTAGTGTGTATGGCCCAGTACATCACTGGGGCCAAGCTTCCTGCCATCCAGTACCTCTATACCAGGCGGTGTCAGAGGAAAGCCCTCAAAATTGTCAAAGACTCCAGCCACCCTAGTCATAGACTGTTCTCTCTGCTACCGCACGGCAAGCGGTACCGGAGTGCCAAGTCTAGGTCCAAAAGACTTCTCAACAGCTTCTACCCCCAAGCCATAAGACTCCTGAACAGCTAATCATGGCTACCCGGACTATTTGCACTGCCCCCCCACCCCATCCTTTTACGCTGCTGCTACTCTGTTAATGATTTATGCATAGTCACTTTAACTCTGCCCACATGTACATATTACTTCAACTACCTCAACTAGCCGGTGCCCCCCGCACATTGACTCTGCACCGGTACCCCCTGCATATATAGCCTCCCTACTGTTATTTTATTTTACTTCTGCTCTTTTTTTCTCAACACTTTTTTTGTTGATGTTTTATTTTTACTTTTTTGTTAAAAATAAATGCACTGTTGGTTAAGGGCTGTAAGTAAGCATTTCACTGTAATGTCTGCACCTGTTGTATTCGGCGCATGTGGCCAATAAAATTTGATTTGATTTGATTTTGATGAATTTGCTATTAACAGTAATGGCAACATTGCCATCTCTCTAAAGTAAATTTGACAATGTCATAATATGGGAAAGTTGTTTCCTACTAATTATTTGTGTCACGGTTTCGGCCGAGGCTGCTCCTCTTCCTTGTTCGGGCAGGCTTCGGCGGTCGTCGTCTCCGGAGTACTAGCTGCCACCGTTCTATGTTTCATGTTCATTTGGTTTTGTCTGTTCATAACACCTGTCCCTTATTTGTGTCTTAATTGTTCCCTTATTTAGTTTTGTGTGTTTGGGTCAGGTGTTATGCGTGATTGTGAATGTCAGCTTGCCTCTACGTGTTTGGTTCTCTCGTTATTGTGTTTCGAGAGCTCGCACTGCGTGCGCTTTTCTTGTTGTTACCGCACTGTTGTTTTCGTGCGTAATTGTTCGCGCCACCCGGTTGGGTTGGCGACCTATTTTGTGTTTGGACTCTAGTAAAGATCTGTTGAAGTCCTCCTGGTTTCCTGCACCTGATTCCTACTATTCCACCCACCACACTCTGACAGAATCACGCATCCTCACCATGGAATCAGCAGGAGCGACCGCGCCGACAGCCGAGATGGCTGAACGTCTTCGTGGTCAGGAGGACCGCATCAACCAGGTCTGTCATGCCCTGGAGGGGGTGATGAATACTCTGCACCGATGGGAGACCAGCGGGGTTCCCACACCTCCACGAACCGAACCAGCCCCATCGGTCAGCCCCCCTGTCTCATCTCCGGAACCTAGTGGGATTCGGCTCTCGCTCCCGAGGGCGTATGACGGCTCCACTGCCGGGTGTCAAGGGTTCCTGCTGCAGGTGGAGCTCTACCTCGCCACCGTACACCCGGCGCCCTCGGGACACGAGAGCGTCTCAGCCCTCATCTCCTGTCTCACAGGCAAGGCGTTGGAGTGGGCCAACGCCGAGTGGAGGAGAATGGACGCCGCTACCACGAACTATGCGGAGTTCTCCCGCCGCTTCCGTGCTGTGTTCGACCATCCACCGGAAGGGAAGGCGGCGGGGGAACGTCTATTCTACCTCCGACAGGGGATGAGGAGCGCCCAGGACTTTGCCTTAGAGTTTCGGACCCTAGCGGCTGACGCAGGGTGGAATGAGCGGGCCCATATCGACCATTTCCGCTGCAGCCTCCGGGAGGACGTCCAGCGAGAGTTGGCGTGCAGGGACACGTCGTTGACGTTCGACCAGCTGGTCGACATGGCCATCCGGCTGGATACCCTGCTCGCCACCCGTGGGCGTCCCGGAGGGGGGGGTTCGCCCATTCCACTCTCCAGCACCTCCGAGCCGAGCCCTATGGAGCTCGGAGGTGCTGGCGCTAGGGAACGGAGGAGGAGGAGCCCGAGGGGACCCGGCCCTTGCACCAACTGTGGTCGTGGAGGGCACACCGCGGCTAGGTGTTGGGGCGGGTCCTCCAGTGAGGGAGATGGCAGGTCACGCATTGGGGGGTCCCCCCAGGTGAGTAGGCGCCCTGCTTACCCAGAGCTTTCTGTCGTGCACTTAACCTTGCCTGTTTGTTTCCCACAGGTTGCACCTCGTTCCCAGCATAAGGCGCTGGTAGATTCAGGCGCAGCTGGGAATTTTGTAGATCGCCAGTTCTGTATAGAGTTAGGGATTCCCCTCCTTCCAGTGGATAAGCCTTTCCCCGTCCATGCCCTAGATAGCCGTCCGTTAGGGTCTGGGTTGATTAGGGAAGTCACAGCACCCCTTCAGATGACGGCGCAGGAGGGTCATGAGGAGAGAATTCAGCTCTATCTGATTGACTCTCCTGCGTATCCGGTAGTGCTGGGTCTTCCCTGGTTGATGACTCATGACCCTATTATTAGGTGGCGAGAGAAAGCTCTTAAAGGGTGGTCTGCTCAATGTGAGGGGCGGTGTCTGGGTGTTTCCATAGGGGCGACCTCGGTGGAGAGTCCGAATCTAATGCCGGCACTGCAGATTCCCCCCGAGTATGAGGATTTGGCACTGGCGTTCAGTAAGACTAGGGCGGCGCAGCTGCCGCCTCATAGACGGGGGGATTGTGCGATAGATCTCCAGTCAGGAGCAGCTCTCCCGCGGAGCCATGTGTATCCCTTGTCTCAAGAGGAGAGAAAGGCTATGGAGACATACATCTCTGAGTCTCTTAGACAGGGATACATACGGGCCTCCGTTTCACCCGCTTCCTCAAGTTTCTTTTTTGTGAAGAAAAAGGATGGAGGTCTGCGCCCGTGTATTGATTACCGCGGTCTCAATCAGATCACAGTGAAGTACAGCTATCCACTTCCTCTGATTGCGACTATGACGGAGTCACTGCACGGTGCGCAGTTCTTTACAAAATTGGATCTTAGGAGCGCATATAACTTGGTGCGCATTCGAGAGGGCGATGAATGGAAGACAGCGTTTAGCACGACTTCCGGACACTACGAGTATCTAGTCATGCCATATGGGTTGATGAATGCTCCCTCAGTCTTCCAATCCTTCGTCGATGAGATTTTCCGGGACATGCAGGGACAGGGAGTAGTTGTGTACATCGACGACATTCTGGTGTATAGTCCTACCCGTGCTGAGCATGTAGCCCTGGTGCGCCGAGTATTGAGGAGGCTGTTGGAGCATGACCTATATGTCAAGGCAGAGAAATGTCTGTTTTTCCAGAAGTCGGTCTCCTTTCTGGGTTACCAGTTATCTGCGTCAGGGGTGAAGATGGAGGTAGACCGGGTGTCAGCTGTGCGTAATTGGCAGACCCCAACCACTGTGAAGGAGGTGCAACGGTTCTTGGGTTTTGCGAATTATTACCGGAGGTTTATCCGGGGTTTTGGACAGGTGGCAGCTCCCATAACGTCTCTGTTAAAGGGGGGTCCGGTGCGCTTGCGGTGGTCAGCTGAGGCGGACAGGGCATTTGGGAGACTAAAGGACCTGTTTACCTCGGCGCCGGTGTTGGCGCATCCGGATCCCTCTTTACCGTTCCAAGTAGAGGTGGACGCGTCAGAGGCCGGGATAGGGGCCGTTCTTTCCCAGCGTTCTGGCACTCCACCTAAACTCCGCCCCTGTGCGTTCTACTCAAAGAAGCTCAGTCCGGCGGAGCGGAATTATGACGTAGGAGACAGGGAGCTGTTAGCCGTGGTACAGGCCCTAAAGGTGTGGCGGCATTGGCTCGAGGGGGCTCAACACCCTTTCCTCATTCTAACTGACCATCGTAACCTGGAGTACATCCGGGCAGCTAGGAGACTGAATCCTCGCCAGGCTCGCTGGACTATGTTCCTAGCCCGGTTTGTGTTTAAAATCACATACATCCCTGGGTCCCAGAACGGGAAGGCAGATGCTCTGTCTCGGCGGTATGACGCAGAGGAGAGGTCAGTTGAGTCCACGCCCATACTACCGGAGTCTTGTCTGGTTGCTCCGGTGGTGTGGGAGGTTGATGGTGAGATCGAGCGGGCGTTACGCACCGACCCGAGTCCTCCACAGTGTCCTGTGGGTCGGACGTACGTTCCGCTCGAGGTACGCGATCGCCTCATTTGTTGGGCTCATACGTCCCCCTCCTCTGGCCATCCGGGTATCGGCCGGACAGTGCACTGCCTTAGCACGAAGTACTGGTGGCCAACGTTAGCTAGGGATGTGAGGATTTATGTCTCCTCCTGTTCGGTGTGTGCCCAGTGTAAGGCGCCCAGACATTTGCCCAGGGGTAAGTTACAACCCCTGCCTATTCCACAACGACCCTGGTCCCACCTCTCGGTGGATTTTGTTACCGACCTTCCCCCCTCACAGGGGAATACTACCATCCTGGTCGTTGTGGATCGGTTCTCTAAGGCCTGTCGTCTCCTTCCCATGCCGGGTCTACCTACTGCCCTACAGACCGCTGAGGCTCTGTTCACCCATGTCTTCCGGCATTACGGGGTACCCGAGGATATAGTGTCTGACCGAGGCCCCCAGTTCACCTCTAGAGTGTGGAGAGCATTTATGGAACGGTTGGGGGTTTCGGTAAGCCTTACCTCGGGGTACCACCCGGAGAGTAATGGGCAGGTTGAACGTGTCAACCAGGATGTGGGTAGGTTTCTGAGGTCATACTGTCAGGGCCGGCCGGAGGAGTGGGCGAGATATGTGCCCTGGGCCGAGATGGCACAGAACTCTCTTCGCCACTCCTCCACCCAACTAACCCCTTTTCAGTGTGTGTTAGGGTACCAGCCGGTTCTGGCACCATGGCATGAGAGCCAGATCGAGGCCCCCGCTGTGGATGAGTGGGTGCGGCGCTCGGAGGAGACGTGGGACGCTGCACACGTCCATCTGCAGCGTGCCATACGTCGACAGAAGACGAGCGCCGACCTACACCGCAGTGAGGGGCCAGTGTACGCACCTGGAGATCGAGTCTGGCTCTCAACCAGAAACCTGCCCCTCCGCCTGCCCTGCCGGAAGCTGGGTCGGCGGTTTGTGGGGCCATTTAAAGTCCTGAGGAGATTGAACGAGGTGAGTTATAGGTTAGAACTACCTGTTGATTACAAAAATATTAACCCCTCGTTCCATGTGTCTCTCCTCAGGCCGGTGGTAGCTGGTCCACTCCAGGACTTTGAGATTGAGGAGACTCCTCCGCCCCCGTTGGACATCGAGGGGGCTCCGGCGTACACCGTGAGGTCCATCCTGGATTCTAGACGCCGGATGGGGGGTCTTCAATATCTTGTGGAGTGGGAGGGGTACGGCCCGGAGGAGCGGTGCTGGGTGCCAAGGAGGGACGTATTAGACCAGTCCCTACTGACCGATTTCCATCGGGGTCATCCTGCGCGCCCTGCTCCGCGTCGTCCGGGTCGTCCCCGAGCTCCGGGTCGGCGCACGGCTGGAGCCGCGCGTCAAGGGGGGGGTACTGTCACGGTTTCGGCCGAGGCTGCTCCTCTTCCTTGTTCGGGCAGGCTTCGGCGGTCGTCGTCTCCGGAGTACTAGCTGCCACCGTTCTATGTTTCATGTTCATTTGGTTTTGTCTGTTCATAACACCTGTCCCTTATTTGTGTCTTAATTGTTCCCTTATTTAGTTTCGTGTGTTTGGGTCAGGTGTTATGCGTGATTGTGAATGTCAGCTTGCCTCTACGTGTTTGGTTCTCTCGTTATTGTGTTTCGAGAGCTCGCACTGCGTGCGCTTTTCTTGTTGTTACCGCACTGTTGTTTTCGTGCGTAATTGTTCGCGCCACCCGGTTGGGTTGGCGACCTATTTTGTGTTTGGACTCTAGTAAAGATCTGTTGAAGTCCTCCTGGTTTCCTGCACCTGATTCCTACTATTCCACCCACCACACTCTGACAATTTGCCTACTTTAGCAATGTCATCGTATTGTTATTGTTGATGTCGTTGACGTTATTGTTGTTATTAACATTTTTATTCTGATACCCTTTATTTTTGTACTCTTCTTATTTTATTCTACTGAATGAAAGGTTGTTTTTCCATGCCACTCTAAATTAGTGTAATTTAGACGAAACAGTCATATTAGCCTCCGAGGTACAACCCATGTCTAGGGCACAAATAAATATTGGATGCAGCTATTGTGGTACTAGCTAACTCATGTCTAACTACAACAGTGTACTAACTAACAGCAACAAACTCAAACCAACCCAGGGCCATAGCAAAACATGTCAGTTGGTTGCATAGTGTAACATAGCATCACCGGCCTGAATCAAATCCAATCTGGAGCCAGTCAGTCTACATCTTTAAAGCACAGAATTATCTTCCAAATGAGATTACGTTATTTCTTGAGCTATGTTTATAATTGAGGGATGATGACAATCGTTGACCCTGTTTTTCTGTTAGACGAAGTGCACAGTTGGGTGCCAGACTGATCCCTTGTTTATTAATGGATGCCGGGATCTACCAGAAGGAGCAAAGGTGGGTATCATAACATGTCCAGCAATGTGATTGCAATGGTTTAGCAACATCAAAAATAATGTAATTCACTGTTCACTTGATATTTTCACAGCTTGTCAGGCAAGACCACAGAATAAAAGTGTGTCGTGACACAAGGACCCTTGAGACACCTCCTCCATTGTTGCCAGAGTCTCCCTCGACTCCTATGAAAAGGACACGCCATCATGAGGCGTCTGATAGTGACCTGATTACTGCCCTGATGACACAGACAGCTTCATCAACATCGACAGGTAATGTGTGTTATGTGAAAAGTTTTATTCAAAAATACCCGGCTTCATAAACTAGTAGGCTAATTCCCCAGCCAAGCAGATACAACTAGTAGAGTGCAATAGCAAAAAGTTGTCCTTTCTTTAGAACAAAATGCAATTAATCACTTGGCTGTCTATCATATCACCCTGTCACAGGCCCTCCCAGTCTACACCACCTCATAAGATTGCCTGCTGCAGTTGTTCGAGAGATGTCCAGTTTGCAGCCGAACATGAAGCATAGAGAAGACCAGCAAGGGGACCCTCATCAGCATCATGCAGACATGCCCTCACTGTGAGCATTCCTATGAATGGAACAGTCAGCTTTCACAGGCTCATTATTTATACAAATACAGAATGTAACCCACTTCATTACTTTGATAACCCAATTGTGAAAGATAATCTATGTAAACTGACATTATTTGTTGCTTATTTTCTACTTCTTACATGCATATAATGTCACCGACCAGTATCTTTGATGAGGGGGCCAGGAGCTGATCTACGCTGCTATGCCCATCAATGGGGCTCTGGCAAAGACTTTTACATTTATATTTACGTCATTTAGCAGACGCTCTTATCCAGAGCGACTTACAAATTGGTGCATTCACCTTATAGCCAGTGGGATAACCACTTTACAATATGCTGCGCCTTCTTCACAACACTGTCTGCGTGGGTGGACCATTTCAGTTTGTCAGTGATGTGTACACAGACGAAATTGAATCTTTCCACCTGCTCCACTGCAGTCGATGTTTCCTGAAGTCCACGACATTCTCCTTTGTTTTGTTGACGTTGAGTGAGAGGTTATTTTCCTGGCACCACACTCCCAGAGCCCTCACCTCCTCCCTGTAGGCTGTCTCATCATTGTTGGTAATCAAGCCTACTACTGTTGTGTCATCTGCAAACTTGATGATTGAGTTGGAGGCATGCTTGGCCATGCAGTCATGGGTGAACAGGGAGTTGCACAGGGAGGGGTTCAGACCCAGGGCCTCGAGCTTAATGATGAGCTTGGAGGGCACTATGGTGTTGAATGCTGAGCTATAGTCAATGAACAGCATTTCTACATAGGTATTCCTCTTGTCCAGATGGGATAGGGCAGTGTGCAGTGTGATGGCGATTGCATCGTCTGTGGATCTATTGGGGCAGTAAGCAAATTGAAGTGGGTCTAGGGTGGCAGGTAAGGTAGAGGTGATATGATCCTTGACTAGTCTCTCAAAGCACTTCATGATGACAGAAGTGAGTGCTACGGGGCGATAGTCATTTAGTTCAGTTACCTTTACTTTCTTGGGTACAGGGACAATGGTGGCCATCTTGAAGCATGTGGGGACAGCAGACTGGGATAGGGAGAGATTGAATATGTCTGTAAACACACCAGCCAGCTGGTCTGCGCATGCTCTGAGGATGTTGCTAGGGATGCCATCTGGGCCGGCAGCCTCGCGAGGGTTAACACGCTTAAATGTCTTACTCATGTCAGCCACGGAGAAGGAGAGCCCGCAGTCCTTGGTAGCGGGCCGCGTCGGTGGCACTGTATTATCCTCAAAGCGGGTGAAGAAGGTGTTTAGCTTATCCGGAAGCAAGACGTTGAGTGTCCGGTGTATTCGGCGCATGTGACAAATACAATTTTATTTTATTTTATTTGAAACAGTCAAAACGTCAGTATAGGGACAAAGTGGAGTCGCAATTCAACAGCTCAGACACAAGACGTAATAAATAAAAGTAACAAATAATTAAAGAGCAGCAGTAAAATAACAATAGCGAGGCTATATACAGGGGGTACCGGTACCGAGTCAATGTGCGGGGGCACCGGTTAGTCGAGGTAATTGAGGTAATATGTACAGTGGGGAATAAAAGTATGTAGTCAGCCACCAATTGTGCAAGTTCTCCCACTTAAAAAGATGAGAGAGGCATGTAATTTTCATCATAGGTACACGTCAACTATGACAGACAAAATGAGAAAAGAAAATCCAGAAAATCACATTGTAGGATTTTTAATGAATTTATTTGCAAATTATGGTGGAAAATAAGTATTTGGTCAATAACAAAAGTTTCTCAATACTTTGTTATATACCCTTTGTTGGCAATGACACAGGTCAAACGTTTTCTGTAAGTCTTCACAAGGTTTTCACACACTGTTGCTGGTATTTTGGCCCATTCCTCCATGCAGATCTCCTCTAGAGCAGTGATGTTTTGGGGCTGACGCTGAGCAACACAGACTTTCAACTCCCTCCAAAGATTTTCTATGGGGTTGAAATCTGGAGACTGGCTAGGCCACTCCAGGACCTTGAAATGCTTCTTACGAAGCCACTCCTTTGTTGTCCGGGCGGTGTGTTTGGGATCATTGTCATGCTGAAAGACCCAGCCACGTTTCATCTTCAATGCCCTTGCTGATGGAAGGAGGTTTTCACTCAAAATCTCACGATACATGGCCCCATTCATTCTTTCCTTTACATGGATCAGTCGTCCTGGTCCCTTTGCAGAAAAACAGCCCCAAAGCATGGTGTTTCCACCCCCATGCTTCACAGTAGGTATGGTGTTCTTTGGATGCAACTCAGCATTCTTTGTCTTCCAAACACGACGAGTTGAGTTTTCTTGCTTATTTGTAGGTGACCAAATACTTATTTTCCACCATAATTTGCAAATAAATTCATAAAAAATCCTACAATGTGATTTTCTGGATTTTCTTTTCTCATTTTGTCTTTCATAGTTGACGTGTACCTATGATGAAAATTACAGGCCTCTCTCATCTTTTTAAGTGGGAGAACTTGCACAATTGGTGGCTGACTAAATACTTTTTTCCCCCACTGTACATGTAGGTAGAGTTATTAAAGTGACTATGCATAGATAATAAACAGAGAGTAGCAGCAGCGTAAAAGAGGGGGGAAGGAGGGGGGGGCAATGCAAATAGTCTGGTTAGTCATTTGATTAGATGTTCAGGAGTCTTATGGCTTGGGGGTAGAAGCTGTTTAGAAGCCTCTTGGACCTAGACTTGGTGCTCTGGTACCGCTTGCCGTGCGGCAGCAGAGAGTACAGAACATTCTGTTCTCTCTGCTACCGCACAACAAGCGGTACCGGAGCGCCAAGTCTAGGGTGGCTGGAGTCTTTGACAATTTTTAGGGCCTTCCTCTGACACCACCTGGTATAGAGGTCCTGGATGGCAGGAAGCTTGGCCCAGTGATGTACTGGGCCGTACGCATTACCCTCTGTAGTGCCTTGCGGTCGGAGGCCGAGCAGTTGCCATACCAGGCAGTGATTCAACCAGTCAGGATGCTCTCGATGGTGCAGCTGTGGAACTTTTTGAGGATCTGAGGACCTCTCCTTAGGGGGAATAGGTTTTGTCGTGCCCTCTTCACGACTGTCTTGGTGTGCTTGGACCATGTTAGTTCGTTGGTGATGTGGACACCAAGGAACTTGAAGCTCTCAACCTGCTCCACTTCAGCCCCGTCGATGAGAATGGGGGTGTGCTCGGTCCTCTTCTTTTTCCTGTAGTCCTTGCGGAGGGAAGAACTACACTGTTTGTATTCTTCCATATTCCCAGTCACCTTGCCATGGTTAAATGCGGTGGTTCGCTTTCAGTTTTGCGCGAAAGCTGCCATCTATCCACGGTTTCTGGTTAGGGTAGGTTTTAATAGTCACAGTGGGTACAACATCTCCTATATACTTCCTGATAAACTCAGACACCGTATCAGTATATACGTCGATATTATTCTCTGAAGCTACCTGGAACATATCCCAGTCCACGTGATCAAAACAATCTTGAAGCGTGGATTCCAATTGGTCAGACCAGTGTTGAATAGTCCTTAGCACGGGTACTTCCTGTTTGAGTTTCTGCCTATAGGAAGGGAGGAGCAAAATGGAGTCGTGGTCAGATTTGCCGAAAGGAGGACGGGGGAGGGCCTTGTATGCATCACCGAAGTTGGAGTAGCAGTGGTCGAATGTTTTAGCAGCGTGAGAACTACAGTCGATGTGTCGATAGAACTTCGGCAGCCTTTTCCTCAAATTTGCTTTGTTAAAATCCCCAGCTACAATAAATGCGGCCTCAGGATATGTGGTTTCCAGTTTGTATAAAGTCCAGTGAAGTTCTTTGAGGGCCGTCGTGGTATCGGCTTGAGGTGGGATATACACGGCTGTGACTATAACCGAATAAAATTGTCTTGGGAGGTAATACTGTCGGCATTTGATTGTGAGGTATTCTAGGTCGGGTGAACAAAAGGACTTGAGTTCCTGTATGGTATCACAATTACACCATGAGTCGTTAATCATAAAACATACACCTCTGCCCTTCTGCTTCCCGGAGAGATATTTATTCCTGTCTGCACGATGAACTGAGAACCCAACTGGCTGGACTGACTCGGACAGTATATTCCGAGAGAGCCATGTTTCCATGAAACAGAGTATGTTACAATCCCTGATGTCTCTCTGGAACCCTCGCCCTGAGCTCGTCATCTTTATTATCCAGAGACTGAACATTAGTGAGTAATATACTCGGAAGTGGTGGGTGGTGTGCACGCCTCCTAAGTCAGACTAGAAGACCGCTCCGAGTGCCTCTCCTCCGGCGTTATTTTGGGTCGGCCTCTGGAATCAGTTAAATTCCCCTGGGGGGTGCGAACAAAGGATCCGCTTCGGGAAAGTCGTATTCCTGGTCGTAATGCTGGTAGTGCTGGTGAGTTACCGCCGCTCTGATATCCAATAGTTCTTCCCGGCTGTACGTAATAACACAAACAATTTTCTGGGCTAATAACGTAAGAAATAATACATAATAAAACAAAATACTGCAAAGTTTCCTAAGAGCTAGAAGCAAGGCAGCCCTCTCTGTCAAATTTTTTGTCATTTGAAAGTTATCAAAACACTTAGTTTAGAATATCTTCATAAATTCAGCAATTGCGTTCTTCTCATATTACTCTGCAGGCTACTGACCTATTCAAAGCTTTTTGGATTGTTTGTTGTGATTGAGTTGGGGGAAACAGCTGAAGGCAAGGTACTGACAGATGGGTGTGTCTTGGTGGTGGCAAGGACACACCCAAGAAACACCCACATCAAACCACACCCCCAAGCCAATTCATGTTTGGCTTCTGTCATGGCCACCAGCATTTCTTGAGGTGCAAGCCAAAAAACGAGGCCAAATCAGCGGGTTTAACAATTCAAAAATGTTATGAAGCTTGTATTCAATTGCCCCTCCCTGTTGCAGACAACAAGCTTCCATTCCCCCTGTCACAAGGGGATTTATGGCTGATTTAAGATGAAATTGTCAACCCTGTTATGGTCAACCCAGTTACTTTATTTGGCACTTACTATAGTAAAAAATAAAATTGTACCTCTTGAAATGGAAAAAGTGACTTTTGTTAAGTTGAACATGTGCTCATTATGACAATGTTAAAATTAGGTTAAATAAAAAAGTATAAGTTACACTACCTAAATGGGAGTCATTTGGTGGACGTCCAATGCAGTGTTTTTGCTCCTGTCTGTCTGGGTGTTGTTGGTTTAAATAAATATTGAAATTGTTGTTGTTTAATTTTGGTCAGGGGACACTGATTCTCCCTGGTCCTGAGCCAGACATCAGCTCTCCTACAACTAGACCTAGGCTAAGTCCCAAATGGCACCATATTCCTATATAGTGCACTATTTTTTACCAGAGCCCATGGGCCCTGGTCGAAAGCAGTGAACTAAATAGAGATTAGGATGCAATTTGGGACTCAGACCTAGATTTTCCCTCTGTCTTGGCATGAGGGCTAATTAACACACAAGAGCAGATTTGTCTGAAAATGGATTGTGTTGTGTTACACTAGTTAGAGGTTTTTTTGGGGGGGGGGATTAAGATTTCAGGGGCCGTCAGCTAGATCATAATGTTCCTACTGCACCACTAGCCTGGACCCAGATCTGTACATAGCCCTATAACTCCTACGACCGTTGGCTATATACACACAGCACAAATCGATCAGGGACCAGGCTAGCGAGTTGGCTATACAGCACGAACAGATCTGCGACCAGGCTAGGGGTGTAGTCGGAGCATACATTATCTTTCAGTAGCTGCAGTTCAGGAACTATGTCATTGTTACACAACAGTAGAGATGCTGGTACTGTGCAGAATACTATCTCACCCTGCTACAACATGTCCCAACATGCCTTTGACCAGACCTACTGCTTGGGTATGTGCAAAATGCCAATCTCTGCTTATAGTCAACAGAGAGTTAGTTTTCATACAGTGTTGCTCTGTGGGGCAATGAGTGAACCCATGTCCTCATAATAAGCCGTTTAGCACCATCTAGTGGAGCAAAGCCTTCATGTCTTCATTTTATGTCTGAGGACAGACCGTACTAGAATGTAGGCTATCCTTGAAGTTCTGCCTTGGTCTAAAAATAGTGAATCACATGAACATGACATTCATTCAACATAGAGTGATAGTAATGTAACAAACATACTGTACACTCAATAAAGCTGTCATCAGCTCATCAATAAATAGGATATCAGTTGACAATAAATCCTTATATAATCAAGTGAATTATTTCAGAGGCAGCTGTTGCTCTTGGATTCAGTTTCTGAAAAATCTCTGACACTCATGCCCTAGGGACTGTTCTATCTAAGAACTTCTTTCTCTGGGAATTCCACCACAGTTTCAGGCAGGTCTGGGCCCTGGTCAAAAGTAGTGCACTATATTGGGAATAGGGTGCCATTTTGGATGCAAGCAAAATCCAAAGCCAAATGCAACCAACCAATCATTACCTGTATGGCAGCACTGTGAGACAAGCACACACACACACACACCCTGAACAGTACTCTCCAGCTTTGGTCTGATTTATTTGATGCTCCTGACGGATCTGTACAGTGTTAGCCTCTGGTGATGGGAGGAGAGGGAATCAATGCAATGTTCTTTAGGAAGTCAGGACAGAGAAGGAGAGTCATATATCACAGGGTACAAAAGACACTGGACATGTCTGTGAAAGTTGTGACCTCTATGGAGCCAGATGGTAAGCCACTGTAAAAATGTTGGCTGATGAAAGACAAAGTAGCTAGTTTGATGTCCTTTGCACTTTGACAGAGGCACTATGACTATGAAAACATGTATCAGGAGAAAAGGTTGCAAGGTTTATGTGTTTGAGGTTAATGTTTTTGCATTCTCGTTGATCTCTCTTAGTTCTCAAATAGCCCTAGCATTCCTTTCTATTCCAAAAGTCAAAATGGAGAGTTTTAAGAATGAGCTGTAGCCTAAGTCCTCACTTCAGTTGTTGTGAAGACAAAATCAGCAAGTCTTGGAGGACAGTCAGAAGTTGAAAAAACTGCTTCTTTATTGTTTTCATTGAGTTCGGCTTCTCGTCATCTGATGAACACGTTGGAAGGGGTAGTAGTTGGTAGATTTTGGTATGAGAGTTTTGGCGTGGATGGTGGTCAGGGAGGCCAGCCCCAGGTCATGGATCGGGGTTGGTAGCTGGCCTCCCAGCAGGGTCAGCCCCCTGTTGCAAACCGTGGTTGTGCTGAGCCTGCTAGCAGGGCCAACCCCCGGCCGTAGGCTAAGGTTGTGCTGGCCCTCCTGCTGGCGGGGACAGCCCCCAGTCATGGACCGGGGTTAAACTGGCCCGCCATTGTGCCGGAAGCCTGGCGTGTGACTCGATGGGGTGGTGGGTCAATGGATCAGCATGAACTTGCAATATGAACTGCTTGTTAGGCAGATGTACAAAGACGTGAAGATGGATGCTGTTTAAATACTATGACGGTGGTTGATTAAGCAAGGGTATTCCGGTGAGTGAGGCAGGCTTTTGGCCAATAAAGATTGGATGCAGGTGAGCAGATTGGCATGGTCACGGCTCTATGTGCCAGGCAGGTCACCCGTGATACAAGTCAGTATTCGATGTCCATCCATGTCTGAGGACATCGGGAGATGACGTGGAAACTGGCCACTAGGGGCTACGGTGGGCACTGTTAGCTTCAAGTAGGTTTAGGTTTTGCTAGGGCAGTGTGGACATGGATGGCGGATAGGTGTGAGCATCTGATTTCGAATCCAGTGATAGAAAGTTGTTTTTGATATTTTTGTTTTAAGCCTATCCAAAACCTTAGTTCTTACCTTAACCATTAATGCCTAACCTTAAGAATTCCTCTGAAGCTTAAAGCTCACCTCCCGAAACTGTGCTATAATCTACACATACAGTGGGGGAAAAAAGTATTTAGTCAGCCACCAATTGTGCAAGTTCTCCCACTTAAAAAGATGAGAGAGGCCTGTAATTTTCATCATAGGTACACGTCAAACAATGACAGACAAAATGAGAAAAAAATTTCCAGAAAATCACATTGTAGGATTTTTAATGAATTTATTTGCAAATTATGGTGGAAAATAAGTATTTGGTCAATAACAAAAGTTTCTCAATACTTTGTTATATACCCTTTGTTGGCAATGACACAGGTCAAACGTTTTCTGTAAGTCTTCACAAGGTTTTCACACACTGTTGCTGGTATTTTGGCCCATTTGTCACGATCGTCGAAGTAATGAGTAGACCAAGGCGCAGCGTGAGAAACAAACATGACTTTAATTAGTTAAAGTTTCTAAACAAAACAAAACACGACTCGTGAAGTCCACGGTGACAATGACCGAACACGGAACAAAAATCCACAAACCCAAAGTGAAACACAGACAGTTAAATATGGCTCCCAATCAGAGACAACCAGCAACCAGCTGACACTCGTTGCCTCTGATTGGGAGTCACTCAGTCAAACATAGAAAATGACGAACTAGAACACCCAACATAGAAACAGAACACATAGAATAAACACACCCTGGCTCAACATAATGAGTCCCAGAGCCAGGGTGTGACACCATTCCTCCATGCAGATCTCCTCTAGAGCAGTGATGTTTTGGGGCTGACGCTGAGCAACACAGACTTTCAACTCCCTCCAAAGATTTTCTATGGGGTTGAAATCTGGAGACTGGCTAGGCCACTCCAGGACCTTGAAATGCTTCTTACGAAAAACACTCCTTCGTTGCCCGGGCGGTGTGTTTGGGATCATTGTCATGCTGAAAGACCCAGCCACATTTCATCTTCAATGCCCTTGCTGATGGAAGGAGGTTTTCACTCAAAATCTCACGATACATGGCCCCATTCATTATTTCCTTTACACGGATCAGTCGTCCTGGTCCCTTTGCAGAAAAACAGCCCCAAAGCATGATGTTTCCACCCCCATGCTTCACAGTAGGTATGGTGTTCTTTGGATGCAACTCAGCATTCTTTGTCCTCCAAACACGACGAGTTGAGTTTTTACCAAAAAGTTATATTTTGGTTTCATCTGACCATATGACATTCTCCCAATCCTCTTCTGGATCATCCAAATGCACTCTAGCAAACTTCAGACGGGCCTGGACATGTACTGGCTTAAGCAGGGGGACACGTCTGGCACTGCAGGATTTGAGTCCCTGGCGGCGTAGTGTGTTACTGATGGTAGGCTTTGTTACTTTGGTCCCAGCTCTCTGCAGGTCATTCACTAGGTCCCCCTAGGTTCTGGGATTTTTGCTCACCGTTCTTGTGATCATTTTGACCCCACGGGGTCAGCTCTTGCGTGGAGCCCCAGATTGAGGGAGATTATCAGTGGTCTTGTATGTCTTCCATTTCCTAATAATTGCTCCCACAGTTGCTTTCTTCAAACCAAGCTGCTTACCTATTGCAGATTCAGTCTTCCCAGCCTGGTGCAGGTCTACAATTTTGTTTCTGGTGTCCTTTGACAGCTCTTTGGTCTTGGCCATAGTGGAGTTTGGAGTGTGACTGTTTGAGGTTGTGGACAGGTGTCTTTTATACTGATAACAAGTTAAAACAGGTGCCATTAATACAGGTAATGAGTGGAGGACAGAGGAGCCTCTTAAAGAAGAAGTTACAGGTCTGTGAGAGCCATAAATCTTGCTTGTTTGTAGGTGACCAAATACTTATTTTCCACCATAATTTGCAAATAAATTCATAAAAAATCAAACAATGTGATTTTCTGGATTTTTTTTTCTCAATTTGTCTGTCATAGTTGACGTGTACCTATGATGAAAATTACAGGCCTCTCTCATCTTTTTAAGTGGGAGAACTTGCACAATTGGTGGCTGACTAAATACTTTTTTTCCCCACTGTAAGTCAAACCAATGCTTTTCGCAGGTTTAACAGATAGATAAGCGACCTTAACCCAACACCTAGTGACCTCGCCAAGGGGTTTGGATCTCTTGCGTAACGGTTAATGTGTTGGCTTGACTGTCGCTGGACCTTGGCGAGGTCCAGTCCTGCTACAGAGTTTTCTTCCACTCAAATATTGTTACAGACCATAAGGAGAGGGAAGTCGCTAGCTAGTGTATATCAGGTCAGGGGTCTCCAACAGGTCAATCGCAAGCTACCAGTAGCTCGCAGCACACCTATGAGTAGCTTGCCAAACAATTCTGAAAGTACATGCAATTTTCACCTGTTCCACCGCAAACTGTCATAAACAAATCTCACAAGTATCAGACACCACAAGCTTCCAGCTACTACCCTATCAACGCAACATTGACATCCCACCCCTGGTTAGCCACTACTGGCTTAAAAAGCCAAACCTAACACAATATCTGACAATTAATTTCCAGCAATATTTTCCCTGTCTGTGTGGTGTGTGCATTTGTCTATCACTCCATGTGTAGCCAGTTGATGTGATAACCGACTTGTGGGTTGACAGAAATACTTTCCCCAAAACCTTCTGAATTAAATGTTAACTGTAAAGTAGACTTACCTGGCAGAAGTATATGATTTGTATCTGTTATTTTGAAACTTAAATGAGCCATTAAATGAGCAGCACAGAACATTCTACATTTTAGTCATTTAGCAGTCGCTCTTATCCAGAGCGACTTACAGTTAGTGAGTGCATACATTTTTATTTTTGAATTTTTTTCATACTGGCCCCCCGTGGGAATCGAACCCACAACCCTGGCGTTGCAAACACCATGCTCTACCAACTGAGCTACATCCCTGCCTGAGGTAGAGTAACTCATGATAAGCTGTAGACCACACATTTTACATTTACATAATTTAGCAGACGCTCTTATCCAGAGCGACTTACAAATTGGTGCATTCAACTTATGATAGCAAGTGGGACAACCACTTTTTGTCTTATTTTTTTATGGGGGGAGGGTGGGGGGGGGGGGGTAGAAGGATTACTATATACTATTCCAGGTATTCTTTAAAGAGGTAGGGTTTCAAGTGTCTCCGGAAGGTGGTCAGTGACTCCGCTGTCCTGGCATCGTGGGGGAGCTTGTTCCACCATTGGGGTGCCAGAGCAGCAAATAGCTTTGACTGGGCTGAGCGGGAACTGTGCTTCTGTAGAGATAGGGGAGCTAGCAGGCCAGAGGTGGATGAACGTAGTGCCCTCGTTTGGGTGTAGGATCAGAGCCTGAAGGTAAGGAGGTGCCGTTCCCTTCACAGCTTCGTAGGCAAGCACCATGGTCTTGTAGTAGATGCGAGCCTCAACTGGAAGCCAGTGGAGTGGATTTACCAAGAGAGTTTTCATCTCAATGAGCTGTATAAGGCCATAAGTAAACAGGAAAACGCTCATCCAGAGGCAGCGCTCCTAGTGGCCGGGGACTTTAAAGCAGGGAAACTTAAATCCATTCTACCTAATTTCTACCAGCATGTTAAATGTGCAACCAGAGGACAGAAAACTCTAGATCACATTTACTCCACACACAGAGACGCGTACAAAGCTCTCCCTCGCCCTCCATTTGGCAAATCTGACCATAACTCTATCCTCCTGATTCCTGCTTATGAGCAAATACTAAAGCAGGAAGCACCAGTGACTTGGTTAATAAGGAAGTGGTCAGATGACGCAGATGCTAAGCTACAGGACTGTTTTGCTAGCACAAGACTGGAATATATTCTGGGATTCTTCCAATAGCATTGAGGAGTACACCACATCAGTCACTGGCTTCATCAATAAGTGCATCGATGATGTCATCCCCACAGTGACCGTACGTACGTACATACCCCAACCAGAAGCCATGGATTACATGCAACATCCGCACTGAGCTAAAGGGTAGAGCTGCCGCTTTCAAGGAGTGGGACTTTAACCCAGACGCTTATAAGAAATCCCGCTATGCCCTCTGACGAACCATCAAACAGGCAAAGAGTCAATACAGGACTAAGATTGAATCATACTACACCGGCTTTGATGCTCGTCGGATGTCGCAGGGCTTGAACACTATTACAGACTACAAAGGGAAGCACAGCCGCGAGCTGCCCAGTGACACAAGCCTACCAGATGAGCTAAATCACTTCTATGCTCGCTTTGAGGCAAGCAACACTGAAGCATGCATGAGAGCATCAGCTGTTCCGGATGACTATGTGATCACGCTCTCCGTAGCCGATGTGAGTAAGACTTTTAAGCAGGTCAACATTCACAAAGCCGTAGGGCCAGACGGATTACGAGCACATGTATTCCAAGCATGCGCTGACCAACTGGCAAGTGTCTTCACTGACATTTTCATGACTCGGTATTCTCCCGAGTGGCGCAGTGGTCTAAGGCACTGCATCGCAGTGCTAGCTGTGCCACTAGAGATCCTGGTTCGAATCCAGGCTCTGTCGTAGCCGGCCGCGACCGGGAGACCCATGGGGCGGCGCACAATTGGCCCAGCGTCGTCCAGGGTAGGGGAGGGAATGGCCGGCAGGGGATGTAGCTCAGTTGGTAGAGCATGGCGTTTGCAACGCCAGGGTTGTGGGTTCGATAAAATAATGTATGTGCTAACTGTAAGTCGCTCTGGATAAGAGCGTCTGCTAAATGACTAACATGTAAATGTAATGTCCCTGACTGAGTCTGTAATACTAACATGTTTCAAGCAGACCACCATAGTCCCTGTGCCCAAGGACACTAAGATAACCTGCCTAAATGACTACCGACCTGTAGCACTCACGTCTGTAGCCATGAAGTGCTTTGAAAGGCTGGTCATGGCTCACATCAACACCATTATCCCAGAAACCCTAGACCCACTCCAATTTGCATACCGCCCCAACAGATCCACAGATGATGCAATCTCTTTTGCACTCCACACTGCCCTTTCCCACCTGGACAAGAGGAACACCTACGTGAGAATGCTATTCATTGACTACAGCTCAGCGTTCAACACCATAGTGCCCTCAAAGCTCATCAATAAGCTAAGGACCCTGGGACTAAACACCTCCCTCTGCAACTGGATCCTGTACTTCCTGACGGGCCGCCCCCAAGTGGTAAGGGTAGGTAACAACACATCTGCAACACTGATCCTCAACACGGGGGCCCCTCAGGGGTGCGTTCTCAGTCCCCTCCTGTACTCCCTGTTCACCCATGACTGCATGTTCAGGCATGACTCCAACACCATCATTAAGTTTGCCGACGACACAACAGTGGTAGGCCTGATCACCGACAACGATGAGACAGCCTATAGGGAGGAAGTCAGGCCGTGTGGCGCCAGGATAACAACCTCTCCCTCAACGTAATCAAGACAAAAGAGATGATTGTGGACTACAGGAAAAAAAATAGGACTGAGCACGCCCCCATTCTCATCGACGGGGCTGTAATGGAACAGGTTGAAAGCTTCAAGTTCCTTGGTGTGCACATCACCAACAAACTATCATGGTCCAAACACACCAAGACAGTCGTGAAGAGGGCACGACAAAGCCTATTCCCCCTCAGGAGACTGAAAATATTTGGCATGGGTCGTCAGAGCCTCAAAAAGTTATACAGCTGCACCATCGAGAGCATCCTGACTGGTTGCATCACTGCCTGGAATGGCAACTGCTCGGCCTCCGACCGCAAGGCACTACAGAGAGTAGTGTGTACAGCCCAGTACATCACTGGGGCCAAGCTTCCTGCCATCCAGGACCTCTATACCAGGCGGTGTCAGAGGAAAGCCCTAGAAATTGTCAAAGACTCCAGCCACCCTAGTCATAGACTGTTCTCTCTGCTACCGCACGGCAAGCGGTACCGGAGCGCCAAGTTTAGGTCCAAAAAGGCTTCTTAATAGTTTCTACCCTCAAGCCATAAGACTCCTGAACAGCTATTTATGGCTACACGGACTACCCAGACTATTTTATTTATTTCATCACATTCCCAGTGGGTCAGAAGTTTACATACACTCAATTAGTATTTGGTAGCATTGCCTTTAAATTGTTTAACTTGGGTCAAACATTTCGGGTAGCCTTCCACAAGCTTCCCACAATAAATTGGGTGAATTTTGGCCCATTCCTCCTGACAGAGCTGGTGTAACTGAGTCAGGTTTGTAGGCCTCCTGGCTCGCACACACTTTTTCAGTTCTACCCACAAATGTTCTATAGGATTGAGGTTAGGGCTTTGTGATGGCCACTCCAATACCTTGACTTTGTTGTCCTTAAGCCATTTTGCCACAACTTTGGATGTATGCCTGGGGTCATTGTCCATTTGGAAGACCCATTTACGACCAAGCTTTAAACTTCCTGACTGATGTCTTGAGATGTTTTTTCAATATATCCACATAATTTTCCTTCCACATGATGCCATCTATTTTGTGAAGTGCACCAGTACCTCCTGCAGCAAAGCACCACCACAGCATGATGCTGCCACCACCGTGCTACATGGTTGGGATGGTGTTCTTCGGCTTGCAAGCATCCCCTTTTTTCCTCCAAACATGATGGTCATTATGGCCAAACAGTTCTATTTTTGTTTCATCAGGCCAGAGGACATTTCTCCAAAAAGTACGATCTTTGTCCCCATGTGCAGTTGCAAACCGTAGTCTGGCTTTTTTATGGCGGTTTTGGAGTAGTGGCTTCTTCCTTGCTGAGCGGCCTTTCAGGTTATAATAATAATAATAATAATATGCCATTTAGCAGACGCTTTTATCCAAAGCGACTTACAGTCATGCGTGCATACATTTTTGTGTATGGGTGGTCCCGGGGATCGAACCCACTACATTGGCGTTACAAGCGCCGTGCTCTACCAGCTGAGCTACAGAGGACCACAAGGTTATGTCGATATAGGACTCATTTTACTGTGGATATAGATACCTTTGTACCAGCCTCTCCTTCTCTCAGCTGGCATCATATTCATGGACGTGTGGCTGGAGGTAAGTAGGTAAGTAGGGGTAAGCTACATGTAGTGTTGAGTAAAGCTTAACCATGTATTAGATCGTAGGTAGGTAGTTAGCTGTAGTTAGGTATTGTATTTATTGTAGGTTAGTATTGTTGTTATTGTAGCTTTCCGTGGGTAATTTGTGGGTTAGTTTCGAGGCATGAGGCTAGCTAGCTAGCGGGTAGCTATTGGTAACGATTAGCAACGCTGGAGAGCTGGTTCCAACGGTAATGTACTCCTACCCAACGTTTAACTTTTGCTTAACCATGTATTAGATCGTAGGTAGGTAGCTAGCTGTAGTTAGGTATTGAATTTATTGTAGGTTAGTATTGTGGTTGTAGTAGCTTTCCATAGGTAATTGTGGACTAGTATCGAGGCACGAGGCTAGCTAGCTAGCGGGTAGCTATTGGTAACGATTAGCAACGCTGGAGAGCTGGTTCCAACGTTTAATTATTATTATTATTATTATTATTTTTTTTTTTTTGCTGCGTTGTGAAGGGAACTCGACACGGACTTGAATTGTCTGTTTGGTGTGCTGACACACTCTTGGCAGTTTGTTGTGGCCAGGTGTTGATGCTAAGTTGTGTGTTAATGGATGCTAGCTTGCAGGTTGGCTACGGCGTCATAGCTAGGCTTCGTGGGTTGTTGTGGGTAGTTACTGTGTCTTGGCAGTGTCCTCGGCCGTGCCAGCTGTAGCACGAAGCTAGCTAGCTAGCCGTTCTTCAAACAGAGTCGACACAGTGGCCATTGCTAGCTACCCAACATGACCATTTGGCTGTACTGTAGTAGCTAACCACAATTTACTTGTCCTAGCTAGCCAACGTCTAATCATTGCTGCGTCATATAAGGAACTTGACACAGACACGAATGATCTGTTTAGTGTGATATCACAATATTGGTGGTTTGTTGTGACCAAGTGTTGGCGCTAAACGGTGTGTTATTGTTATTGGATGCTAGTCTGCTAGTTGGCTATGGAGTCATAGTTGGCTAGCTGAACAAAGTGGGTTGAGTCTACTCCTTTAAACATTGAACCGCTGTGGTTCACAACAATTCTGATTTCCAAAGGCGGAAGTTGGGAGAGTTTTTGTTCGGGTGGTTCAGTGAAACAATTTTAGTTTCCGAGCTAGAAGATTTGGTGAGGGAGGCCCTGCTCTCTCCACTCCCAGATGCTTAGCCCATTTCATTCCGATCTCCTCTGCATTTTTGTAGCCATTTGCTACAGCCTGTCAACTATGCCTCTGCCTATCCCTGTTCTCTCCTCTCTGCACAGGCTACACAAACGCACCACACCGCGTGGCTGCTGCCTCTCCAATTTGGTGGTCCCTGCACGCACCACCCACGTGGAGTTCCAGGTCGCAGGCAGCCTCTGGAACTGCCGTTCTGCTGCCAACAAAGCTGACTTCATCCCAGCCTATGCCAACCTCCAGTCCCTCGACTTCCTGGCGCTGACGGAAACATGGATCACCACTGAAAACACCGCTACTCCTACTGCTCTCTCCTCGTCTGACCATGTGTTCTCGCATACCCCGAGAGCATCTGGTCAGAGGGGTGGTGGTACAGGAATCCTCATCTCTCCCAAGTGGACATTCTCAATTTTTCCCCTAACCCATCTGTCTATCTCCTCATTTGAATTCCATGCTGTCACAGTCACTAGCCCATTTAAGCTTAATATCCTTGTCATCTATCGCCCTCCAGGTTCCCTTGGAGAGTTCATCAATGAGCTTGACGCCTTGATAAGTTCCTTCCCTGAGGATGGCTCACCCCTCACAGTTTTGGGGGATTTCAACCTCCCTATGTCCACATTTGACTCATTTCTCTCTGCCTCCTTCTTTCCACTCCTCTCCTCTTTTGACCTCACCCTCTCACCGTCCCCCCCTACTCACAAGGCAGGCAATACGCTTGACCTCATCTTCACTAGATGCTGCTCCTCTACTAATCTCACTGCAACTCCCCTCCAAGTCTCCGACCACTACTTTGTTTCCTTTTCTCTCTCACTCTCCTCCCACACTACTCACTCTGCCCCTACACAGATGGTAATGCGCCGCCGCAACCTTCGCTCTCTCTCTCCCACTACTCTCTCCTCTTCCATCCTATCATCTCTTCCCTCTGCTCAATCCTTCTCCCTCCAATCTCCTGATTCTGCCTCCTCAACCCTCCTCTCCTCCCTTTCTGCATCCTTTGACTCTCTGTGTCCCCTATCCTCACGGCCGGCTCGGTCCTCCCCTCCAGCTCCGTGGCTTGATGACTCATTGCGAGCTCACAGAACAGAGCTCCGGGCAGCGGAGCGGAAATGGAAGAAAACTAAATTCCCTGCCGACCTGGCATCTTTTCACTCCCTCCTCTCTACATTTTCTTCATCTGTTTCTGCTGCTAAGGCCACCTTCTACCACTCTAAATTCCAAGCATCTGCCTCTAACCCTAGGAAGCTCTTTGCCACATTTTCCTCCCTCCTGAATCCTCCCCCCCCCCTCCCCCCCTCCTCTCTCTCTGTGGATGACTTCGTCAACCACTTTGAAAAGAAGGTTGACGACATCCGATCCTTGTTTGTTAAGCCTAATGACACTGCTGGTCCTGCTCACACTGCCCTACCCTATGCTTTGACTTCTTTCTCCCCTCTCTCTCCAGATAAGATCCTGCGACTTGTGACTGCAGGCCGCCCAACAACCTGCCCGCTTGACCCCATCCCCTCCTCCCTTCTCCAGACCATCTCCGGTGACCTTCTCCCCTACCTCACCTCGCTGATCAACTCATCCTTGACCGCTGGCCATGTCCCTTCCGTCTTCAAGAGAGCGAGAGTTACTCCCCTTCTCAAAAAACCAACACTCGACCCCACTGATGTCAACAACTACAGACCAGTATCCCTTCTTTCTTTTCTTTCCAAAACTATTGAGCGTGCCGTCTTTAGCCAACTCTCTTGCTATCTCTCTCAGAATGACCTTCTTGATCCAAACCAATCAGGTTTCAGGACTGGTCATTCAACTGAGACTGCTCTTCTCTGTGTCACAGAGACTCTCCGCACTGCTAAAGCTAACTCTCTCTCCTCTGCTCTTGTCCTTCTAGATCTGTCTGCTGCCTTTGATACTGTGAACCATCAGATCCTCCTCTCCACCCTCTCCGAAATGGGCATCTCCGGCGCGGCTCACTCCTGGATTGCGTCCTACCTGACCGGTCGCTCCTACCAAGTGGCGTGGCGGGAAGCTGTCTCCGCACCACGTGCTCTCACCACTGGTGTCCCCCAGGGATCGGTTTTGGGCCCTCTCCTTTTCTCCCTATACACCAAGTCACTTGGCTCTGTCATATCCTCACATGGCCTTTCCTATCATTGCTACGCTGACGATACACAACTAATCTTCTCCTTTCCCCCTTCTGATCACCAGGTGGCGAATCGCATCTCTGCATGTCTGGCAGACATATCAGTATGGATGACGGATCACCACCTCAAGCTGAACCCTGGCAAGACGGAGCTGCTCTTCCTCCCCGGGAAGGACTGCCCGTTCCATGATCTCGCCATCACGGTAGACAACTCCGCTGTGTCCTCCTCCCAGAGTGCGAAGAGCCTAGGCGTGACCCTGGACAACACCCTGTCGTTCTCCGCCAACATCAAGGCGGTGACCCGCTCCTGCAGGTTCATGCTCTACAACATTCGGAGAGTGCGACCCTGCCTTACACAGGAAGCGGCGCAGGTCCTGGTCCAGGCACTTGTCATCTCCCGTCTGGACTACTGCAACTCGCTGTTGGCTGGGCTCCCTGCCTGTGCCATTAAACCCCTACAACTCATCCAGAATGCCGCAGCCCGTCTGGTGTTCAACCTTCCCAAGTTCTCTCACGTCACCCCCCTCCTCCGCACACTCCACTGGCTTCCAATTGAAGCTCGCATCCGCTACAAGACCATGGTGCTTGCCTTTGGAGCAGTGAGGGGAACGGCACCCCTGTACCTTCAGGCTCTGATCAGTCCCTACACCCAAACGAGGACATTGCGTTCATCCACCTCTGGCCTGCTGGCTCCCCTTCCTCTGCGGAAGCACAGCTCCCCCTCAGCCCAGTCAAAACTGTTCGCTGCTCTGGCACCCCAATGGTGGAACAAGCTCCCTCACGACGCCAGGACAGCGGAGTCACTCACCACCTTCCGGAGACATTTGAAACCCCACCTCTTTAAGGAATACCTGGGATAGGCTAAAGTATTCCTTCTAACCCCCCCCCCCCCCCCCCCCAAATTGTAAAGTGGTTATCCCACTGGCTATAGGGTGAACGCACCAATTTGTGAGTCGCTCTGGCTAAGAGCGTCTGCTAAATGACGTTAATGTGCCCTTGAGCAAGGCACTTAACCCTAATTGCTCCTGTAAGTCGCTCTGGTTAAGAGCGTCTGCTAAATGACTAAAATGTAAAATGTAAAAAATGTACCTGTTTCCTCCAGCATCTTCACAAGGTCCTTTGCTGTTGTTCTGGGATCGATTTGCACTTTTCGCCCCAAAGTATGTTCATCTCTAGGAGACAGAACGCGTCGCCTTCCTGAGCGGTATGACGGCTGCGTGGTCCCATGGTGTTTATACTTGCATACTATTGTTTGTACAAATGAATGTGGTACCTTCAGGCGTTTTGAAATTGCTCCCAAGGATGAACCAGACTTGTGGAGGTCTACAATTGTTTTTCTGAGGTCTTGGCTGATTTCTTTTGATTTTCCCATGATGTCAAGCAAAGAGGCAGTGAGTTTGAAGGTAGGCCTTGAAATACATCCACAGGTACACCTCCAATTGACTCAAATGATGTCAATTAGCCTATCAGAAGCTTCTAAAGCCATGACATCATTTTCTGGAATTTTCTAAGCTGTTTAAAGGCACTGTCAACTTAGTGTATGTAAACTTCTGACCCACTGGAATTGTGATACAGTGGATTATAAGTGAAATAATCTGTCTGTAAAAAATTGTTGGAAACATTACTTGTGTCATGCACAAAGTATATGTCCTAACCGACTTGCCAAAACTATAGTTTGTTAACAAGAAATTTGTGGAGTGGTTGAAAAACTAGTTTTAATGACTCCAACCTAAGTGTATGCAAACTTCCCACTTCAACTGTATATATTTATATATACACTGCCAGTCAAATGTTTGGACACACCTACTCATTCAAGGGTTTTCTTTATTTTAACTATTTTTTACATTGTAGAATAAAAGTGAAGACAACACAACTATGAAATAACACATATGGAAAAGGTGTTTAAAAATGTAACGGTTTCGGCCGAGGCTGCTCCTTCTCCTTGTTCGGGCAGGCTTCGGTGGTCGTCGTCTCCGGAGTACTAGCTGCCACCGTTCTATGTTTCGATGTTTGTTTGGTTTGGTCTGTTTTGTTACACCTGTTCCTTGTTAGTGTTAATTATGTGTTCTATAAGTTCTCTTGGGTTTTGTCATGTGTTGTGTGTAATTGTTCGTTGTCTTCTTGGGATGCTAGTTTGTTTTTCTCTCTGTATTGTTTTAAGAGAGTTCCGCACAGTGTGTGCCTTTTGTTTTGTTCTATAACCGGTGTGCGTAAAGTTCGCTTGCCTGCCAGGTTGTACTTAGCTGTGTTTGGCTTGTTCTTTTGTTGTCTTCACTAAAGACGTTAGTACGAAGCCTCTGTGTGTCCTGCGCCTGATTCCACACCACATCTACACCCAACCTTGACAAAAAAAATCAAAATATATTTTATATTTGAGATTCTTCAAATAGCCACCCTTTGCCTTGATGACAGCTTTGCACACTCATGGCATTCTCTCAACCAGCTTCACCTGGAATGCTTTTCCAACAGTCTTGAAGGAGTTCCCACATATGCTGAGCACTTGTTGGCTGCTTTTCCTTCACTCTGCAGTCCGACTCATCCCAAACCATCTCAATTGCGTTGAGGTCGGGGGATTGTGGAGGCCAGGTCATCTGATGCAGCACTCCATCCCTCTCCTTCTTGGTAAAATAGCCCTTACACAGCTTGGAGGTGTGTTGGGTCATTGTCCTGTTGAAAAACACATGATAGTCCCACTAAGCCCAAACCAGATGGGATGGCGTATCGCTGCAGAATGCTGTGGTAGCCATGCTGGTTAAGTGTGCCTTGAATTCTAAATAAATCACAGACAGTGTCACCAGCAAAGCACCCCCCCCCCCCCACCATAACACCTCCTCCTCCATGCTTTACGGTGGAAAATACACATGCAGAGATAATCCGTTCACCCACACGTGTCTCACAAAGACATGGCGGTTGGAACCAATAATCTCACATTTGGACTCCAGACCAAAGGACACATTTCCACCGGTCTAATGTCCATTGTTCGTGTTTCTTGGCCCAAGCAAGTCTCATCTTCTTATTGGTGTCCTTTAGTAGTGGTTTCTTTGCAGCAATTCGACCATGAAGGCCTGATTCACACAGTCTCCTCTGAACAGTTGATGTTGAGATGTGTCTTTACTTGAACTCTGTGAAGCATTTATTTGGGCTGCAATATCTGAGGCTGGTAACTCTAATGAACTTATCCTCTGCAGCAGAGGTAACTCTTGGTCTTCCTTTCTTGAAATGTTCCGAATTGACTGACCTTCATGTCTTAAAATAATGATGGACTGTCGTTTCTCTTTGCTTATTTGAGCTGTTCTTACCATAATATGGACTTGGTTTTTTACCAAATAGGGCTATCTTCTGTATACCCCCCTACCTTGTCACAACACAACTGATTGGCTCAAACGCATTAAGAAGGAAAGAAATTCCACAAATTAACTTTCAAGAAGGCACACCTGTTAATTGAAATGCATTCCAGGTGACTACCTCATGAAGCTGGTTGGGAGAATGCCAAGAGTGTGCAAAGCTGTCATCAAGGCAAAGGGTGGCTATTTGAAGAATCTCAAATATAAAATATATTTTGATTTGTTTAACACTTTTTTTGTTAATACTTGATTCCATATGTGTTATTTAATTGTTTTGATGTCTTCTACAATGTAGAAAAACTCTTGAATGAGTAGGTGTGTCCAACCTTTAACTGGTACTGTATATATATACAGCATAGAGAAGAAAAATACATTTTTCGAACTAAAATTGATCCCTTGGTGCAAGAATGAATGCAATTAATTGATTATTGAATGTTATGATGAACACAGGTTTGTAGAACCAAAACATACACAGCCTCTGCTCAACAAACTTGAACGTGAGAACGAATTGTTTGAGGGGCTGCAATTCACAAACGATATTGTGCTTTTCTCTCACGGCAGTCAAGCAATACATTCCGCCAAGAGTCTTTCACAATCTTGTCTGGTTGTGGCCACAACTAGACCTTGTTTCAAATATGTACATTGCTTAAAGCACACTCCAAGACCCAGTAAGCCACTGTGGTAAACGACATGTAAACAAGAGGCTTGTAAAATCCGTTTTCAGTTCATCGTCCGCCAGTAGGGAGTCTTGCGTGCTCTGGGCATTACTGATTCAAATGAACGAAATTAGTCTAAAGATTCGTTCTTTTGATTGAACGAGTCTAAAAGATCTTCCCATCACTATCCTGAACACTCTCCCATGTCCCAGACAAGTTTCAAACTCTCGCTGTAGTTTCTAGCCATAAGTATAAACTAGCTTGCTGGGAAGGGCTCATCAGGATGACTGACTGAACTGAATCCATTAGTCTCCACTCGACTCTCAGCTGTGCGACATACGTCATCAATTTGGGCACCAGGTGTGTATAAATTGCCTCTCCCAGTATTCAGCTAGTCTTCTAATCAGTCTTGCATATTGGTAAGAATCATTTGACAGATTATAGGCATATTAAGGGGCCGATTCAGACTAAGGGTGTCTCTTAGTCTCTTAAGTTGTTTTACTTCAGTCCTCTTTAAAGTGAACTTAGGAACACCCTTAGGAAATTTAGCCTTTCCTACGCATGCTTTCCTACGGCGCTTAACACGCTCTACAGGTGTGGTTACCTTGCCCGCACTGAATAAATGTAATTAAACTGCTGAAAACCCCACTTGCTGGCCAACATATTTCATTCAATAGTGTTCAGAATATTAGAGATCAATGAAAGAAAGCCATCTAAATATATGCATATTCATTTCCGTTTCAGCACCAATTGGTAGACTTTTGTAGATTAGTTAGGGTTAGGAAAGTATTTATGAATCAAAAATACAGTGGTTACATCCTGAAAATTGCCATATTCAAGTTCAATCCATGAAATATTGGAAGGTGAGAAAAGTGTATAATAGGAGTTTAACAATAGTCCTATAAATCTACGCTAATCCTCACTAATCATAAAACTGTAATGACAATGTTCCAGTCGTCGTGAACCATGCGCCAAGCTCCAGGTTTAAACTGCTACGAGGGGTCTGAGTTCCATAATGATTCAAATAGGCTACATGTCCCAAATTATTGCACAACATTAGCTTAATATGATCCATTATTGCTAGCGACCCTCAGGAACAACTACACAGATGTGACTGAGGAAAGAAAGGTAAAGGGAATAGAATGTAATGGAATGATGCAAAATGTAGGCTACAAATTGAAGGAAACTAACACTTAAGTGATAGTTGTAAATGTATGTGGGTATTACACTGACGGTGGCTCCCAATAGTGGCTAATATCTAACATAATACAAATTGTAATAGTATATGTTTTTCGACTTGTAACGACAGGTACTCAAGCTTATTCATGGTTTCCTCGCCCATAAGGTGGTGGAATTATGAGGGCAATTAAGTCAAGGTCAAAATATGGCGTATCTGTAGACACACTTCTCCCACACTTTCATTTCTATTATCTCTGCCCCAAACGAATAGCTGGCTGACACATGTGTTTCCTCATGGTTACAGGCCCAGTGCAGTCAAAAACTAGATTTTTGGCCTGCCTGGTGACATGAAAGAGAGTTCCATACCTCTCTGCCAAAAACAGCTAGTTTTCAGTTTCCCCCTCCCCACTCAGACAGTCCTAGCAAAATTCTTGCTTGAAGAATGTATCTTTACTAAGAAGCTATTTTGTTTTTGTTTTTACTATTTTAATTGAAAACAATCACAGTAAGGTACTTAATTGTTACCCAGAAATGATTTGAAATTTAGATTAAAATGGCTGCATTGGACCTTTAAGTTCAAGGTCAGAATACTGTAGAGAGAAAAGTGCATAAAAGGGGAATAAAGTTCAATTTGTGAGTGTGTAACTCAGGTCTGAATTCCCCCCTATACATGGAAATTATTTCATAATATGACCCAATCCAAACAGCAGGTGGCAGTACTATTACGTGAATTGTTTTAGGGGTTGTTCCATCCAACCACTGGAAAGAATTACATATTTTTATCATTAGGGAAAACCCTATTCATTATGCTAGCAGCAGGATATTATGCTGGCAAAATGATTGCAGATGCTAAACTTTGTGAATATATTTTTTTTAATGGCACTATGGACTAATGGTACAACTGTTTTTTCACAGCATTGCAACCGCCTTTGAAATAAGAAATGGATAACTTGAAACACTTCTATTTTTAATATTGTATTATTTATACCACCATTTTTTTGGAAAGTTTACACACATACTGGTGTGTTGAAAGCTACTGTGTAGGCTATGTTTAAAGAAATACACTTTTAATAAAATACAAATATACACTACCGGTAAAAAGTTTTAAGAACACCTACTCATTCAAGGGTTTTTCTTTATTTGTACTATTTTCTACATTGTAGAATAATAGTGAAGACATCAAAATGATAAAATAACACATATGGAATCATGTACAGTTGAAGACGGAGGTTTACATAAACTTAGGTTGGAGTCTTTAAAACTTGTTTTTCAACCACTCCACACATTTCTTGTTAACAAACTATAGTTTTGGCAAGTCGGTTAGGACAGCTACTTTGTGCAAGACACAATTAATGTTTCCAACAATTGTTTACAGACAGATTATTTCACTTATAATCCACTGTATCACAATTCCAGTGGGTCAGAAGTTTACATACACTAAATTGACTGTGCCTTTAAACAGCTTAGAAAATTCCAGAAAATGATTTCATGGTTTTAGAAGCTTCTGATAGGCTAATTAACATCATTTGAGTCAATTGGAGGTGTACCTGTGGATGTATTTCAAGGCCTACCTTCAAACTCAGTGCCTCTTTGCTTGACATCATGGGAAAACCAAAAGAAATCAGCCAAGACCTCAGAAAAAAAATTGTAGACCTCCACAAGTCTGGTTCATCCTTGGGAGCAATTTCCAAACGCCTGAAGGTACCACGTTCATCTGTACAAACAATAGTACGCAAGTATAAACACCATGGGACCACGCAGCCGTCATACCGCTCAGGAAGGCGACACGTTCTGTCTCCTAGAGATGAACGTACTTTGGTGCGAAAAGTGCAAATCGATCCCAGAACAACAGCAAAGGACCTTGTGAAGATGCTGGAGGAAACAGGTACAAAGGTATCTATATCCACAGTAAAACGAGTCCTATATCGACATAACCTGAAAGGCCGCTCAGCAAGGAAGAAGCCACTGCTTCAAAACCGCCATAAAAAAGCCAGACTATGGTTTGCAACTGCACATGGGGACAAAGATCGTACCTTTTGGAGAAATGTCCTCTGGCCTGATGAAACAAAAATAGAACTGTTTGGCCATAATGACCATCGTTATGTTTGGAGGAAAAAAGGGGATGCTTGCAAGCCGATGAACACCATCCCAACCGTGTAGCATGGGGGTGGGAGCATCATGCTGTGGGGGTGCTTTGCTGCAGGAGGTACTGGTGCACTTCACAAAATAGATGGCATCATGTGGAAGGAAAATGATGTGGATATATTGAAACAACATCTCAAGACATCAGTCAAGGAGTTAAAGCTTGGTCGTAAATGGGTCTTCCAAATGGACAATGACCCCAGGCATACTTCCAAAGTTGTGGCAAAATGGCTTAAGGACAACAAAGCCCTGACCTCAATCATATAGAAAATGTGTGGGTAGAACTGAAAAAGCTTGTGCGAGCAAGGAGGCCTACAACCTGACTCAGTTACACCAGTTCTGTCAGGAGGAATGGGCCAAAATTCAATTTATTGTGGGAAGCTTGTGGAAGTCTACCCGAAACGTTTGACCCAAGTTAAACAATTTAAAGGCAATGCTAACAAATACTAATTGAGTGTATGTAAACTTCTGACCCACTGGGAATGTGATGAAAGAAATAAAAGCTGGAATAAATCATTCTCTCTACTATTATTCGGATGTTTCACATTCTTAAAATAAAGTGGTGATCCTAACTGACCTAAGACAGGGAATGTTTACTAGGATTAAATGTCAGGAATTCTGAAAAACTGAGTTTAAATTTATTTGGCTAAGGTGTGTGTAAACTTCCGACTTCAACTGTAGTAACCAAAAAAGTTTTTACATTTGAGATTCTTCAAATAGCCACCATTTGCCTTTATGAAAGCTTTGCACACTCTTGGCATTCTCTAAACCAGCTTCACCTGGAATGCTTTTCCAACAGTCTTGAAGGAGTTCCCACATATGCTGAGCACTTGTTGGCTGCTTTTCCTTCACTCTGCGGTCCAACTCATCCCAAACCATCTCAATTGCGTTGAGGTTGGGGGATTTTGGAGGCCAGGTCATCTGATGCAGCACTCCATCACTCTCCTTCTTGGTAAAATAGCCCTTACACAGCTTGGAGGTGTGTTGGGTCATTGTCCTGTTGAAAAACAAATGATAGTCCCACTAAGCCCAAACCAGATGGGATGGCGTATCACTGCAGAATGCTGTGGTAGCCATGTTGGTTAAGTGTGCCTTGAATTCTAAATAAATCACAGACAGTGATTTTTGGTTGGAACCAAAAACCTTTAATTTGGACTCCAGACCACAGGACACATTTCCACCGGTCTAATGTCCATTGCTGGTGTTTCTTGGCCCAAGCAAGTCTCTTATTATTGTTGGTGTCCTTTAGTTAGTGGTTTCTTTGCAGCAATTCAACCATGAAGGCCCGATTCACACAGTCTCCTCTTAACAGTTGATGTTGAGATGTGTCTGTTACTTGAACTCTGTGAAGCATTTATTTGGGCTGCAATTTCTGGTAACTCTAATGAACTTATCCTCTGCAGCAGAGGTAACTCTGGGTCTTCCATTCCTGTGGCGGTCCTCATGAGAGCCAGTTTCATCATTTACATTTACATTTTAGTCATTTAGCAGACACTCTTATCCAGAGCGACTTACAGTTAGTGCATAGATTATTTTATATTTATCATACTGGCCCCCCATGGGAATCGAACCCACAACCCTGGCGTTGCAAACGCCATGCTCTACCAACTGAGCTACATCCCTGCCGGCCATTCCCTCCCCTACCCTGGACGACGCTGGGCCAATTATGCGCCGCCCCATGGGTCTCCCGGTCGCGGCCGGCTACGACAGAGCCTGGATAGCGCTTGATGTTTTTTTGCAACTGCACTTGAAGAAACCTTCAAAGTTCTTGAAATGTTCTGTATTGACTGACCTTCATGTCTTAAAGTAATGATGGACTGTCATTTCTCTTTGCTTATTTGAGCTGTTCTTGCCATAATATGGACTTGGTCTTTTACCAAATAAGGCTACCTTCTGTGTACCTTGTCACAACACAACTGATTGGCTCAAACGCATTAAGAAGGAAAGAAATTCCACAAATTAACTTTTAAGAAGGCCCACCTGTTAATTGAAATGCATTCCAGGTGACTACCTCATGATGTTGGTTGAGAGAATGCCAAGTGTGCAAAGCTGTCATCAAGGCAAAGGGTGGCTATTTGAAGAATCTGAAATGTGTATTGCATTGGGACCAATGTAGTGGGTGGAGTATAAAGTGATGCTGGGTATTTAGAACTAGGTCTCCCAAAGAAATAACACCATATATAGTTTCTACAGACCCTACTGAGTAATCCCAACCCCACTTTTACTTCGGCACATAGAATCGTTTTTTCTCTAAAGCCCAATGTTCTGAACATACCAGTCTGAACATTGTATTTTTCAATAGTGGTCATAAATGTTTTTAGAATAATATTTGTAATTTTTTCCATAAAGTCCGTCTTGCATTTGCTTGTAAGCACAATAAAAATGGACATTGATTTAAAATGTAATTTCTTTTGAACTAGTTATCCACGTTGCATTGTTTTGAAATGTGGACCTTTATTTTGAAGGATTAACATTACCATACGAAATTGACGTTATTGTTTGAGCTGCTGCACTAGTTCTTAGCTCTCTAAACGCATACAAATGGCGGTTTTCCAGACTCACACCGAACAGGTGATTCTGATAAGCGCACCAACCACTGGAGAACATCTGATTTTGATAAACGCACGAACCGCTGGAGCTTTCTATTATTATTTTGAATACGAGATAGTATTTAAATGCTAATGTAAATAATAATTGAGCCAAACTGCAACGATTAAAGGACGTTTGAAAGGGATAGTCTGGATGGAAAACAAGGCTCATGTTATTCCTCAAGAAAATTGACAAACGATAGGTAAACCTGGATACATAACGTCTTGTTACAATGTAAATGTTACAGAATAGGTTTGTATGTTTGAGACAGGCTCTGCCCTCAACGGGTTTGCATTAACGGAATGTAGCCTAATGTTATTTTTCTTATTCCATAAAGGATGTAACGTAAGCCTATAGCTGTTGGCATGAAGGGAATTAAGGGGATACCTAGTCGTACAATTGAATGCATTCAACTGAAATGTTTCTTCCGCATTTAACCCTCCTGTTATGCTAAAAAAAAATTACATCCACTATGTTACGGGTCAAATTGACCCGCACAGTTTAAACACACTCAAGACAGTCAAAGAATTAAGTAAAAACAGAAACAACTTTATTTTGTCTTATCAGACATTTCAGAAAGAAGAAATACAATACTTTTTATTTTTTTTAAACAATATTTAAGAACTATTTGTTAAACATATTTCCTTTCTCACAAACAAGATTTTTCAGTTTCCCCAAGTAGGTTTTTTCCCCCCCTATTGGTCCATATTATCCCTTCAGTCTTTCTCTCTACATGTTGAACACAATGTGTGTGTGTGCTTTCTGCAGATGTATTTATTGCATTCTACACAAGTGGTGCTTGTTTTACTGTCTTGTCGAGGGGGGCAGAGCTGGCATCTTTTCCGTTTCTTGCCACTGCCTGTATCCACTGGATCCATTTCTGGTTGATTGGAGGCATGTGTTGATGGTCCAGCTTGAATTTTCTGGACGGCAGATGCAGCTGCTGTCGACCGAGGAGGCCGGACTCTCCTCTGGATCTTGGGAGTGATGAGAGCTTTGCCGAGCTCCTCTAGGAAAAGCCGGCGTCGGTACAATTTGCCACCATTCCATTGCTGGTTGATTTCAGTCCACAGGACATAGGCATTGTAAGCAGACACATCCACAATGTTGTAGAAAATCACCAAAGGCCAGCGGGCAGTCATGCGCTGACAACTATATGTTGCTGTGACTTTATCCAAATTGTCAACTCCTCCTTTGGTGGAATTGTAGTCCAGTATTATTTGTGGCTTGATGTCCTCTCTTGCACTCAGCGATGCATCTTTGTGCATTGTGCTCATTACAAGAACATTCTTGTTCTTCTTTGGGCAGTATGAAACAACAGTTGCATTTTCAGAGAAAGCAAATTTAGAGGAATGCACAGTTCTGCCCTGCATTTTCAGAAGCTCACTGGGAAGTTCAGGTTTGTTTTTTCTGATTGTTCCAACCATGGTCAGCTTTCTCTTCTGTAGTTCAACACCAAGGCGGTAGGATGTGAAGAAGTTGTCACACGTGATGTTATGACCTTGCAGCCCTTCACTCATGTCCAGCACCACCCGCATCCCCTGGTTTTTCTCAGGCACTCCGCCGGGTGGCTTCCCAGTGTAAACTTGCATATTCCAAGCATAGCTTGATGTGGCATCACATGCTGCCCATATTTTGATGCCATATTTTGCAGGCTTGTTTGGCATATACTGTCTGAAGGGACAACGTCCTCTGAATGGAACAAGGCGTTCATCAACTGTAACATGAGGACTGGGATTGTACAGTAACGGTAGAATTTCCACCCATTTATCCCATACATCTCTGATTGCAGCTAGTTTGTCTCTTTCACGTCGACCCGGTCTGGTATCACGGTTATCAAAGCGAATCACCCGAGAAATTATGTGGAATTCTTGTAGAGACATTGTTGCCCGAAATATTGGCCTTCCATTCTCTTCATTCCACAGGCTGGCCGTTGCTTCTCCGTTTGACCGGTAGACTCCAGCTAATATGAGCAATCCAATGTATGCATGCAAGTCAATCCGATCCAGTGGCTTCCAGTTCTCTTGAAACACACGGCTCCCCTCCAAGTTGGTCATGTCCAGAACAATCTTCTCTATTGCTTGGGGTAAAAAGAGCTCAAAAGCTGATTGTATGTCATGGACTCGAGTGACAGCAAATCGTGTAGGTCCTGGAACCATTTTTATTACATTGGAAGCTGAGAGTCTACCTTGACCTCGTTGTGGTGACGGTGACCATTCAATATGACCATATTTAGACTTCCATGTCTTCTCTTCTCTTGATGATGCTTGTTGCATGCTCTGTCTCTCATCTGATGTAGGGGATGGTACGGCAGACTCCTCCTCTGAATCCTCTTCAATGAAGACAAAATCTGGATCATCAACAGCATTGTCCTCTATCTCTGAAATATCCTCTGTCTCTGAAACCTCTTCTTCTTTTTCACTGTCACAGTCCAGAATTTGTGATAAGACTTCATTGATTGAAAATCTTTTGGAGCTCATTTTTGAGTGTCTGTGTCAGGGACCTGCTGCTCTCACACTGAGGAGAAGCTTGGGAAAGCCCTTTTTAACCCAAACACAATTCTAAAAGTGCAACCAGGACCAGTCAAAACAAAATAAATCAAAGACACTTTTTTGTTTTGCACCTGTGCAAATATATATACACATGAAAGCCTCCGGGTCAAAATGACCCACAACATCATGTTTGTATACAAAATGTACACAGACATTCCACAACACATCAGTGTGTCCACATTTTGCAGTTAGGTTCATGACCCTAAATGAGGAAAAGTCATGTAATTTCATGGCGAAAAAGAGTGGTTAACTAGTATTTTAGACAACGCAAAAGTGGAAACGGGTCAAATTGACCCACAACATAACAGGAGGGTTAACCCAACCCTTCTGAATCAGGGTTTGTGCAGTAGGCTATTTCAACGACAGTGATTTCTATGGAGGTAGGCTGCACATTTAATCCGATTCGGGAAAAAATCTGGAGGAACTCGTGGGACACCACCTCCTCACACCTATTTAGCATGTCATGCTGTTCTTGAGCAAAACACCCTTGTTTTCTTCAATAATTTATCTCAACATATAAAATATAGAGCTGCAATTCTTACCAAAATAGGTGAATAATGTGCTGCAAATGTGCTTGAGATAAATGTTCTAGCTGCTCTGTTTTGTTAAAGTTGCATTATGTAACTTTTTGGGGGACCCGACCAAATTCACATAGAAATGTAACTTATAGATCTGTCATTCTCATTGAAAGCAAGTCTAAAAAGTGGTAGATCTGATTTCTATGCATCCAGTGCTTAAGTTTCGTTTTTGCATCTTTCACCTTCAGTTTTGTACACCAGCTTCAAATAGCTGAAAATACAATATTTGGGGTTGTGGGGAATATATTTCACAGCAGTTTAAATGGTACAATGATTCTCTACACTATACTTGCTTGTTTTGTCACATAAACTGAAATTAGGCAAACTATTAGAATTGTAGCAACCAGGAAATGGCGGAGGTATTTCTGTATAGTGCATCTTTAAATGATGGTTGTTTATCATGTCAGCATTTGAATATTATATATATATATATATACACAGCTGTGTAAAAAAAATTAAGAGACCACTGCACATTTTTCTTAAATGTATGACAGCCATTCCATTCCAGTGTCTGTTGAATTCCAACACAGGCACACCTCATTCTACTGAATTAGGTATTGATTAGGTCATCACCTGAACCAAATCTTATTTAATGAGGAAAAGTATAAAAACCACTGCTGTGGTCATCACTATCCTCTTGCAATAGGACCAGCTGGATGGCAAAAACAGTGCTAATAGTACCTCAAAAGTAATATTAATAAAAATATAACTATTGACCATGCCAAAAGAGTTGAAAATGAAAGTATTGAGTGAGGAAAAGAAGGGTTCAATTCTGGCTTTATTGGCAGAGCGTGAGCGTCAGGTTGCTTCCATCCTTAAAATTTCAGAGACGGCGGTTCATAAGAACAAGGTCAAGCAGCAGACATTGGGGACAACAAAGCTACAGATCGGCAGAGGGCGAAAACGACTCTCTACTTACCGGGATGACCGCCAACTCCTCATTCGAATGTCACTCAACAACCATAGGATGACATCAAGTGACCTACAAAAAGAATGGCAAACGGCAGCTGGGGTGAAGTGCACGGCGAGGACGGTTCGAAACAGGCTCCTAGGGGCAGGGCTGAAGTCGTGCAAAGCTAGAAAAAAGCCCTTCATCAATGAGAAGCAAAGAAGAGCCAGGCTGAGGTTTGCAAAAGACTGGAGTAAGGTAATCTTCTCTGATGGGTCCAATTTTCAGCTTTGCCCAACACCTGGTCGTCTAATGGTTAGACGGAGACCTGGAGAGGCCTACAAGCCACAGTGTCTCGCACCCACTGTGAAATTTGGTGGAGGATCGGTGATGATCTGGGGGTGCTTCAGCAAGGCTGGAATCGGGTAGATTTGTCTTTGTGAAGGACGCATGAATCAAGCCACGTATAAGGTTGTCCTGGAAGAAAACTTGCTTCCTTTTGCTCTGACATTGTTCCCCAGCTCTGAGGATTGTTTTTTCCAGCAGGACAATGCGCCATGCCACACAGCCAGGTCAATCAAGGTGTGGATGGAGGACCACCAGATCAAGACCCTGTCATGGCCAGCCCAATTTCCAGACCTGAACCCCATTGAAAACTTCTGGAATGTGATCAAGAGGAAGATGGATGGTCACAAGCCATCAAACAAAGCCGAGCTGCTTGAATTTTTGCGCCAGGAGTGGCATAAAGTCAACCAACATCAATGTGAAAGACTGGTGGAGAGCATGCCAAGACGCATGAAAGCTGTGATTGAAAATCAGGGTTATTCCACCAAATATTAATTTCTGAACTCTTCCTAAGTTAAAACATTAGTATTGTGTTGTTTAAAAATGAACATGAACTTATTTTCTTTGCATTATTTGAGGTCTGACAACACTGCATCTTTTTTGTTATTTTGACCAGTTGTCATTTTCTGCAAATAAATGCTCTAAATGACAATATTTTTATTTGGAATTTGGGAGAAATGTTGTCAGTAGTTTATAGAATAAAACAAAATTTTATTTTTACCCAAACACATACCTATAAAATAGTAAAACCAGAGAAACTGATAATTTTGCAGTGGTCTCTTAATGTTTTCCACAGCTGTATATACACACTACCGTTCAAAAGTTTGGGGTCACTTAGAAATGTCCTTGTCTTCTGAAACTCGTCAGTCTATTCTTGTTCTGAAAAATGAAGGCTATTCCATGGAGAAATTGCCAAGAAACTGAAGCTCTCGTACAACGCTGTGTACTACTCCCTTCACAGAACAGCGCAAACTGGCTCTAAGCAGAATAGAAAGAGGAGTGGGAGGCCCCGGTGCACAACTGAGCAAGAGGACAAATACATTAGAGTGTCTAGTTTGAGAAACAGACGCCTCAAAGGTCCTCAACTGGCAGCTTCATTAAATAGTACCCGCAAAACACCAGTCTCAACGTCAACAGTGAAGTGGCGACTCCGGGATGCTGACCTTCTAGGCAGAGTGGCAAAGAAAAAGCCATATCTCAGACTGCCCATCTTAATCTTTTCTTTTTATTGGCCAGTCTGAGATATGGCTTTTTCTTTGCCACTCTGCCTAGAAGGTCAGCATCCCGGAGTCGCCGCTTCACTGTTGACGCGGGCCGGCAGTTGGGGAACCCTGGTGTATGCATCATTGTTCTTCTGGCTTCATATGGTGAGAGCCAGTGTGAAAGAAACTAAACCATTGAGGATGGGATGGTGTTCTCCCTCCCTGTAGCTATTTGTCTTCCCTATCAGTCCAGGCAGTCACTTACAACACCAGCTGATCAGAATCTCCAAATCAACCTCATCATGGACAACAGTGTCAGCAACAGTAAATGGAACACTTGAAGTTTTAGTTCAAATAGTGCAATATATTGGGAATAGGGTGCCATTTGGGACATACAACGTGACTCGTCATTCCATGGTTACGTCATGTCTCACCAGCCAGTGAGGTATCACCCCCTTACCTCGTAGCCTACTTGATAGGCCTTCCTCAACAATAATCTAGTGCCCTCCAATGCTCAGACATGCCTAGTAGCTCTAGCTGGAGAGAAGCCTGCAGACACAGAAAAGCCTCTTGGACCACCGGTCTAGTCTGACTGAAGGTACAGACAGCCAAGTATTTTATATGGGATTGTTACTGTTTCCTTAGAAGCAAATTGGAAGTGGAAAATGGGGACCTCTGGTCAAAAGTAGTGCACCATAGCAAATATGGGTGCCATTTGGGACTCTTATTCCTCTGTGAGTCCCCTCTTTCTGAATTACAGCTGTATATCTCCAACAACCACCAACCAACCATGCAGGGAGTGGAGTATCTTTAGTGAAGGAAGGCAGTGCAGCTGGATTAGTGTAAATGGGCTGTAGAATGGTTATTTCATGAGTAGTGAGACAGGCCAGGGTTCCAGTGCTGAATCCGGAACACTCTAGGAGCAACAACGGCTCAGCTGCAAAGTGGAAGGCCACACAAGCTCACAGAACGGGACCGCTGAAGCGCACAGCGCGTAAAAATAATCTGTCCTCGGTTGCAACACTCACTACGAGTTCCAAACTGCCTCTGGAAGCAACGTCAGCACAATAACTGTTCATCGGGAGCTTAATGAAATGGGTTTCAATGGCCGAGCAGCCGCACACAAGCTTAAGATCACCATGTGCAATACCAAGTGTCGGCTGGAGTGGTGTAAAGCTTGCCACCATTGGACTCTCGAGCAGTGGAAACGCGTTCTCTGGAGTGATGACTCACACTTCACCATCTGGCAGTCCGACGGACGAATCCGGGTTTGGCGGATGCCAGGAAAACGCTACCTGCCCCAATGCATAGTGACAACTGTAAAGTTTGGTGGAGGAGGAATAATGGTCTGGGTAGTTTTTCATGGTTTGGGCTAGGCCCCTTAGTTCCAGTGAAGGGAAATGTTAACGCTGCAGCATAGAATGATATTCCAGACGATTCTGTGCTTCCAACTTTGTGGCAACAGTTTGGGGAAGGCCCTTTCCTGTTTTAGCATGACAATGCCCCCGTGCACAAAGCGAGGTCCATACAGAAATGGTTTGTCGAGATCGGTGTGGAAGAACTTGACTGGCCTGCACAGAGCCCTGACCTCAAACCCATCGAACACCTTTGGGATGAATTGGAACGCCAACTGCGAGCCAGGCCTAATCGCCCAACATCAGTGCCCGACCTCACTAATGCTCTTGTGGCTGAATGGAAGCAAGTCCCCGCACCAATGTTCCAACATCTAGTGGAAAGCCTTCCCTGAAGAGTGGACTGTTATACCAGCAAAGGGGGGACCAACTCCATATTAATGACCATGATTTTGGAACGAGGTGTTCGACAAGCAGGTGTCCACATACTTTTGGTCATGCAGTGTATGTTAGTTTAGGACAAGTTTTGGTTGGTGTGGTTAGACACTGACTGTTCCCTTCAAGTGGTACAATTGTATTGTTAGGTTCTGTATTGCGTCGGTTCTTACTAGGATTTTTCCGACTTCAAGAGCTGTGATGGTACTTCAAGGGTAAGTCTTCATAAGCATTGATTGAGTGGTGATTTTTCCGGTATCTTCAGGAAAGGTTGAGCGATATTGAACTTGTGTTCTGTTCTGCTTGGGCTCTGGTATTTCTTAAGTACGTTACTGTTAGTGAACCTTGTGCTCTGGTAGACTGGAAGTCATTTCAGTCACATCATACCTGCAAGGTGGAATACGATGGTCTGCGTCACAAATGGAACCCTTTTCCCTATACTTTTCTGGTCAAAAGTAGTGCACTATCTAGGGAATAGGGTGCCTTTTAGGATGCAACCCTGGTGTCATACTGTACTAGTAAACATGGTAAATGTTAGCAAAGTCAGTCTTCTAAGCAGCTTAAATATGTTTGTGTGACTGACTTAAGCCTGAAATGGCAGCGAAAAGTGAGAAATCCACAGATTAACTGTTTAATTAATGATTCATGTCAAGTTCAGCTTTCGCTCATTTGCGCCTTGCAAAATGTTGTCGGACAGAAGGCTACATTTAAATGCACTGACAGCAAAGGCTTAGCTCACTGTTCAATCTTCGTTCAGTGATGAAATACATTGAACTAGTCTCTTTCAGAATTTCTATATTGAAAATGTAAAGGTAGTGAAAACATTGCATCCCTTTATGGTCCTATAGTTTAATAACCTTTGTTTGACCATAAAGTGATTATGTGTCGACAGTACATTATCCAATGGGCACAAAAGTGATGTAAAGAGTGTTTTAGTAAACATTAGACAAATATGAATGACATTACATTCCTGAAGTAATTTCATACCATTCTGTAAAGATACTTCAATTGTGGTATGCAGTTGATTTCACTAAGTGCATACTTTAATTAACCAGGATTCTCTTGGGACTCTCTGGTTGTCAACAAACGCTGAGATCATATCAGTGCTCTTCCTTCTACTGAGGGGGGGAATGGGTGGCCTCTACTGTCTTTGGATGCGTCCAAAACAGCACCCTATTCCCTACATGGTGCTTATAGTGCACTACTTTTGAGCAGGGCCCATAGGGAATAAATAGGGTGCCATTTACGACGCATCCTAGCATACAGACAGGAAGACCTTAATTCACCTATTTTCTTCACCATAACAAACACCACTACAGTACAGTGTTTCCCCTAAATTCATTTAGCCCACCGCTGCTAAGCTTTAAACATTAGGGCTGGGAATTGCCAGGAGCCTCACGATACAATATTATCACAATGCATAGATGCCGATACGATATGTATTGCGATTCTCTATGTATTGTGATTCGATATTGTGATTTGATGAGTGTAAAAATTATTAGGAACACCTACCTAATATTGAGTTGCCTCAATTTGTCGGGGTGTGGACTCTACAAGGTGTCAAGCGTTCCACAGGGATGCTGGCCCATGTTGACTCCAATGCTTCCCACAGTTGTGTCAAGTTGGCTGGATGTCCTTTGGGTGGTGGACCATTCTTGATACACACAGGAAACTGTTGACCCACTCAAACCGGTGTGCCTGGCACCTACTACGATACCCTGTTCAAAGACACTTAAATATTTTGTCTTGCCCATTCACCCTCTGAATGGCACACATACACAATCCATGTCTCAATTATCTCAAGGCTTAAAAATCCTTTAAAAATTATTTTAGTTGAGGCTGTTCTGAGGGCAAAAGGAAGGGGTGTGTGCGCAACTAAATATGAAAAAGGTGTTCCTAATCTTTGGTATACTCAGCGTATAGTGTACTACCATACACTATTGTTTACTGTATCTCTTCCTTTCACATTCCATCCCTTCTCCCTCTACCTGTCCCTTTCTCGTTTCATGTTTTGGCTTGCTCTCTTTTGCTCACACCTCTCTTCTCTCTTTTCTCTCTCCCCCTCTCCCTTCCTCTCTCCTTGCCCATCTCTCCTTATATCCCACTCTCTCCCTGGCATGCAGTACAGTAGTAGTGTGTAATATACCCAGACAGAGCAGATGGAGTAGCACTCTTCCAGGCACCTGGTGGAGGGTGGGCAGGTGATGTAATCAATGCACTCTTCCACTCTCTCCCTCCCTCTATCAATGGGCTGCAGGTAGCCTAACGGTTAGAGCATTAGGCCAGTAATCGAAAGGTCGCTGGTTCGAATACCCGAGCCGACAAGGTGAAAAATCTCTGTGCCCTTGAGCAAGGCACTTAACCCTAATTTGCTCCAGGGGTGCCGTACTACTATGGTTGACCCTGTAAAACAACACATTTCACTGCACCTACCTGGTGTATGTGACCATAAAAGTCATATTCTCTATCTCTCGCTCTCCCTATCTCGCCTTCTGTCTCTGATTCTCTCTCTCCCCGAAGCCAGGCCCAAACTAGAGAGGAGCTACATACGGACTACGTTCTCTCACAGTACTCTATTCCAATTTACTGTTTTCGGTCATTAACCTAAACTACAGTTTCCTTACTTTCATTGTGTACATTGTCTTGGTGCTGAATGTCTCAACAGTGGCCTTATCAGGTGAAATACCACTGTCTGAGGTTTCTGTTACCTTTATGTAAGAGCCACTGAAGGGGGTGTGTTGTATTACTGTACAAAAGGCTTGAACTTTAGCTGAACTTTTCACTTGATTGAGGAGAAAGGACTGACTCCCTGCAGTGTTTTAGTGATTCACAAGGGGAGAGATCTCACTTGACTGTACTTCGGTTGGTCTCTGAAAAGGCAGAAGAGCAATCGCAAAGTCAATTCGCCCGCAGACTCGAGAGAAGAGATAAGAACACCATGTATAATTCAAATGGTCTCTCTGTAATTGCCTCTGATATTTGTATCTACAGTGGGGAGAACAAGTATTTGATACACTGCCGATTTTGCAGGTTTTCCTACTTACAAAGCATGTAGAGGTCTGTAATTTTTATCATAGGTACACTTCAACTGTGAGAGACGGAATCTAAAACAAACATCCTGAAAATCACTATATGATTTTTAAGTAATTCATTTGCATTTTATTGCATGACATAAGTATTTGATACATCAGAAAAGCAGAACTTAATATTTGGTACAGAAACCTTTGTTTGCAATTACAGAGATCATACGTTTCCTGTAGGTCTTGACCAGGTTTGCACACACTGCAGCAGGGATTTTGGCCCACTCCTCCATACAGACCTTCTCCAGATCCTTCAGGCTTCGGGGCTGTCGCTGGGCAATACGGACTTTCAGCTCCCTCCAAAGATTTTCTATTGGGTTCAGGTCTGGAGACTGGCTAGGCCACTCCAGGACCTTGAGATGCTTCTTACGGAGCCACTCCTTAGTTGCCCTGGCTGTGTGTTTCGGGTCGTTGTCATGCTGGAAGACCCAGCCACGACCCATCTTCAATGCTCTTACTGAGGGAAGGAGGTTGTTGGCCAAGATCTCGCGATATATGGCCCCATCCATCCTCCCCTCAATACGTTGCAGTCATCCTGTCTCCTTTGCAGAAAAGCATCCCCAAAGAATGATGTTTCCACCTCCATGCTTCACGGTTGGGATGGTGTTCTTGGGGTTGTACTCATCCTTCTTCTTCCTCCAAACACGGCGAGTGGAGTTTAGACCAAAAAGCTCTATTTTTGTCTCATCAGACCACATGACCTTCTCCCATTCCTCCTCTGGATCATCCAGATGGTCATTGGCAAACTTCAGACGGGCCTGGACATGCGCTGGCTTGAGCAGGGGGACCTTGCGTGCGCTGCAGGATTTTAATCCATGACGGCGTAGTGTGTTACTAATGGTTTTCTTTGAGACTGTGGTCCCAGCTCTCTTCAGGTCATTGACCAGGTCCTGCCGTGTAGTTCTGGGCTGATCCCTCACCTTCCTCATGATCATTGATGCCCCACGAGGTGAGATCTTGCATGGAGCCCCAGACTGAGGGTGATTGACCGTCATCTTGAACTTCTTCCATTTTCTAATAATTGCGCCAATAGTTGTTGCCTTCTCACCAAGCTGCTTGCCTATTGTCCTGTAGCCCATCCCAGCCTTGTGCAGGCTATAATTTTATCCCTGATGTCCTTACACAGCTCTCTGGTCTTGGCCATTGTGGAGAGGTTGGAGTCTGTTTGATTGAGTGTGTGGACAGGTGTCTTTTATACAGGTAACGAGTTCAAACAGGTGCAGTTAATACAGGTAATGAGTGGAGAACAGGAGGGCTTCTTTAAAAAAAACTAACAGGTCTGTGAGAGCTGGAATTCTTACTGGTTGGTAGGTGATCAAATTATTATGTCATGCAATAAAATGCAAATTAATTACTTAAAAATCATACAATGTGATTTTCTGGATTTTTGTTTTAGATTCCGTCTCTCACAGTTGAAGTGTACCTATGATAAAATTTACAGACCTCTACATGCTTTGTAAGCAGGAAAACCTGCAAAATAGGCAGTGTATCAAATACTTGTTCTCCCCAGGTTATATTGTGCACTTAATCTGTACTCAGCAATAAGTCAATGGAGTCTTGATCTAGGCTAGTAAGGCTCCACCTGGGAAATAGTCCAGATCTCCTAGAGACATAGAGAAGCTCCCTAGGGTGTTGTTTAGATTCGGTAAGACTAGTTTTTTATTGTCCTCTTAGGAGAAAATACATTTCCACATGCTCGTACATAGAGACCACCAACAAACCTATACACCCAGTCATAATATTTACAATACTACACCAAACTTCCCTATGCCCAAGACCGCAAATAAAACAGACCGAAGACTAAGACCGCACATAAACCGTAGAATATAGTCCATTAGCTGTTGAGTGTGTTTATGTCTTTGGGGATGAAACTCCTGCTGAACCGAACCTTCTGACAGCGAAGGCACCGGTACCTGCGGCCAGATGGGAGTCTTTCAAAACAGTGGTGGAGTGGGTATGTCTCATGGTATGGTGGGGTATGCCAAATGGGAAAAAAATTGGCCACCTCTTATCTCCTGAATGTTTTGGCATTCAGGTCCAGAAAGTCACTATCTAACCACTTCTACCATGGGCAAATATCTATGGAAAGTTTTGTTCAAATTAAAAGGGGTGTGGTCAAAAAGTGATTGAAATAAAATGGAATGACCCTAATAATACATTTGGTTCTTGCTTAGTCTTTGCAGTTATTGATATCAATATAATTCAGCTAGCCCTGACGTTTCAGCTGCTGCCTTTCTCAAGGGACACTGCTGGGAATGGCTAGAAAGCGCTGGCTAGCCTGGCAGCTTGTTAATTCTGACTGGTCAGTGGAGGCTCCTCGGAGGAGGAAGAGGAGGACCATCCTCCTCCAGTGAATTGAATAAAAATTGTGAAACATTAGTTATCCTTTTTAGATAAAACTATAATAAATATATTCACGTCACCAAATAATTGATTAAAACAAACTGTTTTGCAATGACTGTCTACAGTAGCCTCAGCAGGGTAGCACCATGGTGTAGCCGGAGGACAGCTAGCTTCTGTCCTCCTCTGGGTACATTGACTTCAATACAAAACCTAGGAGGCTCATGGTTCTCACCCCCTTCCATAGACTTACACAGTATTTATGACAACTTCCGGAGGTTGGAGGACGTCCTATCAGAGCTCTTGCAGCATGAACTGACATGTTGTCCACCCAATCCAAGGATCAGAGAATTAATCTAGTACTGAAAGCATAAGTTACTGCTAGCTAGCACTGCAGTGCAGTGCATAAAATGTGATGAGTAGTTAACTCAAAGACAGAGAAAGACCAAATTAATTTATTCCAAAATTAAGGAGAAGCAAGAGAGAGTGCTATATTTCATACTATATATTTTTGTTGACTTACTTCGCTAGCATCGAATGCAGCTAGCGAGTTTAGCCTACTCAAAGAGAGGGATGCTACTGTATATTGGCTATGGCTATCCAACACTGGAACTCTATATTATTATTTTATTGCCACCGGGGCCCACCGGTGTAACTGCTAAACTGCTTGCTGCTGACTGTACACTGTACTGCATGATTGTTGTGGGTTTACCAACGTGTTAGTTCTAGTAGCTATTTTGACTATGATGTGACAACGATGTAGCGGTTAGCGGTCATGATATGAGGGTTTGGCTTTGATTTTTTTTCCTGCCTGGTCAGCTGATGTGTTGTGAACTGAAGTCCACAAGCGAAGGGAAAAGGTGAGAGGAGGAGAGTGCGTAGATAGATACGAGAAGGAATTATATATATATATATATATATATATATATATATATATATATATATATATATATATATATATACAACAAGCTGTTTGTATGTGGCTGCTATGAAAGTTAACTGTGTGTGCGTGTGATCCTTTTCACTGTCCTTGAATGTACATTTGCCTTCCCTTGCAGATGCCTTTCTTTGTTATATAGCTGAAATGCCTGGTTAGAGCTGTATGTCAGGCTGTATTGTGTTCTGTGTAAAATAACAGGTTTGTAACAGTCCTGTTGTGTGAGCAGTCGGCAAACAAAGTTTCCGCATTCTCCCTCTGAATTCTGTGTTTTAAAATGGGTTCTTCCGTTCTCCGATTTTATTTTGGCTGGAATTAAAAAGGGTGGGGGGGGGGGGGGGGGGTTGTCTCTGCTGGTGCTGCTAACCTGCCTTAGTAGCCATGTTGCTATGGTTACTACCAGTAAACATTTGGAACTAGCTAGTAAGCTAACTGACGTTTGAATTTAGCTAGCTAGCACGATTAAGATTGCTCTTTTAACTCGCACTCTCATCTTTTCCTCTTGTGTTTATCTTCAGTTGTACAATTTGATTACTTATATTTTGGCCTAATTTCATTGTGGTCATCTCACTCTTAACAACCAAAAAGTTCTAAAAAGTCAGGAGCTGTTCTTCTGCATGTCTGACTGACACTCTCTGTCTCTCTATCGGAAAAGGCTATAAGGACACACCTGACACCCAAACTGATATTTTATTTCAGAATTTATAATAAAATACAATTTGGTTAAGTTTAGGGTCAGGGTTAAGGGTTTGGTTAAGGTAAGGGTCAGTTTTAGGTTTTTGCTAGTTGGTTTCTCTCTCGCTCGCTCTTTCTCTCTCACTCCTTCTCCCCACCTCTCTCTCTAGCGGGGCGGCAGGTAATCTAGCGGTTAAGAGCGTTGGGCCAGTAACCGAAAGGACGCTGCTTGGAATCCCTGAGCCAACTAGGTGAAAAATGTGTCTGTGCCCTTTAGCAAGGCACTTAACCCGAATTGCTCCTGTAAGTCTGTCTGCTAAATGACTAAAATGTCATGTAAAATGTGTCTCCCTACGTGTCAAAGTTGTTCCTAGTATTATTTCCCTCCTGCCAGTATCCAAGCCAGGCTGGATCTGAGAGATCATCTTGTTCTGTGTAATTGTCTCAGTGCTGCTTCCTTTGTTGATCTCTGCTGGTCAAGCAAAGTGGATTACTCTCTATCTCTGTTCCTCTCTTCTTCTTTGAATGCTGTGTGCTGCTTCCTGTTGTAATCCAATTATAGACACTAATTGAAGATACCTACAGTACATTTCACTTTTCTGACAGGCCAGATATATCTACAGTTGAAGTCGGAAGTTTACATACACTTAGGTTGGAGTCATTAAAACTAGTTTTACAACCACTCCACACATTTCTTGTTAACAAACTATAGTTTTGGAAAGTTGGTTAGGACATCTACTTTATGCATGATACAAGTAATCTTTCCAACAATTTTTTACAGACAGATTATTTCACTTATAATTAACTGTTTCACAATTCCAGTGGGTCAGAAGTTTACATACACTAAGTTGACTGTGCCTTTAAACAGCTCGGAAAATTCCAGAAAATGATGTCATGGCTTTAGAAGCTTCTGATAGGCTAATTGACCTCATTTGAGTAAATTGGAGGTGTACCTGTGGATGTATTTCAAGGCCTACCTTCAAACTCAGTGCCTCTTTGCTTGACATCATGGGAAAATCTAAAGAAATCAGCCAAGACCTCAGAAAAAAGTTTGGAGACCTCCACAAGTCTGGTTCATCCTTGGGAGCAATTTCCAAATGCCTGAAGTTACCACGATCATCTGTACAAACAATAGTATGCAAGTATAAACACCATGGGACCACACAGCCGTCAATAATAATAATAATTATTATTATTATTATACCGCTCAGGAAGGAGACACGTTCTGTCTCCTAGAGATGAACGTACTTTGGGGCGAAAAGTGCGAATCAATCCCAGAGTAGATAGTTTTAAGATTGTTTTATACATCAGTTGGGGTCTCTGTAAGCTACAATATTAGTGAATAAACCTAGCATGAAAGTGCATCCTTATACAGTTGAAGTCGGAAGTTTACATGCACTTAGGTTGGAGTCATTAAAAGTCGTTTTTCAACCACTCCACGCAGCCGTCATACCGCTCAGGAAGGAGACACGCTCTGTCTCCTAGAGATGAACATACTTTGGTGCGAAAAGTGCGAATCAATCCCAGAACAACAGCAAAGGACCTTGTGAAGATGCTGGAGGAAACAGGTACAAAAGTATCTATATCCACAGTAAAACGAGTCCTATATTGACATAACCTGAAAGGCCGCTCAGCAAGGAAGAAGCCACTGCTCCAAATCCGCCATAAAAAAGCCAGACAACGTTTTGCAACTGCACATGGGGACAAAGATCGTACTTTTTGGAGAAATGTCCTCTGGTCTGATGAAACAAAAATAGAACTGTGGCCATAATGACCATTGTTATGTTTGGAGGAAAAAGGGGGTTGCTTGCAAGCCGAAGAACACCATCCCAACCGTGAAGCACGGGGGTGGCAGCATCATGCTGTGGGGGTGCTTTGCTGCAGGAGGGACTGGTGCACCTCACAAAATAGGTGAGGAAGGAAAGTTATGTGGATATATTGAAGCAACATCTCAAGACATCAGTCAGGAAGTTAAAGATTGTTCGCAAATGGGTCTTCCAAATGGACAATGACCCCAAGCATACTTCCAAAGTTGTGGCAAAATGGCTTAAAGACAACAAAGTCAAGGTATTGGAGTAGCCATCACAAAGCCCTGACTTCAATCCTATAGAAAATCTGTGGGCAGAACTGAAAAAGTGTGTGCGAGAAAGGCCTACAACCCTGACTCAGTTACACCAGCTCTGTCAGGATGAATGGGCCAAAATTCACCCAACTTATTGTGGGAAGCTTGTGGAAGGCTACCCAAAACGTTTGACCCAAGTTAAACAATTTAAAGGCAATGCTACCAAATACTAATTGAGTGTATGTAAACTTCTGACCCACTGGGAATGTGATGAAAGAAGTAAAAGCTTAAATAATTCATTCTCTCTACTATTATTCGGACATTTCATATTCTTAAAATAAAGTGGTGATCCTAACTGACCTAAGACATGGCATTTTTACTAGGATTAAATGTCAGGAATTGTGAAAAACTGAGTTTAAATGTATTTGGCTAAGGTGTATGTAAACTTCCGACTTCAACTGTAGATTCAGAAGCCAGTGGTGTTCTGTTATCTCTCTGGACTTCTACTAAGGAAATCAAAGAACTCTTGCGCTCTCTCACAAATGACGCAATATTTTTGTTCTGGGTTAACAGAGATTAAGTTAATACTGCTGACTCAGATGGTATTCAATGTTAGTTGGTTTTGGAAATACTTTGCTGACAGGTGTGGATGGGTTGCAATTTACAATCAGTTTACAATGCTCACTGTTTCCCCTTGTTACAATAGTGATAAACCTGAAGTCAAATTCTATAAAATAGCAACAGCCACTTTAGGAAAAGTCTTAGTCATAACACTCAATTTATCTAGCAATATAAAGGCAGGCCTGATACATGTTAAAAAGGTGATATAAACAGTCAAATTATCCCAAGTAACACTTTGTCCTCCAAGAAGCCAGTGTTGCATTTACACCGTTATGTGTTGCTATTTTCGTTCTCACTGTTCTGTGTTCACATTCGTTCTGTTGGTGAATCTGTTTCCTTTGCAAAGTGAATAATTACTTTACTGGAAGACGAGTCACATAATAATGTATTCCAAATGTCCATAAGCAGGCAGCCTTCATCTGTACACACAGAGCGTTCATTCATTTGATTATGGAGACGTTGATAAATTGATTTAAAAATGAGAGCGAAGGGCTGAACATAATGTGCATTGCCCTCTCGGTGCTGTGTAATATCCTGTTCTATTACTGCTGGTGACAGCCTGGTAGTCTACAGTCATAATGGGCCTGCTGCTTCCAAATGTAAGACTCCCTCCATCCCACCCGTTCATCGCTTATCTGTGTATTAATGTGATAACACATCAGGGTGATCTCTTAATTTCACAATCCAGACTTCAAATGGGAAGCACATCAACTCAACAACAACAGAGTCACAGATCGAGATATAAATATGTGCCTGTTGTAGCGCCACCATGTGGTCAATCTGAATGTGCTTGCATATGTTGAGTCTTGACAGGGTTTGGAACATGTGTCCCAAGTTTGGTTACAATACAAATATCTGTGTCTGATTTATGTGCCAGACCACACCCACATGAATGTTTATTGGTCAGTTGACATTGAAGTTGACATTTTAAAATGGTCTAGGTTAGGTAAGGGATTTGGTTATGTGTACGTTTAGGGTAAGGGTTATTGTTTAGGTTAGGGACGTCCCAAGGATCCCGGATAGCACTGACCATAAACTTATCAGAGCTATGGATGCAAGGCTGGCTAGCCATTATATACAAATTATAGTTTTAACCATGTTTTGAGGCTATACAGTGTTTATTTTCAGTTAAACCGGCCTATGTTTGGTTCTGATGGGGAAGAACAGTTCAACTAAGCTCAACAAGCATTAATAACTTATTTTCTTAAAGAATCAATGGGGATACAGTGCCTAGTGAAAGTCTGCACACCCTTGAAGTTTTCACATTTGAGATTGTCTCCTTTACTGTCCAGCCACACCAGCTCAGGCTCAGGGTGCCAGCCTTCAGATTCGCATTTTGAGTATTTGGCACACGGTGGTGGAAGGTGGAGACAGTCCATCAGAGAGGCTGAGGGTGGAGAGACAAAAAATAAGACATGTATTGTAGTCACACATACGTTTCTGGCTGTGAACAATTAGTATTTGGTGCATGGTGGTGGAAGGTGGAGACAGTCCGGGAGGTTGAGGGTGGAGAGACAGAGTCTGCTGGCAGTAAGACAAACAAGAAGACATGTATTGTCGAGCACATCACTTTACATGGGGTTCAAGTGAGGAATGGCATCAGCTGAAAACGAATCATTCAACCTATAGAATGTTTTACATTATACTTATAGTTTATTTTCTTTTTTTTATAGATTTGCTTTTCAATTAAAGTACTCTACACACCCTTGAAGTTTTCACATTTGAGATTGACTCACATTTGAGTCCGAGTCGATGCCGAGTCCCCCGAGTCTCTAGCCTGCCTTAGTGGCCATGTTGCTATGGTTACCACCAGTAAAACAGTTGGAACTAGCTAGTAAGCTAACAGATAAATGTCAATTTAGCTAGTTATATACTGCTAGAATGTAGACCTTTTATACTGTCATAAGAAGGTTCAGGTCCATTCTAGTATTCTAATTCCTAATTATATGCCCTATTCCCTGTTTATACAACAGTAGGCCTAATCCTAGATGCTGATTGGTTAAAATCACGTTCCAGCGTTGTCTATTTCACTTCTTTTTTTTATTTTTATAGTACACTACTTTTGGCCAGAGCCCAAACTATGGATGCATTCCAAACAGCACCCTTTTCCCTAAGTAGTGCACTATTTTTGTCCAGAGTCCTATGGGCCCTGGTCAAAAGTAGTGTACTATATAGGGAATCGGGTACCATTTGGGATGCTGACACTATGAGACTTGTTGTCTGGCGTGATACCCATCTTATACTTATTTTCTCATCTGTGCTATGTTTGGACTGGAGTTAAAGGTTGTTGTTGTGACACTTTGTGGAGGATGTGATGCACCATGTGTTCATGTATGATCAACATGTTCCTTTTTATAGTTTCAGAGATTCAGACACGGTCACATACTCTTACTCATGTTCCTAATATTAGAGTGGTGTGGGTGGGAGGGGGCTCTGGCTATGGTAAAACCATGTTATTTTGGTCATCCACACACACTACACCAGGAGGTCCTCCTACAGTACTTTTAGTGCAGGGATGGGGAACTTTGATGGGGGTGGGGGCCTCTTGACAACGGAGAGAAACAATTTTTGAGTACATTTCCTGCAATTATACACATTCTGCCATAGGGCAGAGAAAAGATTTTGCCATAGGGTTGAGAAAGTTTGCAATAGGGTGGAGAGAAGTTTGAGTGAGAGTGACTAACAAAATCAATGGGAGCACCCCGGTCGGTAATTCAACCATGATACCTGGCTGCTAGACGAATTTACCAACCTAAAAATGTTTTGCTGACATGGGCTATGTTTTGCTGACATCTCAAAATTTCCCCGCTTGTATTCTAACTCTCAACAGTAAGTTGAGACCCCTCCCTGCTCTAGTGTGTGTGTGGCCAGCACTGAACAGACTGTAGCACATCCTTCAGTTCCATCTGTTTCCAACCCTGTCTCCATCTATGGGTGACACACACTACCAGTACCAAGCCACATGAGTCATTTTACAGCTGAAAAGAGAAGTTGTGTAGGCTGGTTACAGTACTAGTGATGCATGGCTCTGTGGTGAGTGAAAGGCAAGCAACACTCATTCCTGTCTTTGTTCGTCAATAGGAACTTAGTAGGAGCTTGGACCATTGAGGCTTGAACTTGGCCCTGGTTCCAGTTCCACAGTAGCATGTTCCTCTCCATGATGCATCCCTTTCACACAGTGCAGAGTGGGGCTATTTCAGGGCTTAACCCAGCCATGGTGCCTGGCCAGTCAATTCACAAGTTACCTCTACTCTGTGTGGTGAGAGGAACTTGTTGTTTGAATAAAGCTTCTCCCATGCACTCACTCTTGTTTGAAATTATGTCTCTGAAATGAAGAATCTCTCTCTCGCTCTGGAACTGTGTGGAGGAGAGAGAGGCTGGTCTATGCTGTACTGTTCTTATGTGGAGTTGTTAGCCACTGGCCCTCTTGTCTGTCTGCTGGTTGCCTAGCAGCCTGAGGAGTGCTTTTGACAAGCTAGCTACTGTAGACACCACCGAGGGGGGGGGGGGGGGGTTGAGGAAGAAAGAGAGCGGCTCTTAGCGATGTGGCCTCTGCATTAAAAAGCAGTAGCTGAGGATGACTAGGGGTTGCTTTCATGACTCCATAACGTCTTCAAAGGTGCAAGACCGACTGAATATTCATTACAAAAGAACCAAAATGAAGCTTTTTTGTATTCATTTTTAGACTGCCTGTTGTTATGAAGACCTTATTATGTAGAACCTTAGAAGAAACACTGTTCATTTAAAGAATAGTCACTGGACGGTCCAATTGAAAATCATCAAACCATCATTTGATGTTATATTAATTTCTAAAGCAGAAAAACAGAAAGAGTGTAGATTATTCTCAGACATGCTCGCTGATGTTCTACAATCTTATTATTATGTCTGACCCCATCACCTTTTTATGTTCCAGGTCACCTGTGTCAGATGCCATGTCGACGGCCCCATCAGCACGGTACTGTCCCACCCGGGACCTGGCCCTGGACCCCCTGATGTCCTGCAAGCTGTGCCTTGGAGAGTTCCCCCAGGAGCAGATGACCACCATCAGCCAGTGCCAATGTGTCTTCTGCAGCCTGGTCAGTAGATACAACCAACACATTTGACTGGGTCCTGTTCATTAGGGCATGCAATTGAAAAGGTTTTAAAACATTTTGCAACAGTGGGAAAAACAGGAGCAGGGACAGGGCAGACCAGTCAGCACACTGCTTTTCAGGTGTAGAGGAAAGGGAATTGTTAAGCTAACAGACAGAGTACATGGCTATACACTGTGTACAAAACATTAGGAATACCTCATATCGAGTTGCACCCTCTTTTGCCCTCAGAACAGCCTCAATTTGTCGGGGCATGGACTGTACAAGGTGTCGAAAGCATTCGACAGGGAGGCTGGCCCATGTTGACTCCAATGCTTCCCACAGTTGTGTCAAGTTGGCTGTTTGTCCGTTGGATGGTGGACCATTCTTGATACACATGGGAAACTGTTGAGCGTGAAAAGCCCAGCAGCGTTGCAGTTCTTGACACACTCAAACCGGTGCGCCTGGCACCTACTACCATACCCCGTTCAAAAGCACTTATATCTTTTGTCTTGCTCATTCACCCAATGAATGGCACACATACACAATCCTCAATTGTCTCAAGGCTTTAAAATCCTTCTTTAACCTGTCTCTTCCCCTTTATCTACAATGATTGAAGTGGATTTAACAGGTGATATCAATAAGCGATCATAGCTTTTACCTGGTGAGTCTGTCATGGAAAGAGCAGGTGTTCCTAATGTCTCCCCTTCCTCTGCGGAAGCATAGTTCCCGCTCAGCCCAGTCAAAACTGTTCGCTGCTCTGGCACCCCAATGGTGGAACAAGCTCCCTCACGACGCCAGGACAGCGGAGTCACTCACCACCTTCCGGAGACATTTGAAACCCCACCTCTTTAAGGAACACCTGGGATAGGATAAAGTAATCTTTCTACCCCCCCCCCCCCCCCCCAAAAAAAAAATTAAAAAAAATAATAAAAAAAAAATTAATAAATTTAAAAGAAAATTACAACTTTTTTTTTTTTTATTGTAAAGTGGTTATCCCACTGGCTATAGGGTGAATGCACCAATTTGTAGTCGCTCTGGATAAGAGCGTCTGCTAAATGACGTAAATGTGCCCTTGAGCAAGGCACTTAACCCTAATTGCTCCTGTAAGTCGCTCTGGATAAGAGCGTCTGCTAAATGACTAAAATGTAATGTAATGTAATGTTTTGTACACTCAGTGTATTAGGCGCCATTAAGACTGGGTTGTGTTACCAAAGAACAAAGTACCAAACGAACTTGCAAAACATTTTGCTACGGGTGTGGCCTAATGAATACGACTCTGGGTCACATTCATAAGGGCAAGTAACGGAAAACGTTTTGCAACAGAAGGTGAAAATTAATGTTTCCTATTGGACACGTCTAGGTAGTCCCTCCCTGTTTCAGTCAGTTTTCGTCAGTTTGGTGCTTAATGAACTCCACCCAGGCCTAATGGATCCTGATATAGCCATATTCTCTGACTGTTAGCTTAACAACGCCCTTTTAAGTAGGGCTGTACTTAGTGAAGAGTGTGACTGCGAACAAAACAGCACTCAGCAGTGCTGAACATAACACAAGGCAAACTGTCCATGGTTTCCACTCCTTATGGTAACTGTCAAACTGTCAAGACAAACGTTCATGGTTCCCACGCCTACTAGGCTGTGTCCCAAATGGCACCCTATTCCCTATGTAGTAAACTACTTTTGGACCAGGGCCCTTAGGGCTCTGGTCAAATGTAGTGCACTATATATTGAATAGGATGCCATTTGGGACACGCCCACTATTCATTGTATTTTATAGTCAAGTTTAACTTCTCTCTTTCTCCCTTACAGTGCTTGAAGCAGTATGTGGAATTTCTGATCAAAGAGGGCCTCGAAACTGCTATTAGCTGTCCAGACTCTGCCTGCCCAAAACATGGACACCTGCTGGAGAACGAGGTACAGTACAGTAGTCCTTCCAGGTTTCCCATTGAACTCACTGATGACACCCTATTCCCTATATAGTGCACTACTTTTGACCAGAGACCTATGGGCCCTGGTCAAAAGTAGTACACTAAATAGGGAATAGGGTGCCATTAGGGACACTGCCACTGAGATCCCCATGTACTGTAGCTATTTGACTCTCTTCCCATTAAGCCTGGATGAGTCATCAACAGGTCAGGAGTGCAGAGGCTTAAATCCATAAAACAGGGTGCTGAGAGACTTAATCCATATGTGTTTGTCTCTGTATTTCTCTCTCTTACAGATGGAATGCATGGTGGCAGAAGAGAGCATGCAGAGGTACAGGAGGCTGCAGTTTGAGAGAGGTGAGTGGATGGGCAACATCCTAGGTTTCTTCCTAGGTTCCTGCCTTTCTAGAGAGTGTTTCCTAACCACCGGGCTTCTACATCTGCATTGCTTGCTCTTTGTGGTTTTAGGCTGGGTTTCTATATAAGCACTTTGTGACATCTGCTGATGTGAAAAGGGCTTTACGAATACATTTGATTGATTCACAAGCTGTGGGAGTGGTGAGAGAGAGATGAGAGGAGTCACTGGTTATTCATCAATGTGACTCCCTCCTTCCTTCTCATCCACTGTATACCTATCTTTAACCTCTGTTAAAACATTATATAAGACTCTCAGAGAGAAGAGTGGCTGATGGCTGACCCAGTGACCCTTGAACCTTAACCCTTACCATACACAGACTGTAGAAGTAGAGAGAATGGAGACACTTGACTGTTTATTCAGCTTTCTCCTTCCACTTTTAGGCCTTTCTTAACCTCTTTTAAAAGGTTTAAGGCTCTCAGAGAGAAGAAGAGAGCAGTGGGCTGGGAGCATTTTCTCTCCATCTTAACTAATTAAATTCTGTTTAATTGGATTTGTGTAGGATTTAATTGGCAACATCCTCAGAAAAACAATCCCAAGGCATCTGGCTCATGAATAATGGTGGATGAGCACTTTCTAATTCCAGTGGAGCCACACCCACACACACACACACACAGCAGTTGTTATGTATCTTGTACTGGATGAGTGGGGCTTTTATTTTTACTCCTGTCCACAGAAAAGTTCCAAGAAGATTAGCATAATCGTGATCAAAGAGAGCTCAAACCAGGACAAAGAATCATTCTTTATCTCAAAATAGCTTTTATTAAGATGCCAAAGATTAAGTGAAAAAGGCTTTAAAAGCTGTGCTTGTAGTCTTGTTCTTCTTCTATTGGGTGTTCCGTTCTCACATGTTCCCCCGTTGAGGTATGAGGTCCCAGCTATAGATATAGAATGACTAGTATGTTCTGTGATGAGTGGACCGGCGGCCATATTGAGTGTACCAGTAATTCTATTTCTATGATGCCAGGCAGCTTTGTCCCTGTGTGATGGGAGGAAAAGTAAGGAAATGGACTGAAGAGGGAGGGACTACCTGAACTTATCCAACAAGAAAATGTTTCCATTGCAAAACGCTTTGCTACGATGTACCCTAATGAATACGACCCTGTCACTGTGTGAGTTCCACAGAGGTGCTGTTGGACCCGTGCCGGACCTGGTGCCCGTCCTCGTCGTGCCAGGCAGTGTGCCAGCTGAAGGAGGGGGAGATGGAGTTGCCACAGCTGGTCCAGTGCTCTGTGTGCAGGCTGGAGTTCTGCTCGGCCTGCCGGGACGACTGGCATAAAGGACATGCCTGCCAGGACAACATCTTCCTACCCGGGGAGACCAGGTAGGACATTACTGCAACACACCTGTAAACTATACATCCCTATACACTAACACTGTACACTATCACACCAATACCAGAGGTTGGAACCGGTTCAGGGAACAGAACAGAAAACCGAAAGTGATCTCTAGTGTTCTGGAACAGAACCGTTATTTTCAAATCTTGAGAACCGGTTAATACAATTATTTTTCATTCCCCAAAACAATTGTTATTCTGTACAGTTATAAAGCTAGTAATAACCTAAACACATTCCAATGCACGTCATGATGTTCAGCGCTTCAAACCAAGCCCCCTCTATGTCCACCCCTCTCTCTTGCTCCCTCCCCACCCAGTCACTTCTGCGCTGATTGGTGGAGTAAATTAATGAGCTAAATGTAAAAACAATGTTGAACCGTTTCAGAACGTTATTTACTGGTTGGAACACCGGAACAGAACGAAATAAATAGGGGTTCTGCTTGGAAGGGTACAATTGGAAAATAATTTTGGTTCCAACCCCTGGCCAAATACACCATCACACCTTCCTACCTGGGGAGACCAGGTAGGCTTTTACAGGTAGGTTCCAACACTTGATAACACAACACTCCTACTGTAGACTACACTATCATACTGATACACAAACTGTCACAACAACACTCAGGAGGACCACACAGCGTAGGTTCAGTAGGAAGAAAACGTTTTGAAACTGAGTGAAATGGGAAGGTTCTATCTAATGTGCTCAATAACACAGCCCAATAAAGACTCAATAACGCAGTGATTTTTAGCTGTTCGTATTACTCTTGTTATTCTTGACAGTTCAGTATGTACTGGTCTATCTATGTCCCACCTTGACGTTCATTGTCTCTTGTCTTTCAGTTCCTTCTACAATAGCGATGACGACACGCCCATCAAGCGCTGTCCCAAGTGTAAGGTGTACATTGAGAGGGACAAGGGCTGTGCTCAGATGATGTGCAAGAACTGTAAGCGCACCTTCTGTTGGTACTGCCTGGAGTCTCTGGAAGTGAGTTAACCAACCAACACTGAACATACACACACAATCACAAACACGCATACACACACAAACACACCCTTCTGCTGGTACTGCCTGGAGTCTCTGGAAGTGAGTTAAACAACCAACACTGAACATACACACACAATCACAAACACGCATACACACACACACACACACAAACACACCCTTCTGCTGGTACTGCCTGAGCCTGCCATAGGGAACACTAATACTCTAGTGATCTATTTAATTGTTTGGAACCTGCACAAAGTGACCAAGCAACAGAGTTATATGAACGTACTTACATTTTTCTAGTGGATCTGCCCCCACATTTAACCCTGACTTAACATATTTAATTCAGGATTTAACCCTGATAGTGATTCCTTCTCTCTCTCCAGGATGACTTCCTCCTGATCCACTATGACGAAGGGCCGTGCAGAAACAAACTGGGCCTCTCCAGAGCTTCCGTTATCTGGCACCGGACACAGGTACTGTATTGTAAAAACGAGTCATTAGTTGGCTTTAGCTCAGCGGGCTAACACAGGCTTTTGGCATGCTGGAGTCCCAGATTCAAACCCAGTCAGTCACACGGGCTAGCTGTGGCAGCAGTATCTACTACACTGCTCAAAAAAATAAAGGGAACACTAAAATAACACATCCTAGATCTGAATGAATGAAATAATCTTATTAAATACTTTTTTCTTTACATAGTTGAATGTGCTGACAACAAAATCACACAAAAATGATCAATGGAAATCAAATGTATCAACCCATGGAGGTCTGGATTTGGAGTCACCCTCAAAATTAAAGTGGAAAACCACACTACAGGCTGATCCAACTTTGATGTAATGTCCTTAAAACAAGTCAAAATGAGGCTCAGTAGTGTGTGTGGCCTCCACGTGCCTGTATGACCTTCCTACAACGCCTGGGCATGCTCCTGATGAGGTGGCGGATGGTCTCCTGAGGGATCTCCTCCCAGACCTGGACTAAAGCATCCGCCAACTCCTGGACAGTCTGTGGTGCAACGTGGCATTGGTGGATGGAGCGAGACATGATGTCCCAGATGTGCTCAATTGGATTCACGTCTGGGGAACGGGCGGGCCAGTCCATAGCATCAATGCCTTCCTCTTGCAGGAACTGCTGACACACTCCAGCCACATGAGGTCTAGCATTGTCTTGCATTAGGAGGAACCCAGGGCCAACCGCACCAGCATATGGTCTCACAAGGGGTCTGAGGATCTCATCTCGGTACCTAATGGCAGTCAGGCTACCTCTGGCGAGCACATGGAGGGCTGTGCGGCCCCCCAAAGAAATGCCACCCCACACCATGACTGACCCACCGCCAAACCGGTCATGCTGGAGGATGTTGCAGGCAGCAGAACGTTCTCCACGGCGTCTCCAGACTCTGTCACGTCTGTCACATGTGCTCAGTGTGAACCTGCTTTCGTCTGTGAAGAGCACAGGGCGCCAGTGGCGAATTTGCCAATCTTGGTGTTCTCTGGCAAATGCCAAACGTCCTGCACGGTGTTGGGCTGTAAGCACAACCCCCACCTGTGGACTTCGGGCCCTCATACCACCCTCATGGAGTCTGTTTCTGACCATTTGAGCAGACACATGCACATTTGTGGCCTGCTGGAGGTCATTTTGCAGGGCTCTGGCAGTGCTCCTCCTGCTCCTCCTTGCACAAAGGCGGAGGTAGCAGTCCTGCTGCTGGGTTGTTGCCCTCCTACGGCCTCCTCCACGTCTCCTGATGTACTGGCCTGTCTCCTGGTAGCGCCTCCATGCTCTGGACACTACGCTGACAGACACAGCAAACCTTCTTGCCACAGCTCTTATTGATGTGCCATCCTGGATGAGCTGCACTACCTGAGCCACTTGTGTGGGTTGTAGACTCCGTCTCATGCTACCACTAGAGTGAAAGCACCGCCAGCATTCAAAAGTGACCAAAACATCAGCCAGGAAGCATAGGAACTGAGAAGTGGTCTGTGGTCACCACCTGCAAAACCAGTCCTTTTTTGGGGGTGTCTTGCTAATTGCCTATCATTTCCACCTGTTGTCTATTCCATTTGCACAACAGCATGTGACATTTATTGTCAATCAGTGTTGCTTCCTAAGTGGACAGTTTGATTTCACAGAAGTGTGATTGACTTGGAGTTACATTGTGTTGTTTAAGTGTTCCCTTTATTTTTTTGAGCAGTGTATATGTCCTATATTACAGTTACAAGTCCTCATTTTCAAAGTATCTGTATGTCATTGAAAAGAAAAAGGAAAAATTATTACCACAAATGGGTACTAAGTGGCATAAAAAAATTCAGCCACTTGTGTAGGTTTGAAGTTTAAAGTTATGTATGTCACTTTAGAAGCAGGTATAGGAGAAGGTCTCAGACAGCATGAGAACAAACATTTTAAAAAATAGGATTGATAAGTGTGTGAATACACTACCGGTGAAAAGTTTTAGAACACCTACTCATTCAAGGATTTTTCTTTATTTTTAAAGCCACTGTTTATACATCACTTAGTGTCCATGACAATAAACAACCATCAGGCAACATCATTGTGTTGAGTCTAATGGGAGCAGAGCTTTCAAGAACCCCTTTAAAATATTGATGAAGCAGTTGGGGCATCCTTATAGTGGTGTTAAACTTACATAAGACCTACAGAGGAACAAGTGTGGCCAGATATACACTACCGGTCAAAAGTTTTAGAACACCTACTCATTCAAGGGTTTTTCTTTATTTGTACTATTTTCTACATTGTAGAATAATAGTGAAGATGTCAAAACTATGAAATAACACATATGGAATCATGTAGTAACCAAAAAAGTGTTAAATAAATCAAAATATATTTTATATTTGAGATTCTTCAAATAGCCAACCTTTGCCTTGATGACAGCTTTGCACACTCTTGGCATTCTCTCAACCAGCTTCACCTGGAATGCTTTTCCAACAGTCTTGAAAGAGTTCCCACATATGCTGAGCACTTGTTGGCTGCTTTTCCTTCACTCTGTGGTCCGACTCATCCCAAACCATCTCAATTTGGTTGAGGTCGGGGGATTGTGGAGGCCAGGTCATCTGATGCAGCACTCCATCACTCTCCTTATTGGTCAAATAGCCCTTACACAGCCTGGAGGTGTGTTGCATCATTGTCCTGTTAAAAAACAAATGATAGTCCCACTAAGCCCAAACCAGATGGGATGGCGTATCGCTGCAAAATGCTGTGGTAGCCATACTGGTTAAGTGTGCCTTGAATTCTAAATAAATCACAGACAGTGTCACCAGCAAAGAACCCCCACACCATAACACCTCCTCCTCCATGCTTTACAGTGGGAAATACACATGCAGAGATCATCCGTTCACCCACACCACGTCTCACAAAGACACAGCGGTTGGAACCAAATATCTCAATTTTGGACTCCAGACCAAAGGACACATTTCCACCGGTCTAATGTCCATTGCTCGTGTTTCTTTGCCCAAGCAAGTCTCTTCTTCTTATTGGTATCCTTTAGTAGTGGTTTCTTTGCAGCAATTCGACCATGAAGGCCTGATTCACACAGTCTCCTCTGAACAGTTGATGTTGAGATGTGTCTGTTACTTGAACTCTGAAGCATTTATTTGGACTGCAATTTCTGAGGCTGGTAACTCTAATGAACTTATCCTCTGCAGCAGAGGTAACTCTGGGTCTTCCATTCCTGTGGCGGGCCTCATGAGAGCCAGTTTCATAGCACTTGATGGTTTTTGCGACTTTCAAAGTTCTTGAAATGTTCCGTATTGACTGACCTTCATGTTTTAAAGTAATGATGGACTGTTGTTTCTCTTTGCTTATTTGAGCTGTTCTTGACATAATATGGACTTGGTCTTTTACCAAATAGGGCTATCTTCTGTATAGCCACCCTACCTTGTCACAACACAACTGATTGGCTCAAACGCATTAAGAAGGAAATACATTTCACAAATTAACTTTTAAGAAGGCACACCTGTTAATTGAAATGCATTCCAGGTGACTACCTCATGAAGCTAGTTGAGAGAATGCCAAGAGTCTGCAAAGCTGTCATCAAGGCAAAGGGTGGCTATTTGAAGAATCTCAAATATAAAATAAAACTTGATTTGTTTAACACTTTTTTGGTTACTACGTGATTCCATATGTGTTATTAACATATTTTTGATATCTTCACTATTATTCTACAATGTAGAAAATAGTACAAATAAAGAAAAACCCTTGAATGAGTAGGTGTTCTAAAACTTTTGACCGGTAGTGTATATCTGGCCACACTTGTTCCTCTGTAGGTCTTATGTAAGTTTAACACCACTATAAGGATGCCCCAACTGCTTCATCAATATTTTAAAGGGGTTCTTGAAAGCTCTGCTCCCATTAGACTCAACACAATGATGTTGCCTGATGGTTGTTTATTGTCATGGACACTAAGTGATGTATAAACAGTGGCTTGCGAAAGTATTCACCCCCCTTGGCATTTGTGAAACAAACAAGAAATAAGACCAAAAAACTGAAAACTTGAGCGTGCATAACTATTCACCCCTCTTCTCTTGGGGTATGTCTCTATAATCTTGGCACATCTAGCCACTGGGATTTTTGCCCATTCTTCAAGGCAAAACTGCTCCAGCTCCTTCAAGTTGGATGGGTTTCGCTGGTGTTCAGCATTCTTTAAGTCATACCACAGATTCTCAATTGGATTGAGGTCTGGGATTTGACTAGGCCATTCCAAGGCATTTAAATATTTCCCCTTATACCACTCGAGTGTTGCTTTAGCAGAATGCTTAGGGTCATTGTCCTGCTGGAAGGTGAACCTCCGTCCCAGTCTCAAATCTCTGGAAGACTGAAACAGGTTTCCCTCAATACTTTCCCTGTATTTAGCGCCATCCATCATTCATTAAATTCTGACAAGATTCCCAGTCCCTGCCGATGAAAAACATCCCCACAGCATGATGCTGCCACCACCATGCTTCACTGTGGGGATGGTGTTCTCGGGGTGATGAGAGGTGTTGGGTTTGCCCCAGACATAGCGTTTTCCTTGATGGCCAAAAAGCTCAATTTTAGTCTCATCTGAACAGAGTACCTTCTTCCATATGTTTGGGGAGTCTCCCACATGGCCTTTGGCGAACACCAAACATGTTTGCTTATTTTTTTCTTTAAGCAATGGCTTTTTTCTGGCCAGCTCTGTGGCGTGTACGGCTTAAAGTGGTCCTATGGGCAGACACTCCAATCTCCGCTGTGGAGCGTTGAAGCTCCTTCAGGGTTATCTTTGGTCTCTTTGTTGCCTCTCTGATTAATGCCCTCCTTGCCTGGTCCGTGAGTTTTGGTGGGCAGCCCTCTCTTGTCAGGTTTGTTGTGGTGCCATATTCTTTCAATTTTTTGGTTGCCCCAGATCTTATTTAGGGGCTTCATAGCAAAAGGGGTGTATACATATGCACGCACCCCCTTTCTGTTATTTATTTTTTTGAATTTTTTGAAACAAGTTATTTTTTTCATTTCACTTCACCAATTTGGACTATTTTGTGTATGTCCATTACATGAAATCCAAATAAAAATCCATTTAAATTACAGGTTGTAATGCAACAAAATAGGAAAAATGCCAAGGGGGATGAATACTTTTGTAAGGCACTGTATTTGTGAAGGTCAAATAGGAAAATGCAAAAGGATGACTCAGTGTCATAAACACTAAGTGGACGCCAGCCCTGTCTCAATGTAGATTATATGTTTGGGGAACTACTGCCTCCTTGTGGATTGTTACTGTACTACTGCTCAGGCAAATTAGAGATTGAATACATTTTGTGTTGGTGCATCATTGTACTGTACATCACTTCTCTCTGGTATCTTGTGATGTCTGGGTTAAAACAAGCACCTCATGAATCCCATGTTACAACTAGTGACGTAAAAAGGGCTTAGATATATGTGCTTGCTTGTTGGGGTTGAAGAGGGTATATAGTAAAAGCACACTTCCACATCTCTCCCCCTCCCTCTCTCTGCAGGTGGTGGGGATATTCGCTGGCTTCGGGCTGCTCCTGCTGTTGGCGTCTCCCTTTCTCCTCATAGCCTCACCCTTCGTTTTGTGCTGCAAGTGTAAATGCAGTAAAGGGGATGACGACCCTCTGCCAACCTAACCAACTCCACCCTGGGCACAGTCATGCCAGCTCACCGGACAGACAGGGGCACCAGGCCTGTTGGTGAACTTGGTGGTTGGTTAGTTATCCACTCCTTATGGTGTTTTAGTCCCTCCCACCTGCCAAGAGGGCTCTTAGGGATTGGTGGATTGGTCGCTGGGGCAGAGCAGTGTAGGTGGATGAGGAACACAGCCAGCAAGTTTGGTTGAGAGGGCACTCACTTTGTGGTTCTGTTGTGATGTTCCATGTGTTAAGAAGGGCCTGCAGAGGAGAGAACAGAACACAGCACCAGTCAATGTTGGTTGTTGGTTCAGAGGGCTTGGAAGATATTCTCAATATGGGATCATTTATGTGTGTGTCGGGTTCAAGGTGAAGTATTTTTTTGTTGTTGTCTTGTACAGCTATCTTGGTGCTTGTTTTGGGGGACTGCAAATATAAGTTTGGTATATTTGGAGGGATCAGCCTTGGCTATCAGTCACGGTATGTGGAAGAGTCTCCTCCAGGTTTATAAGGATTTGGTTGGGGGTTATTTATTTACCAACCCCTTCTCCCTCCCCTTGCTCTTCAGTTTTCTATACAGACCTAGTTTTCAAATACTTGAAAAATCGATTCAAATACTTTGAGCGTTTGCTTGAGTCTACCTGGTTTGCAGTTTTGGGACTTTTCTATTGGTTCATTAAGCCAGGCAAGCTCAAACAGGCACAGATAAATTATTTTAATAGATTTTAAGTGTTTCTATTTCTATAAGAACATAAACAATGATTTTAGATTTTCAGTTTGTATCATGTAAGCTAAACCTCTGAGGACTCACACCATCCCTAGAATATATTATGAGCGTTTTGTTTTGTATTATAGACTCGCTGGGAAGTAATTGTCAAATAAAAGATGTGAATGTTGTTCAGCATAACCTACAGGTTGAATGTCTACTGTATGGTTGAGGATGTTGTATAATCTACTCTGTCAACCATGCCACCACTTAGAATTGACTCTCGTTCTCCAGAAGAAGACTATTTGTAAACCTCCATTGAAAGTATTTACCATTGAATCCTTTGCTAAAATCCAGGGGGGATGGTGCAACATTGATCTTTCAGTATTTCTATTAAACACAGTAGAAAAAACAGCAAACAGGCAGCCGAGATGTAGCAAGCAGGGTTGGGGTCATTTCATTTCAATCAATTCAGGGAGTAAAAATGTTCAATTTCAACTTTGCTCAATGCTTCTTTATGAGAAACATTTGAAACTGGAATTTCAGTTTACTTCCTGGATTGACTGAGATGGAAAACGAATTGACCCCAACCCTGGTAGCAAGCTCTAATGTCCACCAAATAACCCATTCTGTAGCAGTTCAACCTCCGTCCATTATCTATACTAGCAGTGAAACCCTTTACCCCTTTATGAGTTCAACTTACCTTCTTATATTAGACAATGTACATGAGTTGATGTAGCCAAGGTGCCATAAAATGCCTTTAAAATCTATTTTGATATGATGTGATCGATTCACAATCCCTTTTTTTTTTAACCAAAATGCTCTTATTTGATATAGTACATTCCAAATATGTTCTGTTATATAACCTACAATTTGTCACAGACAGTGGATTCGGAAAGTATTCAGACCCCTTGACTATTTCCACATTCTGTTACGTTACAGCCTTATTCTAAAATGGATTGAATAAAAAAAAAAGGGGGTTTTAATTTTTTTTGCAAATTTATAAAAAACCTGAAATACCTTATTTACATAAGTATTCAGACCCTTTCCTATGAGACTAGAAATTGAGCTCAGGTGCATTCTTTCCATTGATCATCCTTGAGATGTTTTGACAACTTGATTGGAGTCCACCTGTGGTAAATCCAATTGATTGGACATTATTTGGAAAGGCACACACCTGTCTATATAAGGTCCCACAGTTGACAGTGCATGTCAGTGCAAAAACCAAGCCATGAGGTCGAAGGAATTGTCTGCAGAGCTCCGAGACAGGATTGTGTCGAAGCACAGATCTGGGGAAGGGTACCAAAAAAATTTTGCAGCATTGAAGGTCCCAAAGAAGACAGTGGCCTCCATCATTCTTAAATGGAAGAAGTTTGGAACCACCAACACTCTTCCTAGATCTGGCCGCCCGGCCAAACTGAGCAATCGGGAGAGAAGGGCCTTGGTCAGGAAGTCCCCAAGAACCCGATGATCACTCTGACAGAGCTCCAGAGTTCCTCTGTGGAGATGGGAGAACCTTCCAGAAGGACAACCATCTCTGCAGCACTCCACCAATCAGGCCTTTATGGTAGAGTGGCCAGACGGAAGCCACTCCTGAGTAAAAGGCACATGACAACCTGCTTGGAGTTTGTCAAAAGGCACCTAAAGGACCAAGATTGAACACTTTGGCCTGAATGCCAAGCGTCACATCTGAAAGGAAACCTGGCACCATCCCTACGGTGAAGCATGGTGTTGGAAGCATCATGCTGTGGGGATGTTTTTCAGCGGCAGGGACTGGGAGACTAGTCAGGATCGAGGGAAAGATGAACGGAGCAAAGTACAGAGAGATCCTTGATGAAAACCTGCTCCAGAGCACTCAGGATCTCCGACTGGGGTGAAAATTCACCTTCCAACAGGACAACGACCCTAAGCACACAGCCAAGACAACGCAGGAGTGGCTTAGGGACAAGTCTCTGAATGTCTTTGATTGGCCCAGCCAGAGCCCGGACTTGAACCTGATCGAACATCTCTGGAGAGACCTGAAAATAGCTGCTTAGGGTCCCCATCCAACCTGACAGAGCTTGAGCGGATCTACAGAGAAGAATGGGAGAAACTCCCCAAATACAGGTGTGCCTTCCTTGTACCATCATAACCAAGAAGACTTGAGGCTGTAGTCACTGCCAAAGGTGCTTCAACAAAGGACTGAGTAAAGGGTCTGAATAGTTATGTAAATGTGATATTTCAGATGATTTTTTTATACATTTGCAAACATTTCTAAAAACATGTTTTTGCTTTGTCATTATGGAGTATTGTGTGTAGATTGGAGGGGAAAAAACGATTTAATCAATTTTAGAATAAGGCTGTAACATAACAAAACGTGGAAAAAGTCAAGGGGTCTGAATACTTTCCGAATGCACTGTATGTGCTAGCATTGTTCTGTTACCCTTGACACCAATTATGATTAGAAAGACTTAATTGCTTTCATGTTGAATTTTTGTGGATAGAATAGTAGCTTTACTTTAAATAATTATGTGACATGACAATGGTGTACATTGGGTTTTAAAAGTTTAAAGGTATTCTATCAAACTGTTTTGTGTATACCGAGGTAACCTCGTCCACAGGCTCAATTGCTACCATAGAGAGAGCCTGCTGGTGGACGAGATTAATATGGATGTACTTCCATGCCATGATTTGTTTCATTTTGAAATGTACTACTCTTTCCAGTAATTTCATGGTATTCCTTCACAAAACCTGACCAATTGAGTCAGACTCCAAATATGGGCCCAACACATCCTGGTCCAGTTTTAAAGCAGCAATTGGTTCAGTAAAGCTTAGCAGACTTATCTGAGCAGCAAGGAGGTGTGTGTTGGGGGAGAATGGGCTAATAGGCTTATTTATAATTGTGGGTCAAATATTTGAGCCAAATGATCCCTTAAGATGTCTAGGTCAGAACCACCTGTAGTGTGTTCACTGATGTCATTTCTTTATATTTTTGTATTTGTATTTTGTATTTTTTTTGTATTTGGAAAATTACTGAGTATAATAGCGGACGATATTTCCACTCCTATTTGCCATATCTTCAATTTAAGCCTACTAGAAAGTGTGTGCCCTCAGGCCTGGAGGGAAGCAAAAGTCATTCCGCTACCTAAGAATAGTAAAGCCCCCTTTACTGGCTCAAATAGCCGACCAATCAGCCAGTTACCAACCCTTAGTAAACGTTTGGAAATAATTGTGTTTGACCAGATAAAATGCTATTTTACAGTAAACAAATTGACAACAGACTTTCAGCACGCTTATAGGGAAGGGCATTCATCAAGCACAGCACTTACACAAATGACTGATGATTGGCTGAGAGGAATTGATGATAAAAAGATTGTGGGGCTGTTTTGTTAGACTTCAGTGTGACATTATTGATCATAGTCTGCTGCTGGAAAAATATATGTGTTATGGCTTTACTCCCCCTGCTCTATTGTGGCTAAAGAGTTACCTGTCTAACAGAACACAGAGGGGGTTCTTTAATGGAAGCCTCTCCAACATAATCCAGGTAGAATCAGGAATTCCCCAGGGCTGCTGTCTAGGCCCCTTACTTTTTTCAATCTTTACTAACGACATGCCACTGGCTTTGAGTAAAGCCAGTGTGTCTATGTATGCGGATGACTCAACACTATACACGTCAGCTACTACAGTGACTGAAATGACTGCAACACTTAACAAAGAGCTGCAGTTAGTTTCAGAATGGGTGGCAAGGAATAAGTTAGTCCTAAATATTTCAAAAACAAAAAGCATTGTATTTGGGACAAATTCACTAAACCTCAACTAAATCTTGTAATGAATAATGTGGAAATTGAGCAAGTTGAGGTGACTAAACTGCTTGGAGTAATCCTGGATTGTAAACTGTCATGGTCAAAACATATTGATACAACAGTAGCTAAAATGGGGAGAAGTCTGTCCATAATAAAGTGATACTCTGCCTTTTTAACAGCACTATCAACAAGGCAGGTCCTACAGGCCCTCGTTTTGTCACACCTGGACTACTGTCCAGTCATGTGGTCAGGTGCCACAAAGAGGGACTTAGGAAAATTGCAATTGGTTCAGAACAGGGCAGCACGGCTGGCCCTTAAATGTACACAGAGAGCTAACATTAATAATGTGCATGTCAATCTCTCCTGGCTCAAAGTGGAGGAGACATTGACTTCATCACTACTTGTATTTGTGAGAGGTATTGACATGTTGAATGCACCGAGCTGTCTGTTTGAACTACTGGCACACAGCTCGGATACCCATCCATACTCCACAAGACATGCCACCAGAGGTCTCTTCACAGTCCCCAAGTCCAGAACAGACTATGGGAGGCGCACAGTACTACAAAGAGCCAAATCTGTTGTGAATGTATTGTAATGTATTTAAAATTGTATAACTGCCTTAATTTTGCTGGACTCCAGGAAGCAGCTAACAGGGATCCATAATAAATACAAATACAGTGGGGAGAACAAGTATTTGATACACTGCCGATTTTGCAGGTTTTCCTACTTACAAAGCATGTAGAGGTCTGTCATTTTTATCATAGGTACACTTCAACTGTGAGAGGCGGAATCTAAAACAAAAATCCAGAAAATCACATTGTATGATTTTTAAGTAATTAAATGCCATTTTATTGCATGACATAAGTATTTGATCACCTACCAACGAGGAAGAATTCCGGCTCTCACAGACCTGTTAGTTTTTTTTTAAGAAGCCCTCCTGTTCTCCACTCATGACCTGTATTAACTGCACCTGTTTGAACTCGTTACCTGTATAAAAGACACCTGTCCACACATTCAATCAAACAGACTCCAAACTCTCCACAATGGCCAAGACCAGAGAGCTGTGTAAGGACATCAGGGATAAAATTGTAGACCTGCACAAGGCTGGGATGGGCTACAGGACAATAGGCAAGCAGCTTGGTGAGAAGGCAAAAACTGTTGGCGCAATTATTAGAAAATGGAAGAAGTTCAAGATGACGGTCAATCACCCTCGGTCTGGGGCTCCATGCAAGATCTCATCTCGTGGGGCATCAATGATCATGAGGAAGGTGAGGGATCAGCCCAGAACTACACGGCAGGACCTGGTCAATGACCTGAAGAGAGCTGGGACCACAGTCTCAAAGAAAACCATTAGTAACACACTACGCCGTCATGGATTAAAATCCTGCAGTGCACGCAAGGTCCCCCTGCTCAAGCCAGCGCATGTCCAGGCCCGTCTGAAGTTTGCCAATGACCATCTGGATGATCCAGAGGAGGAATGGGAGAAGGTCATGTGGTCTGATGAGACAAAAATAGAGCTTTTTGGTCTAAACTCCACTCACCGTGTTTGGAGGAAGAAGAAGGATGAGTACAACCCCAAGAACACCATCCCAACCGTGAAGCATGGAGGTGGAAAGGGGACAGGATGACTGCACCGTATTGAGGGGAGGATGGATGGGGCCATGTATTGCAAGATCTTGGCCAACAACCTCCTTCCCTCAGTAAGAGCATTGAAGATGGGTCGTGGCTGGGTCTTCCAGCATGACAACGACCCAAAACACACAGCCAGGGCAACTAAGGAGTGGCTCCGTAAGAAGCATCTCAAGGTCCTGGAGTGGCCTAGCCAGTCTCCAGACCTGAACCCAATAGAAAATCTTTGGAGGGAGCTGAAAGTCCGTATTGCCCAGCGACAGCCCCGAAACCTGAAGGATCTGGAGAAGGTCTGTATGGAGGAGTGGGCCAAAATCCCTGCTGCAGTGTGTGCAAACCTGGTCAAGACCTACAGGAAACGTGTGATCTCTGTAATTGCAAACAAAGGTTTCTGTACCAAATATTAAGTTCTGCTTTTCTGATGTATCAAATACTTATGTCATGCAATAAAATGCAAATTAATTACTTAAAAATCATACAATGTGATTTTCTGGATTTTTGTTTTAGATGCTGTCTCTCACAGTTGAAGTGTACCTATGATAAAAATGACAGACCTCTACATGCTTTGTAAGTAGGAAAACCTGCAAAATCGGCAGTGTATCAAATACTTGTTATCCCCACTGTACATGAGTTTGATTTCTGTTCAGATGTTTTCATACTGTACATTTGTTTGTAATGCCACTTATATTGTGAATAAAAAAGCAAATTTTGCTTGTTCTGGTAGCAGGGATCGGATCCTTGGTTGTGCTTTGAGTGAATAAAATGAAAACTGTGGATGTGTCTCCGATCCAATGCCGGAGTACATTTCTAGCTAATTTGTAGTTTATAAAGTCTGTTAGGATGGGATTGATGAAGTTAGTTCTCCCAGATGGCACCCCATAGGGGCGGCAGGTAGCTTAGTGGTTAAGAGCGTTATGCCAGTAACCGAAAGGTCGCTGGTTCTAATCCCCGAGCCGACTAGGTGAAAAATCTGTCGATGTGCCCTTGAGCAAGCCACTTAACCCTAATTGCTCATGTAAGTCGCTCTGGATAAGAGCGTCTGCTAAATGACTAAAATGTGAAAAATGTAAAATAGGGCTCTGGTCAAAAGTGGCGCACGTGTCACACACCCTGGCCGAGAGGGGCTGTGACTAAACTCAGTTCAGTCCCATTGATCTGACTAAACCACCCTAGGTTTACACCAAGAGGATAGGGTGTTCTGAATAACAGATCTACCATAGGCAACACAGGTTCTTTGAGAATGGCTTGAGTGGAAATACATGAAAGGAAAATCAGAGGCAGGTAACGGTTCACAACATGATGCTGCCACCACCATGCTTCACCGTAGGGATGGTGACAGGTTTCCTCCAGATGTGACGCTTGGCATTCAGGCCAAAGAGTTCAATCTTGGTTTCATCAGACCAGATAATCTTGTTTCTCATGGTCTGAGAGTCCTTTAGGTGCCTTTTGGCAAACTCCAAGCGGGCTGTCATGTGCCTTTTACTGAGGAGTGGCTTCCGTCTGGCCACTCTACCATAAAGGCCTGATTGGTGGAGTGCTGCAGAGATGGTTGTCCTTCTGGAAGGTTCTCCCATCTCCACAGATGAACTCTGGAGCTCTGTCAGAGTACCCATCGGGTTCTTGGTCACCTCCCTGACCAAGACCCTTCTCCCCCGATTGCTCAGTTTGGCCGGGCGGCCAGCTCTAGGAAGAGTCTTGGTGGTTCCAAACTTCTTCCATTTAAGAATGATGGAGGCCACTGTGTTCTTGGGGACCTTCAATGCTGCAGAATTTTTTTGGTACCCTTCCCCAGATCTGTGACTCAACACAATTCTGTCTCGGAGCTTTATGGACTATTCCTTCAACCTCATGGCTTGGTTTTTGCTCTGACATGCACTGTCAACTGTGGGACGTTATATAGACAGGTGTGTGCCTTTCCAAATCATGTCCAATCAACTGAATTTACCACAAGTGGACTCCAATCAAGTTGTCGAAACATCTCAACGATGATCAATGGAAACAGGATGCACCTGAGCTCAATTTCGAGTCTCATAGTAAAGCAAACATTTCTAAAAACCTTTTTTCACTTTGTTACTATGAGATAGTCATCCAATTCACTATATAGCACATCACAGAATCTGTCACACCACGAGTCAATGCCATCTTGAGTTTTCTGGTGTATTTCAAATTGATCAATAAGCTCCAGCAGAGCATTACAACACATATTGGATGAAAGGAAATTATTGGGTAGGTTTCTGGGTCTTCGCTTGATACATACACTAGTCTGGCCTTCAGATATATCATTACAGACGAGATTGAACCCCAGCCTGAAGTGTCAGACTCAACACAATATGGTCAGGTATTCTACATCGATCCCCAATTAAAGAGATACAGTCAACTCCCACACTTTCCGCCAACTCATTAGGAGTAAAGACATTAAACTCCAAAACATGTATTTAAACAGTCATGGGGGGTAATGATGTAATCAACAACTGCTTTCCCTTTTGTAGAGATTGATATGAAATTATCTTTCTCAGGGGATAATCTTCCATTTAGAATAGAGCATTTGAATCCTTTAGGAATTCCAGTAAGGTTTCATCATGCTTATGTAACACAGTGTCTAAATTGGACCTGGGTGTAACATTATACTCCTGAGTGGCGCAGTGGTCTAAGGCACTGCATCGCAGTGCTAACTGTGCCACTAGAGATCCTGGTTCGAATCCAGGCTCTGTCGCAGCCGGCCGCGACTGGGAGACTCATGGGCGGCGCACAATCCGTCCAGGGTAGGGGAGGGAATGGCCGGCAGGGATGTAGCTCAGTTGATAGAGCATGGCGTTTGCAATGCCAGGGTTGTGGGTTCGTTTCCCACGGGGGGCCAGTATAAAAAAAAATATTCACTAACTGTAAGTCGCTCTGGATAAGAGCGTCTGCTAAATGACTTAAATGTAATTATCAACATCATTAATACAGTTTTCCAAACCAGCAATACGATTATTTAAAACTCCACAGCAGTAAATAGCGTCAACCTCAGAAAAAGTATACATTTGAGCCAGCAGGTGGCTAAAGAAAGAATGAAAATCCCGTCCCCATGTAGAGCCCTCAGGAGGCTGATAAGAGGATAAAATAACAAACCAATATTTTCCGATAATCAAATCTCAGTCCCATTATGCAATCCATTGATTTGTCAGTCACATTTACTTTATAAGATTCAAGTATCTTGTTTCTAACCAAAAGTCCAACTCCACCAGATCCTTTAGGCGCTCTTACGTGCCTTTTCCTATTAAGTCCAAACCAAGTGTCCCCGTCCATTTAAATTGAATGCGGGCCTGTTAGATGTGTCTCATTCAGGGATATAATGTCAGGATTCAGTGAAAGTAACATCAATTGTTTTAGCTCACAGTTCAAAGCCGTCCAACCATTAACGTTCCACTGAACAAGAGTAAACTGGTCGGCACTTACTAGCTATCCCTCCTTCCCGACTCCTGCTACCATCATGAGGTCGTTGCATCACTCGCCCACTCCCAGTGATGTAGAAGTTATTCAAGGTCGGAAGTTCAGATATGAGTCGCTCCGTGTGTGACTTTGCCGATTGTAGATAGACCCTGCTGAACCTTTCGTCACTCTTTAGCTTTTGTTTCTGCCGAAGGACAGCCACTTTCTCCTGGACAGAGCGCAGTTCCAGCTTGATCACACCTGGGCACCGGCCCCTCGACCGCATCTGCTCGGCTGCTACTAGCACAGGCATCGGGTCACCCTGGATCCCCACCGTCAGAAGTACCCTGGCTCTCTCCATCGCATCCTCTCCCTCTTTGAACGGTAGGCCTGCAATAATGATGGACACCTGTTGACCTTCAACAATTGCTTTAGTTGTAGAGTATTTTTGTAGCGATATATACTCTATTTACAGACCATTTAGTTAAACATTTGACACGATACACAACACACGTATTTCAACACCCGCGCATGTGTAGTCATTCCCATACATGTCTCACATAGAGAGACCACAGGGCATGGTAGAAAATGAAATGTGAGATCAGCTATCTGCACTGTACAGGCTTCAGATTATAACAGATGCAGAGGGAAAGTAAGATAAGATGATTTTTCAGTGCAGTTATCTCTGCTATTATTCATTGAGTGGGGGAGCACAATATACAGGAGGACTACAAATAATTTACATTAAGACTATATTACACAAACGTTGCTTTTGGTACCCTATAGATATTATGATGCATACAGGCCACCATCCTCTGCCCCTCTACAGTCAGTCATTTGGAGAGGACACCAAACCCTCTCTGGACCTCTTAATACAAACAGGCTCCCCCAGCCCAAGTCAGGAAGTGGCAACATCTGGTGCGTGTGGTCCAAACCGGGCATGGGCACAGGGGGCACAGGGTGCAGCATCTGGTGCTGCCGCCCTGGACCACGCATGGCCTGGCACAGGAACCCGCAGGGGCAGGTGGGCAGCTGCCTCACATGGCAACAGTTCACCACCAAGCTTAATCAATTCATGTGCCTCTCCACCGACCACCTCGGCCATCTGTCCGGGCCTGGGCCACACACCACACAGGAACACAGCAGCACTGCCATGTTCACTCCGTTGCACACAGAACGACAGAACACACCATCAGAGGCTAGATCACATGTTGTTATCTTACTAGAGATGTTGCAGACAATGCAGGTACAAAGGCGTGATGCGATTATTGCATCTTGATTTCAATGTAGGCTACTGACTGGAATTTTGAGAATTGAAGTTGGGAGTAGGGAGCTGAAATACTATTTTACAGCCACAAGGGGGCATTCTAAATCTAGGATTCGTTAAACCACCGCATATAATACCAATTGCTCACATGGACGCTAACTTTAGTATAAAGAGTTTCAGTTTTGCCCGTTTACTTTTTGTTTTTCACAAAAAATAACAAAGTGAGCAGGGATCAAAGCAGAGCACTTTATCTCCACTACAGAGCCCCTCGCTGCATTTTGTATTCTGCCAATCTGTTGAACCAGCCGGATTAGAAAACCCGCGTGGGTAGAGATGGAGGCAGGATTTGGTTTTAGAGAACAAATAGCTGCAATCAAATAACACATACTAAACAACACTTTAACAAAAGTAAAGACTTGGACAACTGATGTGGAAGTGGTTCTCTAACCTCATTTAGGCCTTAAAATGTAGTTATGTAGTACACTCTTAGAAAAAAGGTGCTATCGAGAACCTAAAAGGGTTCTTCGGCTGTTCCAGGTAGAGCCCTTTTGGTTACAGGTAGAACCTTTTTGAGTTCCAGGTAGAACCCTTTCCATAGAGGGTTCTACATGGAACCCAAAAAGGTTCAATCTGGAACCAAAAAGGGTTCTCCTATGGGGACAGCCAAGAACTCTTTTGGAACACTTTTTTCTAAGCGTGTACTGATGAGAATATAGGTTGTCAATTAAATTACCTTATTCATACTGTTGGTTTATTTAAAGCGTGAGTTATACCCTACGCAGTACGCAATGCAAGAACTACAATTAGTTACGCAAAATGGCTATCCTGCGACACAGTGCTAGAGGCGTCACTACAGAGTGGCTTGGACCACTGCACCACAGTGCTAGAGGCGTCACTACAGACCCGGGTTCGATCCCAGGCTGTGTCGCAGACAGCCGCAACCAGGAGAACAATGAGGCAGCGCACAATTGGCCCAGCGTCGTCCGGGTTAGGGGAGGGTTTGGCCGGCCTGGTGTCCTTGTCCCATCGCGCTCTAGCGACTCCTTGTGGTGGGCCATGCACGCTGACTTCGGTCGTCAATTATACGGCATTTCCTCCAGCTGGCTTTCGGGTTAAGCGAACAGTGTGTTAAGAAGCAGTGCGGCTTGGGAGGGTCGTGTTTCGGAGGATGCGTGGCTCTCGACCTTCGCCTCTCTCGAGTCCGTACGGGAGTTGCAGCGATGGGACAAGACTGTAACTACCAACTGGATATCACGAAATTGGGGAGAAAAAAGGGCTAAAAAGTTTTTAAAATATATATGTGTAGGATCACTATTTTGCATCAGTCATGTGAGGTATAAATTAGGCTTAACACATACAGTACATGTATAGCCTGTATCATTGTTGTCAATCATGTGTAACCAAACAAAGTACGCCTTGACCTGAACAGACAGGTCAAACAGACTGTGAAGCGCTCTCTGGGAAGCAGGTCTTTCATGTCTATTCATCAATTTTCTAAAATAATATTATGAATAGGTCAAAGGGTACAGTCGTGGTCAAAAGTTTTGAGAATGACACAAATATTAATTTTCACAAAGTCTGCTGCCTCAGTTTTGATGATGGCAATTTGCATATACTCCAGAATGTTATGAAGGGTGATCAGATGAATTGCAATTCATTGCAAAGTCCCTCTTTGCCGTGAAAATGAACTTAATCCCCAAAAAACATTTCCACTGCATTTCAGCCCTGCCACAAAAGGACCAGCTGACATCATGTCAGTGATTCTCTCGTTAACACAGGTGAGAGTGTTGATGAGGACAAGGCTGGAGATCACTCTGTCATGCTGATTGAGTTAGAATAACAGACTGGAAGCTTTAAAAGGAGGGTGGTGCTTGAAATCATTGTTCTTCCTCTGTTAACCATGGTTACCTGCAAGGAAACATGTGCCGTCATCATTGTTTTGCACAAAAAGTGCTTCACAGGCAAGGATATTGCTGCTAGTAAGATTGCACCTATATCAACCATTTATCAGATCATCAAGAACTTCAAGGAGAGATGTTCAATTGTTGTGAAGAAGGCTTCAGGGCGCCCAAGAAAGTCCAGCAAGCGCCAGGACCGTCTCCTAAAGTTGATTCAGCTACGGGATCGGGGCACCACCAGTGCAGAGGTTGCTCAGGAATGGCAGCAGGCAGGTGTGAGTGCATCTGCACGCACAGTGAGGCGAAGACTTTTGGAGGATGGCCTGGTGTCAAGAAGGGCAGCGAGGAAGCCACTTCTCTCCAGGAAAAACATCAGGGACAGACTGATATTCTGCAAAAGGTACAGGGATTGGACTGCTGAGGACTGGGGTAAAGTCATTTTCTCTGATGAATCCCCTTTCCGATTGTTTGGGGCATCCGGAAAAAAGCTTGTCCAGAGAAGACAAGGTGAGCGCTACCATCAGTCCTGTGTCATGCCAACAGTAAAGCATCCTGAGAACATTCATTTGTGGGGTTGCTTCTCAGCCAAGGGAGTGGGCTCACTCACAATTTTGCCTAAGAACACAGCCATGAATAAAGAATGGTACCAACATATCCTCTGAGAGCAATTTATCCCAACCATCCAAGAACAGTTTGGTGACGAACAATGCCTTTTCCAGCATGATGGAGCACCTTGCCATAAGGCAAAAGTGATAACTAAGTGGCTCGGGGAACAAAACATTGACATTTTGGGTCCATGGCCAGGAAACTCCCCAGACCTTAATCCCATTGAGAACTTGTGGTCAATCCTCAAGAGGTGGGTGGACAAACAAAAACCCAAAAATTCTGACAAACTCCAAGCATTGATTATGCAAGAATGGGCTGCCATCAGTCAGGATGTGGCCCAGAAGTTAATTGACAGCATGCCAGGGCAGATTGTAGAGGTCTTGAAAAAGAAGGGTCAACACTGTAAATATTGATTATTTGCATAAACTTCATGTAATTGTCAATAAAAGCCTTTGACACTTATGGAATGCTTGTAATTATACTTCAGTATACCATAGTAACATCTGACAAAAATATCTAAAAACACTGAAGCAGCAAACTTTGTGAAGACCAATACTTGTGTCATTCTCAAAACATTTGACCACGACTCTATAGTGTTACACAGTCAATCCCACTCCTACCTTCACACTGTGTGGCAGCCCCTAGTCCAGCTGCTGGTGGTGGCCTGGTGTGGTGGCCCGTGTTTCCCGCTGGCTGGTCTGAGGCAGTGTAGAGAGGGCCCAGTGGCCCTAAGGCAGGTGCTGGTCCTCCTGTCAGAGCCCCGATCTCAGCCTCCTCTGAGCCCCAGTGATGCAGCCCAGTCTCCCCCTGCCTCCCCCAGCCTTCCAGTGCCTCCCCCAGCTGCCCTCTGCCTCCCCCAGCCTCCCCCATCCTGCCTCCCCCATTCTCCCCCAGCCTCCACCTAGCCTTCCCTAGTCTCCCCCAGACTCAGTTGGCCCCCTGGCAGATGGTACCAGGCTGAGGCTGCTTCTCTTACCCATAATTACCAGCCCCGGCTCCAGATGGAGCCATGCAGCCTCACTGGTCCCTTCATTCTCCATCCTCCCCACCTCATCCCCTCTGCCCATGGCGGGCCCCTCTGTGATTCACTGTGCCTACGAGCTGCCAACCCCCACACCGTGTGATTCTGAGCACACTGGCTACAGTATATGGCTCTCAACTAATACTCATTCTGAGGTTGTCGGTTAAATATTTCACATCCACCGCATGGCTCCATCTCTTGGATTTTCCTTCAAAAAACATCTGATGTCTCTTTTAGTTTTCTGCGAAGCAATTGTTCACTGTTGGAAATGTGAAATGTTTTAGATCTGTATGACTCTACCTCTACATAAACAGAAGCTAACATGAAAGAGTTTAGTTCCTGAGTCCAGCTGTCTCTCTTTCTCCTCTGTCTGAATGCTATGCAGGCTGGTGCCGCTGTGGCACTAACAGATGGGGACTCGGGGGAGACTCAGCAGAGAGAGAGAGATGCACTTCTCGTCTCATCTCTGATGCTGTCTGCTTTAGAGTAGCAGAACTGCACAGAACACAGACACATAGTTAAGAGCTGAGTATCAAAGACAAAACATCCTCTCATACCCCATCAGTCTGTCAGAGAGAGAAGCGACAGAATGTGATGTGCGTAAAATAAAAGTACTGTATGAAAAGTAACGTTTTTCTTAAAGGATACGATTATTGGATTTGCACTTGTATTTTTAAAAAACGAATTTAGTACTGGGTTAACTGAGATTACCTATTTACTCCATAACACTTGCTTCTCTACAAAGCAACAGATTTCAGATTCAGATAATAGCAATAGACTGAACAGGGTGAGGAGGTGGGTGGGGGGAGGGGGGGGGGGGGTATTGATTGTAGAGGTGACCTTGTTACCATTTCAGGCTGAATTGGCCCTGCTGGTATAGCTGGTACAGTAGCAGGAGGTTTGTGTCTGTGGGGAAAGGCAGACAGATGCTGTCTCTCTCTCTCTCCCTGTGGGTGAGACACACGGTGGAGAATCTGGCCTGAGCAGCTGGCACCCTAATGATGAGCCCTGCTACTCCTCTGTGACCTACACTACACTACTCAATGCTATGCTACACTACACTACACTACTCAATGCTATGCTACACTACACTACACTACTCAATGCTATGCTACACTACACTACACTACTCAATGCTATGCTACACTACACTACACTACACTACTCAATGCTATGCTACACTACACTACACTTTGGCTACACTTTGCTATGCTACTGATAAAGATAAATCATGATTTCTCTCTATGACACTACTCTACACTGTCTACATTACGCTTCAGTATACTACTCTACACTAAACTACACAGCAAACTCCTCTCTAACTTCCCTGAGACACACGCCACACGCATCAACAGCCCCCTATGCCATGTCGAAGCAGTGTTTTTGGTTGTACAGTGAAGTCATACCATTTCAGGTGTTAGACATGTCCTGGTTCTATGTCCTAAATCTTGGTCATATGCAGGAGCAGGATTTAGTTTCACTCCGTGCTATATGGCGATCCAATGCACTCACTGGGGGACTCCCGTGATAGCGACGCAAGCCATGATCAGCCATCGGGGTTCATGGGTAAAGTAGTTTTTTTTACTCAAGTGAATGAAAAACAAACCATTTGTGTATGTTGGTCCATGTGCTCGTTATGTACAATACCGGTCAAAAGTTTTAGAACACCTATTCATTCAAGGGCTTTTCTTATTTTTACTATTTTCTACATTGTAGAATAATAGTGAAGATATCAAAACTATGAAATAACACATATAGAATCATGTAGTAACCAAAAAAGTGTTAAACAAATCAAAATATATTTTATATTTGAGATTCTTCAAATAGCCACCCTTTGCCTTTATGACAGCTTTGCACACTCTTGGAATTCTCTCAACCAGCTTCACCTGGAATGCTTTTCCAACAGTCATGAAGGAGATCCCACATATGCTGAGCACTCAAATTTGGACAAATCTCAAATTTGGACAAATTTGGACACATTTCCACTGGTCTAATGTCTATTGCTCGTGTTTCTTGGCCCAAGCAATTCTCTTATTATTATTGGTGTCCTTAAGTAGTGGTTTCTTTGCAGCAATTCGAAGGCCTGATTCACACAGTCTCCTCTGAACAGTTGATGTTGAGATGTGTCTGTTACTTGAACTCTGTGAAGCATTTATTTGGGCTGCAATTTCTGAGGCTGGTAACTCTAATGAACTTATCCTCTGCAGCAGAGGTAACTCTGGGTCTTCCATTCCTGTGGCGGTCCTCATGAGAGCCAGTTTCATCGTAGCGCTTGGTGGTTTTTGCAACTGCACTTGAAGAAACGTTCAAAGTTCATTACATTTTCCGAATTGACTGACCTTCATTTCTTAAAGTAATGATGGACTTTCGTTTCTCTTTGCTTACTTGAGCTGTTCTTGCCATAATATGGACTTGGTCTTTTACCAAATAGGGCTATCTTCTGTATATCCCCCTACCTTGTCACAACACAACTGATTGGCTCAAATTAACTTTTAAGAATGCACACCTGTTACTTGAAATGCATTCCAGGTGACTACCTCATGAAGCTGGTTGAGAATGCCAAGAGTGTGCAAAGCTGTGCTCAAGGCAAAGGGTGGCTATTTGAAGAATCTCAAATATAAAATATATTTTGATTTGTTTAACACTTTTTTGGTTACTACATGATTCCATATGTGTTATTTCATAGTTTTGATGTCTTCACTATTATTCTACAATGTAGAAAATAGTCAAAATAAAGAAAAACCCTTGAATGAGTATGTGCTCTAAAACATTGAACCGGTAGTGTATGTCAGTCAGTGTCTATGTGTGTCTTTATAAGTTGTTGGACTGTGTTTTGGGAGAGGACACAGAGAGGGGGTAGAGGGGCGAGGGAGGAGGAGGTGCAATGCAGTCGGTTCTTCACACCAGATGCCGAACATGACATTTCCTGGCTGGGCCAGTGAACCCCAGCAGGGGTGACATCTGTGGAGCTGCCTTTCATCCCACCCTCCATCCCCCCTTCCATCCATCCCCAGGCGAGATGGCTGGGTACCTGGGCTGGGTGAGGTGAGGGCAGGGGCCCTGGAGACAACCCAGTCAGAGGAGAACTAACTACTGCAGCCAGCCAGCTAGGTCCTGGGCTCTGCTCGGCTCTGCTCAGCTCTGCTCTCCCCAGCTGGTGCTGCTTCTTGCCCGGGGCCTGCCCAGCCCGCCACACAGCCATCCAGATGCAACATCTGCCCTCTCTCCCAGGCCCATTTGATCTGCAGCCCATGGCCCTGACTGCCTGCCTAGTCTGCCTACTGCCTGTCTGTCTGTCTACCTGTCTGCCCTGCCTGTCTGTCTATAAGCCTGCCTGCCTGTCGGCCTGCCTCCATTTTCAGTTTAGGTCTGTATTATTGTGAGGATTAGGCCTAACTGATTTATATTGCTCTAAATGTGGTTATATTTTATTTTCCCTGTCCATGATGTACAATTGCATTGTCACAGACTAGTTACCTGGAGAATGTAGCCAATTATTTATTTAAAATGTAATTAGATCAATTCCAGTTAGAAAAAATAACAGAAGATTCATCAGATGTTTCATAAAGTCACATAAATGACAGGATTAGTCACATGCTATTTAACTTTTACGAGGTCCATTGTTGGATGACAAGAACATCTAATATTATATTGATAATTGCATATCTATTCTGGTTGAAATTTTCAAAGAAAGGTTTGATTGTGATACTTTATTCAATTGATAGTTGGTGGAGGATTTGTGCAGTGCTGTATCTCTATGGTATTCACTGCAAAAAGTGAAATCTAAGCAAGCCTAAATATCTTATATTAAGTGATAATTCAATTAAAATTAGTCCTTTTCTTGTTTTTTTGTACCAAGCTAAATTGTCTCATGTCATTGGCAGATCATTTTTCTTATTTGAACCAAAAAAAAAGGCTCTATCTTGAAAAATATCTTGAAATAAGATAAATTACTTGTATTAAGCTTTTTTTAGGATAAAAGAAAAGAAAAAATCCTGCTAATGACATTAGATAATTTAGCTTGGTACAGAAAGACAACATTTGTGTTTTTTAAAAGTGAATTATCACTCAATATAAGATATTTAGGCTTGCTTAGATTTCACTTTCTGCAGTGTAATTCCTACTAAATCAATGGCATTCCTGCGAAATGGTTACAAACTCTGCAGTCCTAAAGCCACAGGCCACTCATTGTAGCAATACGCTGGCTCCCACTGACTGTATGGACGATCTTGTTGCGGTTACGGCTGGAAATAATTTAGTCCTGACTCCAGGAAATTGTGATATATCAGCATCATTATACTCCCTCTCTCTATATAAGTGCTGTATAAACACATAGAACTGCGGTGAACGTCCATAAGAATCCACATTTCAGTGATATATATATAGTTTTATTCCAGTTTATTACCAATGTGTGTCTGAAGTGGCATCCTATGCCCTATATGTAGTGCACTACTTTTGACCAGTGCCCTATGGGAATAGGGTGCCATTTGGGATGCATCATATAAGAATCCACATTGTAGTGACATCCAGTGTATTGCCAAGATTGTACCAGCAAACAGAGCCATCAGTCCTACTGGGATATGGTCTCTCTCTGTTAGATATGTGTCACGATCGTCGGGAACAGAGGACCAATGCGCAGCGTTATTTGCGAACATGCTTTTATTTATGATTACACTAACAAAATAACAAAATCGATACGTGACGCCCAAAGGTGCAAAACACAAACCTACACAGGAACAAGATCCCACAAATACTTTGGAAAAACAGACTGTTTAAATATGGTTCCCAATCAGAGACAACCAGCAACAGCTGACACTCGTTGCCTCTGATTGAGAACCACTCTGGCCAACATAGAAACACAATAACTAGAACACCCTAGAAACACAAAACTAGAACAACACAAAGAACACTCACACCCTGGCTCAACATACAAGCGTCCCCAGAGCCAGGGCGTGACAATATGTTAACAGTTTGTTTTCTCAGCACCAAACACTGTTGCTGCAGCACCACAACTCTATTGACCCACAACTGAGTCATTCCAGCAAGAGAGGAATGTCATAACTTTATTCCAAATTAAATCCAGATTTAGGATTCAGATTCAAGAATGTATTAATTTTCATTTGATTAATGAAGATACGCCAACCATCATCAGCATATGTTTTTATAATGAGATATGGGGTTAAGCCCATCTAAAATCGTTTCCTTTGTTTAACATGTTGGTATCAATGGACTTGATAACATAAACCAAAAGTGTTCCTCCCATTTAGCATTGGATATTTACTGCACTGCTTGTACAACTGACAGAAAAACATCTCACAAAACAGCCACTGTCACCTCAACGAAAAAGTCCTCTGGTTGTGCCATGGAACAACGCAGTCATATGCAGATCCTGCTGACTTTGAAAACAGGGCCTCATTGTGCCAGCCAACTGTTTTCTTTATGAGAAAAAGAAGAGACATATTTATGTTCTCATTACGCTAATGGAAACAGACAACGCAAAGCAGCAGGAAATGGCACTTTAGCAAATTATGCTCCCGTTCCTTCTCGCGCAGCACCCTTCTCTCTCTCCTCCCATCTAGCAACACTCTGCACTGACCCAAAGCCAACCCAGGAGTCGAAACATGACAAGTGTGAAATGCTTTACGACCGTGCTGCCAGAGATCACATGAATAACAACTGGGGATCAATGTGAGGCTTCACACCTGGAGCTCCCCGTGCCAGCGGAGCCAGAGGAGAGGCAGCGGCTCCACTCAGTCTAGCCAGAATCTGGAGAGGAGACGAGGCCATACTGGTGCCATCGTACTCCCCTCTCTCTCCTCCCTTCCACCCCTCCTCCGTCCTAAGCAATGATCGTTCATCAGAAATGTTACATTTGTCATGTTCATGCTCCTTTACTGACCCCTAAGATCATGATTCAATTCAACACTGTGCTCTTTATTCTACTTGAGCCCTCCCGATTCATAAAAGTCACTCTGATGCAAAACTCAAGTGACCCCATTCTTCAGCCCAATTGGTTGCTATCTGATTATTATTTTTTAATTGTGTCTGCAGCAGAGAGAGAGATTCTCTTCACGGGTCCCTGCCTATTAACATGTGGCATAATTAGACTGATAAAAACAGCAGAGTCCCAGTAGACAGCCTTAACACAGACAGTTAATGGCAGGAGATAGACATTAGACACAAGCCTGAACAGGGTCGTATTCATTAATCACCAAACGGAAGAAAACACTGAACATCTACCTGAACTTGTCCAGTAAAAAATAATTGTTTTCCTTTTCCATTGCAAAATGTTTTGCTACATTTTGAAATGGTGCGCACTAATTAATATGACCTAGCTCTGAGAAAGGACCTGCCACTAGCCAGGCAGGTGGGGAAGAGATCTACATAGAGGACATAGAGAGACTGCTGCCACAGCCTGTATGTGTGATCAACTGGGTTCAAACTCGGGACTCCTACGCGCCATAGAACTGTGTTAGCTCTCTGAGCTAAAGCTAAGGCAAGGTCATGTGAGCATGGTTCACTGAACCCCTTCTGTTACATCTGCATGATAAGACACCTTCACTTTTCTAGCTCAGCCTCTATCAATGGACCAGCCCTTTCTACAGCTCTCAGACTCCAAGACACTGCTGCTGCTTAGAAGTTTTTTTTTCTTCTTAAAAAACTTTAAATATGCAAGTCTATCTGTCTTAACAAAAATTCATTTTAAAAAGAGAGATCTGCTATTACCGTAGAGGACAAAAAATTGACTATCACAACAGATGGGGTTTAATTGATATCCATATAAATCAAAAAACAATCAAGACAACCTTTCAGACCCTCAAAGTCAGACTCTTTCATTTTTTCTTTAATCAATTAGCTATTATCTACAATGGAGCATTAGTTAATGTTTTAGTGCAAGGTGAACTATGACTTAAGTAGAGCTAAATCATGCCTGTAATGAGATACAGTGAATAACATGACCAACACAGACATAGAGCTTCATTAACCTTTTGTACTGTATAATTACATTTTGTCCTCGGAAGACAATTAACTATTCTCTTAGATTTTCCACGCTCATGACAACATCTTTCCGCCATGCTCTCAAGTAAGTGACTATATGTTAACTAACGATACTGCCTCTAAATGTCTTGTCCCCCGGGTCCAGGGAGTGTGTCACCTCAGGTTTTTCCTAACTCACAGGTGTCCCTGCTCCCATGACAAAGGAGCGTGACATTTACCTACATCGATCTACCGCACCTGCACAACAATAGCCACAGCGGGATCAACTCAGACACTTTGCATCTTATCCGGCTCTCGATCTATCTGTCCTTTCAGCTAGCCAGCACTGCTATGGATATCCAATATCAACGCATGCAAAACACAAATCACTAGCCTACAGCTAGCTCACTGTTCTTCAGCTGCTCTATGGATTCTCACACAGTTCGGAGTGTATTAAAATGTTTGTAATGTGAACTGGGGTATTTTACTGTTATGGGTGACAAAGGGAATTTACAGTAACGCCATGCCGAGCGACAGATTCAAAGGGGAAACAAAACATTCTTTGAGAAGATGCTCCACTTATACTACCATGGGCTGTGTTAAAAAGATGCTCTGAAAACAAGTATTGTTGCTCTAGTTCGTGCATGTAGCCATGAAAAAACAAAATGCTATTTGGTGCCACTTATCGTAAGCAACACAGACAAACTAAGACATATTGTTCCACTCTCTATCTCTGTTTCTCTCTCTCTCTCTCTCTCTCTCTCTCTCTCTCTCTCTCTCTCTCTCTCTCTCTCTCTCTCTCTCTGTCTCTGTCTCTCTCTCTCTGTCTCTCCCTCTCTCGCTCTCTCCCTCTCCCTCTCTCTCTCTCTCTCTCTCTCTCTCTCTCTCCTCTCTCTCTCTCTCTCTCTCTCTCTCTCTCTCTCTCTCTCTCTCTTTCTGTGTTTAGACAGACAGACACCCACCCCGATGATGGGCCCCACTTGTCTTGTCATATTTTGAAGCTGATGGCAAGAAAAATACAGCTCCTCAGGGCCTCTCAGCAGTCACGCCTCAACTGTAAGACTGATGGCACTTTCCCAGGGGCAATTTAGACATTTTCATACAGACACTTTCTTAGCTATCCATCATGTTGTTGAGACTCTATGTTTTTGTTGTTTTCTTGTTAATTGTTTTGGTCATTGGTTTGGTTATAGAGTGAGTTTTTATAATGAAACATAATTGCGTATCAGAACATAATGCATTATCTCCCAGAGGCCTTGACAACAAGCAGTGCCAAAACAATGGATAAAAGCCTGAACTTATGTGTCATTGAGTGTTCAAAAAACATCAGTTATCATAATGACATTGTACTTTGCTCTGGCAGAGATGCTTTTTACATGCATAACATTTTCCCCAACAGTGAGCAAATGGATCCCATGCTACACAGGAGATGAATAGGAATCAAGCATTTAACTAGTCACTCAAAAACCACCATATTAGTGTATGGTAATGCCATTAAACAATTCCATGTTGAATGAATAGAGAAAAGCTTTCTGGAATGTAATACTGTTCTTTCTGCCAATTTGCATTTTTTAAACCGGTGTGTGAACAAAATATAATTATTTAATATCTTTACTGTCTACATATGGTGAAACAAACTATTGTATATTAAAGGTTAAAACATGATGTTCTTTTCAAATCAATGTTTAAATGTTTAGCATTGTTTCTTTTCACACAACCCATTCTCCTCAGAACAGTATATTACCACTGCCATTTACCTCTGTTGATCAATGTAACCATAGAGCAGAGCAGCAACCCACGTCAGTTACCAACCAACGCACTGATTGACCTCATTCAACACTCACTGTCTTAGCGTAATTACATCCCTGCAATGGGATTTGAATGGAATTGGATTTTTTCTTATTCATTATCCATTTGTCCTTCATTTGCCTCCAGCTATTTCTGCTATTTCCCTCAGCTTTTTAAAATCAATATAAATTGGGTTTTCCGGTGAATGCTCGTCACTATCAAAATTCCAACCTTGCAGTTACGGAATTATTCATCCGTTTCAAGATTTTATATTTTGTGAAATGATTGTAGACCATAACATTCCTTTGTGATTGGATTTTATATTGTCGTTACATGACAAAATAAAAAAGGACAATATTTGAACAGATACCTCAACAAGGATACAAATAGGATTCTGAATGTAATGTTTGCACACAGAGGACCACATAAGTGTTTTTAATGCTTTTATGTGCCATCTTCTGGGGTTCTTATGAACTGTATGCATTGTTTTACCCCAAAATAAAACAATCAATAGAATAAGATTATTTACTCCATTGAGAATATACAGATAATATTAGGAGCCGGACTAATGGCTGGTACATATAGTATGTCAAATCAAATCTAATGTTATTTGTCACATGCTTCGTAAACAACAGGTGTAGAATAATCCGGGTAGCTATTTAGTTAACTATTTAGCAGTCTTATGGCTTGGGGGTAGAAGCTGTGCAGTGTCCTGTTGGTTCCAGATTTTGTGCATTGGTATGCTTGCCATGCAGTAGCAGAGAACACAGTCTATGTCTTGGGTGGCTGGAGTCTATGACAGTTTTTAGGGACTTCCTCTGACACTGCCTGGTATAGAAGTCCTGAATGGCAGGGAGCTCGGCCCCAGTGATGTATTGGGCAGCACGCATTAGCTTCTGTAGCGCCTTGCAAGATGGCGCCGCACGCCTTACCTTCTGTAGCACCTTGCAAGATGGCGCCGACAGACATTGCAGCTCTGCTTCTAGCTCCTAAGCAACTTTGCAGTATTTTGTTTTTTTGTGTTATTTTTTACATTATTAGCCAATAATTTTTTTTGTGTTATTACATACAGCCGGAAATAACTTTTCGATATCAGAGCAGTGGTAACTCACCAGCATTACGACCAGGAATACGACTTTCCCGAATTGGATCCTTTGTTCGTACTCCCCAGGGCAATTGAACTTATCCCAGAGGCTGCTCCAAGAAGCGGTATTCAGTGGACTTCTAGAACAACTCAGGGGGCGTGCACACCATCCACCTCTCTGGACAATAAAGTAGATGAGCTCAGGGCGATGATCTCCTTCCAGAGAGACGTCAGGGACTGTAACATTCTCTGTTTCACGGAATCATGGTTCTCTTGGGATATAATGTCCCCGTCCATACAGCCAGCTGGGTTCTCAGTACATCGCACAGACAGGAATAAAGAACTCTCAGGGAAGAAGAAAGGCGGTGGTGTATGTTTCATGATTAACTACTCATGGTGTGATTGTGATAACATACAGAAACTCAAGTCCTTTTTTCACCCGACCTAGAATACCTCACAATCAAATGCCGACCGTATTACCTCCCAAGAGAATTCTCTTCGGTTATAGTCACAGCCGTGTATATTCCCCCTCAAGCCGATACCACGACGGCCCGCAAGGAACTACACTGGACTTTATGCAAACTGGAAACCACATATCCTGAGGCCGCATTTATTGTAGCTGTGGATTTTAACAAAGCAAATGTGAGGAAAACGCTAACGAAGTTCTATCAACAAATTGACTGTAGTACTCATTTACATCATTTACTCGACCACTGCTACTCCCCCTTCCGTGATGCCTACAAGGCCCTCCCCCGTCCTCCCTTCGGCAAATCAGATCACGACTACATTTTGCTTCTCCCTTCCTATAGGCAGAAACTCAAACAGGAAGTACCCGTGCCAAGGTCTATTCAACGCTGGTCTGACCAATCGGAATCCATGCTTCAAGATTGTTTGGATCACCCGGACTGGGATATGTTCCGGGTAGCCTCTGAGAATAACATGGACGTATACACGGACACGGTGACTGAGTTCATCAGGAAGTGTATAGGGGATATTGTTCCCACTGTGACTATTAAAACTGAAAATGGTCCACCAACACAGACAGTGTGGTGAAGAAGGCGCAACAGCGCCTCTTCAACCTCAGGAGGCTGAAGAAATTTGTCTTGGCCCCTAAGAGCCTCATAAACTTTTACAGATGCACAATTGAGAGCATCCTGTCGGGCTGTATCACCGCCTGGTACGGCAACTGCACCGCCCTCAACCACAGGGCTCTCCAGAGGGTGGTGCGGTCTGCCCAACACATCACCGGGCGCACACTGCCTGCCCTCCAGGACGCCTACAGCACCCAATGTCACAGGAAGGCCAAAAAGATCATCAAGGACATCAACCACCCGAGCCACAGCCTGTTCACCACGCTATCATCCAGAAGGCGAGGTCAGTACAGATGCATCAAAGCTGGGACCGAGAGACTGAAAAACAGTTTCTATCTCAAGGCCATCAGACTGTTAAATACATCGACAGATTTTTTACCAAGTCGGCTCGGGGATTAGAACCAGCGACCTTTCGGTTACTGGCACAACGCTCTTAACCACTAAACTACCTGCCACCCCAAAATGTCAGTGAAGACACCTCCTTGGAAAACCTATACTCCCCGTGCTGCAGTGGAGGATGATAACTCATAGCAACATTGCAAAACACACGAGAACAACAAACAGCAAGTGACAAACCCAGGTTTGTAACTCATAAGTCATATACACTGTACATATCTATTTGACTATTTCAGAGAACAATAGCTGCTTATAATGGTTTAATAACAATAGCTGGGTAATTACCTTAGCTACCTATCCACTACCACTCTCCAGCCCCAGTACTTCTAGGCCATGTCCTCCCGCTCCCTCAATATCTTCTCTCATTGTGGTTGAAAAAACACTTTGAAATCCACAGCCTTTAAAATCTATTTTTTTTAAATAAATATAGAAGCGCAGTGCAGTGTTGTGTTGTATTATGTCATCTACAAAATGGAGGCTGTTGGACAGTGGGTCTGATCATTGCAAGAGTGTAGTGGACTGGTAAAATATGGGAGAGTGGGGTAAATTGAGCCAAAGGGTTAGCTGAGCCCATTGTTTCTAGGAAACCATACACAAAATTAATAGTGTGACCAAATATTTAGGAAGAGATCATCATTTCGTGGAGTCTGTGAAGGAACAAACCACATGGAAAAAGTGGTAAGCAAGTCCAAAAAATTGATTTTCACAAAGTTAAATTAATTTATTGTGTTATAGGTTTGTATTAAACCAAAGTAGACAGTTTTAAGATTGTTTTATATATCAGTTGGGGTCTCTGTAAGCTACAATATTAGTGAATAAACCTAGCATGAAAGTGCATCCTTATACAGTTGAAGTCGGAAGTTTACATGCACTTAGGTTGGAGTCATTAAAAGTCGTTTTTCAACCACTCCACGCAGCCGTCATACCGCTCAGGAAGGAGACACGCTCTGTCTCCTAGAGATGAACATACTTTGGTGCGAAAAGTGCGAATCAATCCCAGAACAACAGCAAAGGACCTTGTGAAGATGCTGGAGGAAACAGGTACAAAAGTATCTATATCCACAGTAAAACGAGTCCTATATTGACATAACCTGAAAGGCCGCTCAGCAAGGAAGAAGCCACTGCTCCAAATCCGCCATAAAAAAGCCAGACAACGTTTTGCAACTGCACATGGGGACAAAGATCGTACTTTTTGGAGAAATGTCCTCTGGTCTGATGAAACAAAAATAGAACTGTTTGGCCATAATGACCATCGTTATGTTTGGAGGGAAAAGGGGAAGGCTTGCAAGCCGAAGAACACCATCCCAACCGTGAAACATGGAGGTGGCAGCATCATGCTGTTGGGGTGCTCAATCCTATAAAACATTTGTGGGCAGAACTGAAAAAGCATTTGCGAGCATGAAGGCCTACTAACCTAACTTAGATACACCAGCTCTGTCAGGAGGAATGGGCAAATATTCACCCAATTTATAGTGGGAAGCTTGTGGAAGGCTACCCGAAACGTTTGACCCAAGTTAAACAATTTAAAGGCAATGCTACCAAATACTAATTGAGTGTATGTAAACTTCTGACCCACTGGGAATGTGATGAAAGAAACAAAAGCTGAAATAAATAATTCTCTCTACTATTATTCTGACATTTCACATTCTTAAAATAAAGTGGTGATCCTAACTGACCTAAAACAGGGAATTTTTACTAGGATTAAATGTCAGGAATTGTGAAAAACAGAGTTTAAATGTATTTGGCTAAGGTGTATGTAAACTTCCGACTTCAACTGTAGCTGTGTGGGCTAATATAGTCAAACTGTTTGCCTTGAGGTAAGTTGAGCCAATGGCCACCATACACCATACAAATGATGATGACATTTTGTCAGTTTTATGCATTAAGGGGGTAATTCAGACCCGAGTTAAGCAAGTGTAAATTGAACGTAATTCCCTTTGTATACACTTTTCTCTCTATGCGTATTCTGACCTTGAACTTAAGCATGAGAAAAGCATGCTATTCACCCGCTATTTGTTTGGGGTGGAGATCAAAGAAATTAAGGTGTGGCAGAGGTGTGTCTACAGATATGCCGTATTCTGACCTTGACTTAATTCCCTCATAATTCCACCACCTTCATGTGCAATGAAATGATGAATAATGTCGAGCAACCTGTCGGTTCCAAGTGGAATAACATTTACTTTGTTTTTCCAGTAGAAATAACACCATTCTACATTTACATTTACATTTTAGTCATTTAGCAGACGCTCTTATCCAGAGCGACTTACAGTTAGTGAATACATTTTTTTTTTTTCTACATGCACTGTAATTTACATATTGATAAGAGCTATTGATAAGAGCTAGGTAAATGAGTAAGCCATTTGGATAAGGGGATTGTCAATATAAATGACAATTGTTTATGATCGCTGGAGACAAATGTGAAACCAGTCATATGGCAGCATAATGAAACATATCACCATATCACCTTTTCCACTGTGAAGTTTATGAAATGCTGGCCTTATAACTTGCAGGGATGAAATTTGGAGACCCAAGCTATAGGCTTCTGTAGCCATGCTTTCTTTCCTCTGTCACGATCGTGAAGTTGTTCCTGAGGATTGCTAGCAAAAGTGGATCATATTTGGCTAACATATTACAAGCTGTGTAATAATTTGAAACGTTATGGAACGCATACCATAGTAGCAGTTTAAACCTGGAGCCTGGCGCATGGTTCATGATGATTGGACGGTTGCCATCACAGTTCCATGATTAGTGAGGATTATTAGGGTAGATTTATAGGACTACTGTTCAACCCCTATTGTACACTTTTCTCGCTTTCCAATATTTAATGGATTGGACAATTTAATATGGCAACTTTCAGGATGAATCAAACCACATCATTTTTTATTTACCAATATCCCATAGGGCACAGACGTCAGTTCAACATCTAGCTTTGATTTACATTTGGTTGAGTTGTTAACTAACATGAATTCAACGTGAAATCAACAACAAATGTCACCATGTCATTGGATTTGGGTTAAAAGTTGGTGAAAAAAAGACGAAAATACCCTTAAGTTAATGACTTTTTGCAAATCCAATCAGTTTTCCACGTTGATTGAACATCATCAAATTTATTTTGGGGGTTGAAATGACGTGGAAACCACATTGATTCAACCAATGTTTGCCCAGTGGGATATTTTGGCCGTAAAGGCTCTCCAAACACTTTTTATTATTATTCATAAATACTTTCCTAACCCTAAATAATGTACAAGATCAATTGGTGCTGAAAAGGAGATGAATATACATGTATTTACATGGCTTTTTTCATTGATACCTAATATTCTGAACCGTTCTCTCCATATATTCTAGTGAGTCGAGAAAATTCTAACTAAATGTACACCAAATTTAAAGGGATGGCTTTAGATAAATGTGCTGAAAACCCTATTGAATGAAAACTCCAGGAGAAAATCTGTTGGCAAGCAAGTGAGAGGGTTTTCAGCAGTTGAATTAAATGTATTCAGCATGCGCAAGGGAACCACGCCTGGAAAGCCCGTTACACACCTGCATAAGGTAAGTCTGAACAGCAGCTACAGAGAAGTGAGTAGGAAAGGCGTGCATAGGAAAGGCATACATTTCCAATGTCTGAATCGGGCCCAATATGCATAGTATTTTTTTCTATGTGTCATGCATGTGAACTCAAGATTTGTATTGTTACAGAGTAGACAACATCATGCCCCTTGTATACAAACGCAAAACAATCAGGGGTCTAGTCCCCCTTGAGGAACTTGAAAGAGCGGCCAAGGCAGTGAGCAAAGGGAATAAGTCCATTGGAGCAGCAGCAAGGGATGAAAAAATTGACTGAATGACACTGAAGTGGTACATTGACAAAACATTTAATGAACATGTACCTGTGTGAAAAAGAGGCTCTGATAGAGTAGCAGAGGCACACAAGGTCTTATCTGATGGCATGAAGTCTGAGCTTGCTAAACAGATCAAGAATCTCACGGAGGCTTAGTAGCCTCTAATGCAGAGAACTTGCCTACGAATTGGCACATCGAAACAACATCCCTGTCCAGGCAACTGGTGAAGAAATGGAAGAGTAAGTGATATTGAACAGAGAGATCTATATCTGAATGTAGGCACACATTTAAGATATACAATATACCACCTCACCATTCCATGAATTAAACTTTGACCTACCAGCACCATCACCCACTGTCACAGGACACCATCACCCACTTACCCCAAGGCGGCTCAATTTACCCTGTCCCTATGCTTAACCTACCCCATACCCACTTTTTTTTGGACAAGCTACAGTATGTTTTCAAAACTGTTATGTTACATGAATTCTGATTATTTCCAAGGATACACAACATCCTGAAATATATGTAGATATCTTTGTTAGAAGGAATACTGTATTTCACTTGACGTAGTGATGCTGAATGTATAAAATGGCTTAACATACCCCCCTCTCCCCTACTGGTACTTGGAAAAGCCAACCAGGCTTCAAAACATTCTTCAGACCACACCCAAAGGAAAGGTGAGAAGACAGAAAAACACAGCCCAACACAACTGTACACATCGTACACATGCATACAGTGTGACATACCTGTTTTGGAGTGTGTTCCCTCCAGGCATCTCCGTCCTTCGCTCCACCTTTCTTTCCTCCTATCAGATTACAATTCCTCCTCTCTCTCTCTCTCTCTCTCTCTCTCTCTCTCTCTCTCTCTATTTCACTGGAGGCTGTATGACCCATGATGCCTGAGAGAGAGACTCACCCATTTCACCTCATCACATCCCCCAGCTGAGTATCACCCCATCAGACCCATCCCCCTCTCCTCCATCCATTCCCTCCATCACCCCATCTAACCCATCAGCCATCAACTACATACCACTCATCTCTCTCTCTCTCTCTCTCTCTCTCTCTCTCTCTCTCTCTCTCTCTCTCTGTCTCTCTCTCTCTCTCTCTCTCTCTCTCTCTCTCTCTCTCTCTCTCTCTCTCTCTCTCTCTCTCTCTCTCTCTCTCTCTCTCTCTCTCTCTCTCTCTCTCTCTCTCTCTCTCTCTCTCTCTCTCTCTCTCTCTCTCTCTCTCTCTCTCTCTCTCTCACAACCATAGCTGCTCAAGCTATAGTGCCATAGGTACAGGGGGTGTTATTACTGAGGTGGCTTCTCAACCTCTCCCTAGGGGGACTGACAAAATATATACTTCCACAGTGAAATTGCAGAATAGAATTGCACCCTCTGCAAATCCTCACCTATTCTGTCCACTGTAATAGAAAAGGCTGACATGAGTGACAGTGGAAAGTGGCCATTACTCAAGGGGATCAAAATGTACATATTTTACAGCTTTTCCAAGCCTGAGGATATTCAAGTCAGCACAGCACATACAGTACAGGGTAGATGTCAGAGGGAAATGACATAGGCCTATTCTCTCAGTCAGATTGTAAACATAAAGTAGGGATTCTCCATTGGAGAGTAATTTGGTTTGTAATTGTCCTGAGCTTTATGTCTATGCCCTTGAGGCACAAGATGTTGGCAAGATAGAACAATTGTTGGCACCAACACAATATTGTTGATGTACTGTATATAGTATACGCTAAAACATTAAAGGATTGATTAAGAGTGTGGAAATCTCAGTGTCCTCTCTGCCAAAATGGTAGAAAATAAGCCAGCGAAGTAACAGATAAACAGAGCATTTTTACTTGCTGTGTCTGACAGTCAAAAGGCTAACTAACCCTTTATTATTATTATTATTATTATTATTACTAACTAATAGAGCTGAGACAAGATAACCTTACAATACATCGACTGTGTCCTCCCAAGAGAGCCTTAATGACAGCGATTTAAGATCAGACCTTTAGATCAGTCCTTTATGTGTCTAGACACCATTCAGGGAGTTAATACAGGTGCCTATTACCAACAGTGGTGCCCGGAGTGCGTCCCAAATGGCACCTTATTCCCTATATAATGCCCTATGGGCCCTGGTCAAAAGGGTCAAAAGTAGTGCACTACATAGGGAATAAGGTGAAATTTGGGACTCCCCCATGTTTATGCAGCAGCAAGGCCAATCTTTGAGCTGCCACTTACCAGAGAGAGAGAGAGAGAGAGAGAGAGAGAGAGAGAGAGAGAGAGAGAGAGAGAAGAGAGAGAGAGCGAGAGAGCAAAAGAGAGAGCGAGACACACAGAGACACACACAGAGACACACACAGAGACACAAAGAGAGGGGAGAAAGGCCACCAGAGTCTTAAAGAGACAGGCTCCTACTGTAAAATCTCAACACAACAGGACATGTCTTATCCTATCCACTTCCATTTCCTTTTCCTCACTCTGTAACGCCCTATGACACACAGCTGATAGGTGGCACGCTCAGTGATGAGAACCCTAACCCTAGCTTCATTTCCACATAAATAATATAATATGCCATTTAGCAGACACTTTTATCCAAAGCAACTTACAGTCATGTGTGCATACATTTTTACATATGGGTGGTCCCGGGGATCAAACCCACTACCCTGGTGTTACAAGTGCCATGCTCTACCAATTGAGCTACAGAGGACCACCTTAACCCTAGCCACAACACTAACCCTAACCCTAAATCTATGTCCACACATCGGTTCAACCCAAACCCTAGTCTCGACCCTAACCCTAGATTCATGTCCACACCCCGGCTCAACCCTAACCCTAAAAATGACTCTAACCCTAACTTCATGTCCACAGCGCTAGCTCAATTTAACCACTGAGCATCATGTAAAATCAGTTCCATGCTAACAACTCCTCTCAGTCATAGTTTTTTAGAGCCACAGGAGAGTGCAAGAAACTACCTCAACTATCAGCCTAAGATACTGGAGACAGAGAGTTTGGGTCGATAAGGCTTTGCAGCGGAAAGGGAACTGTCTGAACATTGTCATAGATAATCTGGTGGTGTAACAGCCTATAGAGGAAGGGCCAGGGAGAAGTGTCCCAAATGGCACCCTATTCCCTATACTATATTGTGCACTCCAGCCACCCAGGTCATACACTGCTCTCTCTGCTATCGTACGGCAAACTGTACCAATACACCAAGTCTGGAACCAACAGGACCCTGAACAGCTTCCACCCCCAAGCCATAAGACTGCTAAATAGTTAGTCCGGGTAGCTATTTGGTTAACTATTTAACTATCTGCATTGGCCCTTTTTGCACAAACTGTTTGACTTTTTTGCTGCTGTTTATTATCTATGCTGTTGCCTAGTCACTTTATTCCTAGTGATATGTACAATTACCTCAATTACCTCGTACCCCTGCACATCGAGTCGGTACTGGTACCCAGTGTATATAGCCAAGTTATCATTACTCATTGTGTATTTATTATTACTTTACTACATGTTATTACTTTTCTATTATTTCTCTATTTTCTTTCTCTCTGCATTGTTGGGAAGGGCCCGTAAGTAAGCATTTCACTGTTGTTTACGAAGCATGTGACGAATGCATGTTAATAATTTTTTTATATTTGTATTTTATTTGACTACTTTTTGACCAGAGCCCTATTGCCCCAAGTCAAAAGTAGCACACAAAAGAGGCAATAGGATGCCATTTGTGACGTAGTCAACATACTATTCCTGGGTTGTAATCGAAGTCCGTCCTGCACAGTAGCCTTTGTGCTCTGTGCTCCGACGTAAAACGTAAAACAGACTATGTCCCAAATGGCACCCTATTCCCTATATAGTGTACTACTTTTGATAATGGCTCTTGTCAAAAGTAGTGCACTATATTGGGAATATGGTGCAGTATTTACTTGCTGTGGAACAGAGTGAGTGCTGATAAAAGGCCTTGTGATGGTGTTCAGTTTATCCTGTAGGGATATCCTCCTCACTGAGACAGAGAGAGATTAGTTTATGCCCCAGGCTGAATCCCAAATGGTACCCTATTCCCTATTGGCCCTGTTTAAAAGTAGGGAAAAGGGTGCCATTTGGGACGAGTTAAGGTGGTGGCACGGACACGAATGTCCTCACCCATGGGAGTGGATAGACACCGGTCCGACCTCGCCTGCCTGTCCCGCTGGGAGGAGACCATCTTGGAAATAAAAACAAAGAAGAAATTCCACAGTCACTCACTGAACTGCTGCAGCCTACCATTGAAATGAAGTGAAGAGTTTCATTACAAAACACTATATCCACAAATGTTTCATATTTATGTTTTTTCTCAGAATTTATCGCTTCATGTGTGTAAAATATTGCTTTCTTAGATTTTTTATAGATAGATTTTAGATGTGTATTAAAATGGGTTTTGTTGCAAAACACTATATAACCATTGTTTAGCTGGAATGGAACGCTCGTATCCTGTATATTTGACTGTGATACAGTTGAAGTCGGAAGTTTACATACACCTTAGCCAAATACATTTAAACTCAGTTTTTCACAATTCCTGACATTTAATCCTAGTAATAATTCCCTGTCTTAGGTCAGTTAGGATCACCACTTTATTTTAAGAATGTGAAATGTCAGAATAATAGTAGAGAGAATGATTTATTTCAGCTTTTATTTCTTTCATCACATTCCCAGTGGGTCAGAAGTTTACATACACTCAATTAGTATTTGGTAGCATTGCCTTTAAATTGTTTAACTTGGGTCAAACGTGTTGGGTAGCCTTCCACAAGCTTCCCACAATAAGTTGTATACATTTTGGTATAACTGAGTCAGGTTTGTAGGCCTCCTTGCTCGCACACGCTTTGTAAGTTCTGTCCACAAATTCTATAGGATTGAGGTCAGGGCTTTGTGATGGCCACTCCAATACCTTGACTTTGTTGTCCTTAAGCCATTTTGCCACAACTTTGGAAGTATGCTTGGGTTCATTGTCCATTTGGAAGAACCATTTGCGACCAAGCTTTAACTTCCTGACTGATGTCTTGAGATGTTGCTTCAATACATCCACATAATTTTCCTTCCTCATGATGCCATCTATTTTGTGAAGTGCACCAGTCCCTCCTGCAGCAAAGCACCCCCACAGCATGATGCTGCCACCCCCGTGCTTCACGGTTGGGATGGTGTTCTTCAGCTTGCCAAGCTGCCCCCTTTTTCCTCCAAACATAACGATGGTCATTATGGCCAAACAGTTCTATTTTTGTTTCATCAGACCAGAGGACATTTCTCCAAAAAGTACAATATTTGTCCCCATGTGCAGTGGCTTCTTCCTTGCTGAGCGGCCTTTCAGGTTATGTTGATATAGGACTCGTTTTACTGTGGATATAGATACTTTTGTACCTGTTTCCTCCAGCATCTTCAGAAGGTCCTTTGCTGTTGTTCTGGGATTGATTTGCACTTTTCGCACCAAAGTACGTTCATCTCTAGGAGACAGAACGCGTCTCCTTCCTGAGCGGTATGACGGCTGCATGGTCCCATGGTGTTTATACTTGCGTACTATTGTTTGTACAGATGAACGTGGTACATTCAGGCATTTGGAAATTGCTCCCAAGGATGAACCAGACTTGTGGAGGTCTACAATTCTTTTTCTGAGGTCTTGGCTGATTTCTTTTGATTTTCCCATGATGTCAAGCAAAGAGGCACTGAGTTTGAAGGTAGGCCTTGAAATACATCCACAGGTACACCTCCAATTGACTCAAATGATGTCAATTAGCCTATCAGAAGCTTCTAAAGCCATGACATCATTTTCTGGAATTTTCCAAGCTGAGTGGTTCTGGCTAAGCCCCTTAGTTCCAGTGAAGTGAAATCTTAACGCTACAGCATACAATGACATTCTAGACGATTCTGTGCTTCCAACTTTGTGGCAACAGTTTGGGGAAGGCCTTTTCCTGTTTCAGCATTACATTGCCACAGTGCTCAATGCGAAGTCCATACCGAAATGGTTTGTTGAGATCGGTGTGGAAGAATTTGACTGGCCTGCACAGAGTCCTGACCTCAACCCCATCGAACACCTTTGGGATGAATTGGAACGCCGACTGCGAGCCAGGCCTAATTTCCCAACATCAGTGCCCGACCTCACTAATGCTCTTGTGGCTGAATGGAAGCAAGTCCCCGCAGCAATGTTCCAACATCTAGTGGAAAGCCTTCCCAGATGAGAGGAGGTTGTTATAGCAGCAAAGGGGGCACCAACTCCATATTAATGCTCATGATTTTGGAATGACATGTTCGACGAGCAGGTGTCCACATACTTTTGGTCATGTAGTGTACATACAGTACATACAGTATATACATACATAGTGGTATTGGTAGATAGCTGACATTAAATATACATTATATTATGGTTCCTTCTCTTGGCGGAAGAGAAGGAGGAGGAGAATAATCACCTGCCTGCCTGCCTGCCTGCCTGCCTGCCTGCCTGCCTGCCTGCCTGCCTGCCTGCCTGCCTGCCTGCCTGCCTGCCTGTCTGCCTGCCTGCCTGCCTGCCTGCCTGCCTGTCTGTCTGTCTGTCTGCCTGTCTGTCTGTCTGTAAACTGGTAAAGGGAGGAAGATGATTTCACACACCAGTGTCATGTATACCTTTGAATAACATACAGTATTGTAGATCGGAGCTGAATACAATGTGAACACAATGGAAGTAGTTGAGATGTAAGCCTAGTTGTGCAGTATTGATGTGGAGATATAAAGACACCCAGTGGCTCAGACTACAACAGACAGAACATTGTTTCCACTGTAATATGTTGTGGGGGGAATGGAATCCAATAAAGGTGGTAAAAGATTAGACTGCTTCTAAATGGCACCCTATTCCCCAGGCCTCTGGTCAAAAGTAGTGCAGGGAACAGGATGTAATTTGGGACATAGCCATAGACTCTCTATGGGAGCAGTTGGGGGTTCTCTGGAATGATTATGGGTGGAAGATGCAATTAGTGTCAAACTCCATAGGATATGTAGCATCTCTCCTCTGACACTCACTCATCATCCCAGCAGCTGGAAACAATAAAAGCTAATATTGAGACGCTCAGTAGCAACTGCTTTGGCTCACAGTAGGCAATAATCTATAATCCCCTAGCTTGTTTTAACCCAGCTAGCACATAACGTTCTGAGAACCATATGTTTCTTAAAGCTTGGTGAGAGCGTGGTTGTCCTATGGTTCTCTTGCATACAACTTTGAATCAACGTTGTTGCAACGTAATTTGTAATAGAATCTACATGGAAAATACATTGGATTTGAAAAAAGTAATCAACGTAAACTTTTTTGAGGGTGACATTTCAACCTTTATATTTTATGTTTTATTTCACCTTTATTTAACCAGGTAAGCCAGTTGAGAACAAGTTCTCATTTACAACTGCGACCTGGCCAAGATAAAGCAAAGCAGTGCGATAAAAACAACAACACAGAGTTACATATGGGGTAAAACAAAACAAAGTCAAAAATACAACAGAAATACATATAATATACAGTGTGCAAATTTAGCAAGTTATGGAGGTAAGGCAATAAAATAGGCTAGAGTGCAAAATAATTACAATTAGTATTAACACTGGAATGATAGATGTGCAAGAGATGATGTGCAAATAGAGATACTGTGGTACAAATGAGCAAAATAAATAACAATATAGGGATGAGGTAGTTGGGCGGGCTAATTTCAGATGGGCTGTGTACAGGTGCAGTGATCGGTAAGGTGCTCTGACAACTGATGCTTAAAGTTAGTGAGGGAGATAAGTGTCTCCAGCTTCAGAGATTTTTGCAATTTGTTCCAGTCATTGGCAGCAGAGAACTGGAAGGAATTGCGGCCAAAGGAGGTGTTGGCTTTGGGGATGACCAGTGAGATATACCCGCTGGAGCGCAGACTACGGGTGGGTGTTGCTATGGTGACCAATGAGCTAAGATAAGGCGGGGATTTGCCTAGCAGTGATTTATAGATGGCCTGGAGCCAGTGGGTTTGGCGACGAATATGTAGTGAGGACCAGCCAACAAGAGCGTACAGGTCACAGTGGTGGGTAGTATATGGGGCTTTGGAGACAAAACGGATGGCACTGTGATAGACTACATCCAATTTGCTGAGTAGAGTGTTGGAGGCTATTTTGTAAATGACATCGCCGAAGTCAAGGATCGGTAGGATAGTCCGTTTTACGAGGGCATGTTTGGCAGCATGAGTGAAGGAGGCTTTGTTGCGAAATAGGAAACCGATTCTAGATTTAACTTTGGATTGGAGATTCTTAATGTGAGTCTGGAAGGAGAGTTTACAGTCTAACCAGACACCTAGATATTTGTAGTTGTCCACATACTCTAGGTCAGACCCGTCGAGAGTAGTGATTCTAGTCGGGTGGGCGGGTGCAAGCAGCGTTCGGTTGAAGAGCATGCATTTAGTTTTACTAGTGTTTAAGAGCAGTTGGAGGCTACTGAAGGAGTGTTGTATGGAATTGAAGCTCGTTTGGAGGTTTGTTAACACAGTTTCCAATGAAGGGCCAGATGTATACAAAATGGTGTCGTCTGCGTAGAGGTGGATCTGAGAGTCACCAGCAGCAAGAGCGACGTCATTGATATACACAGAGAAAAGAGTCGGCCCAAGAATTGAACCCTGTGGCACCCCCATAGAGACTGCCATAGGTCCAGACAACAGGCCCTCCGATTTGACACATTGAACTCTATCTGAGAAGTAGTTGGTGAACCAGGCGAGGCAGTCATTTGAGAAACCAAGGCTATTTAGTCTGCCAATAAGAATGCGGTGGTTGACAGAGTCGAAAGCCTTGGCCAGGTCAATGAAAACGGCTGCACAGTACTGTCTATTATCGATCGCGGTTATAATATCGTTTAGGACCTTGAGCGTGGCTGAAGTGCACCCATGACCAGCTCGGAAACCGGATTGCATAGCGGAGAAGGTACGGTGGGATTCGAAATGGTCGGTGATCTGTTTGTTGACTTGGCTTTCAAAAACTTTTGAAAGGCAGGGCAGGATGGATATGGGTCTGTAACAGTTTGGATCTAGAGTGTCACCCCCTTTGAAGAGGGGGATGACCGCGGCAGCTTTCCAATCTCTGGGGATCTCAGACGTTACGAAAGAGAGGTTGAACAGGCTAGTAATAGGGGTTGCGACAATTTCGGCGGCTAGTTTTAGAAAGAAAGGGTCCAGATTGTCTAGCCCAGATGATTTGTAGGGGTCCAGATTTTGCAGCTCTTTTAGAACATCAGCTGTCTGGATTTGTGTGAAGGAGAAGCGGGGGGGGCATGGGCAAGTTGCAGCGGAGGGTGCAGAGCTGGTGGCCGGGGTAGTGGTAGCCAGGTGGAAAGCATGGCCAGCCGTAGCAAAATGCTTGTTGAAATTCTCGATTATTGTAGATTTATCGGTGGTGATAGTGTTTCCTAGCCTCAGTGCAGTGGGCAGCTGGGAGGAAGTGCTCTTATTTTCCATGGACTTTACAGTGTCCCAAAACTTTTTGGAGTTAGTGCTACAGGATGCAAATTTCTGTTTGAAAAAGTTAGCCTTTGCTATCCTAACTGCTTGTGTATATTGGTTCCTAACTTCCCTGAAAAGTTGCATATCGCGGGGGCTATTTGATGCTAATGCAGTACGCCACAGGATGTTTTTGTGCTGGTCAAGGGCAGTCAAGTCTGAGGAGAACCAGGGGCTATATCTGTTCTTAGTTCTGTATTTTTTGAATGGGGCATGTCTATTTAAGATTGAGAGGAAATTACTTTTAAAGAACAACCAGGCATCCTCTACTGACGGAATGAGATCTATATCCATCCAGGATACCTGGGCCAGGTCAATTAGGAAGGCCTGCTCGCTAAAGTGTTTTAGGGAGCGTTTGACAGTGATGAGGGGTGGTCGTTTGACCGCGGACCCGTTACGGACACAGGCAATAAGGCAGTGATCGCTGAGATCCTGGTTGAAGACAGCAGAGGTGTATTTAGAGGGTAAGTTAGTCAGGATGATATCTATGAGGGTACCCATGTTTACGGATTTAGGGTTGTACCTGGTAGGTTCGTTGATAATTTGTGTGAGATTGAGGGCATCTAGTTTAGATTGTAGGATGGCCGGGGTGTTAAGCATATCCCAATTTAGGTCACCAAGCAGTACGAACTCTGAGGATAGATGGGGGGCAATCAATTCACATATGGTGTCCAGGGCACAGCTGGGGGCTGAGGGGGGTCTGTAGCAAGCGGCAACAGTGAGAGATTTATTTCTGGAAAGGTGGATTTTTAGAAGACCTTGGTTCCTAACTTTTTTAACCTCAGGATTATGTCATAATGTTAACCAAATTTCAACATAGACAAACCTTGTATAAAATATGTTGAATTTGTACCTTTAAAACAACGTTATATACACTATCAGAAAATATATATACAGTGGGGAGAACAAGTATTTGATACACTGCTGATTTTGTAGGTTTTCCTACTTACAAAGCATGTAGAGGTCTGTAATTTTTATCATAGGTACACTTCAACTGTGAGAGACAGAATCTAAAACAAAAATCTAGAAAATCACATTGTATGATTTTTAAGTAATTCATTTGCATTTTATTGCATGACATAAGTATTTGATACATCAGAAAAGCATAACTTAATATTTGGTACAGAAACCTTTGTTTGCAATTACAGAGATCATACGTTTCCTGTAGGTCTTGACCAGGTTTGCACACACTGCAGCAGGGATTTTGGCCCACTCCTCCATACAGACCTTCTCCAGATCCTTCAGGTTTCGGGGCTGTCGCTGGGCAATACGGACTTTCAGCTCCCTCCAAAGATTTTCTATTGGGTTCAGGTCTGGAGACTGGCTAGGCCACTCCAGGACCTTGAGATGCTTCTTACGGAGCCACTCCTTAGTTGCCCTGGCTGTGTGTTTCGGGTCGTTGTCATGCTGGAAGACCCAGCCACGACCCATCTTCAATGCTCTTACTGAGGGAAGGAGGTTGTTGGCCAAGATCTCGCAATACATGGCCCCATCCATCCTCCCCTCAATACGGTGCAGTCGTCCTGTCCCCTTTGCAGAAAAGCATCCCCAAAGAATGATGTTTCCACCTCCATGCTTCACGTTTGGGATGGTGTTCTTGGGGTTGTACTCATCCTTCTTCTTCCTCCAAACACGACGAGTGGAGTTTAGACCAAAAAGCTCTATTTTTGTCTTATCAGACCACATGACCTTCTCCCATTCCTCCTCTGGATCATCCAGATGGTCATTGGCAAACTTCAGACGGGCCTGGACATGCGCTGGCTTGAGCAGGGGGACCTTGCGTGCGCTGCAGAATTTTAATCCATGACGGCGTAGTGTGTTACTAATGGTTTTCTTTGAGACTGTGGTCCCAGCTCTCTTCAGGTCATTGACCAGGTCCTGTCGTGTAGTTCTGGGCTGATCCCTCACCTTCCTCATGATTATTGATGCCCCACGAGGTGAGATCTTGCATGGAGCCCCAGACCGAGGGTGATTGACCGTCATCTTGAACTTCTTCCATTTTCTAATAATTGTGCCAACAGTTGTTGCCTTCTCACCAAGCTGCTTGCCTATTGTCCTGTAGCCCATCCCAGCCTTGTTCAGGTCTACAATTTTATCCCTGATGTCCTTACACAGCTCTCTGGTCTTGGCCATTGTGGAGAGGTTGGAGTCTGTTTGATTGAGTGTGTGGACAGGTGTCTTTTATACAGGTAACGAGTTCAAACAGGTGCAGTTAATACAGGTAATGAGTGGAGAACAGGAGGGCTTCTTAAAGAAAAACTAACAGGTCTGTGAGAGCCGGAATTCTTACTGGTTGGTAGGTGATCAAATACTTATGTCATGCAATAAAATGCAAATTAATTACTTAAAAATCATACAATGTGATTTTCTGGATTTTAGATTCTGTCTCTCACAGTTGAAGTGTACCTATGATAAAAATTACAGACCTCTACATGCTTTGTAAGTAGGAAAGCCTGCAAAATCGGCAGTGTATCAAATACTTGTTCTCCCCACTGTATAAGCTGGACAGCATCCCCTACAGGAGCATTGATCTTATCTACAGCTACCTTTTGGTCTCTCATCCAGACTTTTAACCAAGCCCAGACCTGCTTAGCTATGCTATTTGTCAATGACTATTACCAATGTGCTATCGTGAGAATGATTTTTGAGAGCTCTCCACTTAAAAAACGAAATAGATTCACTGTTGCTATCGAAGTCCTTCCAAAGGTTTAACAGAGCAAATGAAATGCGACCATAGTTTATAGATAGATGCACACACACAACATGTTAATGTTTTTAAATGTATGTAAATTGTAAAGTATTTTGTCTGTAATGTCTGAAATGTCTTTTTTGTTGTGTCGGACCCCAGTAAGACTAGCTATCGCCATTGGCTTCGGCTAATGGGGATCCTAATAAATCAAATCAAAAACCTTTAAACTCATACAAAGTTGAAGTCGGAAGTTTACATACACCTTAGCCAAATACATTTAAACTCAGTTTTTCACAATTCCTGACATTTAATCCTAGTAAGAATTCCCTGTCTTAGGTCAGTTAGGATCACCACTTTATTTTAAGAATGTGAAATGTCAGAATAATAGTAGAGAGAATGATTTATTTCAGCTTTTATTTCTTTCATCACATTCCCAGTGGGTCAGAAGTTTACATACACTCAATTAGTATTTGTTAGCATGGCCTTTAAATTGTTTAACTTGGGTCAATGTTTCAGGTAGCCTTCCACAAGCTTCCCACAATAAGTTGGGTGAATTTTGGCCCATTCCTCCTGACAGAGCTGTGAGTCATGTTTGTAGGCCTCCTTGCTCGCACACGCTTTTTCAGTTATGCCCACAAATGTTCTATAGGATTGAGGTCAGGGCTTTGTGATGGCCACTTCAATACCTTGACTTTGTTGTCCTTAAGCCATTTTGCCACAACTAGTATGCTTGGGGTCATTTTCCATTTGGAAGACCCATTTGCGACCAAGCTTTAACTTCCTGACTGATGTCTTGAGATGTTGCTTCAATATATCCACATAATTTTCCTTCCTCATGATGCCATCTATTTTGTGAAGTGCACCAGTCCCTCCTGCAGCAAAGCACCCCCACAGCATGATGCTGCCACCCCCTAGCTTCACGGTTGGGATGGTGTTCTTCGGCTTACAAGCGTCCCCCTTTGTTCTCCAAACATAACGATGGTCATTATGGCCAAACAGTTCTATTTTTGTTTCATCAGACCAGAGGACATTTCTCCAAGAAGTACGATCTTTGTCCCCATGTGCAGTTGCAAAACGTTGTCTGGCTTTTTTATGGCGGATTTGGAGCAGTGGCTTCTTCCTCGCTGAGCAGCCTTTCAGGTTATGTCAATATAGGACTCGTTTTACTGTGGATATAGATACTTTTGTACCTGTTTCCTCCAGCATCTTCACAAGGTCCTTTGCTGCTGTTCTGGGATTGATTTGTACGTAGTACGTTCATCTCTAGAAGACAGAACGCATCTCCTTCCTGAGCGGTATGACGGCTGCGTGGTCCCATGGTGTTTATACTTGCGTACTATTGTTTGTACAGATGAACGTGGTACCTTCAGGCATTTGGAAATTGCTCCCAAGGATGAACCAGACTTGTGGAGGTCTACAAATTTTTTTCTGAGGTCTTGGCTGATTTCTTTTGATTTTCCCATGATGTCAAGCAAAGAGGCACTGAGTTTGAAGGTAGACCTTGAAATACATCCACAGGTACACCTCCAATTGACTCAAATTATGTCAATTAGCCTATCAGAAGCTTCTAAAGCCATGACATCATTTTCTGGAATTTTCCAAGCTGTTTAAAGGCACAGTCAACTTAGTGTATGTAAACCCACTGAAATTGTGATACAGTGAATTATAAGTGAAATAATCTGTCTGTAAACAATTGTTGGAAAAATTACTTGTGTCATGCACAAAGTAGATGTCCTAACCGTCTTGCCAAAACTATAGTTTGTTAACAAGAAATTTGTGGAATGGTTGAAAAACAAGTTTTAATGACTCCAACCTAAGTGTATGTAAACTTCCGACTTCAACTGTATCTTCAATTATGCTATTTAGGCCTGTATAGCATTTGCAAAGTCATCAACAACTATTGTTTAAATTCAATCCAGAATTAAAATTATAATAGACAATACAATAGGCCTAGGGTTTCAAGCTCTAGTTGATTTCAAAGGTAATGATATTTAGTGATATTAATTTGTGTTTGGTTGTTAACGCAACTAAAGATCAACATTTGAAGGAAGTAGTTATTCTGCTTGGATATTTCCATCTGTACCACGAACTTAGTCTGGCTAATTGATATGTAGGATTCATGTTTCCATCTCAACCAAAAATCTAAATTAATAATATGCCATTTAGCAGACGCTTTTATCCAAAGCGACTTACAGTCATGTGTGCATACATTTTTACGTATGGGTGGTCCCGGGGATCGAACCCACTACCCTGGTGTTACAAGCGCCATGCTCTACCAATTGAGCTACAGAGGACCACAATAAAGAGTAATACTAAATCAAATCAAACTTTATTTAAAGTGCATTTAAAGTTTGATTTGATTTGATTTAGTCCTATTCTTTAACTTAGATTTTTGGTTGAGATGTAGACGTGAATCCAACATATAAATTCTTAATTTGTAGACAAACTGGAATAAAAGACAGACTAAGTCAGTGGCAGAGATGGAACTATCCAAGCAGTATACATAAAAAAAGCATAAATAGCCTATTAACTTGTCGACAAGTTAACAAATGACATGTTGGATTCATGTCTCCAACTCAACCAAAAAAAAAGTTAAAGAATGGGATTAAGCCAGTGGCTCAGAAGGAACTATCCAAGCAGTAGATACATCTCCTTTGAATGTTGATATTTGGTTGAGTTGCCACCCAAACACAATTCAATATAACTTTTATAACTCACACTTTATTTGGATAGTTTGGATAGTCCATCTGTAGATGCTCTACAGATGGTCATACTATCAACAAACTATCTGTTGATAAGCAACTGCTTGCTAAGGTTACGGTTAGGGTTAGGTTTAGAATAGGTTTCAAGTTCAAGTTTCAAGTTTTTTTTGTTGTACGGGATACGCATGGTATACGTCATCCAACGAAATGCTGACTTGCAGGTCCCTTCTCGACAATGCAACAACAATAAGAAATAATGAAAGATAAGAATAAGAACATAAAGTAAATGTCTCAGTAGAATAGAATGAACATTTTAGCATCAGTATAATACAGGAAGGCACAATTTATAGTCCAATATTTATTTACACTTGTATTGGGGAAGGGAATAGGGGATTCCTTATTGGGAATAAGGGTAAGGGTTAAGGGTTAAGGGTTAAGGGTTAAGGGTTAAGGGTTAGGGTTAGGGCTAGGGTTAGGGTTAAGTTTAGGGTTAGGATAAGGGTTAAGGTTAGGAGATAGTTAGTTGAAATGTTACTGATAGTCTGTAGATAGTCTATAGAGCATCTACAGATGCTGTGCTTTTAAATGGTTGAAAGCGCAGTGATAGACATTTGGGTGACATTTGGGTCGTTGAAAGCATAGTGATAACACATTGGAAATTCATTGGCTGTCTTTTTGAGTGAGTTTACAAAACATTAGGAACATGCTCTTTCCATGACAGGCTGACCAGGTGAATCCAGGTGAAAGCTATGATCCCTTATTGATGTCACCTGTTAAACCTACTTCAATCAGTGTAGATGAAGGGGAGGAGACAGGTTAAAGAAGGATTTTTAAGCCTTGAGACAACTGAGACATGGATTGTGTATGTGTGCCATTCAGAGGGTGAATGGGGAAGACAAAATATTTAAGTGCCTTTGAACGGGGTATGGTAGTAGGTGCCAGGCGCACCGGTTTGAGTGTGTCAAGAACTGCTATGCTGCTGGGTTTTTCACGCCCAACAGTTACCTATGTGTATCAAGAATGATCCACCACCCAAAGGACATCCAGCCCTGCGGCAGGCCAGGGGTCGAAAACAGGTCATTAATGAAAGAGGACAAAGGAGGCTGACATGAATAGTGCAGAGCAACAGACAGGCTACAGTTAGTCAACTGACAGTCTAGTACAACATTGGTGCCCAAAGACCCATAAAAGAATGCACAACTCGTCGTACCTTGACACGAATGGGGTTAGGCAGCCAACTACCTTACAGAGTTCCACTTCTTTCAGCAAAAAACAAGAAGCCGTTGCAGTGAGCTAAGCAACGAAAACACTGGAGAATTGGAAAAACATTGCCTGGTCTGATGAATCCCTGTTCCTGCTGTTTCACACTGATGGGAGGACTAGGGTATGGAGAAAACCACATGAGTTGATGCATCCATCATGCCACGTGTCAACATTGCAGGCTGGTGGTGGTGGTGTGATGGTGTGGGGTGTGTTTTCATGGCACACATTGGGCCCCTTGATAAAAGTGGAGCAACGTTTGAATGCCACAGGATACCTGAAAATCATTGCCAATCAGGTGCATCTCTTCATGGCAGCAGTCTATCCATCTGTGAATTGATTTTTTCAGCAGGATAAGGCTAGGATTGTCCAGGAACGGTTCAAATCCAATCAAATTTTACAGGTGTAGACCTTACAGTGAAATACTTACAAGCCCTTAACCAACAATGCAGTTTTAAGAAAAATAAGTGTTAAGTAAAAAATAGATAAGTAAAATGTGTGGGGGCACAGGATAGTCGAGGTAATTGAGGTAATATGTACATGTAGGTAGAGTTAAAGTGACTATGCATAGATAATAAACAGAGAGTAGCGGCAGTGTAAAAAAAAGGGGGGGGGGGGGGGGACAATGCAAATAGCCCGGGTAGCCATTTGATTAGCTGTTCAGGAGTCTTATGGCTTGGGGGTAGAAGCTGTTAAGAAGCCTTTTTGGACCTAGACTTGGCGCTCCGTTACTGCTTGCCGTGCGGTAGCAGAGAGAACAGTCTATAATTAGGGTGGCTGGAGTCTTTGGCAATTTTTAGGGCCTTCCTTTGACACTGCCTGGTATAGAGATCCTGGATGGCAGGAAGCTTGGCACCAGTGATGTACTGGGCCGTACGCACTACCCTCTGTAGTGCCTTGTATGAACATGACAGTGAATTCAGCGTACTGCAGTGGCCGGCCCAGTCACCAGATCTCAATCCAATTGGGCATCTGTGGGATGAGATGGAACAAGCTATTCGGAGTAGAGATCCACTACCAGCCAATTTGACACAACTGTGGGAAGCATTGGAGTCAAAACTGGCCTTCATTTCTCAAAACAAGAATAGACTGACGAGTTTCAGAAGAAAGTTATTTGTTTCTGGCCATTTTGAGCCTGTAATCGAACCCACAATTGCTGATGCTCCAGATACTCAACTAGTCTCAAGAAGTCCAGTTTGATTGCTTCTTTAATCAGCACAACAGCTTGCAGCTGTGCTAACTTAATTGCAAAAGGGTTTTCTAATGATCAATTAGCCTTTTAAAATGATAAACTTGGATTAGCAAACACAACGTGCCATTGGAACACAAGACTGATGGATGCTGATAATGGGCCTCTGTACGCCTATGTAGATATTCCATTCAAAATCAGCCGTTTCCAGCTACAATAGCCATTTACAACATTATCAATGTTGACACTGTATTTCTGATCAATGTGATGTTATTTTAATGGACAAAAAAATTGCTTTTCTTTCGAAAAAAATGACATTTCTAAGTGACCCCAAACTTTTGAACGGTAGTGTACATTCCCAAAACTTCCAAGGAACCAAATGTGCTAGCTGGGCAGCCACTGTTGGAGTAATGAAAAACAAAACAAAACAGCAGAGGATAGAGGAGGCATGACAAAAGTGTTGTTTGTTAGTCGGAGTGAGCTTGTAAAGCACAGTGAGAGACAGTTTGATGGTGCCTTGTGGCTTTCCTCCTAGCTTTGCCTGGTCCCATCCCATTCCATCCTCCATACCATCTTGGCTTGATTACTGTTTTTTCCCTCCCGATCTGCTGCAGCAATTACCATATTATACAGCCCCCCATGAAACATGCAATTTACTCATTAACTTTGCAGTCCCGTTTTTATTACCAGAGCATCTTTCTACCAGCAACGAGCTCCTCTCTCCGCTCCTCTCCCAGTCTCTAGCTGCTTATATAAAACATGTCATAAAACATATAAAGAAAGAACCTTATGCATGCAACATTCCTCCTCCTGTATCTCATCATTATAATCAGACATTTCCACAAATATGAAGGTTAACGAATGATGGCAGCTAGAGACTTGTCATTCTGCAGAAATGCATTCCTTTTCTCGTGTGTTACTTTATCTTATCAGACACAGTCTTCCACATGCATTGTAGATGATATATCCCTTCATCAACACTGACTTTAAAGTGTCTCCACTTTCCAGATAAGTCCAGTACTGAGCTGTCTGACAGAATAGCATAAAGGTTATTATTGAATTATAAACCACACAACGACATGCCAGAAACACTCAGCATCACCACAATATTTATCACAACACAACACTTAATTAATTCCACAAGCTCTCCCCTTTAATTTTCATAATAATATGACACTTTACTGAGAAAAACAACCATGGCAGAGGAGATACAATGGTTCAATGTCTCCCAGGCCTAAATGTGAGAATACAGACAATGGCTGACATGGCCTTGGTGTGAAGGAGAGGCTGCTAGGTACTCTGAAGAGCCATCCAGTCTAATGAAAGCCTTTCTCTGGATTACTGGGGAGCCAGGCCCAACCAATCAGAATGAGTTTTTCCCTACAAAAGGGCTTTATTACAGACAGAAATATTACAGCATATTTATATTTTTGTTCAGTGTAGTTTAAATAAGAAATAAAGTGATGGAAAAAAGTAGTTGATCGCCTGCTGATTTTGTACGTTTGCCCACTGACAAAAAAATAGAAATCCAGAAAAAAGCATGTAAAAAATGTTATAAATTGATTTGCATTTTAATGAGGGAAATAAGTATTTGACCCCTCTGCAAAACATGACTTAGTACTTGGTGGCAAAACCCTTGTTGGCAATCACAGAGGTCAGACGTTTCTTGTAGTTGGCCACCAGGTTTGCACACATCTCAGGAGGGATTTTGTCCCACTCCTCTTTGCAGATCTCCAAGTCATTAAGGTTTCGAGGCTGACGTTTGGCAACTCGAACCTTCAGCTCTCTCCACAGATTTTCTATGGGATTAAGGTCTGGAGACTGGCTAGGCCACTCCAGGACCTTAATGTGCTTCTTCTTGAGCCACTCCTTTGTTGCCTTGGCCGTGTGTTTTGGGTCATTGTCATGCTGGAATACCCATCCACGACCCATTTTCAATGCCCTGGCTGAGGGAAGGAGGTTCTCACCCAAGATTTGACGGTACATGGCCCCGTCCATCGTCCCTTTGATGCGGTGAAGTTGTCCTGTCCCCTTAGCAGAAAAACACCCCAAAGCATAATGTTTCCACCTCCATGTTTGACGGTGGGGATGGGGTTCTTGGGGTCATAGGCAGCATTCCTCCTCCTCCAAACACGGCGAGTTGAGTTGATGCCAAAGAGCTCGATTTTGGTCTCATCTGACCACAACACTTTCACCCAGTTCTCCTCTGAATCATTCAGATGTTCATTGGCAAACTTCAGACGGGCCTGTATATGTGCTTTCTTGAGCAGGGGGACCTTGCGGGCGCTGCAGGATTTCAGTCCTTCACGGCGTAGTGTGTTACCAATTGTTTTCTTGGTGACTATGGTCCCAGCTGCCTTGAGATCATTGACAAGATCCTCCCGTGTAGTTCTGGGCTGATTCCTCATCTTTCTCATGATCATTGCAACTCCACGAGGTGAGATCTTGCATGGAGCCCCAGGCCGAGGGAGATTGACAGTTCTTTTGTGTTTCTTCCATTTGCGAATAATCGCACCAACTGTTGTCACCTTCTCACTAAACTGCTTGGCGATGGTCTTGTAGCCCATTCCAGCCTTGTGTAGGTCTACAATCTTGTCCCTGACATCCTTGGAGAGCTCTTTGGTCTTGGCCATGGTGGAGAGTTTGGAATCTGATTGATTGATTGCTTCTGTGGACAGGTGTCTTTTATACAGGTAACAAGCTGAGATTAGGAGCACTCCCTTTAAGAGTGTGCTCCTAATCTCAGCTCGTTACCTGTATAAAAGACACATGGGAGCCAGAAATCTTTCTGATTGAGAGGGGTTCAAATACTTATTTCCCTCAATAAAATGCAAATCAATTTATAACATTTTTGACATGCGTTTTTCTGGATTTTTTTGTTGTTATTCTGTCTCTCACTGTTCAAATAAACCTACCATTAAAATTATAGACTGATCATTTCTTTGTCAGTGGGCAAACGTACAAAATCATCAGGGGATCAAATACTTTTTTCCCTCACTGTATATAAAGGCTGAGTAGATGTAATTTTTTAATTTATAGGGAGGAACACTCAGGTTCACAACAGGACAGGGCAGCTACTTTAACACAGGAGAACCAGAGGAGAGGATGAATACACCCAGTCTCTGGCCTGCTGCTGACCCAGGCCACGTCCCAAATGGCACCCTATTCCCCTTTTGTGCACTTGGATTTCCCTTGGCTGTCACATTAATTGAAAGTATTTGTTTATCATCAGTATTGAATCAAAAAACGATAGCATAACATAAAATATAACATAAAACTGAAGAGAATATCTCAAGGAGTTCACAGTGCCTAAATTAGACCTAACCTAAGCGACACATACTGCACTGCACAGTGGCATGAGCAGTGAGAGGAGGGTGAGAAAAGCTTGACATAGTTACAGCAGCTCTACAGTTCTTGAGCAGCAGGCAGCGCTCAGAGGGAAGGAGTGAAGTATGAGGGGAAGAGAGAAGGAGGGAGAGAGAGAGAGAGAGAGAGAGACATAAATGGCAAAGCTGGGCTAAGCGTAAACGGACTACATTAGTGACAGCTCCATTACCCAGAGGTGGGCAGATGTCCTCCTGGCGCCTGACGGTGTTAGCAGCTGAGGCTGGTGGAGCGGGAGGGGAGGACGGGAGAGGAGGGGAGGGGAGGGGAGGAGAAGGGGAGGTGAGGGGAGCGTAGAGGGGGGCCCGAGGTGAGGAGGAGAGGAGAGGAGGAGAGGAAAGGAAGAGGGGAGAAGAGGAGAGCGGTGAAAGGGAGAGTGGGGGTAGAGAGAGAGAGAGAGAGAGGGGGGAGCGGAACCACCAGGCAGCTGTTTTCTCTCTGGGTCTCTCCCCCAGCACGGTGCTCATTGACCTGGGCAAAGACACTCCTCACCTGGCCTGGCCCCTGTAGTCTGGTCCCATAGCCTGGCCCCCACCATGCAGCCACGCTCCACTGACTTGTATACACACACAACAGATAGGGACCAGCGCACAGAGGTACAGCTACACATCACTGTCATTGTTGAGGAAAGGAACGCAACAACATGGAGGTAGAGAAAGAAGAAATCACAATCTATTGCAAAGGACAGGAAAAGTGAAAGAGGGGAATGAATGATGAAGTGGAAAGGGAACAATGACAGAAAGGAAGAGTAGTCTGACAGGATTCTCTACGATATCGGTTTTCTGGTAGAGGATTTTCTCTCTCTCTCTCTGCTGACTGTAATGCTGTGTCCTAAATGGCAACTTATTCCCTGTAGAGTGCATTACCTTTTACCAGAGCCCCCCATGGCCCTGGTCAAAATTAGTGTACTAAATAGGGAATAGGGTGCCATTTGGGATGCAATCTATGGCTCTGTTCACTGTAGTTATTTGAGATAGGCAGAGAATTCACTCTACTTAGCCAAAGGTAAAACGGGCTGCGAAAAAAGTCTAGCATTTACCTGCCGTGTCCTCCGGACTTGTACTTCCTTAAATGCAAATGTGTGTGAACGTGTGTATGTCTGCATATGTGCATGCATGTATGAGTTTTACGCTCTATCAAAAATAGGTCTGATTAGGGGTTGAGTTAGAAGGCAACAAAGTTCTACCACCTTAAGAAACATTCAATGGTAATTTGATAGATTTGAGTTATTATTGAAAATATTTAGGGGACAGTTCAATCAACCAACAAAATCCTAAACCACTATAACCTGGACACCTTCCTTCCCAGATGCTCCACCCCAACCGCCTTCCTTCCTAATAATAATCTTCACTGTACACAGCGAGGTGTGTGACCAATCTCTTACACGAGGGTGTGTATTTCCACCAGGACCATGTGAGCAAACGGGGCCTCTAGCTCATCACACAGACATCACATACGTCACAAATGGCACCCTATTCCCTATATAGTGCACTACTTTTGACCAGGGCCCATAGGCCTCTGGTCAGAAGTAGTCATTTGCTCACCAGAGCTCAGCAGCCAGGCGAGAGGAGGTCCAGACCAAACAGAAAGAGACGCCAAGTCTAACCTTTTATGTCGGTAATCTTTCCCATCTCCCCCTTTGAAGTTTCAACAGCACAACCTTGAGACAGCAGAGCAAATAACACCTGTCCTATGAAGTCATGCCCGAGGCATCTCCTATCCTCAACTCAGAGTCAGAGACAAAGAGAGAGCTATTGAGAGAGGTCGCCATAGGCAGTCCTGGCTCTCAAGAGAAGACAGGATATGTGCCCACCGTCCACAAAATGAGGTGAAACTGAGCTGCACTTCCTAACCTCCTGACAAATGTATAACCACATTAGATACACATATTTCACACAGATCACACAGACCCACAAATGTTGATAAACTCCCATATCTGGTAGGCGAAATACCACAATGTGCAATCACACCAGCAATATTTGTGGCCTGTTGCCATGAGAAAAGGGCAACCAGTGGAGCACAAACAACATTGTAAATACCACCAATACCTATCTGTTTATCTTCCAGTACTATTCATACTACAACTATTTGCGCATTGCTAAAACAGCTGATAATATAACACTGGAAATGTCTTTATCTTTTTGGAACCTTTTTGAGTGCAATGTTTACCGTTCATTTATTTCTGTTGATGTTGTTACATTTGTTTCTTCTCACTTTTGTTTATTGTTCATTTCACTTGCTTTGGCAATGTAAACATATGTTTACCATACCAATAAAGCCCCTTTGAATTGATTTGAATTGAATTGAGAGACATAGAGACAGACAGACAGACAGAGAGAGAGAGAGAGAGAGAGAGAGAGAGAGAGAGAGAGAGAGAGAGAGAGAGAGAGAGAGACAGAGAGAGAGCGAGAGAGAGAGAGAAAGAGAGACAGAGAGAGAGAGAGAGAGAGAGAGAGAGAGAGAGAGAGAGAGAGAGAGAGAGTGAGAGACAGAGAGACAGAGAGAGATAGACAGAGAGACAGAGAGACAGAGAGAAAAAGCCCCTGAGGCAGCACTGTGAGCAATAAGAAGACTTAATAGTCATATAAAAGTGGATCCCTAGAAAGTGCAAGTCCTGAAAGTTCTCCCCAGGAAAAATCCTGACATGATTGCGTGAACGCATTGAACCAACAGGAGTGAACTGATATCTGCGAACAAAAGCACCGATTACAGATACATTATTCAAGACTAAATTACTGCAACCCAGATAACAAAATAAGTCAGATTCTGTGCATCCAAAATGTCACCCTATTCCCTATGTAGTGCACTACATAGGGAATAGGTTGCTATTTGGGAAGCAGACATTGTCTACCCTGATCAGATTGTACCGATGAGGACTACAGTCTGTTTTGAGTCTGTACTGAGCTGTTCTTGTGAGACCAACTGGGATCGAATCCGGGTCTCCTGGGCCCAGTTTTTGAAAAGTTATCTATCCGGATTTTACCTATCGGATCCGATTAAATGCATAGAAATGGAATGAATAGAACGGGAGTCCCCATTCAAGTCAATGATTTGTCCGTTCTATACAATCTATTTCTATGCATTTAATCCTATCCGATAGGCGAAATCCAGATAGAGAACTTTTGAAAAACGGAGCCCTGTGCACCACAAGACTGCTTTAACTCACTGAGCTAAAGCCTAGATATAAGCTCGGGGAGCTAACGCAAATCTTCAAGTCTCAGGTAAGGGTATCCATCACCTGACCTCTCATCAGGAACGTCAACATAATGGGTATAGGATAATGATTGACTTCCAGGGACAGAGGAACAATGCGAATGTAAAGGGCTCCACCCTGGTCAAGGCTGTGTGTAAGCAGAGACGCAGACAGCCAGTGCCATTGTGAAGAATGGCTCACCAAATTATAGGGATATCCAATGACGCCTATGAGGAAAAAAACTTTTCTAAACAACCAAATTTCACTTTGGCCACTTAACCCTTCTTATAAAACATGTCCTCAAAAGAGCTGCTACATTACTCTGTAAGTTTGAAAAGGGGCCCAGAGAAGGAAGTGCTGAGAATAAGGACTCAACAGCCCTTACCATTGTGACAGTGTGCATCACAAATGGCACCCTATTTCCTTTAAGGCGCTACAGGGCGCTGAGTTATTTCTGATGGAGGAGTAACAGTTGCTCTGAGATGCGAGGTAAATGCTGTCCCAGCTTCAACAAGCACGTTGTCCAGAGAAAATAGTCTATGATAGAACATAAGCCCTGTAATGCTACCCTTGTTGGATAATGTGCAACATTGATGAGCGGGAGGAAACTACCACAAAGTGAGACTTTCAGTAAATATGACACAGCTGTTTAAATACATACTTTTCTGTCTTTCTGTCAAATGTGCCGGTACCCAAACGTTGACTGAGAGTGTCAAAATGAACACATTCACTCTCTTATGAATGCTGGAAAGATGTAATATTTTCACAACTGCTCCAGGTCTCTTCTTCCTCCCCAGTTGAATATCATGAAAACATCAGTGTGCTCTTTTTCCCCTCACCTTATTAAGAGTCTACGGTTTATTTGTGCAGTTTGTTTGCATCATCCATATGAAACAGAGGGGAATGTGCGTACATGCTGCTGCATCCAGCAGCTTGGGAAGAGAAAAGTGACCATGGAAAATGCATAATGAGGATTCTGCATGTCTCAAATGGCACTCTATTCCTGTATAATGCACTACTTCTGGCCAGAAGTACAGTATGCTTGGAGTCAGTAACCCATTTTCATATTGATCTTAACTATTTCTGATCAATGACTGTGTTTTACACTGTTTATCTCTAGGTTTCGAATGACCATTTTCCATTGTCTTAAATGCCCCTGAAAAGTACTTAAATGACTTTGACACATAGGCCTATACAGTAGCACATAAATATGTAGCCGAAAACTACTGGATGCATGAGATATAAGATCTGTCCCAAAAGGCAACCTATTCCCTATAGCGCACCCCTTCTGACCAGTGCCCTTAGGGATCTGGTCAAAAGAAGTGCACTATGTAGGGTATAGGGTGCCTTTTGGGACAGATCTTATATCTCATGCATCCAGTAGTTTTCGGCTACCTATTTATGTGCTACTGTATAGGCCTATGTGTCAAAGTCATTGAAGTACTTATAGGGTGCCAGTTGGGATGCTCATACTATTTTCTCACAACAAGCCCTAGTACAGCTAGTGAATTAAGACAGTAAACAGATAGAAAACAGTAGATCAGTTGTGTTGAGAAACGCAAACCACCAGTGCAGGTGTGTGGCTCCGGGCACTCCAGGCACTGTGAGACGCTCCATCTCAAGTCAGCTGAGAGCCCGCGCGCTGACTGACAGCTCCCGTCGTCATAGCAGCCGCCATAGCGGCGCCCGCCTGGCTTCGAGTGCTGCTGTGAATGGGATGTCGTCACAGAGCTGGCGCCAGGCAGTCGGTAGAAGTGGGAGCTTGCGGCGAAGCCAGGCAACTCGCTACAGCTACTGCAGTGAGTGCATTGAGCTCTATGGTGACAAGCAATCATTCGATTGGGTCCAACTTGGTCCAGTGGGTAAGAAATAGGGAAAACTGCGCACAGCTTTAACGCATGGTAAAATAAACTCACTCCAGATGAGCTAGGGCCACGAAACGAAACACTGTGCAATTTCCCTCTATGGACAATAGGCCAATGTAGGCTATCAATAGCTGGAACGTGGAACTGTAGGCTAATACATGGTTCTTGGGGTGAAAATCTCTGGTGAGTAAAACATCTCACTTAGCCTAATTGTAATAGGAGGTAGGCTAGTCTACATTTGGCACACTGATGTGCCTTTAGATCACCTGTAGGCCTACAGTCAGAAGTAGCCTACAGACTCCGATGACTTCAAAATAGACTTTCACATGGGCTCCTCAACCTCATCTCACATGAACAGAGAAGAACATCACTTCAGTGCGCGTCTTCACATAACTTGCTCAAGAATGCGGGAAACATAGGAGGGGTAAAAAAAGATGTGGCCCATTTGAACCAATGCCGTTGCTTGGGATAGTGATTGACACTTCCAGGTAGCCAATCTACGAGCAGTTCGACCCGAGGCGCGATCAGCCGGGTCCACGAGGTTTATAAAACGAATTGACAGCGTGCGCACTGCACTGACTCTATGTTGCGAAGACTGGTCTAGGATACCTACTTCTTTCACGCGTAATATCTTATCGCACTCAACTGTCATCATGAAAGCAATAAGTCCAGTACGGTCTATGAGAAACAACATCTCCAACTCGTCGGAACATACCCTCGGCATCTCCCGGAGCAAAAGCCCGATGGATGATCCTCTGAGTCTGCTGTACAATATGAACGACTGCTACACCAAGCTGAAAGAACTCGTGCCCAGCCTCCCGCAGAACAAGAACGTTAGTAAAATTGAGATATTGCAGCATGTTATAGACTATATCTTAGACCTTCAGATTGCACTGGACTCTAGCTCAATCATCTCCAGCTGCCAACATCAGCAGCAGCGACCGGGACAGGCAGCATCAGCCAGGAACCCCCTAGCAACCATCAACTCCGACATCAGCCTCCTCACCTTTCAGGTAAGATTACGAATAGAATAGAATAACTTCATTTTTTTCCCACGAAGTAACTACTGTTTTGGAGTGGTTCAGAAAAAGAAATAGCCTAACATAAACATAGTAGGCTACACAGAAACTAGCTTGTTCAATTGGAGTTCCTATATTTTAATGTAGCCTAACTCCTATGACATGTACAGTATTAATGTAGCCTATGTAATATGTGTTATATATGCATACTTTGGTTAAAGGCTTACAGGCTTATATTCAAATGTTTATTACATTCTTTCCAAAGCAGCCTTATATTCTGCTTCGCATAAATCTGTAAAAATGTAAAAAAAATCTTTCGCAATTGATTGTGCCACTGTTGGTTATTGTACAAGTTACAGCTTGGTGGTGAATGAATAGCAGCCTAATAGAGACCAGACCATTGCCACTGTACTAACTCAGCAATGCCAGTAGCCTCGATCTGTAAATAGTGATATTGAACAGTGGTTGTCTTGTGTGTTTTTACAGTCAAGTGACCAGCTCCCCAAAGAGACTGATGACAGCTAAACTCTCCTTCACTGACTGGGTAAGTGTTTCCTTTAATACTGCCATTATTGCATCCATCATTTCCATTTGGAAAAGTCATTTTGTTGAGAGGTAAAAAAGAAGGTGCGCTCAAATGGGTCAAAACTATAAGGACATAGAGACTTGGTATCAGTTACGCTTTGAAAAGGGTAGTCCATGGACTGTTATATTGTTGACTTGACTGACATAATATGACACCACTGAATAACCTACCTGTATCATGATATCATAGGCTCTGGCTACATAATAGACTGGATGGCTACTCCAGTCAGTGGTTGTGTAGGTTCTGAATACTACTGGTCTGTAGATAATTGTCTTTAAGGAAAAGCAGGCGCCAGCTAGCATCATTATAGCAAGTGTAGATCTATTCCCACGTTGTACTTAGAGGTTGTCAGGATGTTACTTATTACTCCGACACAGGACGCCTCCATCTGGTGCTCATGGATTGCCCAGTATTTCAGTGCTTGTGTCCCAAATGGCACCCTATTTCCTTAAGTAGTGCCCTATGGGCCCTGTTTAAAAGTAGTGTGCTACATAGGGAAAAGGGTGCCATTTGGGACACACTTCCACCAGTATTTCAGTGTTTGGTTAAAGTAGAAAAAGAACTGTGGCTTCCTCTCAGGCGCCAGTCTGACTGTCCAGTTCCCTGTCTGTCCTTTAGCCTGGCTTCTCTCTAAATACGACCCTCTTTTCTCTTCCCAGTCTATTACAGGTGTTTTAAACAGGACCCCATGTTCACCTCCACTGACTGGCTGGATTTCCTCTTGACTTAAGTTTATATTTTTTCCTAAAAGGAGATACAAGTAGTTTTTATTTATCTACTTTTAATTTTTTCTTTCAACAGAACAATGATATCTCACCAACAATGGAAACACAAGGACAGACTAACTAACTGAAAAGATAGTATTGAAACGAGATATCTTTCGACGAGAGGATTCTGCTTTTTCCTGGGAAGGTGGCGCATGAAACACAGGAGAACTCTCTAAATGTTTGCTGTTTCTTTCGGACGGACTAATGGATACTCACTGTATATAAATGTTAAGACAAAAATCATGCCTGTATAGTATCAGATTTGTTGCAGAGAATATAATTATGTATTTTATTGTGCTGCATTTTTCAAAGGAATGTTGTAAATTGCACTTTTATACAATAATAAATTAGATTCCTTATATTGTACAATTATGTTAATATCCATATTACGTTTTATGAGGGATTATATTGGAACTTTGTAAGTGGTGTAAATATACACATTTCCAACAACAGTAACTGACAATTCTCAATCTTTGACATTGTCACTGTACTTTCTCTTACATCGAAGGATGGTGGAACTGCATTCCATGGAACTTGCTTTTAAATGTATCTGAAAGATTCAGACTATCATTAGGAAGACCACATAACATGGCTCAATGTATTGCAGTTACTAATTTTATCCAGTTATCCAGGATGGTGGGCTGGTGCCCATCTAGTCACTGGTGGTTCTCTGTAGCTCAGTTGGTAGAGGATGACGCTTTCAACGCCTGGAAAGTGGGTTAGAATCCCGGGACCACCCATACATAAATAACTTATGCACGGATGACTAAGTTGCTTTGGATAAAAGTGCATATTATATTTTTACATATTACAACGCTTACTACTATTTTTGCACGGGGGGAGCACGCCTCCTGCTGGTGTACGTTAAAAAGAAACTGCTATATGAAAATATGAGAATACATACTGGTTCATACTTATAATTTCCAACACACCTATGTCAAGCAGACCGTAGGGCTATGTGGGAACAAACAAGAGGTCAGACTGTATACGGCCAACATCCAGATTTTATTTTTCTGTCAGATTAATGTCTGACGGCACAATTTACTTATTTTCCTTTATAGATAGAATATCACCTAATTTCTTCATTTTTTCTCTATGGTTATCATCAGACTGGGTAAAAGACACCATACAACATCACAGTGCATGCTACACATAGGGAGCACTCTTTGACATTTGCACAGATGCATCGTACGGGTCATTAACTACGCATGCAACACTAATCTCTACTGTAGCCAGATTTGTGAATCCGATGCCATTAAATGACCAAATCTGCTTAAATCAAATGTATATTTAAATGGCATCGGATACACAAATTAGGCTATCTTTACTGGCCAGTACTAGTGTTACGGGAGAGGACAGGTCATGACAACATTTAATAAACCAAATATCTTTACAACCACTGTTCATTAAAAAGAAGCATACATACAGTCCCATTTTTCACATGGCGAATGCAACTTCATTTTTCTGGAGATCAATAACTTTTCTGAACATAGTTCTCGTTCTAAAACATTTCTTAAAACGCTATTATTGTCACATATTAGTGTCAACGTCCCTCCCTTTTATCCTCAAATGTTTGTTAGTGTTGTAAGGAGGGCCCATACGACTGGTCAAAAGTAGTGCACTTTATCGGGAACAGGGTGCCATTTGGGACACACCCATAATTAAAAGCCCAGTGGCTATAGCAACAATGCAGAACAGTTCAGTTGACTCTCCTCCATGACATTTGCTGAGACACGGCAAAGACAGATCCTACACACACTTTTGTTCAATTGGCTCACGTGTTCATTTGCATTCACTCTTCATCTATCTTCTATCGTACAGAACCCACAAGCTCAATACATCACTAGTTGACACACATAGGCAGCAGCTGCTAAGAATAATACTGTTGGCACATGCTCCTAGACTGGTCCCGGATATGTTTGTGCTCTTGCCAACTCCATTGCTCATTGTCAAACCCTTGGCATGACAATGAGTGACAAGAAGTTGGTCTGATAGCACAAACAGACTGGCACTCAAGCTTACATGCTTGCTCTAGTGCAGCACAATTCACAGATAGTTGTCCGTCACTGTATGTAATTAGTTGTCAATTCTACTGTACGTAGCTAGCTACCAAGATAGTTAGTAGGGGTCACTTCACTTCAGATCATAAAAATACACAGTACAACATCAGTGAGCTGCCTCTACAGTACATAGCAGCCTTGTGAAACCAGACCGACCGTTGCGCTCTCGTTTTGTTTCGCTGAAGTAAAACAGAATGTGAGCATGCGAGATCAGGCCGGTTTAACGAGGCTATCTACGTAGTACACACCTAGGAACATCTAGCACTAACGTCTTCATCTATCTACCCATTTAGCTAGCTACGGTACCTTGCTACTCATGCGTTGCCAGACTACCACACTAAAGATCTACTGACTGAGTGCTCTCCAGGGGTCTCCCTACTGGGTACGTCGTGGGCGGGGAGGCTCACAGGATGCTCTCGCGCTCCTCTCCAAAGGTGACGGTGTCGGAGGACACGGTGGTGATCTCTGGGGGATCCCCGAGGTTCAGCCCCCGCTTCAGGTGCACCACACGCACGTTCTCGTTGTGCGGCCCGGGCTTGGTGGTGCCGGAACCCGGGGAGACGATGACCTCGCTGGTGGAGGAGGAGGTAGGGGTGGAGCAGGTAGTGTCAGTGGACTCCACCAGAGCACTCTGCCCTGGGCAACGCTGCTGCTGGTTCCCCTGCTGCTGGGTGTTGGTGTTGTTGTTGAGGGTGGTGTTGCTGGGCGTGCGGTTGAGGTTGTAGCTCTTGGACGAGGGCCAGCTCTCTTCGGGGCTGCTGGCCAGCAGGCTGCACTGGTCCTCGGAGCAGATGGACATGCGGGCCACGGCCGGGTCCTGGAGACCACTCAGGCTGCTGGGCAGACCCCTCTTCCTGGCTGCCAGGCTCTGGGTCTCCTCCTGGTCCAGGTCAATCAGGTTGGCCCTCTCCAGCTGGGAAAGGTCGGCCTCCTCATCCTGCAGGGAGTGGTTGGGGGAGCTCTCATTGGAGCGCATGCCAGAGTCCGACGAATCCTTCTTATCCAGCATGGCATCGGAGAGATATTCTTTCCCCTTAGCCAGGGCCAGGGAGCTGCTGCAGGAGGATGCTTTGGTTTCACCAGGCTTCTTCCCGTCGCCCAGGAGAGGAGTGTCGGAGTTCTCTGAATCCTCGTCGTCGCTGGTCAGCTTCTGGTAGCGCAGCCCGCCGGCGGCCTTCATCTTGAGGTCGGCGGCTCCCTGAAACAGGCCGCTCCCCCTGTCGCTGGACCCGGAGGCCTTGCGGCCCAGCAGGGTTTTGGAGGAGCCATGGGGGTCCTGCTTCTCATCTTCCTCTGTGATGGGGTCCAGGGGGGCTTCGGCGGTGGTGAAGTCTGGGGCGTCTACAGCGGGGGGCTTGGTGGTGCTCCTCTTGGCGGTAGCCTTGTCCTTGGTCTTGTCCTCGGAGCTGGAGGATGTCATGAACTGGTTGGGGTGGGGCTGGATGGGCTTCTCTCCCCCGCCTCCTCCCACCTCCAGTGTGGCCATCTGGGCGATGTACTCCTGGTAGGCGTTGCGGTACTCGGATTGCTGCTTTTCCGTCAGCTTGACGATGTCGTTGGACGACTCCTGGGAGTTGAGGCTGGACATGCTGGGGGTACGGTGGGTCGGGGCCTGGGGAGAGGGGAGGACATGGAACATTACATTTAATAGAGTAAGACATTGAAAGACTGAGGAGGGCCTAGATCTGTGGTCTAAGTATACTGTACATGAAGGCAAATGTGCTATAATTTGGTTTACATACAGGTCAATGGCTTAAATCATGGTTCTGTACATATACATATACAGTTGAAGTCGGAAGTTTACATACACCTTAGCCAAATATATTTAAACTCAGTTTTTCACAATTCCTGACATTTAATCCTAGTAAAAATTCCCTGTCTTAGGTCAGTTAGGATCACCACTTTTTTTTAAGAATGTGAAATGTCAGAATAATAGTAGAGAGAATGATTTATTTCAGCTTTTATTTCTTTCATCACATTCCCAGTGGGTCAGAAGTTTACATACACTCAATTAGTATTTGGTAGCATTGCCTTTAAATTGTTTAACTTGGGTCAAACGTTTCTGGTAGCCTTCCACAAGCTTCCCACAATACGTTGGGTGAATTTTGGCCCATTCCTCCCATTCCTCCATTCCTCTTGACAGAGCTGGTGTAACTGAGTCAGTTTTGTAGGCCTCCTTGCTCGCACACGCCTTTTCAGTTCTGCCCACACATTTTCTATAGGATTGAGGTCAGGGCTTTGTGATGGCCACTCCAATACCTTGACTTTGTTGTCCTTAAGCCATTTTGCCACAACTTTGGGTTCATTGTCCATTTGGAAGACCCATTTGCGACCAAGCTTTGACTTCCTGACTGATGTCTTGAGATTTTGCTTCAATATATCCACATAATTTTCCTTCATCATGATGCCATCTATTTTGTGAAGTGCACCAGTCCCTCCTGCAGCAAAGCACCCCCACAGCATGATGCTGCCACCCCCGTGTTTCACGGTTGGGATGGTGTTCTTCGGCTTGTAAGCCAACCCCTTTTTCCTCCAAACATAACGATGGTCATTATGGCCAAACAGTTCTATTTTTGTTTCATCAGACCAGAGGACATTTCTCCAAAAAGTATGATCTTTGTCCCCATGTGCAGTTGCAAACCGTAGTCTGGCTTTTTTATGGCGGTTTTGGAGCAGTGGCTTCTTCCTTGCTGAGCGGCCTTTCAGGTTATGTCGATATAGGACTTGTTTTACTGTGGATATAGATACTTTTGTACCTGTTTCCTCCAGCATCTTCACAAGGTCATTTGTTGTTGTTCTGGGATTGATTTGCACTTTTGCACAAAAGTACGTTCATCTCTAGGAGACAGAACGCGTCTCCTTCCTGAGCGGTATGACGGCTGCGTGGTTCCATGGTGTTTATACTTGCGTACTATTGTTTGTACAGATGAACGTGGTACCTTCAGGCGTTTGGAAATTGCTCCCAAGGATGAACCAGACATGTGGAGGTCTATAATTTCTTTTCTGAGGTCTTGGCTGATTTCTTTTGATTTTCCCATGATGTCAAGCAAAGAGGCACTGAGTTTGAAGGTAGGTCTTGAAATACATCCACAGGTACACCTCCAATTGACTCAAATTATGTCAATTAGCTTATCAGAAGCTTCTAAAGCCATGATATCATTTTCTGGAATTTTCCAAGCTGTTTAAAGGCACAATCAATTTAGTGTATGTAAACTTCTGACCCACTGGAATTGTGATACAGTGAATTATAAGTGAAATAATCTGTCTGTAAACAATTGTTGGAAAAATTACTTGTGTCATGCACAAAGTAGATGTCCTAACCGACTTGCCAAAACTATAGTTTGTTAACAAGAAATTTGTGGAGTGGTTGAAAAACGAGTTTTAATGACTCCAACCTAAGTGTATGTAAACTTCCGACTTTCAACTGTAGCTATTCAATTCCAGTCTTTCTGTCAACGTAATATAATGATGGAATATAGACCTCTCTACAATGGAAAATACCACCAGTCACTCACCATCCATGTGTTGTTGCTGTGCCTGGGAGGCTCATCCAGTCCCACGTTGCTTAGCTCCTCAAAGCTCAGGTTGAAGCTGTACATGGGTGAGTTGGCGTCGAGGCTGGCGGCGCCAGCGTGGGGCGGGGCGACCTGGCGCCTCGGTTCCCCATGGCCCGCCACACTGCTGCCCACTTCGCTGGGAGCCTCCTCATGAAGCCCATGGCTCTCCACGTGACGCATCTCCAACACCTAGAAGAAGAAGAAGAAGATGAGACAACTGTCCAATCAAAAACACATATTTTGACCAATGGGTCAAATTAATTGTGTAGATAATCCTTTAAGAAAACCAATGGTACCAAACCTCATGTCTCTATCGTAATCCGTTCAAAAGTTATTGGAGTTTTTACCCTTGTAGGATGGCCAGAGAATAAAAGTGGTCAAGGATCTGGAAAAATGCATCACGTCAGCTAGGCTGGATTCTGTGCAAGAATTAAGGCTACTGGCTACCTGACAGGCTCACTTTCCCATTGAACTCATTATCTTTTTTTCTCGACTCGCAGGACATTAAACAATATAGAGGTAAGATGGATTTGATTTTGAGACATGACATGTAGTATTTTCATATTTTAGTATATGCTTTTCATTCGTAAATTGAAATTCCTGTTCTTTTTCAAATATTTCTCACAAAAACAAGCGTATCTCTGTGAAATGTCAATGGAGCAGGATCTTAATTTTATCTCTCTTCTGTTGCTGAGAATTTTCCTGCAGCCGTAAATGCAAACTTGTACTGTATTCGAGGTTTAAAAAGGCTTCTAAAGTTTGTAATTTCCACTTTAAAAATGTCAGACTTGATTTGCCCTAATGTATTAACCCCAACAAAAAATATTCAATTAATTATAATCCACATAATAATTCAAATTTCCTGTTGCTGCAGGATTATGTTCCTGCTGTAGCAAACTGGCTCAAATTAAGATCCTACATCAAGCTTTTTATTTTCAAACCCTTTTACATTTAATTCAGCTCGTGTCATGCTAATTTTGCGTTTTGCGACCCGCGGAAACAACTTTGAAGACGACGACCACAACATTTACAAAAGTTGTTACGAGAAACATGCACCGCTATGCTTATTATAGGATGTATTAGGTACGAAATCTGACTATTTGGATATAATGTTAATGATATGTTAAAGAAAGACCCCACTGAACGATTCAGAACATGAATAATAATATTTGTCTTAGTAAAATGTATTTTATAACATAAGGAAGTGAAATTTCATCACAAAATAACATTTTGGGCAGAGTGGGTAGACACCCTACCGAGTTAAGACCCATACTGTAACAGCAGTGTCCACTGTTAAAGCTGATGGTAAATACACTACACAATAAAAAGAAACAGGTAAGAGCAAAGTTAGGGCCAAAGTACTTACCGTTCCTCTGAAGAGCTGCCAATCTCCAAAGTTCATTTTCATCTCATTCTTCAGTTCATCGATGTTGCACTGGGTCAGAACTCTGCCGTTCACATTAGCCTGAGAGAGAGATGCAATGGAGAGATGGTTAATGGGGGGATGTCAGAAACACACTCTCTCGCTCTCTCTCTCTAAAGCTCACCTTCTTGATGGTGGCGGTGTACTGGGCCAGCATGCTCTGGTCGATGCCCTCGATCTGTTTGACGCGCTCACACACTGCGTCTGTGTTCATGGAGCTCAGGAGGATGACCGGGGTGCCCGACACCACAGAGGCAGAACCCTGACACACACACAATACACACAACCAGGCCCAGAACACACCGTTAATGACAGGATACAGCTGAAAGACAAAACCTGGGTTAATAGCTATTTGATGGATGTCAGAAATCCGAATACATTTTCTCCCTTTTCAAGTTATCATGTATTTCACTATATTGTAGTACGCTCTGCCAGTCTGAGTAAAAATGGAATAACATAGAATGAAATAAAACAGAGTTCCATGCCGAAACACCGTTCAAACCTGCAAAGGTAAAGGCACAGTATAGGGGAAAGCAACATGAAGAGAACATAGGTTACATAAACCCTCAGTAGGTACAGTATGAGAGAAATATAATACGATCTTATCTATAATGGGTTGTTGATGAGAGTGGCGCTATCCTAGGGTGAGTGCAGTATGGCAATGGGATGTAGACCACCGGTTAAGAGGTTGTCACGGCATTAGGCCCAGACCAAACGTTGTCAGTGAGTGTATTAGAGAACACTGTATGGTAAAACACCTTGGATGTAATCTGTGAGGAGGAAATTACATCGCTTCCTGTTATCTCTAATGTATTACTACTACTAGGCTACTCACTAACACAAGAGTTAGATCATAGAAATAGAATCACTATAACGGATATCCCCTCAGACCATTGAATTGACTTGAATGAGGATGTCCGTTCTAGTGATTATATTTCTATGAGTTAGATATGACACCACACACCTCACCTCAGATGAATGGAGAAAATATTACTGGTAAGTGATACACATCTAGTGCTAGATAGCTTTGATGCTAGTATGGATAAAATGCACACAGCAATACATGGTGCATGATTATTATTTATTCAAACAGGTTAGTTTCAGGTCTTTACGAAACCACAGGAAATGGCACTGACTCTGAGTAGAAGGGCTGTCTTCATAGGACATGTCCATTTTGATGAGGTGGGAGAGGTGGGAGTGTGTGAGGGTTTGTGGTAAGGAGAGGAGTTTAGCTAGAAGAGCCAGACAAAAGCAAATGTTTGAAATGCTTATAGAGACTGTACAAATGACTAAATCAAACGTGTTACAAATCTACAATGTATCTTACAAGGTTACAAAACGTGTAATTGTAAATAGGTCTTCAGCAGTATTGCAATATTAAAGACAGAGGCACTATGAGCAGATCAAAGATTTCACTAGTCAGCGGCCTTGTAGTGTTCAGTATCTACAGTGCCTTGCAAAAGTATTCATCCCCCTTGGCATTTTTCCTATTTTGTTGCATTACAACCTGTAATTTAAATGGATTTTTATTTGGATTCCATGTAATGGACATACACAAAATAGTCCAAATTGGTGAAGTGAAATGAAAAAAATAACTTATTTCAAAAAATGCTAAAATAAATAAATAACGTAAAAGTGGTGCGTGCATATGTATTCACCCCCTTTGCTATGAAGCCCCTAAATAAGATCTGGTGTAACCAATTACCTTCAGAAGTCATATAATTAGTTAAATAAAGTCCACCTGTGTGCAATCTAAGTGTCACATGATCTGTCACATGGTCTAGTATATATACACCTGTTCTGAAAGGCCCCAGAGTCTGCAACACCACTAAGCAAGGGGCACCCCTAAGCAAGCGGCACCATGAAGGAGCTCTCCAAACAGGTCAGGGACAAAGTTGTGGAGAAGTACAGATCAGGGTTGGGTTATAAAAACATATCAGAAACTTTGAACATCCCACGGAGCACCATTAAATCCATTATAAAAAAAACTGAAAGAATATGGCACCACAACAAACCTGCCAAGAGAGGGCCGCCCACCAAAACTCACGGACCAGGCAAGGAGGGCATTAAACAGAGAGGCAACAAAGAGACCAAAGATAACCCTGAAGGAGCTGCAAAGCTCCACAGCGGAGATTGGAGTATCTGTCCATAGGACCACTTTAAGCCGTACACTCCACAGAACTGGGCTTTACGGAAGAGTGGCCAGAAAAAAGCCATTGCTTAAAGAAAAAAATAAGCAAACACGTTTGGTGTTCGCCATGTGGGAGACTCCCCAAACATATGGAAGAAGGTACTCTGGTCAGATGAGACTAAAATTGAGCTTTTTGGCCATCAAGGAAAACGCTATGTCTGGCGCAAACCCAACACCTCTCAACACCCCGAGAACACCATCCCCACTGTGAAGCATGGTGGTGGCAGCATCATGCTGTGGGGATGTTTTTCATCGGCAGGGACTGGGAAACTGGTCAGAATTGAAGGAATAATGGATGGCGCTAAATACAGGGAAATTCTTGAGGGAAACCTGTTTCAGTCTTCCAGAGATTTGAGACTGGGATGGAGGTTCACCTTCCAGCAGGACAATGACCCTAAGCATACTGCTAAAGCAACACTCGAGTGGTTTAAAGAGAAACATTTAAATGTCTTGGAATGGCCTAGTCAAAGCCCAGACCTCAATCCAATTGAGAATCTGTGGTATGACTTAAAGATTGCTGTACACCAGCGGAACCCATCCAACTTGAAGGAGCTGGAGCAGTTTTGCCTTGAAGAGTGGGCAAAAATCCCAGTGGCTAGATGTGCCAAGCTTATAGAGACATACCCCAAGAGACTTGCAGCTGTAATTGCTGCAAAAGGTGGCTCTCCAAAGTATTTACTTTGAGGGGGTGAATAGTTATGCACGCTCAAGTTCTGTTTTTTTGTCTTATTTCTTGTTTGTTTCACAATAAAAAATATTTTGCATCTTCAAAGCGGTAGGCATGTTGTGTAAATCAAATGATACAAACCCCCCCAAAATCTAATTTAATTCCAGGTTGTAAGGCAACAAAATAGGAAAAAAACGCCAAGGGGGGTGAATACTTTCGCAAGCCACTTAATCTGTAATTTAATGTACATCAGTTAGTATCCTAACAAGGGAGCTAGAGCGTCGCAAAAACAGTTGGTTTTTAGCTGCTACACTGGAAGTGTAGCTTTTGCAGGCGTGAGAAGAACGCGAGACACTTTATCAAGTGTTCTTGGGAGTGAGCGGCAGGTGAAATTCTTGAAAGTAGAACCAGAACGTAATTTTACGCCGAAGCAACACAAGCTTCTCGCAGAGCCGCGCCGCTTACACCCAGGTTTCATTGACATGAATGGGAGCGTCTCGCGCTCTGCAAACGTTACTCGTCCAGTGTAGCACGCCTGTAACTCCCGGTTCCCATTTGAGAGAGTGGGCTAGAGTTCCAAAGGTGCATGCTAGGATAAGTGGTCAGAGGTCAGATCACTTCCGAAAGGGGTTAGTTTGTCGGTCTAGGGAGTAGGAGGGCAGCATTAGCGAAGGGAGTAAAAAGTCGGAGTTAGGGACAAAATCAGAGTGTTTCAGTACCTGCTTCTTTTTCAAAGACGGTACCTTAAACTGCTTGGAGAGGAAGAGAGAGAATGAGAGGTGGAAAGAGACAGAGGGAAAGGTGAGGAGGGAGTGGCATACAGCAGGTCTTCATCAGGGAGGGATGTGGGGAGAGAACATTAGGAAGACATACAGATGACAACATCATCGTTGTAGAGGAGAAAAAACATTAGAGAGTCAGACATATCTTCAAGACAGGAAATAGAGAGAGAGAGTGAATGAGAGAGAGAAAGAAAGACATAAAAAATAAAAAATAAAAAAAATAAAGAGAGTGGAGCGAGAAAGTGGAGAGAGATAGAAAGACAAAGAAAGATAGTGGAGAAAGTGGAGAGAGAGAGAGAGGGGGCATGCCTTCATCGTGAGGATGAGAAAAATGTGTTTGATATCTGAAAATGTGTTTGATATCTGCAGGGTTCAGTGGTTTTTAGGACAGTTTGATGCTGAGGTAGCAGGGTCATTGTGTTTCGGGGGGGGGGGTGTATGATGAAGAAAGAGAGCAGAAGGCAGCATGTTTTTGTAATAGAGGGAGGGATGTGTTTCTTGTGAAATGAACTTCTCTGTTAGAATCTACTAGCACTGACTTTGTTCATAACTTCCTTATTGAGGAAAAATTTACTTACTACGACTGTGATATGTTGTCGTCTCACCTAGCTATCTTAAGATGAATGCACTAACTGTAAGTCGCTCTGGATAAGAGCGTCTGCTAAATGAATAAAATGTGAAATTTAGAATCCGATCAGAATGTTCTGATGTTTAAACACTCTGAATCAGAAAGGTTCAAACAAGCATGTAGAAGCTAATTAAATTGACTTGGTTATACATCCAGAGATGCCATTCTAGGTGCACTACTTCTATCTATGCACTACGACGTACTGGCTAGGTCTAATACTTACGTGTCCACTGCTCGGATCCCGGGGAAAGCCACATTTAAGTGGGAATGGACGTGGTGGAGGTGCATGAACAGGGAAACTGCCCACGTACTGGCGTGGCAGCTGGTAAACATGATGGGGGAAATATGGCTGGAGGGACAGCAATACCAGGGAGAAAGAAAACACGTTTAACATGGTGTAAAATAAAATAAAAACAACACTTATATATAAAACCAATGTAACAAAGAGGTGTCTGATGATGAGCTATTATGAGATACAGACTGAGGCAAATAGAATGATGACAGGCAAATTCAATACATTCACAGCAAGTAAAATACACTGTATGTATGGATTCAGAAAGTATTCAGACCCCTTGACTATTTCCAAATTTTGTTACGTTACAGCCTTATTCTAAAATTGATTAAATAAAAATAAATCCTCATAAATCTACACACAATACCCCATAATGACAAATCGAAAAGAGGTTTTTACCTTATTTAAATAAGTATTCAGACCCTTTGCTATGAGACTCGAAATTGAGCTCAGGTGCATCCTATTTCCATTGAGATGTTTCTACAACTTGATTGGAGTCCACCTGTGGTAAATTCAATTGATCGGACATGATTTGGAATGGCACACACCTGTCTTTATAAGGTTGACAGTGCATGTCAGAGCAAAAACCAAGCCATGACGTCGAAGGAATTGTCCGTAGAACTCCGAGACAGCATTGAAGGTCCCCAAGAACACAGTGGCCTCCATCATTCTTAAATGGAAGAAGTTTGGAACCACCAAGACTCTTCCTACAGCTGGCCACCCGGCCAAACTGAGCAATCGGGGGAGAAGGACCTTGGACAGGGAGGTGACCAAGAACCCGATGGTCACTCTGACAGAGCTCCAGAGTTCCTCTGTGGAGATGGGAAAACCCTCCAGCCAGAGCCCAGACTTGAAACCGATCGAACATCTCTGGAAAGACCTGAAAATAGCTGTGCGGCGACGCTCCCCATCCAACCTGACAGAGCTTGAGAGGATCTGCAGAGAAGAATGGGAGAAGCTCCCCAAATACAGGTGTGCCATGCTTGTAGCGTCATACCCAAGAAGACTTGAGGCTGTAATCGCTGCCATAGGTGCTTCAACAAAGTACTGAGTAAAGGGTCTGAATACTTATGTAAATGTAATATTTATTTTTTCTTTTTGCAATACATTTGCAAAAAAATTTATAACTGTTTGTCATTATGGGGTATTGTGTGTAGATGATGAGGGAAAAAAGCAATTTAATCCATTTTAGAATAAGGCTGTAACGTAAAACATTTGGAAAAAGTCAAGGGGTCTGACTACTTTCCAAATGCATTGTATGTATGCATGTAGTGCCTTCAGAAAGTATTCACACCCCTTGACCTTTTCTACATTTTGTTGTTTTACAAACTGAATTTTGGGCCTACACACAATACCCCACAATGTCAAAGTTGAATTATGTTTTTCACAAAAAAAATTAAAAGCTGAAATGTCTAGAGTCAAAAAGTATTCAACCCCTTTGTTATGGCAAGCCTAAATAAGTTCAGGAGTAAAAATGTGCTTAAACAAGTCACATGCAATAATTTTTTTATGACTACCACATATCTGTACCCCACACATACAAATGATATGTAAGGTCCCTCAGTTGAGCAGTTAATTTCAAACACAGGTTCAACCTCAAAGACCAGGGAGGTTTTCCAATACCTCGCAAGGAAGGGCACCTATTGGTAGATGGGTAAAAATGTAAAAGCAGACACTGAATATCCCTATGAGCATGGTGAAGTTATTAATTACACTTTGGATGTTGTATCAATACACCCAGTCACTACAAAGATACAGGCGTCCTTTCGAACTCAGTTGCCAGAGAGAAAGGAAACCACTCTGGGAATTCACCATGAGGCCAATGAGTTTAATGGCTGTGATTGGAGAAAACTGAGGATGGATCAACATCATTGTAGTTAATCCACAATACTAACCTAATTGACAAGAGTGAAAATAAGTAAGCCTGTACAGAATAAAACTATTCCAAAACATGCATCCTGTTTGCATTAAGACAATAAAGTAAAACTGAGTCAGACTCATCCTTTGCTTAAAAATATTCCAAAACATGCATCCTGTTTGCATCAAGGCACTAAAGTAAAACTGCAAGAAATGTATCAAAATTAACTTTATGTCCTGAATACAAAGCTTTATGTTTGGGGTAATCCAACACAACACATAACTGAGTACCACTCTTTTCAAGCATGGTGGTGGCTGCATGTTACGGGTATGCTTGTCATCAGCAAGGACTAGGGAGTTTTTTTAGGATAAAAATAAACGGAATAGAGTTAAGCACAGGCAAAATCATATAGAAAACCTGGTTCAGTCTGCTTTCCAACAGACACTGGGAGACAAATTCACCATTCAACAGGACAAACCTAAAACACAAGACCAAATATATATTCCTGGCCTAGTTACAGTTTGGACTTAAATTGGCTCTGAAATATATGGCAAGACTTGAAAATGGCTGTCTAGCAATGCTCAACGACCAACTAGACAGAGCTTGAAGAATTGTAAAAAATAATAACGTGCTAATATGGTACAATCCAGGTGTGCAAAGCTCTTAGACTTACCCAGAAAGACTCACAGCTGTAATCGCTGCCAAAGGTGATTCTAACATGTATTGACTCAGGGGTATTTCTGTATTTCATTTTCAATATATTTGTAAACATTTCTAAAAACCTGTTTTCACTTTGTCATTATGGGGTATTGTGTGTAGATGGGTGAGGGAAAAAATGGAAGGGGTATGAATACTTTCTGAAGACACTGTACGTATGGACACACAAGAGATCCCATACAGTACAAACACCTCATCATGTTACATTACAGAGCCTTGAACTTAAATGGGATAACTGAAACATTACAAAACTATAAATAACAAGAGCTCTGCAAATGATATACCAAAAGTGTACCACAATGTGAAAAGGGGGACGATAACATAAAAATGATTGGAAGGTTGGTGGGAAATTCACGAGTCCTCTTAATTTACAGCATTTCCCTCACTCAGACAACAAAACATTTGCAAAAGTTGCCCAATTGGGGGCAACTTCTTATCAGGTGCGGTGCTCATGTTCAGAACGGCTGTCAGTCAAATATAGCATGTACAGCCACTGCGTTCCAATTTAGGCGCTTATCTAGGGCCCTATAAATTCCGTGATGCAGAGAATGCGGACAGAATAATGTTCAACATCAACACCATTATCCCAGAAACCCTAGACCCACTCCAATTTGCATACCGCCCCAACAGATCCACAGATGATGCAATCTCTATTGCACTCCACACTGCCTTTCCCACCTGGACAAGAGGAACACCTACGTGAGAATGCTATTCATTGACTACAGCTCAGCATTCAACACCATAGTACCCTCAAAGCTCATCACTAAGCTAAGGATCCTGGGACTAAACACCTCCCTCTGCAACTGGATCCTGGACTTCCTGACGGGCCGCCCCCAGGTGGTAAGGGTAGGTAACAACACATCTGCCAAACTGATCCTCAACACGGGGGCCCCTCAGGGGTGCGTGCTCAGTCCCCTCCTGTACTCCCTGTTCACCCATGACTGCATGGCCAGGCACGACTCCAACACCATCATTAAGTTTGCCGACAACACAACAGTGGTAGGCCTGATCACCAACAACGATGAGACAACCTATAGGGAGGAGGTCAGAGACCTGGCCGTGTGGTGCCAGGATAACAACCTCTCCCTCAACGTGACCAAGACAAAGGAGATGATTGTGGACTACAGGAAAAAAAAGAGGACTGAGCACGCCCCTATTCTCATCGACAGTGCTGTAGTGGAACAGGTTGAGAGCTTCAAGTTCCTTGGTGTCCACATCACCAACGAACTATTATGGTCCAAACACACCAAGACAGTCGTGAAGAGGGCACGACAAAGCCTATTCCCCCTCAGGAGACTGAAAAGATTTGGCATGGGTCCTCAGATCCTCAAAAAATTATACAGCTGCACCATCGAGAGCATCCTGACTGGTTGCATCACCGCCTGGTATGGCAACTGCTCGGCCTCCGACCGCAAGGCACTACAGAGGGTAGTGCGTACGGCCCAGTACATCACTGGGGCCAAGCTTCCTGCCATCCAGGACCTCTATACCAGGCCGTGTCAGAGGAAGGCCCTCACAATTGTCAAAGACTCCAGCCACCCTAGTCATTGACTGTTCTCTCTGCTACTGCACGGCAAGCGGTACCGGAGTGCCAAGTCTAGATCCAAAAGACTTCTCAACAGCTTCTACCCCGAAGCCATAAGACTCCTGAACAGCTAATCATGGCTACCCGGACTATTTGCACTGCCCCCCCACCCCCACCCCACACCCCATCTTTTTACGCTGCTGCTACTCTGTTAATTATTTATGCATAGTCACTCTACCCACATGTACATATTACTTAAACTACCTCAACTCCCGCACATTGACTCTGCACCGGTACCCCCCTGTATATATAGCCTCCCTACTGTTGTTGTTTTATTTTACTTTTGTATAAAATATGCACTGTTGGTTAAGGGCTGTAAGTAAGCATTTCACTGTAATGTCTACACCGGTTGTATTCGGCGCATGTGGCCAATATTTTTTTTTGATTTGATTTGATTTGATCCAGACATTAAAATGAATTCAACAATATTCAAAATTGTATTGTAGGGAACAAACTAAATGTATTGAAAATGAATTAATTTGACCAGGTTTATCATAAGACATGAACAGAATGCATCAGTGATTCGTATTTCCTGCAACTCTCTGAAGAGGCAACAAGAATTCCCTGTTTGTGTGGTGCGCACATCTACCACTTTGTGTAGCCTATAGCGATGATGCTAATGACAAGTCTTCTGGTAGATGGAAAGGCTTTCCCAAAAAACCTTCTCAATTAAATGTTAACTACAAAGTAGCCTTACATGGCAGAATGATATCATGATTATTTGCATCAATCCAGTGGGTATTTTCTTTGCAAACACTACCATCACATGTGCGCTACAAAAACACAGATAAACAGCCTCTTGCTAGGTGGCACTGGAATTAAAGGGAAACTACACCCAAAATTCTAGAATTTCTCCCAGACCTCAAAAGTGGTCTTCTGGTGTGGTTTAAGCATTTTTGTGGACTTAGAACATCCCTCCCAAAAAAGAGAGTGAAAAGCGTAATAAACAGGGGTAAACGGAAACCTGGAAAAACAAAACTGAGAAAATATTATTTTGGAATAACTAAACGGAATCAAGCAAAAAAACAGCTGATTTTATAGGGCCCTACTTATCAGTGCCCAAATCTGCCATTTTCAACCCATATATGGGTACGAGTGTAAAGGGCTACAGGACATTCTACTCCAAAATGCATGAAAGTTGAATTATGTTCTCTTCCTTTGAAACTCATCTGAAAATCAAGGACAGTTCAATTGTATCTCTTGATGTCAATGACATCACCAGCCAATTCTATATTAACCCCAAACATTATTTAGCTAGCGTAATGTTACTGCCTTTTAGCGTACACATACACGTAACTTCCAAAATAAAAGAAAAACCAACATAAAGTGTCTTAATAGGATGTTGGGCCCCCACGAGCGATTCTACAAGTGTCTGGAACTCTATCGGAAGGATTCGGAGGGACACCATTATTCCACATGAAATTTGGCAACGATTTAGCAGCAGCAGTTCGTTGCTGCTAAATGAATATAGGAGAAACACTGGACACGATATAGGCCTTGAGTCAGACGATCTACAAGTGAAGCTTTCTGTTTGGAACCAGGCCCTTCTCAGAGTCCAATATGGAAGAGACCATGATGTTGGCGACATGGGGGATGTTCTTTCCTATCCACTCACCCTGTTATAGAAGGGGTGCTGGGGGCCAGCCATGCCACTGTAGTAGCTGCTGTGTGGTGGTGGGGACACCACCCCTGGGGGGTTGAAGGGCCCGTTGAAGGAGGGGGAGCAGGCGGACATGCCTGACTGCTGGCTGTAGACGGAGGTGGGGCGGGGAGCGGCCTCCTGCAAGGGCAGGCTGGGATAGGTCACCGCTCCGATGCTCATCTGCTCCCTGGCAGCACGCACGTCTTGGGGGTGAGAAGAGGGAGACAGACAGGCAAAGATACATTTGTCATTAAAAGTAGTAAAAAAAAGTGATTTAACTGCTTCAGTCTCTTTCAGAAATACATCCAAAAGTCAACTGTTGTATTCAGGTTGCCTACATCATATCTACAAAACGTTTTGGACTGACTTGTGTAGAACTTAAATGATTTGACACACAGACACAGCTAGCTATGCTCCCCTTCACCTGCGGCATGCACGTCTGGGAGAGAGAGAGGGATGCAGACAGAAAAAAAACGGAGTTTCTGGAAAACTCAGATGTTGGAAAACAACTAACAAGTACGGTTGCAAAGTAGTTTTATTACTTATGAACAGGCACACATCTGAAATACCCTGAAAACAAACCTGATACAAACTATATAGTACCTCAATGACTTACTCACCTGCGATGATCTCTCGTAGTTTGGGGTCGAGGTTGACAGTGCAAGGTAGGAACGTTTTCATGTCGCGCGAGTTGAGGACCGGGGTACGGGAGGAGAGGAACACCTCGAAGCTACGCACATCCCCGTCAATCTCCAACAGGGGCTCCACATCTTTAGTGGTGGGAATGTTTTTAGAGATCCTAAAAACACCAGAGATAAACGTTGAAAAAGCCATTACAAACCCGTGTTGGTAAGATTGAAGTCATATGAAAACAGATGAGGAAAGAGCTATAGCTATTCTAGACTGAAAGGCTGCTTCTTTTGTTTGGCATAATTTTATGTAGCTTACCCACAAAATACTTAAGATACAAAAAGATAGAACATAAAATATATCTTTATCCCAGCAATATAGGTACGGGAAGGAGGTTACAATTCTGGCCTCCTGAGTGGTGCAGCGGTCTAAGGCACTGCATTGCAGTGCTTGAGGCGTCACTACAGACCCGGGTTCGATCCCAGGCTGTGTCACAACCGGCCGTGACCGGGAGTCCCATAGGGTGGCGCAAAATTGGCCCAGTGTCGTCTGGGTTACGGGAGGGTTTGGCCAAGGGGGCTTTACTTGGCTCATCGCGCTCTAGTGACTCCTTGTGGCGGGCGCCTGCAGGCTGACTTCAGTTGACCGGTGTATCCTCCGACACAGCTGGTTAAGGAGCGCGGTTTGGCGGGTCATGTTTCGGAGGACGCATGACCCGACCTTCGCCGAGCCCGTTGGGGAGTTGCAGCAATGAGACAAGATCGTAATTGGGAGAAAAAAGGGGGGTAAAATACAACAACAACAAAATATATATAACAATTCTGTGAGCTTTATTGATAAGACAGACATACAATAGTATTTGAAGTGACAATGAAGGACATTTGAATCATTCAGGGGAATGGAATATACATCATTATTTATTTTCAGGAACACCCTTTAAAAACATAAAAAACACTCAACGTAATTTTGCAGTGACTAAGCTTTTGTCTGACAAGTAATTGAAATTCAACTACAATAATCCAACCAATTGGACGCAATTCCAATGATGATTCAACCAATTAAACAAATCCTTATTGCACATTCAGACAGATCTTTCCAATTTAAATAAAACCCTCTCTCATGCAACTTAACAGCTCCTATGTTCTATAATGTTTCAAGAAGATCTTAGTTTTTTGGGAGTTTAGAGAGGGGGTTGGGGACATACAGTACACTACCTCTGGTAGATGGTCTTGAGGGTGGCCTAATGTTAGGTGGGTAGAGGGGGACTACAGTACACTACCTTTCCTAGATGGTTTTGGGTGTAGTTTTAAGGGGACTACATTACCTCTCATAGATGGTCTTGAGGGCGGCCTGGTCGGGGATGCCGTCGGTCTCCTCCAAGAACAGGATGAGCCAGGAGGTCCTGTAGGGCCACGTCTCAGTAAGGTTGATCCACGACGCCAGGCGGTCCCAGTTGAACGTGATCTGATTGGCCCTTAGCAGACGACCTGTATACAGACAGAACAGCATTGTGCCAGTCATCCTGGAGAAAACAAACAGTCTTTCCTCCACAATCCATTATTCATAATCATCTGTCCATTAATCATTTTCTAGATGGTCAATTGTGGTTTATGTAGTAAACCCAGTGACAAACATGGGGGTAGCTACTGAGTGTGTGTGTGTCTGCCTGCCTGCCTGACTCTGTGTGTGTTTGTGTTTGACTGTGCCTGCGTGTGTGACCCACCTGTGACAGAGACGATGTTGAGCAGCCTCCTCATGGTCTGGGGGCTGATGTCACTGAACCAGTCCTCTGTCACCAGCAGCTTGCTCAGGTCAAAGGACATCTGCCGCGTCCCTGTTCTCTGTATCTGCCTGCGCCGGTACGTGTCCTAAACACAGACAGAGAAACCATATATTCACTTTATATTCAAGGTCGACTTTGGGCACAAAAAAAGGTCAAATTCCGCTCCTTTCTCAATTTTCGAACAGAAATGGGGTGTGCCTTTGGTGGTTCATCGATGTGTCATTCTGGTAATGGGTGCCGCGACCGACGTAGCTAGTTAGTTAGCCAAGCTAGCCACTTTAGCTAGCCAGTAACTCCTTCAGTATGTGTTAACGTCATTTAACAGGATTTGTTTTTGGACGGAAGCTGTAGAGATCGGTAAGAAATGGCACTTCTGTAGCCAAATATCTTATTAATTAATTTAACTTTTGAGCATTAAATAACCTGGCATGATGGTGCATTGATCATCAATGGGATCTTTATTGGCCACAGAGATTCAGGACACCCGTTTAACATCCCATCCGAAAGACGGCACCCTACACAGGGCAATGTCCCCAATCACTGCCCTGGGGCATTGGGATCTTTTTTTCAGACCAAAGGAAAGAGTGCCTCCTACTAGCCCTCCAATACCACTTCCAGCAGAATCTGGTCTCCCATCCAGGAACTGACCAAGACAAACCCTGCTTAGCTTCAGAAGCAAGCCAGCAGTGGGATGCAGGGTGGTATGCTGCTGGAAATATTAACATATGTGAACCATATATTCAAATCCATAATTTTTTAAAAAGATTAATAAAGAAAAAAGTAACATGCTTCAAAGACAACAGGTGTAGACTAACAGTGAAATGCTTTTCCAACAATGCAGAGTTAAAGATAAGCTATATATATTTTTTAAATAGTGGCAAAGTGAATAACAAATAAAAATAATGAGTAAAAATAACATGGCTATATATAGGGAGTAGAAAATAACATGGCTATATACAGGGAGTACCAGTACCGAGTCGATGTGCAGGGGTACGGGGTAATTGAGGTAGCTATGTACTGTACATATAGGTAAGGGTAAATTGACTAGCAGCAGCGTATGTGTGAAAGTGTGTGGCGTCAGTATGCATATGTGTGCATGTTATGTGTGTGTGGGCGTATGTAGTGTGTGTGTGTGTGTGTGTGTGTGTGTGTGTGTGTGTGTGTGTGTGTGTGTGTGTGTGTGTGTATGTATGTGTGTGTATGTGTGTGTGTGTGTTGGGGAGTCAGTGTAAGTATGTGTGAGTGTGTGGGTAGAGTGCAGTGTGTGTGCATAGTGAGTGCAAGAGATATGGAAGAGATATATTAACATTATTTGAACGCATGTCACCCATATATTAACGTTATATTAACGTATGAAAGGAAACAGCAATCACATACGATTTGCTGTGTACACAGAAAACACAGTGGTAAACTGCCACATGTAATATAGCATGATATGGAAAAATATGGAAAAAGTTGACAAATTGGGTGTGAGATTTGGCTCGGCTCCTTGAGTACAGGGCACCTGGTTCTTATTATGATATGAGGGCCTTGGGGGTTAGGGTTAAGGTTAAGGTTAGGGTATTATTGGGATGGGTAAATTACAGCAGGAGTGTTCGCAGTAGCCGGGTGGAAGCAGCCTGATCGCTGTGTTCACCATTCTGTTTTACTGCACGTATACAGACAGCCGCAAACAGTTTCAACGAGGAGGAATGCCAGACTGATACGTGAAGTGAAATAGAATGGTGAACGCAGCGATCAGGCTGGTTCCACCAGGCTTGGTTCACAGAGCAACTCACACTAAACTGCACATGATGTGGCTTGGTGGGGGAGAAACGCAGTAGATCCAGCCTAATTGGATTGAAAGCACAGTAAGAGCACGAGCTGGACAGTCAGGAGCTCCTAGTACAGAGGTTGGCTTTGAAGTTATTCCCCACGCCCTATTTTTAGCTATGGGATTGTTACCGGCTGCGTCCCAAATGGCACCCTATTTCCATTATAGTGCACTACTTTTGAAGGGCACTATCAAGGGAATAGGATCAAAGCGCCTGCGTATTGACTGACTTTTTATGTGTAGTCGTGTGGTTATTATATTGATTTAATTATGACAGATCTGAAGGCCTTTGATGATACTATAGGTGACGGTGTTGACCCATATGCCTGTCCTCTTTGGGAAACCACCGGGTTGGGGTCAAGCACCAGGCCACACACCCACAAACACACACGGCAAGATGTGCACCGGCAGACACGGTCGCCCTTGCAGTTTGTTGTTTATTTTAGTGTTCTTTTTTACTTTATTTGCTCAGGATGTTTCTGGGATTATCTCCTATGACAGACAGAACGGCGGTTACTCACCAAAAATGGACTTTCCAGAACAGGACACTTTTTTTTGTTCCCCTGAAACAGTCCCATTCATACCAAAAAGACGACGACGGAGGTGAGAAAGGAGAGCTGGCGTTCTAGTCAGACTAAGGAGGGCAAATCATCCACCGCTTCCTGGTATTTTACTAGAAAATGTAGAGTCTCTGGACAATAAGGTAGACAAGCTCAGGGTGAGGATTTCCTACCAACGGGACACGAGAGACAGTAACGTAATATACCTGACTGAAACATGGCTCTTGGATTCCGTGCTGAATCCAGCTATCCAGCTTGCTGGGTTTTCCCTACATCGCACGGACAGGTCGAAAAAATTATCCAGGAAAAGTAAAGGAGGGGTTTGCTTCATGATCAACAACTCATGGTGTGACTGTGGTAATGTACAGTGCCTTCGGAAAGTATTCAGACCCCTTGACTTTTTCCACATTTTGTTATTTAAAAATTGATTAAATAAATAAAAATCCTCCGCAATCTACACACAATACCCCATAATGACAAAGCGAAAACAGGTTTTTAGAATTGTTTGCAAATGTATTACAAATAAAAAACAGAAATACCTTATTTACATAAGTATTCAGACCCTTTGCTATGAGACTCGAAATTTAGCTCATGTGCATCCTGTTTCCATTGATCATCCTTGAGATGTTTCTACAACTTCATTGGAGTGCACCTGTGGTAAATTCAATTGATTGGACATGATTTGGAAAGGCACACACCTGTCTATATAAGGTCCCACAGTTGACAACCAAGCAATGAGATCAAAGGAATTGTCTGTAGAGCTCCGAGACAGGATTGTGTCGAGGCACAGATCTGGGGAAGGGCAGCAAAACATTTCTGCAGCATTGAAGGTCCCCAAGAACACAGTGGAAGAAGTTTGGAATCACCAAAACTCTTCTTAGAGCTGGCCGCCCGGCCAAACTGAGCAATCGGGGGAGAAGGGCCTTGGTCAGGGAGGTGACCAAGAACACGATGGTCACTCTGACAGAGCTCCAGAGTTCCTCTGTGGAGATAGGAGAACCTTCCAGAAGGACAACCCTCTCTGCAGCACTCCACCAATCAGGCCTTTATGGTAGAGTGGCCAGACGGAAGCCACTCCTCAGTAAAAGGCACATGACAGCCCGCTTGGAGTTTGCCAAAAGGCACATAAAGACTTTCAGACCATGAGAAACAAGATTCTCTGGTCTGATGAAACCAAGATTGAACTCTTTGGCCTGAATGTCTGGAGGAAACCTGGCACCATCCCTACGGTGAAGCATGGTGGCATAATCTGTGGGGATGCTTTTCAGCAGCAGGGACTGGGAGACTAGTCAGGATCGAGGCATAGATGAACGGAACAAAGTACAGAGAGATCCTTGACGAAAACCTCAGGACCTCAGACCGGGGCGAAGGTTCACCTTCCAACAGGACAACGACCCTAAGCACACAGCCAAGACAATTCAGGAGTGACTTCGGGACAAGTCTCTGAATGTCCTTGAGTGGCCCAGCCAGAGCCCGGACTTGAACCCAATCTAACATCTCTGGAGAGACCTGAAAATAGCTGTTACAGCGACCTCCCCATCCAACCTGACAGAGCTTGAGAGGATCTGCAGAGAAGAATGGGATAAACTCTCCAAATACAGGTGTGCCAAGCTTGTAACGTCATACCCAAGAAGACACAAGGCTGTAATCGCTGCCAAAGGTGCTTAAACAAAGTACTGAGTAAAGGGTCTGAATACTTATGTAAATGTGATATTTCAGGGTTTGTTTCACTGTACCTTTTATACCGGCTGTAAACTTTGTACGTGACAAATAAAATTACTTTTGGATTTGACACACACACACACTCTTCTCTCTCTTACCCTGCGGTTCAGGGTGGTCTTGCTGCCAAACTTTGTCATCTCTCCGATGCTGTGCTGGGATAGCTTCCTGTCCAGCTCCTCATGCCAGCCTACAGACAGAGACAGGAAAGATGTGGATGAGAAATCAGAGCTAATAACAGACCAATCATTTGACACATTTAGTCATAGACCTGTCCCCGATTTTGGAGCTAAGGTTGTGTGCAATTGGAGTCGTGGGTTTTGCAGGTGGCAGTAGGTGTATGAATGTGAATGTGCGTGTGTGCGCGAGTCATGCATGGGTGTGTGAGTCCGTCTTTACCGTCTGATTGGTATGGATTACCGTCTGAGTTGCTAGTGTCTCCGTTAGCGGGCGCTGCCACACACATCTTCCTGGCGCTACTCAACCCCCGGCTGTTGAGGAAGACGGGCAGGTGGACGATGTTTCTCATGTAGTCATGGCCGTTGATGTTGGAGTCCCTGAGCACGCTGTTCAGGTTCTGATTGATGGCCTTGATGATGATGTGGGGGTCGCTGGCGAAGATCGAGATGAAAGGGCCTTTGGAGAACAGCACCCTCACCTGTTGGAGCAGGTAGAAACACGGTACATATGGTGAGGTTTGTGGGAAAGAAAGGTGTGTGTGTGTGTGTGTGTGTGTGTGTGTTTAACTATCGTAGGTACCAGAAGTCCTCACAAGGTGTCACGCCCTGACTCAGGGGACTCTTATATGTTGAGTCAGGGTGTGTGTATTCTTTGTTTGTGCATATTCTATGTGGGTTTTCTAGGATGTGCAGTTCTATGTTGGCCGGTGTGGTTCCCAATCAGAGGCAGCTGTCGCTCGTTGTCTCTGATTGGGGACCATACTTAGGCAGCCTTTTGGCACTAGTGGGTTGTGGGATCTTGTTCTGTATAAGGTTTGTTGTGTGTTACCTTAGGACTTCACGTGTCGTTGGTTTATTGTTTTGTCGTGTGTTTATTCGTGTTAATAAACATGTTTGCATATCACGCTGCGCCTTGGTCCGTCCCGTCCGTCAACGAGCGTGACACAAGGATAATAAAACAAGGGAAATTCGGACAAGTGGGGACATTTTGCCGGTCCCCACGAGGAAAAATACTATTTTAAGCTTAGGGGTTAGGTTTAGGGTTAGGGTTACAATTAGTTTAGATCCTCAAATAAATTGATCAGATTACAGAAAATTGTATTACTGTAAATAATACGAAAAATCATGACAGCTTCTGGAATCTTCGTGAGTGACGTATATGTGTTCTTTGTATTATTGGGACAGATCGTTTTCGGAAATAATTCAATTTGCAGATAAAAGCCCCACACAAGGCGAGGAGCTGGGGAACAACAGTTGGTCAAAAAACATAGCGATGTTACTGCTCGAGGTTATACCACCCTGTGACTGTGTGTGTGTGTGTGTGTGTGTGTGTGTGTGTGTGTGTGTGTTTGTGCCTCCTTAGGTGTGTGTGTGTGTGTGTGTGTGTGTGTGTGTGTGTGTGTGTGTGTGTGTGTGTGTTTGTGCCTCCTTAGGCGAGACATAAAAATAGCTGCCCTCCTCCTATCCCCGCAAAACTAGAATAGTGTAGCCATCAGTGTCGGCTTGCAATGCTATTTTATGAATGTCGTACCGTTTGTAAAACAGGCATTTGCATTGGCTTTATTCCTCATTCCTGACCAAGGCTTAAGACTAATCATTTTGGCTATTTAAGATGGGCATATGAGCTACCCAAGTTTATCAGGAGTAATTTTTTGTATATTTGCAATGAGAATGAATGTGCTACACAGCGACAAATGTAGAAGTATTTTCTTATTCGCTATGATCAGCTCGTAAAAATTTTACTAATAGGCCTACAATTGAAATCACCAATTCAGGACAATTTAGCCCACGGTGTGAAACTCCCGGACAGCACTCTTGAGTAGGGCTGTTGCAGTGACTGTATTACCGCCACACCGGCAGTCATGAGTCATGACCGCAGTAAAATTCCACGTGGCCGTTGAGTCACATGAATCTCCTTTTATGCACTCTGGACATGCCTTTGTAGTACCCAACTCACTAACGACCATCAGGTCCTAATGGCCTGGTACTCAGGGCTCTATTGTCCCTCTAACCACTCTGACATCAATGCAAATGAAAACGAAAATCATATCAAACACATATCATCCAAACAGTAGGCCTATTGTACTTTTAAAACTCACCTCACTGTGATGATCAATTTGAAGAAAGAAGTTCAACAGCAGGTTGAAACAGTGTAAAACATGGTTGTTGTGGATGTTGTTTCAAAGCCTAACAGGCTCGGGGCGGCAGGTAGCTTAGTGGTTAAGAGCGTTGTGCCAGTAACCGAAAGGTCGCTGGTTCTAATCCCCGAGCCGACTAGGTGAAAAATCTGTCGATGTGCCCTTGAGCAAGGCACTTAACCCTAATTGCTCCTGTAAGCCGCTCTGGATAAGAGCGTCTGCTAAATGACGTAAATGTAAAATGGACAGCGCTTTCTAAGGTGATGATTAATTAAAAACGCCTACACGCATATTAGAGCTTATGCATAGGCTCATGAGCGCAAGCCCAAAATAACAATTGTGATTTTGCTATTATACAATACATAACCTACCGCATATTACACATGGCAGAAAAACATAAAACAAAACTGATTTAAGATGTCTTTGGTACATAATTGGTCTAGCCTATACTCCAAAATTAAACAAATTAAGAGTAATCGCCGTTGAGTGTGGACTGTATTATTATGCATACTGGATGGGCTGGTTACCTTATGCTACGCTCCAACATTTCTATCCATGAGTCTGGGAGAGAACTTATAGCCCTAGGCAATGCTGTTGGTTCATTGATTGTGCAGTGCGGCTTACAGTTAGCCTACAATTAGTGAATTTGCATTGGATTTTGAATAGCCTAGTAATAGGGCATTTTTTATATTTTCATAATTAATTGGGTGACACATTACCTTTAGCTACAGAATATCTCACCACATGTTTCCATCTCCTCCTCTCTCTCCTTTATTCCTTTCTCGAGCACGCAGACAGGCTGTCAACAGTTTAGTGAAATATGTTTCATTGCAAAAACATGTTACTGTAGATGTTCCCACACAGATTTTACTTGGTTTCCCAAATTAAGCACTGGGTAGCTGCAGGAACAAGGTTGGAGAGCCCATGGCATATAGAGTTTGGCCAGAATATTACCTGTTGGGGCAGCGAGAGCATGCTCCTCAAACAGTGGTTGATGCGTGGAGTGAAATAAGTGTTCTTCTATTTATTTCTCAGCTGCTCATATTAAGCACATGCTCCGCTATAAAACCGAAGTAGCCTACAAAACGGACCGGCGGGAAAGCGTGTGGCTTCCATTCGCTATTCGAGTGCATACAGATTACATGTATTTTTTCCCCCTGCCCTGTTCCTGCCCATTTGATAATGGGCCATTCTAAATCAAAACTAACTTTACATGTTAGTAAAGACGAGATTAAATTGAGAATAGTCTGATGGGTGAAAATATGATCACTTGATGAGAGAACAGCTGTGCAGCCTGAGGCAAGGAACAGAGCGCAAGCTTCTTTCTCAAATCATCAATAGCCTATAGTCGCACCATGCAGCCCATATACGTTTTGATTTCTAAGATATTTGAAGGTTTGTATCATTCACAACTAAAGTTGCCACATAACTCTAAATCTAGCATATAGGACCAGTTTCAAATGATCACTTTTACGCTCAACATAGGCACTTCATATGTACAGTCGGTCCGTAATGGGAAAAATATCCTTTCTATTTTATTCAGCTAAATTCAATTATATTCTTCTATAAAATCCTCTAAAATCAAATCATGGCACAGGACTTATAAGCATATGTTGTCAGCTAAATGAACAAGCCCACAGCCTATGGCATGGAGCATAGCCAGATAACATAGGCCTACAGTAGGCCAACTCATATTCGGTTCTTCTGAAATACATTTTCTTCATATCATGTTTCTTTAGACCTGACTAAAATAAATAATGTATTTATTGTGATGGTGTATATTACATTGATTTATTATACCTTTTAAAATGTAGATGTTCCAAAGCGCATCAGTGGCTTGTATGCTTGGAGGCCTGGAGATGCTAAACATGTTTATGTTAATTAATGGTCAATTACCGTGAGACCGGCAGACTTTTGCATGACAATAACCGGCTGACAACATTTCATGACCGCCTCAGCCCTACACCTGAGTAGCCTAATTTCATTCCATATTGTCCATTTTATTTTGACCTGCCCTGTTTTTAGGATATGGTGTTTGTTAACATGCTAAGTCATATTCAAATTGAAGTGCATTTTTATTTGATAGGGCGCGCCATTTTGGCAATTTGTCATAAATATGGTCTCCAGTCTGTAGGCTACAGAAAAAACACATAGGCTACTACTCTTTCTACCATAGGATACATAATTTATGTTGCCGCAGCACTGCGTCTCTCCAACAGCACCCTAGAGAGGCACGCTGGGCACGGACAAGATAAATATTTTGCGTCCCTTGCCTTGATGACAGCTTTGCACTCTCTTGGCATTCTCTCAACCAGCTTCACCTGGAATGCTTTTCCAACAGTCTTGAAGGAGTTCCCACATATGCTGAGCACTTGTTGGCTGCTTTTCCTTCACTCTGCCATCCGACTCATCCCAAACTATCTCAATTGGGTTGAGGTCAGGGGATTGTGGAGGCCAGATGGGATGGCGTATCGCTGCAGAATGCTGTGGTAGCCATGCTGGTTAAGTGTGCCTTGAATTCTAAATAAATCACAGACAGTGTCACCAGCAAAGCACCCCCACACCATAACACCTCCTCCTCCATGCTTTACGGTGGGAACTACTCATGCAGAGATCATACGTTCACCCACACCGCGGTTTGAACCAAAAATCTCAAATTTGGACTCCAGACCAAAGGACACATTTCCACCGGTCAAATGTCCATTGCTTGTGTTTCTTGCAGGTAGCTTAGTGGTTAAGAGCGTTGTGCCAGTAACCGAAAGGTCGCTGGTTCTAATCCCCGAGCCGACTAGGTGAAAAATCTGTCGATGTGCCCTTGAGCAAGGCACTTAACCCTTATTGCTCCTGTAAGTCGCTCTGGATAAGAGCGTCTGCTAAATGACTGAAATCTAAAATCTAAAATCTAAATCTTGGCCCAAGCAGGTTTCTTCTACTTATTGGTGTCCTTTAGTAGTGGTTTCTTTGCAGCAATTCGACCATGAAGGCCTGATTCACACAGTCCCCTCTGAATAGTTGATGTTGAGATGTGTCCGTTACTTGAACTCTGTGAATAATTTATTTGGGCTGCAATGTCTGAGGCTGGTAACTCTAATGAACTTATCCTCTGCAGCAGAGGTAACTCTGGGTCTTCCATTCCTGTGGCGGTCCTCATGAGAGCCAGTTTCATCATAGCGCTTGATGGTTTTTGCGACTGCACTTGAAGAAACTTTAAAAGTTCTTGAAATGTTCCGTATTGACTGACCTTCACGTCTTAAAGTAATGATGGACTGTTGTTTCTCTTTGCTTATTTCAGCTGTTCTTGCCATAATATGGACTTGGTATTTTACCAAATAGGGCTATCTTCTGTATACCCCTGTACCTTGTCACAACACAACTGATTGGCTCAAATGCATTAAGAAGGAAATAAATTCCACAAATTAACTTTTAAGAAGGCACACCTGTTAATTGAAATGCATTCCAGGTGACTACTTCATGAAGCTGGTTGACAGAATGCCAAGAGTGTGCAAAGCTGTCATCAAGGCAAAGGGTGGCTATTTGAAGAATCTCAAATATGAAATATACTTTGATTTGTTTAACACTTTTTCTTGGTTACTACATGATTCCATATGTGTTATTTCATAGTTTTGATGTCTTCGCTATTATTCTACAATGTAAAAAAATAAAAAGAAAGAAAGAAAAACCCTTGAATGAGTAGGTGTGTCCAAACTTTTGACTGGTAGTGTAGAAGATCCATTATTTCCTTAGAGCAAAGATTTCATTAGTAAACAAGAAGCAGCAAGTTCAGATGGCCTTGCTCCTCAAATAAATTGATCAGATTAAAGACAATTGTATTACTGACAGCTTCTGGAATCTTTATGACTGATGTATAACTGTGTGTTGTTTGCTCTCTTGGGACAGATCGTTTTCGGAAATAACTCAAAGGTTGCACAAGGGTGAGATGTTTAGAGTGATACGGTATACCCTATCACCCTGTGACTGTGTGTGTGTGTGTGTGTGTGTCTTACTGTATCCAGCATCTGCAGTACTTTGTCCTGTTCACAGGAGTCCAGGCCGTCTATGATGACAGTAAGACGCGTCTGGTTCTGAGTGAAGCCATCGATGGTCTTAGCCATCCTCGCCATCAGCTCCACCTCATTCTTTAACACCTGAGGAGGGAGGAGAGAGAGGTACAGCGAGATATAGAGATATATATAGAGAGACAGAGGGGGCGGGGGGATGAGACAGGTAGCAGGTATGTGTGGATGTTTGTTTTTGTGTGTGCATGCATGTGTGGCTGTTTGCAGTGCACCCTACCTTCATGAAGCCCTCGCTCTTGAGCTTGTGCATCTTGTTGGCGGCGCTGTGCAGCCTCTTCCTCTGGGAGTTGAGCACCGAGTCGGCCACCTGCCACCAGGTCCGGCAGTTGAGCACCAGCGCCAGGCCCACCACACTGGCCATGGCGATCAGCACGGCATTCACCGTCTGGTTGGCAACGTCCACCTTTATGCATTTTGAAATTGTCTTATTCATTCAACATTGGTGTTTTGTATCATAACAGCAGCAAAGTAATTCAGACTTTTTAATCCCATCTGTTTCAGAACCTGTAATAATGCTAAAAGACCAATAAGCAAGACTAATAAACGAAACCTTGAAGACGGCGAGGAGGGCCATGCCGGTGATCAGGCAGCCCAGGATGAAGACGAAGATGACGAAGGAGGGAACGCAGCATGTCTTCTTCCACTTCTTCTTCCCTATAATACAATCCATTTTTAATGACTATCAGAACAGAAATGTGTCTTTTTGCTGCCTATGATCAATTTATCATGAAACATAGAAAACAGTAGGCATAAAGTATTCAGTGGGCATACAAATATTTTTGAAACAGGAGGTAGGCTACTAACTAAGCTTGTTCAATAAGAACATTCATTCTCATTGTCTGTTGGACGTTTGCAACCGTTTGTTCTTAGTTCCTACTGAAAACTGGTTTGTGTATTTACAAATGTAGTGACTGATAGTGACTCAAAGTAGTGCCAATAGTAAAACACATTTGCCCAAGGGGATTCAATAAAGTAAACTGAACTGACTAGTCTGTCCTTACCATGTGATTCCTCCGTCTTGAAGACCCTGAAGAGGCGGCTGGCCATGAAGCCAAACTCCCTCTCACAGGCATCAGACAGGGTGGCTATCATCTCTGCCAGGCTGGTCTCTCCTCCCACACTGGACAGACGGTTGTAGTCCGTGAACAGGAACCTGCAGGGACACAACAGTAGAGGGAGAGGAGTGGACACAAACTACAACTTAGAAAGGCTTTATATGGAATTCATAAAGTCTCCATGAGCACTACATAAATAATTCGTAAATACTTTACAAACCAAGGCATTTAATGAAGTGATATAAAAAAAAGTTAATTACATCCAGGACTGATGTGATAAATACGGCATGTGATTGTAGTGTAGATTTCTGGCTTTGCCAAGAGGGGTTTGGTAGTGATTTTGGGTGGGTGAGGAGGGTTGTGTATACCAGATGGGCAGAGCACAGGTGGTCTGTGTGTGTGTGTGTGTGTGTGTGTGTGTGTGTGTGTGTGTGTGTGTTATACCTGACTGGCAGGGCGCGGGTGGTCTGTGTGTGTGTGTGTGTGTGTGTGTGTGTGTGTGTGTGTGTGTGTGTGTGTGTGTGTGTGTGTGTGTGTGTGTGTGTGTGTGTGTTATACCTGACTGGCAGGGCGCGGGTGGTCTGTGTGTGTGTGTGTGTGTGTGTGTGTGTGTGTGTGTGTTATACCTGACTGGCAGGGCGCGGGTGGTCTGTTCGGGCAGGTCAGGGGGGTTGACGAACATCAGTTTGAGCAGCAGCTCCAGGTAGCCAATGTGTCGTGCCAGACGGGTACTGATCACCCACGCCCAGTTCCAGTTCTCCCCCTCACGACGACTGCCAAAGTACACCACCACTACACAGAGAGGGAAACAGTTATCTCCTAACTGGATAATTAACAGCCACCACCACTACAGGACAAATGAAGACAGCCAGAGTTTAAAAACTGTTCCTGTGTCATTGAAAGTGTTTGGAAAAGCTAGTCAGTACAGAGAGAGACAGACTGTTAGAATGATCTCTTAACTGGATCATTAACAGTGTTTGGTAAACCAGTCAGTATAGTACATAGGCTATGTGTGTTAATATGGGGCGGCGCACAATTGGCCCAGCGTCGTCCAGGGTATGGGAGGGAATGGCCGGCAGGGATGTAGCTCAGTTGGCGTTTGCAACGCCAGGGTTGTGGGTTCGATTCCCACGGGGGGCCAGTATGAAAAAATTAAAATAAAATAATGTATGCACTCACTACCTGTAAGTCGCTCTGGATAAGAGCGTCTGCGAAATGACTAAAATGTAAAATGTAAAAATTGTAATATACTGTTTATTCAAGCATTAAGTCCAGTAAAAAGTATGAATCCTTTTTCTAATCTCCCTGCTATCCTAACTACATTGTTACCAGTCTTACGATATTGTTACTGGTATAATACTGCCCTCTAGTGTGGCACATGAAAATAACATAATCCTACTCGACTACTGGACTACATAGAAAATGGAGGACAAAATGACAGTCTCACTGAAGAAGACATAGACCAGGGCCAGCAGGCTCAGGGAGACGGCAATGGCCAGCGTGGGGTCGACAGTGAAGCCCAGGACCAGAGCTACAGAACCACACAGCAGCAGGGACAGGAACACCACAAGCCAGGAGAACTGGAACAACGGCTCCACCTGCTGGCCAGCAAATGTCTTCATCTCATCTGGAGAGGGGAAGAAAGGGGGAGAGGAAGAGGGGGTGAATGAGTTCATAAAATAATTTGTTAATATTAACAGCTATCTTATTATTAACATGTATAACATATTGTTAAAGGAGTATTTCACTATTTTACAATAGTGTGCAAAGCTGTCATCAAGGCAAAGGGTGGCTATTTGAAGAATCTCAAATATAAAATATATTTTGATTCGTTTAACACTTTTTTTTGTTACTACATGATTCCATATGTGTTATTTCATAGTTTTGATGTCTTCACTATTATTCTACAATGTAGAAAATAGTAAAAATAAAGAAAAACCCTTGAATGAGTAGGTGTGTCCAAACTTTTGACTGGTACTGTATATATTTATATTTTGAGATCGCAGACCCCACTTTGAGAACCCCTGCTATGAATAATACTCTAATTCTGTTTTAGTTCCATACCCTCCAGTTTCTTGAGCAGGAAGGACTTGCCGCTGCCCCACTGGGCGTACAAGCCCACACAGATGGGTGGCTGCATTGTGGGCTCACTGAGGATGTCTGCCAAGGCACTGCTGTACAGGTCATAACCCAGCATGTCTCCGTCAGACTCAGTAGGGGACAGGTGGCCTTGGATGGGACACAAGACAGATGGAATGAGGTTACTTAAAGCTCTACAATATCTACAATATTTACCGTTGATTTAGTTACAAGTCTACAATATTTATATAAGTAATATTGTCAGAGATAGACCTTATATAACAGAACAGCGGCTAAAATGTGACTCCCAGTTTTATCGACTCCATCACACAGGTAATGTCCCTTATGGTATTCTACTAGATTTTCACTGCCGAAAGTAACTGACTGAGCTTCCGGAGAGTAAGGAAACTCACGGGCTCCAAAGATCTGGGTGAGGATGCTCTTCTGGTGGCTGCAGTCGATATTGTAGGGCGTCTCGCCGGCCTTGTTGGGCCGGTACAGCAGGCGGCCATCTTTAGGGTTACGGAGGAGGAGCTCCGCCAGCCTGCGGCTCCGCCCACGTATGGCGATGTGGAGAGGGGTGTCGCCTCTCTAGTGGGAGACAAGTAGGATCAGACTTTATGTCTATATAACTTGAGTCTTTTTTACGTTCTGTATGCCATGTATATGGTTTATTATACATTACAAATGGGCATAGATAGATTATTGTACAGGTCGTTCGGATGCCAGGTTTAATAAAGGTTAAATGGCAAAATATGTTGTACCTTATCCACAGCTGACACCTTGGCTCCTTTGTCCAGCAGAAGCTCCACTATGTCAATATTCCTCATCTTAGTGGCCTTGATCAGAGGGCTCTCTGAATCCTGAGACAAGGCAACACATGATCATGGTGACTACAGTAGGTGGCTGTGTATGTGTCTGGGTTGTCACATAGTGAAATATGGTTATGGTTATTGTTTTTGTTGTTGCCTCTTACCTTGGTGCAGGTCTCTGTGTCTGGGTTGCACTGGAGGATATCTCTCACCATGGTGGCATTGCCTTTCTCCACGGCCCAGTACAGGGCTGTCTTGTTATCCTGCAAGAGGTCAAAATGTATTGTTGTAAGGCAGTTGAGGTGAATTGCATGTACTTTCTTCTATCATGTACTTTCTTCTATAATGTAGTGCTGTATGTCGCCGTCCCAAATGGCACCCTATCCCCTAAATAGTGCACTACTGTTGACCAGATCCCCTATGGGCCCTGGTCAACAGTAGTCCACTATATAGGGCAGCCTTTCTTTAAGTATGGGTTTGGGTCGCGGACCTGTTAATGGTGGGTTGAGACGTGTCAGAGTAAATGTACAGTGGGGGAAAAAAGTATTTAGTCAGCCACCAATTGTGCACGTTCTCCCACTTAAAAAGATGAGAGAGGCCTGTAATTTTCATCATAGGTACAACTCAACTATGACAGACAAATTGAGAAAAAAAAATCCTGAAAATCACATTGTAGGATTTTTAATGAATTTATTTGCAAATGATGGTGGAAAATAAGTATTTGGTCACCTACAAACAAGCACGATGTCTGGCTCTCACAGACCTGTAACTTCTTCTGTAAGAGGCTCCTCTGTCCTCCACTCGTTACCTGTATTAATGGCACCTGTTTGAACTTGTTATCAGTATAAAAGACACCTGTCCACAACCTCAAACAGTCACACTCCAAACTCCACTATGGCCAAGACCAAAGAGCTGTCAAAGGACACCAGAAACAAAATTGTAGACCTGCACCAGGCTGGGAAGACTGAATCTGCAATAGGTAAGCAGCTTGGTTTGAAGAAATCAACTGTGGGAGCAATTATTAGGAAATGGAAGACATACAAGACCACTGATAATCTCCCTCGATCTGGGGCTCCACGCAAGATCTCACCCCGTGGGGTCAAAATGATCACAAGAACGGTGAGCTAAAATCCCAGACCATACGGGGGGACCTAGTGAATGACCTGCAGAGAGCTGGGACCAAAGTAACAAAGCCTACCATCAGTAACACACTACGCCGCCAGGGACTCAAATCCTGCAGTGCCAGACGTGTCCCCTGCTTAAGCCAGTACATGTCCAGGCCCGTCTGAAGTTTGCTAGAGTGCATTTGGATGATCCAGAAGAGGATTGGGAGAATGTCATATGGTCAGATGAAACCAAAATATAACTTTTTGGTAAAAACTTAACTCGTCGTGTTTGGAGGACAAAGAATGCTGAGTTGCATCCAAAGAACACCATACCTACTGTGAAGCATGGGGGTGGAAACATCATGCTTTGGGGCTGTTTTTCTGCAAAGGGACCAGGACGACTGATCCGTGTAAAGGAAAGAATGAATGGGACCATGTATCGTGAGATTTTGAGTGAAAACCTCCTTCCATCTGGATAAGAGCGTCTGCTAAATGACTAAAAATGTTTAAAAAATGAAACGTGGCTGGATCTTTCAGCATGACAATGATCCCAAACACACTGCCCGGGCAACGAAGGAGTGGCTTCGTAAGAAGCATTTCAAGGTCATGGAGTGGCCTAGCCAGTCTCCAGATCTCAACCCCATAGAAAATCTTTGGAGGGAGTTGAAAGTCTGTGTTGCCCAGCGACAGCCCCAAAACATCACTGCTCTAGAGGAGATCTGCATGGAGGAATGGGCCAACATACCAGCAACAGTGTGTGAAAACCTTGTGAAGACTTACAGAAAACGTTTGACCTGTGTCATTGCCAACAAAGGGTATATAACAAAGTATTGAGAAACTTTTGTTATTGACCAAATACTTATTTTCCACCATAATTTGCAAATAAATTCATTAAAAATCCTACAATGTGATTTTCAGGATTTTTTTTCTCAATTTGTCTGTCATAGTTGAGGTGTACCTATGATGAAAATTACAGGCCTCTCTCATCTTTTTAAGTGGGAGAACTTGCACAATTGGTGGCTGACTAAATACTTTTTTTCCCCACTGTATAATAATTTTTTTATACTGCAACTGTGCTCTCTGTTCAGTGCGCTTTCTGCTTTGCAGCGGTGTCTGGTCAGTTTGGCAGCAGCGCAAGTGGGAGGGAGATGTGCGTATGCTTCGTGGTTTACCGGGTCTTTTCTCTGCAGTTTTCTTGACAATCACTCCGTGACCCACATGCTGCAGCGCTGTCATTCAGCACAAGATGATGTGCTGTCAGCCACTAACTTGTCATTCCCACTCGCCATCACTCACCACTGTCATCGAATGGACTCAAGCTAGCCACAACTTCTGACTAAGCTCAATCGTCATGAAACGCAAATACAGCAATGAGTTTCTCTCTCTTGGTTTCACACAAACTTTGAGAAATAACGAGGAGCGCCCACAATGTGTTTTGTGCGGGGAAGTGCTTAGTAATGAGTCGCTCAAAACGAACACATTAAAACGACACGTCCTAACCTAACAACCCAGGGAGTTCCTTCAGAACAGGGCAGAATGCTTCAGGAAACAGTGTTTCGACATTGGAAGAGTAAGTCAGCTAGCAAGGCAATGTTGTCATTTTATAACAGGTGATGATTATTATCTCTGATAGTAGTCGATGTGAGTTTCTCTTTCAAACAATCCCCTTGTACACAGCTAATAGCTAGCTAGCTAACGTTAACGTTAGCCAAAGCAAGGTAGCTAGCTACTGATAGTGCAACCCTAAGTAACAGTACAGATGATAAATTATCAGGTCTACCGTACATCTTACTGTAGAAATGACTGTTGAAAACAAGTCTAGGTTGGAACTGTTGCTGTTAAAACTGAACTGGAATAAACTGATTGAAGCAAGATGCTTTTTGAGGCAAACACACTCACACAGTTCTGGGTTGCTCATCTACAGCAGGAAGCGGTCTCCTGCCTGAATGAGAAAGCAGTAGATATTCTGATCCAGCTTGGCACCACATACCTATGCAAGTCAGGGTACTCAACTCTGGCATATTTAAAAAACAAGTACAGAAACAGACTCAATGCTGAGCATAACCTCTGGGTTGCACTGTCAAAAACTGAGCCCAGAATAGACCTGCTTGTTGAAAACTTCAACCAGCCACACACCTCTCATTAGGACTGTGTGTGTTTGTGTGTGTGCGTGTGTGTGTTTGTGTGTGTGTTTTCTGGTCTACTGTATGATGTGATCAATCAGTTTATTCCAGTTCAGAATTATAATGATTTCTTGTATTTTAACAGCAACAGTTCCAATCGAGACAGATATGTAAGAGTGTTTTTAATGGGGGGAAATAAACATGAATAGCTATTTATTATATTTTTATTTGTTTTTGTCTATATTGCATTTATTTGAGGCATAAGCGCAATGAAATGTACCAATATGTACGTATAGTCACATGTTTTCATAAGCTTGGGTACCAGGAAAACACAGAATTTCTAATTTGGGACCCAGGCTGAATAAGTTTAAGAACCCCTGATATAGGGTATAGAGTTCAATTTGGGATGCACGGTATGTGTCTGATCTGAAGTAGCCAGGTGTCAGACTCCTTACCTGTCCTCTGATGTCGATGTCAGCGTATTTGTGCAGCAGAGCCTTCACTATCTCCACATGGCCTCCTCTCACTGCTCCGATAAGCACTGTGTCTCCACTCTGCAAAACAAACACACACACACAATAGGTCATAGGTCAGCATACAGCATATACATTACATCCACATCTCAATACAGCACCTATAATACAAAGTATGTGTCTGTGTGTGTGCTCCTTTGCCCACCCTGTCTGGTATGTTGACGTAGGTGCCAGCGTCCAGCAGGTCCTGTACTATCTCAGTGTAGCCCTCCTTGGCAGCGATCATCAGGGCTGTGTTGCCATCCTTGTCCGTCATGTTCACGTTAGGGTTCCTCTTCAGAAGCTCCTTCACCACCTCAGTGAAACCTCCCTTCACTGCCACGATCAGAGCTGTCATCGAGTTCTACAGGGGGTGGGACGGAGAGAGGGAGGGAGGGAAGGAAGGAGGGAGAGGAGATATGCAGGGAGGGAGGGAGAGAAACAGAACAAAGGGAGAAAGGAGAGACAGAGAGAAAGACAGGAAAGAATGAGGAGAGGCGTAGAGAGAGCTGTGTGATGATATTAAATCCAAATAACTACGCTTGATGTACAAAGCCTTTCTCTCTGACTTTAAACAGATGATAGGGCCTCCCGAGTGGTGCAGCGGTCTAAGGCACTGCAGTGCTTGAGGCATCACTACAGATCCGGGTTCAATCCCAGGCTGTGTCGCAGCCGGCTGTGACCGGGAGACCCATGAGGCGACGCACAATTGGCCCATCGTCATCCGGGTTAGGGGAGGGTTTGGCCGGCCGGGATGTCCATGTCCCATCGCGCTCTAGCGACTCCTGTGGCGGGCCGGGCGCATGCACACTGACACGGTCGCCAGTTGTACGGTGTTTCCTCCGACACATTGGTGCGGCTGGCTTCCGGGTTAAGCGAGCAGTGTGTCAAGAAGCAGTGCGGCTTGGCGGGGTCGTGTTTCGGAGGACGCATGGCTCTTGACCTTCGCCTCTCCCGAGTCCGTATGGAAGTTGCAGTGATGGGACAAGACCGTAACTACCAATTGGATATCCCGAAAAAAATAAACAGATGAACAGTGAGAGGTGTAGACCGCAGAACTAGAATACCGGTATGTATTAGAATGTCTGTTCATTAGAATGTTATTCTATTTCTATGGTGTAGACTGCAGACATACCGCCCCCTCCTGGTCGACATCGGCTCCGTTCTCCAGCAGGTGCATCACACAGTCAAAATGGCCCTTCCTGGCTGCCCAGATCAGAGGGGTAGTGCCGTACTGAGAGAGGGAAAGACACACACGGTTATCACAGGGTTATCCATACTGGCACAGGTCACTATTTCTGGCCAAACTGGGGCACCACTAACCCAAAGGCTGGCATTGCCCAGCCATGCTGCCCAATCTGTTGTCTCACCTTGTCAGAGCAGTTGACCTTGGCTCCATTCTCCAGCAGGACCTGGACGATTTCAGCATGACCTCTGCCTGCTGCCCAGATGATGGGGTAAACACTGTATTGCTGATGGCAGAGAGAGAGAGAGAGAGAGAGAGAGAGAGAGAGAGAGAGAGAGAGAGAGAGAGAGAGAGAGAGAGAGAGAGAGAGAGAGAGACAGAGAGAGAGAGTGAGACAGAGAGAGAGAGAGACAGAGAGAGAGAGAGAGAGAGAGAGAGAGAGAGAGAGAGAGAGAGAGACAGAAAGAGAGAGAGAGAGAGAGACAGAGAGAGAGAGAGAGAGAGAGAGAGAGAGAGAGAGAGAGAGAGAGAGAGACAGAGAGAGAAACGGAGAGAGAGAGAGAGAGAGAGAGAGAGAGAGAGAGAGAGAGAGAGAGAGAGAGAGAGAGAGAGAGAGAGAGAGAGAGAGATATGTGTATAATACATTGGGAGTAGCCATGAATTAAAGGCCGCCCACAGGAGGGAATGCAGTCCCTAGGTGTGGTTGTTTCCAGGAGCATGGGGGTAATGGAGTCTGATACGTTGGAAGTTGCGGGAAACAATATGGACGCCTGCCTCCTGGGCTCCACCACCTCCAGTGCCTTTTGTTACTGTTGTGTTATTTGGTATGATTTATATTCTTTATTGAGGAAAAATGTAGTTACTACGACTGTGATTGTCTCACCTAGCTATCTTAAGATGAATGCATTTTACATTTTAGTCATTTTAAGCAGACAGTAGTTTGTGCATACATTTTCATACAGGTCCCCCGTGGGAATCGAACCCGCAGCAAGCGTCATACTCTACCAACTGAGCCACACGGGACCACTAACAGTAAGTTGCTCTGGAGAAGAGCATCTGCTAAATGACTCAAATGTAAAATGTCTGAGACGGGTCATGATGACTGCTCACCTGTCCAGTAGTGTTGGGGTTGGCTCCTTGGTCAAGGAGAACCTTGGTTACCTCCACACGGCCCTTGTAGGCAGTCCACATCAGGGCCGTCCAGCCTCCCTGCAGAACACCAAACACACAACCTCAATTACTGTACAAAAACATTATCCTGCACACATTACAGTACCTTTAGGGCTTTGCATGCAAAAACATTACAAACCTAGCCTGTACAATTGGAAAGCCTGTACATTGAATAGTTCTGTGTTTTCATTGAAAGTACTAACTGAAGCGGACTGAACAAGCATACAAGTTCATACAATCACCAACACATTACAGTTATTACTGATTGTGGCCAGTTGAACTGATTGAGCGTCTCACCATGTCTCTGTGTTCTATGTAAGCACTGCTGTCTAGCAGCTCCTTCACCACATCTACATGGCCCTCCTTAGCAGCACAGATCAGGGCAGACCAGCAGTCCTGAGGGAAGGAGAATACCACATCACGTTATACCGGTCACCATGGAAACAGGGAGACGACCGTGACTACCGTTACCATGGAGACCTCAGGCAGAGTTCACAATGATTGGCACATTCCCAATGATTGTAATACTGAACTGAAGGTATTCGTGTCGGCCTTGAAATGAACGTGTGTATGTGCTCTCCTACTCACCACATCGTCCAGGTTAACATTGGCTCCTCTCCTGATGAGCTCCTGTACAATCTCAATACTGCCCTGCTCTGAAGCCAGCATCAAGGGCGTCTGCCCATTCTGGTAGGGAGGGGACAAAGGCAAGCAATTAGAAAGACCTAACACAATGAATTCTCTTTCTTTATACAGTAATAGACCAAATCTTCATTAGACTCTACCTTTTTAGACTGTGTTTCCCAACTGCCACCCTATTCTGTATATAGGGCACTACTTTTGAGCAGGACCCATAGAGCTCTGGTCAAAAGTAGCACACTATAAGGTGGTAGGGTGCCATTTAGGACACAGCCTAAACTCAGCAAAAAAAATAAACATCCCTTTTTCAGGACCGTGTCTTTCAAAGATAATTAGTAAAAATCCAAATAACTTCACAGATCTTCATTGTAAAGGGTTTAAACACTGTTTCCCATGCTTGTTCAATGAACCAATAACAATGAATGAACATGCACCTGTGGAACGGTCGTTAAGACACTAACAGTAGAAAGAGGCCTTTCTATTGACTCTGAAAAACACCAAAAGAAAGATGCCCAGGGTCCCTGCTCATCTGTGTGAATGTGCCTTAGGCATGCTGCAAGGAGGCATGATGTGGCCAGGGCAATAAATTGCAATGTCCGTACTGTGAGACGCCTAAGACAGCGCTACAGGGAGACAGGACGGACAGCTGATCGTCCTCGCAGTGGCAGACCACGTGTAACAACACCTGCACAGGATCGGTACATCCGAACGTCACATCTGCGGGACAGGTACAGGATGGCAATAACAACTGCCCGAGTTACACCAGCAACGCCCAATCCCTCCATCAGTGCTCAGACTGTCCACAATAGGCTGAGAGAGACTGGACTGAGGGCTTGTAGGCCTGTTGTAAGGCAGGTCCTCACCAGACATCACCGGCAACAACGTCGCCTATGGGCACAAACCCACCGTCGCTGGACCAGACAGGACTGGCAAAAGTTGCTCTTCACTGACGAGTCGCGGTTTTGTCTCACAAGGGGTGATGGTCGGATTCGCGTTTATTGTCGAAGGAATGAGCGTTACACCGAGGCCTGTACTCTGGAGCGGGATCGATTTGCAGGTGGAGGGTCTGTCATGGTCTGGGGCGGTGTGTCACAGCATCATCGGACTGAGCTTATTGTCATTGCAGGCAATCTCAATGCTGTGCGTTACAGGGAAGACATCCTCCTCCCTCATGTGGTACCCTTCCTGCAGGCTCATCCTTAAATGACCCTCCAGCATGACAATGCCACCAGCCATACTGCTAGTTCTGTGCGTGATTTCCTGCAAGACAGGAATGTCAGTGTTCTGCCATGGCCAGCGAAGAGCCCGGATCTCAATCCCATTGAGCACGTCTGGGACCTGTTGGTTCGGAGAGTGAGGGCTAGGGCCATTCCCCCCAGAAATGTCCAGGAACTTGCAGGTGCCTTCGTGGAAGAGTGGGGTAACATCTAACAGCAAGAACTGGCAAATCTGGTGCAGTCCATGAGGAGGAGATGCACTGCAGTACTTAAAACAGCTGGTGGCCACACCAGATACTGACTGTTTCTTTAGATTTTGACCCACCCTTTGTTCAGGGACACATTATTCCATTTCTGTTAGTCACAAGTCTGTGGAACTTGTTCAGTTTATGTCTCAGTTGTTGAATCTTGTTATGTTCATACAAATATTTACACATGTTAAGTATGCTGAAAATAAACGCAGTTGACAGTGAGAGGACGTTTCTTTTTTTGCTGAGTTTATAGATTAGTAGACCTGTAGGCCTGTTAGATAGTATGAGGATACTCACGTCACTTCTGCCGTCCACCTCCTTGAACTTGTCCAGGTGGGCCTTGAGTGCTGCCAGGTTCTCCTCCTCCACGTAGCTGAAGAGGTTCTGGATTGCCAGAGTGGTCATCTTGATGGAGGTGGTGGTGTCCATGGCTGCAGCTACTTCTCCTCACCACCACTGCACCTGCATGGTGAGAGATCATAGAAATAGAATGCTTCACTCCAATGCGTACACACAAAATGGCTGCCAAACCACCCATTATGGCATAATTGACTTGGATGGGAACCCCCGTTCTACTCATTCTAGTTGTGTGGGAGAAAGACAGGATACTAGTCATGGGAAGCTAACAAAAATGTAATAAACACAATAGATAGCCTAGCTCCAATAACAGCACCGCACATGCTTTTCCCCTCACTTGTTATAGGCTACCTTTCATTTATAAAAGGCTAGCCTATATCTACAGTTTTATATAAAAAGCAGTGTGAAACAGTGAGTGGGTGGTGACCATAGAAACAGAATGAATAGAACGTGCTTGGAACCGCTGACCATGGGGAGCTCCATTCTATTCATTATAATTCTATGGTGGGTGGTGACTGTGTGAGATGGAGATGTAACAGAGCACATAGCCTTGTTATTTGACCCTGGCAGCCAGCCAGTGGGTCAACTCACTCCAGTGCTACCTGGCCCAGGCCTAGGCCTAGCTATCTCCTGACAGATGCAAGCAATTTCACACTCAGAGAATCAAGGCCACTCACTCACTACTTTGGTGACAGGATTTTTACCCAGGCAGTCACAGCAGGAAGAGTTGAAAGAGATGTTTACTTGGTTTATTCAAGTTCTCCTGGCTGCTATCATCATCTGCCATGCATTTATTTTCTCACTCAGAGAATAGCCTCTGCTTGGCAATGCACACAGTCTTCTTCCTATTTTAGCGGCACACAAAATGGCAGCTAGTCTAATTTGGTTTTTAGTCTTCTCAAAGCATGTGCTGTTATTAGTGCTAGGCTGTATAACGTGTTATTACAATGTTATTATCCATTCGTTTTTGGCATAGAAACAAATACATATATATATATAGTAGCATGTCATACTAGACATTCACTGGTAACACACCAATGGAATAGAAAATATTACAACCCAAAAATATATCAATGAAAACCAATGTCCACAACTTACCTACCCTATTGACAGGCTCTTTGGGGAAGATTATAGGCTAGGTAGGCAGCAGGCCTAAGTGATTTATTTTCCTGGCCTAACCATTAACACAAGTTGTATTAATCATCATCCATAATTAGGGCTGTGATGGTCATCGAATTCTGGATGACGGTAATTGTCCAGCCAAATGACCGCGGTCTCCGTAATAACCGTTCGAATAGCGGTCACCTCTCCTCCGCTCCTGACTGCAGTCATGTCTAGATGGGTACAGCTTATATCAAATGTTTGCATTTTAGCTAACCCTAACCCTTCTCCTAACCTTGACCTAATTCTCCTAACCTACAACGTTAATTATCCTAACCTGCTACGAAAAGTCAATTTTGACATTAGCTGTATCCCATCCAGACAAAACCCCTGACTGCATGTGCTGCCATAGCTACAACACCTTGCTTGTTTCAGCAAGGAGCAACAACATTTCATGTTGTTAAGAGTCCATGTTACCGCAGAAACCGACTCAACCGCATTAATGCCAAGCCGTCCCATCTTCGGTCAGTATTATTATTATTCTTTTAAGGTTATTTTATTTTCATGATGGTCTTGTCCATAACCGTCGTTACATGGTTATTCGGTAATTGTGCCAGCCCTATCCATAATGTAATCTCTCCATAAAACTGGTCAGTTTTATTACAGTAACTATATTCCTATCCAACACAATAGAGGCAAATACAGAAAATTTTGCCAGCCAAGCCTACAGTGTAACCTTAACACGCGTGGCAGGACGCACTTAATCAAGGCTCAAAAACAAACCCATTCTGTATGACATGAAACAATGACTAGCTTAACCAGCCTGGCCCTGCTGGCAGGCTGACAGCCAGTAAAAAAGCATTCCTTCAATCACCAAAGAGAGAGCACAGCACACACCTTCCAGCATTCCACCACACAACACCCACTGCCTGTTGCAGCAACAGTAACACAACAGCTGGAAGCAGCAACAAAATGGAGGCAAGGCAGCCAGCAAAACATCGAAACACATCACCGTGTGCTGCACTGCTGCCAATACCATTAACCTGTCGGCTGTCGCAAACAGACAGAGGACAAGGCGCAATTATTACACTTTTACAACCGTGCAATCTTACCTATGGGAAAAATAGGCCTACTGTTCTCTATGTGGGTTGTTTTTTGCTACTGTCATTTCACTCTGTAGCTTTTGCCTCCACATACACCGGCAAGACCTATTGACTAGGCTATTCTCCCTGGCTGTGGCTGCTGATATTGAATTATGTATGAGGATGAGGTACCACCCAGCCTCTCTGGCACATGCTCAGAGGTCATGGAACAGTGGAGCAACCAGGCCCAATATAGGCCAGCAGCACCACTGACCTAGAGACTATAATATAAATCAATTAAATGTATTTTATAAAGCCCTTATTACATCAGCAGTTGGTAACTTCAATACTCTGATGTAGGCCTAGCTGTGAGGATGGTTTGAACCGTTAAGACCTTCCTGTCTATCTGTGGTATACAACGAATAGCCTATAGCCCTAGATGGAATATGTAAGACATAGTACAGTATCAGTGGTATGCAGAGGATCAGGGTTTACGTTAACGCAGAATTCAGCTTTTTTTCGAGCAAAAAAAAAGATTAAATGCATAAGAAATATCTTGCTTCACTTCTCAACTTGGATGAGAACATGAACGGGTATTCTATCAGCAGAGCCCTCTGACTGATGGGTAGCTACTTTTCTCTGGTAAAATGGATGATTAACTTAAACCATTAGGAAATGTAGCTGCCTACAATCTTTCTATGATTAAAAAAAAGACCTTGCTTTTTCATTGAAAGCTAATTTACTTGTGTGGCTGCTAGCCAATTTGCGTTGCACTTATGATGTCATCTGATGAAAATTAAGCTATTTTCTGCCGAATGTATTTTATGTGAAGTAAAAATATAGTTGCATACCCCTGATCACTCTATGGATAAAAAAAAAAACACTGTTGACCTTTAATATAAAATACAGGTGAAATGGTTTTCACTTTATTGTTTTTTTGACCAATCAGTTCAGCTCATAAAAAAATCTGATGTTAAAAGATCTGATGTGATTGGTCAAATGACCAATTAGTCGAAAAAAGATCAGAATTGGGTTGCCTGTGTGAACGCAGCCAGGCTATAAATATGAATATTGAATGTTGAAACTAATGCAGTGTCTCTGTATGTTGAGACTAGGCTCTATCTATTTATGTTTTGTGCTTCTCTGTCAGAAAGCAAAAGTACTGCAAAGTAAACATAGAGAAATTACATATAAGCTTGGTTGGTACCTCAAAATAACTTAAAATAATAATGCAACGTTTTGAAATGAGAGATTTACGTCAAAATTATGCATAGTTTATGTGCATACTATGTGTGACACCACTTGTTGTTTTGATACGATTCATCAGGCTACTAAACTCATCATCATCATCATCATCAGGATGTATAAAAAATGACTCGTTCGATCGACCAATAGTGGCTAGCTAATTTCAATATCCAACAACATTTAGATCTACCGTATCTAGCAGCTAGCTATTTATACCTATCGAATGTTAGCTACCTAAACCATCGAATGGTAGCTTAGAGCGCGAGATATCACATCTTCTGAAAGAAAATAAATAGCTAGCTTTTCGTTCCTGACTGCGACCATTATTGATTGCTGTATTTTGAATAAATATCAATGACCATAATTAGTTGATAACATTTATTTGATAGCGAATATGACATTTGCTAGACGGCCAGATCTCAGACAAGAGAACATTCTGACCGGCTCGAGCTGTCAATCAAACGGCATCGATCAAAGGAAGACGCATTTTGATGCTCATATGTGAGAAATTGAGATTCTCAGTCACATACCTCTGGATAAAAACGAATATAAATGTTCCACACTTCGGTGTAGTCGTCTCAATCCTCGATTTATATGCGTGTAAAGGCTCACAGGCTATTTATTCCCCATCCTCGACAACAGCCATTTTAGTGGACCAGAAAAATTCAGCACGTCAGTGTGGTTTCCTCACTGTTCGTCAACTCATCGTCCCCGCCTACAAACTGTGACGTATGGGAGCTATGAGAAGAAAATGCTGGGGAGGTGCGGGGTCGCTACTGTACAAACTGAATTAGCCATTTACTTAAACTGCAACGTCAAGAATTATCATATTTTATTACCTGACTAGGAAATATTTAATATTATGTCAAAGCTTTTTATTTGTGCTGTGGATGTGTTACACATTTCAAGTTATTGGTCTCATAAATTCCCTTTTTTGGTTTCACATTCATTCTCGATCCTAATTTACAAAGGAGCTGCCGTTTTGTTGGGAGGAAAATAACACGTTTTACCAGGCTGACTAATTAATGGTTATTATTTTATGTTGGGTCGAAGTCCAACATTTTATGTGGAGAGTAAAGGGCATGTGCTGAGCTGTAATGCTGCTATAGCCTGGGTAGCAGTTAGCCTAGGTATCCGCTAGATGGCAGCATTAATCAATGGTCTCTGAAGGCAGTGTATAGGTTTATGCACCTGGCAGAAATATTCAATAGCTTCTGATAATCTACACTGACTATGGCTAGGTTTCCATCCAATTGGCGACAGATTTTCATGCAAATATTCTAGAATCTACGGAAATCCAGTTCAGAGAGGGCATATGAATACAATTTAAATGTCCCTTGTTATGTCGAGATCACAATTTTGTTAAGTTGCGTCAATTCAAATCTGGTATAGGAACAAAAAGAGGTCAATACACGTCTTCTAAAATAGACTAGTATTTTAATTAATGCAAACACTTGAATGGTAAATATGATGTTCGTATATACGGGCCCACTGAAAAACCACGCAGGGCAGTCAGAGAACTGAGCTTTTGTTATAAATTCTTCTTTAAATACTCTGACAGAGATAGTTCCCGCTCCCTGCTGGGCCTGTCAGAGTAGAGGCTGGGTGTGGTTTAAACTTACCCAACCTATCGATGGCGCACAGGCTGGTCCCATCCCCTTGGGGGCCAAACACGAATATAATGGGATTTTATAATCCCAATTTGCTTATTGACATGTACCCCACCCATTGGCTACGTCCCTAACCCTTATTTTGAATCTGACAGTCTGCCCTTCTCTGACTCCCATTTTGTAGGCCACTTGTCTTTGACGGTCAGTATGTCGGGTCGCTTCTCTTCTCTTTTACTTCTTAACAATGGTAAGGGCATAGCACAATTGGTGGTGGATCTTGACATATCAAGACCATGGCAGAGACTATGATGCAACTCAAGTTATCCATATTCCCAAAAACCGCCAACCCTCTCCTGTCCTCAGTCTTTCTGCTTGGTACCACCCCATACTTACACCCTGAGAACACACTACAGTGATGATAGGTCGGGGTAGGAGATCTTCGTTAACAGAGGTGATCCCCAGACCCTATTGGTCCAGTTCTTCTCTCTAACTCTGCATGTGTTCTTACCTTTTTGCAGTGGGTAACGTGGACCCAGGTTGCTCTTTCTGCTATTCTAATGGCAAAGGCAGTGACCAATATAACCTGATAGGGCCCTTCCCAACAGGCCTGCTTCCAGTTTTTCTTCTTTAGGGACTGGATGCTCACCAGTCACCTGGTTAGGTAGAGTGGGTCACCTTCTCCTTTAGTTCACCTGTGGGGCACAAAACCTCTGACATACGGGTGTGGTTAATAAACTATCTTCACATGTGTTCAGCTCTCAATTTCTATTTCTGACTGCATTCTCTTTCTAGACTGTATCTACAAAAAATGTTTTAAGTATTTTGTCCTCTCCTTCGTATATATTTATTATTTAATCCTACCATCTCCTACCATCCCCCTTTTGACACATGTTTTGCCCATGTGTCAATATTACCACCTACCTAAACAATCACTTAGGTAATATTGGTAATTTATCATCCAATTGCCATTCCTTATTTTTACCCCCTAATTTTAACATAACAACCCTTTATAACCATCATACTAGGTGTGTTGTTTTTTATTTGAAAAACCCAATATGAAAAACAACAACCACAAATAGCCAGGCCCCACTTAATTTGGTAGCTCACTTTTATGACCTAAATCAGGATGTCAATCATACGGCCCGCGGGCCAGAACCGGCCCGCCAGATGGTTCAATCCGGCCCGCGAGACGACGTCCACTTTTTTTTTTAAAGGAACAGATATTCCAAATTTGTCCAGCAGAGTTCGCACTGAAATAACGAGAGATCCTGAAATAAACAGCACGTGACAGCAACGCGCCCAGAATGCGCCATCTGCCGATCTTGCCTTATCGTTATTAAGCTCGTTGTCAAAATTACCCACATTACCAAAATGTCTTTGTCAAAAAGGAGAAAAGTTGACACAGAGTGCAGAGTTTTCCAAGAAAAATGGACTGATTCATATTTATTCACAGAAGTGAATGGGAAATCTGTGTGCTTGGTGTGTAATCAGCAAGTTTCAGTGCTCAAGGAATATAATATTCGGCGCCACTATGAGACTCATCATGGTGAAAAATACAACCATTTGCGAGGACAACTGAGAATAGAGAAGATAAATGAATTGTTAGTGGGTCTGAAGAAACAGCAGTCTGTTTTTACCCGTAGCCGAGAGGTCAGTGATGCAGCGGTGAAAGCTAGCTACGTTATTGCTAATGAGATAGCGTTAGGATCCAAGCCATTTTCTGAGGGTGAGTTCGTGAAAACATGCATGCTAAAGGCTGCAGAAATCATGTGCCCTGAAAAGCGACAGGCCTTTGCCAACATTAGCCTAACGAGAAACACTGTCGCAGATAGAATTTCAGATCTCTCGGCAGACTTGGAGAGCCAAATGAATCACAAAGTCAAGTCATTTGTTGCATTTTCGGTTGCAATTGATGAGAGCACTGATATTACAGATGTTGCTCAACTGGCCATATTCATTCGTGGTGTTGATGCGACTTTGACAGTCACCGAGGAGTTCCTTGGGTTGGTACCTATGACGGATACTACAACAGCGGATGACATTATGAGCTCTCTCGTTGGAGCGCTGGACAGAGTCGGAGTGGACTGGTCCCGTGCCGTCAGCCTGGCTACAGATGGTGCGCCATCAATGATTGGGAGAAAAGCAGGCGTTGTGACAAAATTCAGAGATAAAGTACAGGCCGCAAATGGAGGACAAGAGTTTTGGACATTTCACTGTATTTTGCACCAGGAAGCATTGTGTTGCAAATCATTAAAAATGGATCATGTCATGGAGGTGGTTGTCCGCACTGTTAATTACATCCGAGAAAGAGGTTTGAATCACCGTCAGTTTGACAGTCTTCTCAGTGATAAAGACATTACGCATGGCTTGCCATACCACACTGAAGTACGGTGGTTAAGCCGAGGTGCCGTGCTGAAGCGTTTCTTTGAGCTACGAGAGCAAATTGAACAGTTCATGGAGAAAAAAGGCAAACCAGTGAAGGAACTTAAATGCCCAGAATGGGTGCAGGATCTTGCCTTTCTGGTGGATATTACAGAGCACCTGAATAATCTTAACAAAATGTTGCAGGGCCGCAAAAAAGTTGTCACTCAGTATTATGACAGCATACGCGCATTCAAGTTGAAACTGTCACTCTGGGAGACACAACTATCTAGCGGGGACACCACTCATTTCCCTTGTCTAAGAGATGTGCGTGCGACCGGACTTAATGCTGACATGGCTCAATACAAAGACAAGATTACAGGATTGCTGCGGGAGTTTGAGCGACGGTTTCAGGTCTTCGGTGAACTTGAGACAGAATTTGCCGTTTTTTGCTCGCCATTCACAGTCAAGGCTTCTGATCTGCCCGCTGACATCCAACTCGAAATAATTGACTTGCAGTGTGATTCAGGTATGAAGGACAAATTTTCCTCTGTGGGCTTGGACACATTTTATCAGTATCTCTTGCCAGGGTGCCCCAAATTAACAGCCCTGGCTGCAAAGGTTTTATGCATGTTTGGGACTACCTATCTTTGTGAACAGGTTTTCTCTGTAATGAACATCAATAAAACAAAGCTGCGCTCAATGCTAACACACAAGCACTTAAATGACATTATGAAATTGGCTGCTACTCAGGATTTGACACCTGATATTGATGCAATCGTGAAGGCTAAAAGATGCCAAGTTTCAGGAGCAGCCGGTAGGCCGCAGTGAGAGAAAGAGAGGGGAGGGGGTTAAACAGCGAGTAGGTCAAGTCTAATTGTAAGACTTGTAATGCTCTTTAAGAGACGTTTTGCACTCTGAAGAATACAGTTCTGTGAAAAAATAACATTTACTGTGGTAATGTAATATTTAAAGACCATGAACATTGTGATAACGTTCTTCATAGCTCCCACTTTAGTTTGTGCATAGTGTGGTGAGTCAGTTCAGGTGGTCAGAATGTATACTGTACATTAAAATAAGTTAAGTTAATAAGTTAATAAAACAAGTTGTTTTAATCAAAGTGAAATGCCATTTTTTCAGTTCCATAGGCCTATCTGTGAATAAATGTTTTGTGCCTTTGTAGATCCACTGTGATCTGTGAGTTATAATGCACATATGTAGGCTAAATGATAAATTAAGGCATAATATTGAAAAACAAAGGTAAAGATTTGGAGTTGATGTTATTTATAGGTTATTTTGCTATTATTTTACTGGCCCGGCCCCCTTGAGATCAGATTGCGCTGTATGTGGCCCCTGAACCAAAATGAGTTTGACACCCCTGACCTAAATACTGCCTAACTTCACTACTGCTCCCCCTAGCCCTGGGCAACATTCCAATGAGATAAACTAATCTCTTTCTCCATCAGTAATCTAAAGATGGTAGTACACACAAAACATGATACAGATATCCCCAGTCCTAACCCATCAATAATTGTTTGTATCAATCTAATTCCTCATAACTAATCCATAAAACCACTCAAAATTCCTCGAGTATACAATGATTATTTAATTGATTACCCTAAATCTGCTACATGTGATCTCATCTCAAATGATCCATTATCAATTATTTGATCAACCCCCTAGGAAAATCTGTCTCCCCTTCTATTGTTCCTGTCCCCCCTGTAAATGTAATATTTCATTTTTTTGCCAATACAATCACGGTTACATCAAATGTTCCCTCCTTTGGCCATTTAGTTACTATCTTTCTGGTCCTTTTTCTCATTTGTTAGAGATATTACCAATATCTTCACTATTTTCTGGGAACCTTCTCTTCATGATTGCTACTGGTGATCCTGCCATCTCTACTTCTGGTGTGGTTTAATGTCTATATTAGGGTGTACGGTAAATTATTCCTGTTGTCTTTTTCAGCTAAACGTTTTATATCCCTCAGTTAATGGTATTTTCTCCCTAATATATCTTCATACTCTTCTTCTTTCCCTAAATGAGATTTAATCCCTTGCCTTTCCTCTACTATCCTTCTATCATTACTGGATCAATGATAATAACTGTAATAACTATTAATAATAATTGTAATAACTATTTCACATTAAATTGTGCCTTTTTCTGATAATGTTATAATTGTAGCCTATTGCATTACTTTAGTTTAAAATATAAGTTTGTTTATTTAACAAATCTAGAACCCACTATAGGTTGGTGCTATTCCCTCAGCATAATAGCTAAAGCTACTTGCATCCCCTGAAACCCATTGCCCTCTAACGGCAGCCCAAACCTTACTATTCCTGTTTTGGGGTGGGTCATTCCTTCTACCGCTCTGGCCACGTCCTCTGTGTTCATGGCCTGTCTGCTAAATGGCATATTATTATTATTATTACTGTATACATCTAAAGTTGCTGGGGCCCTTTTCATTCAATAGATTAGGTAAGGCTATCAGTGGGTACTAGCCCCCTCCTACTCTCTCTCTCTCTCTCTCTCTCACTGCTTCTTCATGCTCTTCTCCCATATCTATATAGTGCCCTCTGGGAGGTGAAACCGGTCTGTGCATCATTGGTGGAGAGGTTGCTCTACTTCCTTCTTTCCTCTCCTCGCTCAGGTCTCGCATAGTTTGTTCCATTTCCTTCAGCTGTTTCGCGCCTCTTCTTACTTCCTCTTCCATTCTTTTAACTTCCTTTTTTCTTTCTTCTCTCTCTCTGTCCTCTCGTTCCTGATTTTTAAGTTCTGTTTGGGTCAAACCCCCATCAAGCATCAGGCTTCCCCTGTCGCCGTCACCCGTCAGGCTCATACGACTTTCTTCTTCCTGTAACCTGGACATGTTCTCAACCCCGTCTCGTATAGCTCTTGCTGCTTATAGCAGTGCCCCTACCTCCTGTCTCCGATGGCCCAGATCGCAAGCCCTCACCCATTTTTCTCCTTATCTGTCCTTTGTTGATAGTGGACTTTTCCCGCTATGTCCAGAACCGGAGCCATTGTTTTTGAGTGGTCGTCATATGGTGGTGGCGTTGTTGGTAGGGGTGGGTATAAACGGGTCCGTTCCTTCTGTCCTGTTTTCTCCTCCCACATTTTCTTCAATTTTTCAAGCATGGCCGATCCGCTCCCTTAGTCTCGCCTTCTCCATTGCATCTTTATTCTTGCCTTTGCGGGGATCCCCTTCATTCTTCCATTCACCTTCCGCTTTCTGAGTTCTTCTTTTCAGTGTTTCTAATATTCTGCCAGGTTCTCCACCTCCTGGGATCCCGTCCGTTGCAATTATACAACCGTCTTCTATCCACTCTTTGTATAATTTTTCTCCTCTTCGTTTCCACTCCTTTCCATCTTTTCCTCCGTTTGTTTCAAGGGTGGACTTCAGTACTTTCAGCACCCTCTCCGCCTCTGTGTGTCCTGCCATGTTAATGTACACGACACTTCCTTCTTTTTATCTCTAATCTAAAAAATAAAAAAAATGTGGGTTTAATATTTTGTCTCACTTTTAATATGTTTAATTTTAATTTCTCTACCTTAGTATATCTATTCCCAATTATCATTCACAAATTATACGGTTTAAGCAACCACAGGCCCAATAGTTATTCACAAATTGTACAGTTTAAACAACCACAGACTTCTTTAACTCCTAATTAGTTTTCTATCACGGTATACAGGTTTATTAATTTTAGTAACCCGTATTCACTCTTTTATTTCGTCTGCAAACACTCTTTTATTACACTGGGATCATTCGCACTCTCATTCATACAACACCCTATACTTTAAAGTGTCCCTCTGATCCTAGCCATACCTAGCCCTCTGGTACGTGTCAGTAGTGCAACACTATCTAAAATTGTAAGTGTCCCTCTGATCCTAGCTGTACCTAGCCCTCTGGTACGTGTCAGTAGTGCAACACTATCTAAAATTGTAAGTGTCCCTCTGATCCTAGCCGTACCTAGCCCTCTGGTACGTGTCAGTAGTGCAACATTTTTAAGTCAATAATTCCCTATACCCCCAGTTCTCACCCCTTGTGGTCCTAGCCTGAGGGTTTCAGTATTTTCCCCGATCCTAGCCGTACCTAGCCCTCTGGTACGTGTCAGTGGAACAATACTCTATAATACCATGGTTTAACACTCACATTTACCACAGGTTTGCATGTCACAATATGGTGCTTATCTACTCATAATAATTCGTATAATAATTCATAATTTTGTTCACTTACATCAAACAGGTGTTTCACAAAATTAATTTGGATAAAGCCAATGTGCAGAACTTTAGTTATATAACAATAGGTGTCTGCTTACCTGTTTTTAGTTGTCCGGACTCTTTGTGAAACACACCATCCAACGACAGCATTGTCCAATTGGCCGGACAATACCCAGCGAAGTCCCTCTGCCAGATCACGTCGGCGGTCAGATCACGTCGGCGGTCACCAATTGTTAAGTTGTGTCAATTCAAATCTGGTATAGGAACAAAAAGAGGTCAATACACGTCTTCTAAAATAGACTAGTATTTTAATTAATGCAAACACTTGAATGGTAAATATGATGTTCGTATATACGGGCCCACTGAAAAACCACACAGGGCAGTCAGAGAACTGAGCTTTAGTTATAAGTTCTTCTTTAAATACTCTGACAGAGATAGTTCCCGCTCCCTGCTGGGCCTGTCAGAGTAGAGGCTGGGTGTGGTTTAAACTTACCCAACCTATCGATGGTGCACAGGCGGGTCCCAGCCCCTTGGCGCTTCACTGTTGCCAGGCATTAGTTGTTATCTTTACAACTTGTCTCGAGTCAGCAACCTCAGACATAGTTTGTCCTTCTTTGTAGCAGAACACATGTCCTTGAGCGGTTTAACAAAGAGCCTGTGTGTGTGAGTCACAAGCCTGTCTCAGCCTACCCCCTAACGGTTCCTCACATTAATCACAGCTTGTTATGTTAAACAATCTATATCAGTACAGCACAAAGGCTGATTAGATTAAATTTCAGCCTCAGGGCGTTCACTCAATGCTGTACAATGTACAGTTGTGGTCAAAAGTTTTGAGAATGACACAAATACTAATTTTCACAAAGTCTGCTGCCTCAGTTTTGATGATGGCAATTTGCATATACTCCAGAATGTCATGAAGAGTGATCAGATGAATTGCAATTAATTGCAGTCCCTCTTTGCCATGAAAATGAATTTAATCCCCCCAAAACATTTCCACTGTCATGGGGTGCTGAAGGTGGGTGTGGTGCAGGAATCAAGCGCAGGACGCCGAAGCTAAGTCCAAAAGACTTTAGTGAGTTATTCACGTAGTACACGAGAACACTAAGCCCGGAGGCGAAATAACGTCGCACACAGGCGTCAAACAAAAGGGCGCACAAACATGTGCGAAAACCTCTCCAAACACGGAGGGAAGAATACGTAGCTCCGAACACCAAACAGAGGAGCAATCACACACAACACCAAACACACACAACGAGAACTAAATAGGACACTAATGAGGACTAACTAGACACAGGTGTACAACATCCAGACAAAACCAAACGAACATGAAACATAGATCGGTGGCAGCTAGTACTCCGGGGACGACGACCGCCGAAACCTGCCCGAACAAGGAGGAGGAGCAGCCTCGGCCGAAACCGTGACAGTACCCCCCCCTTGACGCGCGGCTCCAGCCGTGCGCCGACCTCGGCCTCGGGGACAACCAGGAGGGCGCGGAGCAGGGCGCGCGGGATGGTCCCGGTGGAACTCCGACAGGAGAGATGGGTCTAGGATGTCCCTCCGCGGCACCCAGCACCGCTCCTCCGGGCCGTACCCCTCCCACTCCACGAGATACTGGAGACCCCCCATCCGGCGTCTTGAGTCCAAGATGGACCGAACGGTGTACGCCGGAGCCCCCTCGATGTCCAGTGGGGGCGGAGGAGTCTCTCCTATCTCACCTTCCTGGAGTGGACCAGCTACCACCGGCCTGAGAAGAGACACATGGAACGAGGGGTTAATATTCTTATATTCAACAGGCAGATGTAACCTATAACACACCTCGTTCAATCTTCTCAGGACTTTAAAAGGCCCCACAAACCGCCGACCCAGCTTCCGGCAGGGCAGGCGGAGGGGTAGGTTTCTGGTAGAGAGCCAGACTCGATCTCCGGGTGCGTACACCGGCCCCTCACTGCGGTGGAGATCGGCGCTCGCCTTGTGACGACGGATGGCCCGCTGCAGATGGACGTGTGCAGCATTCCACATCTCCTCCGAGCGCCTCATCCAATCATCCACCGCAGGGGCCTCGATCTGGCTCTGCTGCCAAGGTGCCAGAACCGGCTGGTAACCTAACACACATTGGAAGGGGGTTAGGTTGGTAGAGGAGTGGCGGAGAGAGTTCTGGGCCATCTCGGCCCAGGGAATGTACCGAGCCCACTCCTCAGGCCGGTCCTGGCAATACGACCTCAGAAACCTACCCACATCCTGGTTGACTCGTTCTACCTGCCCGTTACTCTCCGGGTGGTACCCTGAGGTAAGGCTCACCGAGACCCCCAAACGTTCCATGAACGCTCTCCATACTCGGGAGGTAAACTGGGGGCCTCGATCAGACACTATATCCTCGGGTACCCCGTAATGCCGGAAGACGTGGGTAAATAGGGCCTCTGCGGTTTGTAGGGCAGTAGGAAGACCCGACATAGGGAGAAGACGACAGGCCTTAGAGAACCGGTCCACAACGACCAGGATGGTGGTATTCCCCTGAGAGAGGGGAAGGTCTGTCACAAAATCCACCGAGAGGTGGGACCATGGTCGTTGTGGAACGGGCAGGGGTTGTAACTTACCCCTGTGCAGGTGTCTGGGCGCCTTACACTGGGCGCACACCGAGCAGGAGGAGACATAAACCCTCACATCCCTGGCTAACGTGGGCCACCAGTATTTAGTGCTAAGACAATGCACTGTCCGGCCAATACCCGGATGTCCAGAGGAGGGTGACGTGTGAGCCCAGTAAATGAGTCGATCCCGAATCTCGAGCGGAACGTACTTCCGACCCTCAGGACACTGTGGAGGGCTGGGGTCGGTACGCAACGCTCGCTCGATTTCGGCATCGACCTCCCACACCACCGGTGCCACAAGACAAGACTCCGGTAGTATGGGAGTAGGCTCAACGGACCTCTCCTCCGTGTCATACCGCCGGGACAGCGCATCTGCCTTACCATTCTGGGACCCAGGGATGTACGTGATTTTAAATACGAACCTGGCGAGAAACATACTCCATTGAGCCTGGCGAGGGTTCAGTCTCCTCGCTGCCCGGATGTACTCCAGGTTCCGATGGTCAGTCAAAATGAGGAAAGGGTGTTGAGCCCCCTCAAGCCAATGCCTCCACACCTTAAGGGCCTGAACTACAGCTAACAGCTCCCTGTCCCCGACGTCATAATTTCGCTCCGCCGGGCTGAGCTTTTTTGAGTAAAATGCACAGGGGCGGAGTTTAGGTGGCGTGCCGGACCGTTGAGAGAGCACGGCCCCTATACCGGCTTCAGACGCGTCCACCTCTACCTGAAAGGGTAATGCGGGGTCCGGATGCGCCAGCACCGGAGCCGACGTAAACAGGTCCTTCAGTCTCTTAAAGGCCCTGTCCGCATCAGCTGACCACTGCAGGCGCACCGGACCCCCTTTCAGAAGGGACGTGATGGGAGTTGCCACCTGTCCAAAACCCCGGATAAACCTCCGGTAGTAATTCGCAAAGCCCAAGAACTGCTGCACCTCTTTGACAGTGGTTGGGGTTTGCCAATTACGCACAGCTGACACACGATCCACCTCCATTCTCACCCCTGACGCGGACAACCGATAACCCAAAAAGGAGACCGACTCCTGGAAAAACAGACATTTCTCTGCCTTGACATATAGGTCGTGCTCCAACAGCCTCCTCAATACACGACGCACCAGGGCTATATGCTCGGCTCGGGTAGACGAGTACACTAGAATGTCATCAATGTACACGACCACCCCTTGCCCCTGCATATCCCGGAAAATGTCATCTACGAAGGATTGGAAGACTGATGGAGCATTCATCAACCCATATGGCATGACGAGATACTCGAAATGACCTGACGTGGTACTAAACGCTGTTTTCCATTCGTCGCCCTCCCTAATGCGCACCAAGTTATACGCGCTCCTGAGATCCAGTTTTGTGAAAAACCGCGCTCCATGCAATGACTCCGTCATGGTCGCAATCAGAGGGAGTGGATAACTGTATTTCACAGTAATCTGATTGAGACCACGGTAATCGATGCACGGGCGCAACACTCCATCTTTTTTCTTCACAAAAAAGAAGCTTGAGGAGGCGGGAGAAGTGGAGGGCCGTATGTATCCTTGTCTCAAAGATTCGTCTATGTAAGTTTCCATAGCTTTTCTCTCCTCTTGAGACAAAGGATACACGTGGCTCCGTGGGAGCGCTGCTCCTGCCTGGAGATCAATCGCACAATCCCCCTGTCTATGAGGAGGCAACTGCGTCGCCCTAGCTTTACTAAACACGAGAGCTAAATCCCCATATTCAGGCGGAATGTGCAGTGCGGGCACTTGGTTTGGACTTTCCACCGAAGTCGCCCCTACGGAAACACCCAGACATCGCCCCTCACACTGAGCAGACCACCCATCGAGAGCCCTCTGTTGCCACGAAATAGCAGGGTTATGGGTGCTTAACCAGGGAATTCCCAGCACCACCGGGTACGCAGGAGAGTCGATCAGATACAACTGTATAGTCTCCTCATGACCCCCCTGCGCACACATCCTAAGTGGCGCTGTGACTTCCCTAATCAACCACGACCCCAACGGGCGGCTATCTAAAGCATGAACGGGAAAAGGCTTGTCAACAGGTAGGAGAGGGATCCCTAAATCTAAACAAAACTTCCGATCAACAAAATTCCCAGCTGCGCCTGAATCTACTAGCGCCTTATGCTGGGAATGAGGTGCAACCTGTGGAAAACAAACAGGTATACAAAAGTGCGCAACAGAGAGCTCTGGGTAAGTGGGGCGTCTACTCACCTGGGAAGCCTCCCCAGTGCGTGGCCTGTTGTCTCCTCCCTCGGGGAACCCTCCCCAGCACCTGGCCGCAGTGTGCCCTCCACGACCGCACTTGGTGCAGGGGACAGGCCCCCTCGGGCTCCTCCTCCTCCTTCCTCTAGCGCCAGCACCCCCGAGCTCCATAGGGCTCGGCTCGGAGGTGCCGGAGGGTGGAATGGACGGACCCCACTCGGGACGTCCACGGGTGGCCAGCAGGGTGTCCAGACGGATGGACATATCGACCAACTGGTCGAAGGTGAAATTGGTGTCCCTGCAGGCCAACTCACGTTGAACGTCCTCCCGTAGGCTACATCGAAAATGGTCGATGAGGGCCCATTCATTCCACCCTGCGTCTGCCGCTAGAGTCCGGAACTCCAGCGCGAACTCCTGTGCGCTCCTCCTCCCCTGTCTCAGGTGGACTAGACGCTCCCCCGCCGCTTTGCCCTCAGGTGGATGGTCGAACACGGCCTTGAAGCGACGGGAGAACTCGGCGTAGGAGAAGGTGGTGGCGTCCATCCTCCTCCACTCGGCGTTGGCCCATTCCAACGCCTTGCCCGTGAGACAGGAGATGAGGGCGGAAACGCTCTCGTGTCCCGAGGGCACCGGGTGTACAGTGGCCAGGTAGAGCTCCACCTGCAGGAGGAACCCCTGACACCCGGCAGCTGTTCCGTCATACGCCCTCGGGAGCGAGAGCCGAATCCCACTGGGTTCCGGACCTGGGACTGGTGGACCGGCCGATAGGGGTGGCAGGGTAGGTGGAGGTGTGGGTACCCCTCTGGACTCCCATCGGTGCAGGGTGTAGATGACGTCCTGAAAAGCGGTCCCCAGTTGTCGTATCTGGTCATCCTGGCCGCGGACATGCTCCTCCAGCGACTCAGGCGTGACGGTTGCTCCTGCTGATTCCATTCAATTGGTGTGTGATTCTGTCATGGGGTGCTGAAGGTGGGTGTGGTGCAGGAATCAAGCGCAGGACGCCGAAGCTAAGTCCAAAAGACTTTAGTGAGTTATTCACGTAGTACACGAGAACACTAAGCCCGGAGGCGAAATAACGGCGCACACAGGCGTCAAACAAAAGGGCGCACAAACATGTGCGAAAACCTCTCCAAACACGGAGGGAAGAATACGTAGCTCCGAACACCAAACAGAGGAGCAATCACACACAACACCAAACACACACAACGAGAACTAAATAGGACACTAATGAGGACTAACTAGACACAGGTGTACAACATCCAGACAAAACCAAACGAACATGAAACATAGATCGGTGGCAGCTAGTACTCCGGGGACGACGACCGCCGAAACCTGCCCGAACAAGGAGGAGGAGCAGCCTCGGCCGAAACCGTGACATCCACTGCATTTCAGCTGTCACGTTCGTTGAATACAGGATTGGACCAAGGTGCAGCATGGAATGCATACATATTTATTAACTAAGTAAACACACGACAAAACAACAAAAGCAACGTAACGTGAAGTTCACAATGGCTACACACAAACAAGCAAAACAAGAGTCAAGATCCCACAACATAGGTAGGCAAAATGGCTACCTAAGTATAATCCCCAATCAGAGACAACGATCGACAGCTGCCTCTGATTGGGAACAACACCCGGCCAACATACATAGAATGTACACATAGAAATACACACCCTGACCAAACCAACTAAAGGAAACCGGTCTCTCAAGGCCAGGGCGTGACAGTAACCCCCCCCCCCCCCCCCCAAAGGTGCAGACTCCGGCCACAAAACCTAATTTAACAGGGGAGGGTCCGGGTGGGCATCTAGCCTCGGTGGCGGCTCCGGCTCCGGTCGTGACGTCCTCTCCCTTACTGCCTCCCCGTTGCACCCCTGGTCCGGCAAGGAGCAGGCACGGGCCGTGCCGGACTGGAGACACGCACCACTGGTTTGGTGCGAGGAGCAGGCACGGGCTGTGCCGGTCTGGAGACACGCACCACTCGTCTGGTGCGAGGAGCAGGCACGGGCCGTGCCGGACTGGAGACACGCACCACTGGTTTGGTGCGAGGAGCAGGTACGGGCCGTACCGGACTGGATACACGCACCACTAGTTTGATGCGGGGAGCAGGTACGGGGCATACCAGGCTGGCGACACGCACCACTGGTTTGGTGCGGGGAGTAGGTACGGGCCGTATCGGATACACGCACCACTGGTTTGGTGCGGGGAGCAGGTACGGGGCGTACCGAGCTGGCGACACGCACCACTGGTTTGGTGCGAGGAGCAGGTACGGGCCGTACAGGACTGGGGACACGCACCACTGGTTTGGTGCGAGGAGCCGGAATGGGGCGCACCGGACTGGACACACGCACCACAGGTTTGGTGCGAAGAGCAGGAACCACCCGTCCTGGCTGAACGCTCATTTTAGCCCGACAAGAGCGGGACGCGGGCACCACTCGCACCGGGCTGTGAATGCGCACTGGAGATACAGTGCGCATCACAGCAGAACAGGGTGCATGTATGGTCCCACGCTCCTTCTGTTGCCTGGCCAGTTCCTCTCTCCTTGCATCCACTGACTCCTTCTCCCTTTGGGCCTCCTGCAGCGCCTCCTTCTGAAGTGAGAGCTCCTGCTCCCTCTTCTCTAACAGCCCCCGTAATGTGGTGGCCTCCTCTCTCATATTGCTGATCCGCAGGTCTTGGAGGACCTCTACAATAGCGGCCTCCTCCTCCACAGTCAGCCCTTTCACGGCCTCCTGCTGCTTCATCGACCACCCTGTGTAGCCATTGTGAAGCTCACAATGGCCACACACAAACAAGCCAAACAAGAGTCAAGATCCCACAACATAGGTAGGCAAAATGGCTACCTAAGTATGATCCCCAATCAGAGACAACGATCAACAGCTGCCTCTGATTGGGAACCACACCCGGCCAACATAGATCTACAAACATAGAATGTACACATAGAAATACACACCCTGACCAAACCAACTAAAGGAAACTGGTCTCTCAAGGCCAGGGCGTGACAGTACCCCCCCCCCCCCCCCAAAGGTGCGGACTCCGGCCACAAAACCTAATTTAACAGGGGAGGGTCCAGGTGGGCATCTAGCCTTGGTGGCGGCTCCGGCTCCGGTCGTGACGTCCTCTCCCTTACTGCCTCCCCGTTGCACCCCTGGTCCGGTCTGGACCTCTTAGTCCTCCCACGATGCACCAAGCCCTGTCTGGACCCTGGTGTGGGAGGCCCCGACCCTGGAGAGGGGTTGACGTCTGGTTCTGGAGTGGAGCCAATGACCGGAGCTGAACTGGATCCCGGTGGAGCGGACTACTCTGGCTCTGGACTGGAGCAGCTGACCGGAGCTGGACTGGGCACCGGTGGAGTGGACTGCTCTGGCACTGGAGTGGAGCCGCTGACCGGAGTTGGACTAGACACCGGTGGAGCGGACTGCTCTGGCACTGGAGTGGAGCAGCTGACCAGAGCTGGACTGGGCACCGAGTCAGCAGGATCAGCGGTACCGACGGAGTCATTGGAGGAGCGCGTCAGCAGCCAAGACGCCATGATCCGAAGACTCGGCACCGCCATGCAGGATGTAATGGACACTTTGAGCCGATGGGAAAGAGGAGGTTTGCCCACACCTCCTCCTACAATACCACCACCATCGGCCAGACCCATCGTTCCATCTGGGATTCGGCTCTCGCTCCCGAGGGCTTATGATGGCACCGCAGCCGGGTGTCAGGGTTTCCTGCTTTAAGTCGAACTCTACCTGGCAACCATTCACCCGGCGCCCTCGGGATACGAGAGCGTTTCCGCCCTCATCTCCTGTCTGTCCGGCAAGGCATTGGAGTGGGCCAATGCCGAATGGAGGGGAATAGACGCCGCCACCGTCAGTTATGTGGAGTTCTCCCGCCGCTTTAGGGCGGTTTTCGATCATTCCCCAGAGGGGAAAGCGGCGGGGGAGCGTCTGTTCCACCTCAGACAGTGGAAGAGGAGCGCGCAAGAGTTCGCACTGGATTTCCGGACTCTGGCGGCCAATGCGGGATGGAATGAGAGGGCCCTCATCGACCACTATAGGTGCAGCCTACGGGAGGACGTTCGGCGAGAGTTGGCCTGCAGGGACACCAACTTGAGCTTCGACCCTGCTGGCTACCCGCGGACGTCCGGAGCTGGGGCCGTCCATTCCATCCTCCAGCACCTCCGAGCCGAGCCCTATGGAGCTCGGGGGTGCTGGTGCTAGAGAGAGGAGGAGAGAGACCCGGAGAGAGGCCGTCCCCTGCACCAACTGTGGCCGTAGAGGACACACTGTGGTTCGGTGCTGGGGAGGGTCTCCTAGGGATCGAGGCAGCAGGTCACGCACTGATGAGTCATTCCAGGTGAGTAAGCGCCCAACTCACCCAGAGCTCTCTGTTGTCCACTTGTGTATCCAAGTTGAGTTTCCCCAGGTTTCATCTCATTCCCAGCATAAGGCGCTAGTCGATTCAGGCGCAGCTGGAAATTTTATTGATCGTAATTTCTGTTATAAGTTAGGGATTCCCCTCATACCAGTAGATGTGGCTTTCCCTATCAATGCCCTAGACAGCCGTCCTTTGGGGTCAGGATTGATTAGGGAGGTCACGGCGCCACTTAAGATGAAGACGCAGGGGGGTCATGAGGAAATTATACAGTTGTATCTGATCGACTCTCCTGCGTTTCCCGTGGTGTTGGGGCTTCCTTGGTTAATATCTCATGACCCCAACATTTCGTGGCAACAGAGGGCTCTCAGGGAGTGGTCTGATCAGTGTGTCGGGCGGTGTATAGGTGTTTCCGTAGGGGCGACAACGGTGGAAAGTCCGAACCAAGTGCCCGCACTGCACATTCCTCCTGAGTATAATGATTTGGCACTCGTCTTTATTAAGAAGAGGGCGACTCAATTACCACCTCATAGACAGGGGGATTGTGTGATAGACCTCCAGGCAGGCGCTGCACTTCTGCGTAGTCATGTGTATCCTCTGTCTCAAGAGGAGACGGCGGCTATGGAGACATACATCGCCGAATCTCTGGGACAGGGATACATACGGCCCTCCACTTCTCCTCCGTCCTCGAGTTTCTTTTTTGTGAAGAAGAAGGATGGAGGTTTGCGCCCGTGTATTGATTACCGTAGTCTCAATCAGATTACTATTAAATACAGTTATCCTCTCCCTCTGATTGCGAGTATGACGGAATCATTACACGGAGCGCGAGTCTTCACAAAATTGGATCTCAGGAGCGCTTACAACCTGGTGCGCATTAGGGAAGGAGATGAATGGAAAACAGCATTTAGTACCACCTCGGGTCACTATGAGTATCTCGTCATGCCATACGGGTTAATGAATGCTCCTTCAGTCTTCCAATCATTTGTGGACGAGATTTTCCGGGATTTGCATGGGCAGGGTGTAGTGGTGTATATTGATGACATTCTAATACACTCTGCTACACGAGCCGAGCATGTGGCCCTGGTGCGTCGGGTGTTGGGTAGGCTGTTGGAGCATGACTTGTATGTGAAGGCGGAGAAATGCCTGTTTTTCCAGGAGTCCATCTCCTTCCTGGGACATCGGTTGTCCGCGTCAGGGGTGGAGATGGAGATTGACCGCGTTTCAGCCGTGCGTAATTGGCAGACTCCCACCACGGTTAAGGAGGTGCAGCGGTTTTTGGGTTTTGCCAATTACTACCGGTGGTTTATCCGGGGTTTTGGACAGGTAGCAGCTCCCATCACCTCCCTGCTAAAGGGGGGCCCGGTGCGTTTGCAGTGGTCGGCTGAGGCGGACAGGGCGTTTAGACATCTGAAGGACCTGTTCACCTCGGTTCCGGTGCTGGCACATCCGGACCCCTCTTTGGCGTTCCAAGTGGAGGTGGACGCGTCAGAGGCGGGAATTGGGGCTGTACTGTCTCAACGCTCGGGCACGCCTCCTAAACTCCGTCCCTGTGCCTTTTACTCTAAGAAGCTCAGCCCGGCGGAACGTAATTATGACGTGGGGGACAGGGAGCTGCTAGCTGTGGTTCAAGCCCTAAAGGTGTGGAGGCATTGGCTTGAGGGGGCTCAACACCCTTTTCTCATTCTGACTGACCATCGTAACCTGGAGTACATCTGGGCAGCTAGGAGACTGAACCCTCGTCAGGCTAGGTGGGCCATGTTTCTGGCCCGGTTTGTCTTTAAGCTCACGTATATACCAGGGTCACAGAACGATAAGGCAGACGCCCTGTCCCGGCGATATGACACAGAGGAGAGGTCCATTGAGCCCACTCCCATACTTCCGGAGTCTTGTCTGGTGGCACCGGTGGTGTGGGAGGTCGATGCGGAGATCGAGCGGCCGTTACGTACCGACCCTACTCCTCCAGAGTGTCTAGAGGGGCGGAAGGACGTGCCGCTCGAGATCCGTGATCGACTGATTTATTGGGCTCACACGTCACCCTCCTCTGGTCATCCTGGTATTGGCCGGACAATGCACTGCCTTAGTGAGAAGTACTGGTGGCCAACATTGGCAAAGGACGTGAGGGTTTATGTCTCCTCCTGCTCGGTGTGCGCTCAGTGTAAGGCACCTAGACACCTGCCCAGGGGGAAGTTACAACCCCTACCAGTTCCACAACGGCCGTGGTCTCACCTATCGGTGGACTTTGTCACGGACCTTCCCCCCTCCCAGGGGAATACCACTATTTTGGTCGTTGTGGATCGGTTTTCTAAGGCCTGCCGTCTCATTCCAATGCCAGGTCTCCCTACTGCCCTACAAACTGCTGAGGCCCTGTTTACACACGTCTTCCGGCACTACGGGGTACCTTTTTTTTTTTTTTTTACTGAGGATATAGTGTCTGATCGGGGTCCCCAGTTCACCTCTAGAGTCTGAAGGGCGTTTATGGAACGCTTGGGGGTCTCGGTTAGCCTTACCTCGGGTTTCCACCCTGAGAGTAATGGGCAGGTGGAGAGAGTCAACCAGGATGTGGGTAGGTTTCTGAGGTCCTATTGCCAGGACCGGCAGGAGGAGTGGTCGGGATATATCCCCTGGGCAGAGATTGCCCAGAACTCACTTCGCCACTCCTGCACTAATCTGACTCCTTTTCAGTGTGTGTTGGGGAATCAGCCGGTTCTGGCACCCTGGCATCAGAGCCAGATCGAGGCTCCTGCGGTGGATGAATGGTTTCGGCGCTCGGAGGAAACATGGAATGCTGCGCATGTCCATCTGCAGCGGGCTATCCGTAGGCATAAGGTGAGCGCCGATCGCCACCGCAGTGAGGGTCCAGTGTATGCACCTGGAGATCGAGTCTGGCTCTCGACTCGAAACCTACCCCTTCGCCTGCCCTGCCGGAAGCTGGGTCGGCGGTTTGTGGGGCCATTTAAAGTCCTGAGGAGATTGAACGAGGTATGTTACAGGTTACAACTGCCCAATGATTATCGCATTAACCCCTCATTCCATGTGTCTCTCCTCAGGCCGGTGGTAGCTGGTCCACTCCAGGAGAATGAGATACGAGAGGCTCCTCCGCCCCCAATAGACATCAAGGGGGCTCCGGCGTACTCAGTCCGGTCCATCGTGGATTCGAGATGTCGGATGGGGGGTCTGCAGTATCTCGTGGAGTGGGAGGGGTACGGTCTGGAGGAACGGTGCTGGGTGCCTAGGAGGGACATCTTAGATCCCTCCCTCTTGACAGAGTTCCACCGGAGTCATCCCACTCGCCCTGCTCCGCGTCCTCCTGGCCGTCCCCGAGGCCGGGGTCGGCGCACGGCTGGAGCCGCGCGTCAAGGGGGGGGTACTGTCACGGATTCTGCCGAGGCTGCTCCTCCTCCTTGCTCGGGCAGGCTTCGGCGTTCGTCGTCCCCGGAGTACTAGCTACTGCCGATCGATGTTTTCGGTGTTTGTCTTGTTTTGTCTAGATTAGTACACCTGTTGCCTATTAGTTTTGATTGTTTAGCCTATAATTTCCCTTGTTTCACGTTTGGGTTTTGTGTGTTATTGTTGTATGTCTAGTTGATGTTCGGCCTAGCTACTTCTCCAGATTACGCATATGGTGTTTTTCCCTCCAGTGTTGGAGACGTTTGTTTTGTGCGTAACTTTCAGTAAAGTAGTCAACCTGATTCTCTGTGTCCTGCGTCTGACTTCACTCGCCGCGTACACATCACCTCCTGACAGTTCCTAATACCAGATTTGAATTGACGCAACTTAACAGCGGTTTCATAGGTAAGGCTCCTTGCAGGCAGATTACCTGTCAAAGTGCTTTATAGGCAGATGCATATCTGATCCAGAGGGTGAGCTTTATTCCTGGCAGGCTGTTTCATAGGTAAAGCTTCTTGCAGACAGCCTACAAGGCAGCATCCTGACTTATCAGCCTCTGAGGCTGCCATTGAATCTGATTAGCCTGCCAGGAATAAAGCACACCCACTCTTGATCATATACATAATGCACCGACTGACTGCTAATCTGCCTGCAAGGAGCTTTACCTATGAAACTGCTTTCAAGGCAGAATCCTGATTTATCAGCCTCTGAGGCTGCTATTGAATCTGATCAAGCTCAGAGGCTGAAATTGAATCTAATAAAGCCTGTCAGGAATGGATCTCCACGCACTCTGTAAATGTAAATATGCTATTATCCATAAAACATTAAGTGTCCCAATTACACTGAGTGTACAAAACATTAGGAACAAAAGGGGGTGCAACTCAATATTAGGAAGGTGTTCCTAATGTTTTGTACACTCAGTGTATACACATCAATTATGCAAGCTAACAACCAGCATAGAAACAAGCTAGCTAGCTAGCTCACAAGACTAGCCAAGTTAGCTGCATTTTTGCTTTCATGTGATTGGCTGTGGTCTTGTTGGTGGCACACAGCCTGGGAGACAGGGCTGCCTGTCAGGCATCATTCAGGGTTTAAATGCCTCACGAGCTCTTAACTCAAGGTAAGGGACATTTAGCTTGCTTACATTCTAATTTATAAACTGATAATGAGTTCCAAACACAAATGAAAGCATGATGTTAGCATGAAATGTACCATCCCTTAGTGTAGCAATCAATATAAATGTATGCTGCCTCAGCCATACTGTCAATCTATCTTCCACTCTTAATTATAGTTTCTCTTTATCTCGACAAAATAACTTTTTCTATGTCATGATCATCAGAAAATTATCTTGTGATCTCCACAAAACAAATGTTATGTCCTGATCATGAGATAAATCAATTGGGATTTCTACATAATGAGGGAATTACTTTTGTATTCATATGTTCTCTCTGCATGTCCGTAATAATCCGCATAATATGCGTATTTTCCAACCAGTGGTGTGTTTCCACCAAATGGATTTGTTGCGGATTAAAATCAATGCGCGATGAAGCAGTGCACACCAAATGTAATTTTTCGCTTACATTTTCAAAAATCTACTTTACCAATATTTTTGTCACAAAAACTGTTGTGTTAAATAACAAATGTGCCTACTCTGGATTTGACACGTGCGCTCTAGCCAACAGCTCGCAGATACAGTTCAGGTAGGCTGTGAGGGTAGGCTAGTCTACATTAGATTATTATGGATAAAAGCGATAATATTTGTATTTGTCAAACGGCTGTCAAAAATCGATCATCATGTCACCAGAATAAGACACCTCGAATTTTTTTTTTAAAGGATCATTAAGATCACCGTGAACTTTCACCTTCCTGTGAAATTCATCATAATTTATTTCATCAGTAGCCTAATAAACTGCATGGTATCCCAAATCATAGTGGGAGGACCACACACACCATGTCATCATGTGACTCCAAATTTACTTCGAGATTATGGTTATTATATCAATATTTGCCCATAAAGGCCTTTCCACCGCCATTTCTCGCATAATTAATTTAAGAGACACAGAAAGATCCCACCATGTCGAAAGAACAAATTATCTGTCGGCATTTATACAATTGTACCGTAACTTCCTGTTTCCATCACAGCTGTCATTATTTTTTTTTATAGGATATGACTTTACTTGCATAAAAACTGGATGGAAACGTGGATAATGACACAGAGGCAGGTGCCTGTGAAAAGCTATAGGCCTACTCTCCCTTAGTGTATGAAGCCAAGGTGACATTTCTGAGCTCTGACTCACAGTTTACCTGCTAGCAGTAGGACTAATACTGGGCCTTAAAAAGACCCATCTACAGAGGCCTATCTGGAGGTACTACTCTATGCCAATCAAATAGTGCTGTCAGGGATTCAACAAATAAGGTTTCCGAAACAAATACAATGTCTTTGACTTGTAAATGAAGCCGTGTAGGTTGGAAATGGGGGGAAAAAATGTTTTTTTATACATGCGCTGCTCAGTAATCTTGTCCACCAGCCAGCTCTCTCTCCCTCTCTCTCTGTTGAACCTATATGGTAGCAATTGAGCCTGGGGACAAGGTTATCTCCTGTGTAATAACAATGTAATAAGAACAATTACACCACAGTTATTCATTCACCTTTTACATATCACACTTACTATGTAAAGTTTCAAAAAGATCAATCTTTTAATCACATCATATACAAAAACAAACCATCCACATGAACAAGTAGCGGGGGTTGGCTGAGGGGTTATGATGAGCGTTCCATTCTCCTTTCTCCAGGGCCCCAAGCAAAGGTTTCTCACAATTACCATAGTTAACTAACTCACAATAGACTCAAGAAGTAGGTTTAGTTTTCACTGCCCCCTGTAATGAAAATAGAATCAGAACTGCCTGAAGAAGCAGAGTGTTCAGAAATACTGTAATGTTGTCCCTTTCACCTCCAACTTAACAGGATGTCAGGTTGATTTTCCTACCTTTACACCACCTTTCCACCTTTGTCAAACATACCACAAGTCCATTGGAATCACATAAATAACAAGTACATGAAATTACAAAATTGACCTCTACACATGGAAATACTAGACCATCTTGCCTCTCACACTGCTGACACATAAATCATGAATAAGTAGGAGTTAGTAACTACTCTCGCAGCAGTTATGTAATAAGAACACTGACTGTTAACTGAATAAAACAGCAGTGGCATTGAAGTGAGCCCATAACATCACTCAGTAAAAGCAAACAGTCTTGAGTAAGTCCTTGGATGTTACCCAAATGGCACCCTTTCCTTATATAGTGCACTACTTTTGACCAGGGCCCTTAGGGCTTTGGTCAAAATAAGTGTACTACTGTATGTAGGGAAAGGGGTGAAATTTGGACACATTCCATGTTGAGACTATGAATCATATCGTGTAAAAAGACAGAGGACACTGCCATCTTGTTTTCCTTCTCTTTAATTCTCCTGATTTCCTGTATCCTAGAGAAGTTAACTTACATTTGCATTTCACCAGGACTAAAACACTAATTTGTCACCGTTAACTGAGAGAACACTTAAATCTCGCCCACCTGATACTAAAACCTGTTCACCTCAAGTGAGAAACACAGCCCACACAATATCCAATGTGAGAAGGATACACAAAAGCTAAAAAAAAAAATAAATAAAAAAAAAGATGGTGGAGAAAGAGACAAAGGGTATAAGGCAAGTTTGCATACGCCCATAATACAGTAATAGTACAATACTGCCATTTCATCATCGGGACCCATCCATCCCACTCCGCCTCAGACACAAGTCATCATAATACAGTAGAGTTGCATCCCAAATGGCACCCGATTCCCTTTGAAGTGCACTAAATAGGGAATAGGGTGCCATTTTGGACACAACCTAGGTCAATCCCAAAGCCACCCATCTATCCATCCCTTTTCCATGGTGTGGCCGCTGCTCAGTCTCAGTGCCATGTGACTGAATGAGAATCATCATCCCGCTCCAAAACACAGACAAACAGAGGCAGGTTGGTCAGGTTTGTCCGAGTTTGTTTGAGTCTACTCCTCTGTCCACCTCGCTCTCTCTTTATAAGTGGATTTAATACAGTGTTGGACAGTCCCCTGCAGTCCTCGGTGCTTGTCTCTCTGTGTATGCACCGTTAGCTGGTCTGGTTCTGCTTCATGTGGCCTTGGTCTTCTGGTTGTAGTTGCTGTCTGTGGAGGTGGAGTCCAGGTGGGAGAGGACGGGGGCCTGATGCAGGCCTTTCTGCTGCTCCTTCAGGCGCAGGTGTCGGGGCTTGACTGGCAGGGCTACGGCCAGGAGGACACAGCCGATGTGGACGCTGAAGTACCAGGACCTGGGAGAGGAGAGATGGGATGATTTAGGGATCAATATAAGAATCAGACAACTTTATTGCCATGCAGCAAATGTTGCAAGGAATTTCTCTTGGTGTTGTACACTGAAAGTTCACATCAACTATCACAACAAGTTCATTCAACTTCTCAGAAAGGGAACAAAAAGCTACTGTATAAAGATAATTATTGTCAACATCAAATGTGTTTAATGCCCTCGACTATTCTCAAAGATCAAAAATCGAATCTCTAGAGCTTGCTAGCTCTATTCAGTCTAAATACACTGAACAAAAATATAACGTAACATGCAACAATTTCTTAGATTTGACTGAGTTACAGTTCTTAAAAGGAAATCAGTCAATTGAAATACATTCATTAGGCCCTAATCTATGGATTTCACATGACTGGGAATCCAGATATGCATCTGTTGGTCACAGATACCTTAAAAAAAAAGGTAGGGGCGTGGATCAGAAAACCAGTTAGTATCTGGTGTGACCACCATTTGCCTCATGCAGCATGACATCTCCTTCACATGAAGTTGATCAGGCTGTTGATTGTGGCCTTGTGGAATGTTGTCCCACTCCTCTTCAATGGCTGTGCGAAGTTGCTGGATATTGGCAGGAACTGGAAACACGCTGTCGTACACGTCGATCCAGAGCATCCCAAACATGCTCAATGGGTGACATGTCTGGTAAGTATGCAGGCAATGGAAGAACTGGGACATTTTCAGTTTCCAGGGATTGTGTACAGATCCTTGCGACATGGGTCCGTGCATTATCATGCTGAAACATGAAGCGATGGCGGCGGATGAATGTTACGACAATGGGCCTCAGGATCTCGTCACGGTATCTCTGTGCATTGAAATTACCATAGATAAAATGCAATTATCTTTGTTGTCCATAGCTTATGCCTGCCCATATATAACCCCACCGCCACCATGGGGCACTCTGTTCACAACGTTGACATCAGCAAACCGCTCGCCCACACGACGCTATACACTCTGTCTGCCGTCTGACAGGTACAGTTGAAACCGGGATTCATCAATGAAGAGCACACTTCTCCAGCGTGCCAGTGGCCATCGAAGGTGAGCATTTGCCCACTGAAATCGGTTACGACGCCGAACTGCAGTCAGGTCAAGACCCTGGTGAGGACGACGAGCATGTAGATGAGCTTCCTGAGACAGTTTTTGACATTTTGTGCAGAAATTCTTTGGTTGTGCAAACCCACAGTTTCATCAGCTGTCCGGGTGGCTGGTCTCAGACGATCCTTGAGGTGAAGAAGCCAGATGTGGAGGTCCTGGGCTGGCGTTGTGAGGCCGGTTGGACGTACTGACAAATTCTCTAAAACAATGTTGGAGCCGGCTTATGGAACATAAAATTATTTGGCAACAGCTCTGGTGGACATTCCTGCAGTCAGCATACAAATTGCAAGCTCCCTCAAAATTTGAGACATCTGTGACAAAACTGCACATTTTAGAGTGGCCTTTTATTGTCTCCAGCACAAGGTGCAAATGTGTAATGATCATGCTGTTTAATCAGCTTCTTGATATGCCACACCTGTCAGGTGGATGGATTATCTTGGCAAAGGAGAAACGCTAACTAACAGAGATGTAAACAGATTCGTGCACAACATTTTATAGAAATACGTTTTTTTGTGCATATGGAACATTTCTGGGATCTTTTATTTCAGCTCATGAAACATGGGACCAACACTTTACATGTTGCATTTATATTTTTGTTCAGAGTATGTCTGTCAGAAGGACTAATAGTCCTCTACATTTCAGCAATAAATTAGCCTGTTGGTCAGAGGTTTAGATAAAAACACAATTGGTTCTTGCACTTCCATCCAAGGTCAAACTATGAATACTTTTTTTGACTTCAGTGAGGTAAAGTACTGTTCTCTGGATGTGTACCACATGGCACCCTATTCCCTATATAGTGAACTAATTTTGACCAGAGCCCTATAGGATGCCATTTAAGACAGAGACATCGTTTCTGGCCACTCACCTGTAGAACTTCATAGAGGGCCCGACAGACAGCAGCACAAAAGGCACCACAGTGTAACAAATGGCAATCTGGGTGCCCGCCCACGTGATCACATCATACACTAGCTTGTGTGACGGCGAGCCCAGGAAGTACGGCCTCACGTTGTGTCTCATCTGGAGAGAAAAAAGAACCAAAGCAATGAATTCATTGGAGCAAAAGAAGAAGTGAGACAATAAAATGTACAAGAAAAGGCCCTTCTAAATCTGCCCTTAACTCTCTCTCCCTCGCCAAGTTCACATTTCCCATATCGAATGTTGCGTCCCAAATGGAACCCTATTCCCTATATAGTGCATGGTCCCTGGTTAGAAGTAGTGCACTATATAGGGAGTAGCGTACAATTTGGGATGCAGGTAAGAGTCAACTTTTCAACTGGACTTTCTCTCTCAGCTCATCCATCAGCGGTGATCTGCCTCGGTGAGTCTCAAAGTGACTCGGGTGATGCTCCATTATCCTGATTCCTGCCCTGTCTGCTCTCCATCTGTCTGTCTGGCTGGCCTGTTAGGAACACCTTCCTAATATTGAGTTGTTTTTTGCCCTCAGAACAGTTTCAATTCGTCGGGGCACAGACTCTACAAGGTGTCGAAAGCGTTCCACAGGGATGCTGGCTCATGTTGACTCCAATGCTTCTCACAGTTGTGTCAAGTTGGGTGGATGTCCTTTGGGTGGTGGACCATTCTTGAAACACACTGGAAACTGTTGAGCGTGACCAGTAGCGTTGCAGTTCTTGACATACAGGTGCGCCTGGCACCTTCTACCATACCCCATTCAAAAGCAGTTAAATCCTTCTTTAAACTGTCTCCTACCCTTAATCTACACTGACTGAAGTGGATATTAACAAGTGACATCAATAAGGGATCATAGTTTTCACCTGGATTCACCTGGTCAGTCCATGTCATGGAAAGAGCAGGTGTTCTTAATGTTTTGTACACCCATAGGGACCAGGGCTCTAGTCAAAAGTATTGCACTATACAGTATAGGGAATAGGGTGCCATTTGGGATGCAGATCCAGTCTCTAATAAATATGCTACTTCATTCAGGCTTTCAGAGCACAGTGAGTCTCCATGGTGGACTAACTATGACTGATCCCCACACTGATGATGCAGAAATAAAGAACGATCAGGTTGAACATGGCTTTTTGTTTTATTTCTAATGGGAACGGAAGGGCCATCAGGATATATATGGTGATAGCTGAAGTCATTGACATTCAGAAAAAATGTCATTTGTTTAAGTGAATCACATTTTTAAAAAATCGGTGACTTTGAAAAGTTTAGGGCTTAGTGAGTCCAGACAGAAACAGGCTTGAGTGATAGAGAAGCCGGCCCGTATCCGAGTGTCAGCGTTTGTTTTAGAAGAGGGAGATATGGAAAATGAGAGATATACAGAGAAAGTGAGAAACATAAAGAGACACAGAGAGGTCTGTGTGTTTTGGAGAGAGCGACAGACAGACAGACACACACCCACAGAGACAAGAGAAAGAGACAGTACTCACGGCGCGTGCGGCCAGTGTGACCACGATGCCGGTGAGGAAGGTGAGGTAGTATCCAGGGTAGGCGCCGTGCCACATGGCCGACAGGATGAAGGTAGCCGCCGTGGGGTTGTAGGGACAGCGCTCGTAACACACCCTACGCACAGACAGACGGAGAGAGAGAGCACGGATGCTATGGATTTCTATTTCTTCTGCATCCATTGATACCAACCATTAGTCTGTGTGATTAACGGGGCTGAGCTAGAGTGGTGTTTATAAAACAAGGGCGGATCCCAAAGGGGCCCGGTGCAGGGTCTTTTTACAAAAACGTCTGTAGAGTCCGAATGGTTTGAGCTACAAACTATTAAAAGCCATCTATGAAAAGCTGAGACTCTCACGAACATGCAGCTTTTGCTCTAGGACGCTCACAGGCTAAACAAGTTGTTAGAAGGTAATTGGTTCTTCTACATAGAAGATCATAGGAAATCCCAGGACATAGTGTCTATAATAAACTCACATAGTTGCTGTCACAAACTCCACACAGTTGTCACTGAATAGTTGGATATTCATTTCTCACTGAGCAAACAATTTCTGTACCTACAGCATTGATATACATTTTTATCAGGTTTTTGCTTTGGCAGACCTTTTTGTGTGTGACATTTGTCAATAAAACTCATGAATTCAACTGTTTATGTCAAATTGTTTTGTGTTCTACTTGTAGCCCTGGTTGTCCTGAAAATAAAATGGTAAAACAATTCATTGTGAGGCTAAATATATAGGCTGTACATTCAGATAAATTAAAGTCAGATAAATGAAAAGGCGATTTTTGCTGGGGTCTCAGGACTGATAGGGTTAATGGAAACTACTGTTAGTACTAACAGAATCCACTAGGTGGAATAGTTTTAGACAGACAAGTCCCCAGTGCCTTGGCTATAGGTGCATCCACAAATTATTTAGGGAACACCTCGCATTAAATAAGAATAAAGCCTAAACTGTAATTACAATGTATTTAAATAGTATGTACAATGTGGCTGCAAGGGCGGCAGGTAGCTTAGTGGGTAAGAGCGTTGTGCCAGTAACCGAAAGGTCGCTGGTTCTAATCCACGAGCCGACTAGGTGAAAAATCTGTCGATGTGCCCTTAAGCAAGGCACTTAACCCTAATTGCTCATGTAAGTCGCTCTGGATAAGAGCGTCTGCTAAATGACTAAAAATGTAAATGTAAAAAGCTGGTGTTGATAATTAGAGAAAGAACTGGACTAAAAATTACACTCCTTGTGTCTTTACCAATTACAGACTAAGCCTGGTTTCTTTATCTCTGTACCTTTTGAGCCAATGTGCCGTCTGTATATTCCAATTGTCGAGGAACATCTTGAAGCTGGTGGCAAACTGGAACCAAGGCAGAGAGGGGAAACATCAGTATACAGTAACTTGAGCTTGTATTAGAGTTATGAGAAACATACTGAGACATGAACGAAGACAATGGCCCAAAAATCGAACCTCAATGTCCATTATCCTCAGATTGGAGATGAGATCCCAACGTGGTGAGCCGTCGCTGTTGTATCCGTTGAACCCAAAGCCTGCTGCGTTGTTGATGGCATCGGCTGTTCAGAATGAAAACACGTGCTTTTAGAAAACACCATCTCCTCACATGTCCCATCTGCACCGTAATCAATCAATCAATTGTATTTTATAAAGCCCTTCTTTACATCAGCAGTTGTCACAAAGTGCTTAACAGTTACCCGGCCTTGAACCTAAAGAGCAAGCAAAGCAGAAGTGAAAGCACAGCGGCCAGGAAAAACTCTGTAGAAGGACGAAACCTTGAGAGGAACCCAGCTCAGAAGGGATGTATTGCATCCACAAATTGCACCATTTATTAGTGATGATAATATCATTATAGACATGAATTTATGTTACTAACATCAGATCATCCATCATCCTAACAACAGCGTATTTATATGAAAGTGAAGGACAATACATCATGTTTATGACCAGTAAAGTGAAGGACCATATTACATCATATTTCCTTTGTGCTCCTGCAGAAAGCAGTGTGGAACAAGACAATGAGGCCGTGCATCCGTGCTCTCTGTGTGTGTGTGTGTGTGTGTGTGTGTGTGTGTGTGTGTGTGTGTGTGTGTGTGTGTGTGTGTGTGTGTGTGTGTGTGTATACAGAGAAGCACTGAGTGAGTCCCACCTCTACCTGCTTGTTATCACCATACTCACACACCTTGCTGCAAACAAACACACACACCTTGCTGCAAACAAACACACACACCTTGTTGCAAACACTTCCATTATTAATTCAGCACTCCTCTCATGTGGACAGTACAGACCCTAAGAATAACAAGGCCATATTTTGAATATTGGCGAGCAGAAGCTGCATTTCTGATTAAGTCAAGGATGCTACATCCATTGGAGATTTATCAAATACAACTGGCTCATTAACAGTCAATGGATTCAGCTAAACTAAACTTCTGATCAAAGTTGGACTGATCTCATCACCTTTAAAGCTAATCTGTTCTCAGTCTGGGAGGGGTTACTTGTCAACATGGAATAATGGAGGATATTACAGCTAAGAATTGTTTTCAGGGTCAATCCATGAAAACAAGCCTAAAGATAAGAGCTTTACTATGGAAAACTGTCTACGGCTACGCAACTCTTCTTCCAAAAACGATTCTCCTTCCTTCTCACACACTCCCCATCATGGATTTGAAAGTGATGGATTGGTTTAAACATTGGCTGAAGGACAAGTGCACACTTCGAAAGAAGGATGGCGAATCAGACGGCAACCTATGGAAGAGAGAGAAGACCCACCCAGCGTCCAGACGAAGTAGTACTTGGGCCGGGTGGTCAGCATGGACAGGTAGAGGTAGACCACCTGGGTGTAGAAGGGTGTGGTGGCGATGAAGTCGTCGTCGATGTTCCGTTCCACAGGGAACACTTTACACACGGACAGGAAAACCATGAGGGAGAAGAAACAGGTGGCCAGCTTACGGACGACTTCAATCTGAGGAATGGGGAAAACGTCAGCCCATAAAAACACTGTGTCCCAAATGGAACTCTATTCCCTATATTGTGCACTACTTTTGACCAGGGCCCTATGGTCAAAAGCAGTGCACTATATAAGGGAATAGGGTGCCATTTGGGACGCAGCCTCCTTAAACTCACATCAGCTATGTATAATTGAGAGCTTCATAAGAGACAAAAGACAGCCATATGTTGCTGTTCCTTCAGTGAATAGGGAATACTGTGCATTTACTACACAGCAATGTTGTCCTCTTAGAAAGAAAGTTCCAGACAAGCATTGATAATAGTTGGCATGTTTTAAAAGCAGAGCATGCTGCCCATTTGGTAACTTTCCAGAACATCATAGTGACATTTGAGACCCATGCTTACATTTGGGGAGGGGTCAGTCTGTTTGTGCCTGCCATTGGCCTTCCCATTGGTCTGCTGGTCTCTATGGCGACAGCAGGGCGTGCCCTCAATGAAGGCGATGTAATCGTTGTAGGAGCATGTGGGGCCGGCCAGGATGCCCATGAAGTTACAGTTGTAGCTGAAGTATTCAAGCAGACTTGGCATTCTCCTACAGGGGAGGATGGAGGAGGCACAGATACAGTCATTACAGGGGAGGATGGAGGAGGCACAGATACAGTCATAATGCAGTCATTACAGGGGGAGACAGTCAGAGATAGTGACAACTGTGACACAAAGAAAGGGACTCACAGAGACCATCACAACACAGTCGCCCAGTCATTACAGTGACAGTTCAGACTGTGATACTGACTGATACAGGCATAGTTAGAATCCCCAAAGACACGCTCCTCCTCTCTAAAGAGAAACAATGTACCTAAAGACATTTAAATAACCTTTTAAAAGAGCTACATGAAATGCCTAGGCCTAGAGACTAGGGGTCGATTTTGGAATTCAGCAACTATAGAGCCAATCAGAGCGTCCTTACATGCTCATACAGGAAGCAGCCATTTTCTGCTCAAAAGAACAAAAACATATGTGTAAAACATACTTTATAGCCAGGATCTTCTGATTTGGAGTCAGCTGCTCCTCTTTCCGGCACATTCCTGTTGGGGGGAGGGACGCAGAGAAGAACACATACGTAATGCTTGCTTTTGATCAGGGTGGTTTGTGTTCAAGTTTATTCAAAGATACTCACTTTGACTTTCCAATGTATTGGAATGAAAACATTTCATAACAGTATATATGGTTGACAAGGGTGAGGCCACCATTCCCTGCCCATAGACTTCATCCCAGAGAGAGGCAGTGGTCTGAGAAGTCAGTGCTGTCCTGTCCTCTCCTGTGACTGTCCAGTATGGGTAATGACATCCGTTAGGTCCCAGTGCTCTCTCTCGCTCTCACTCTTTGCAGGTCCCTGCTGATCTAAAGGCTAATTAACAGACACTAAATTGACTACCAGAAAGTTTGGAGCCCTGTTGTCTCGCCAACCCCGCAGCGTTTTGTCTTGTTGCACGCCGCACACCGGGGATGAGGCGACCGGAGGGAAGTGGGCCGAATAATTCAGAGTTGTTTATGGCGGCCATTACGCTGATAACAAGATAAGTACAGCTAATTAGCTCACAATATTACAGCCTAATGCCTGCTAGGGACTGGAGCCACATGTGACACAGGTCATCCCTGTGTGTGTGTGTGTGTGTGTGTGTGTGTGTGTGTGTGTGCATGGAAAGCTATTTATTTTGATAGAGCTATTGCTCCTTATTCTCTCGAACACATAGTTTCTATCCTGCTTTCTTCTTCTATTTTACTTTTGGTCCGAGGGTTATCAGAGTACAATAGAAACAGTGTCCTCAAACGCACTGAGAAGTGAGAATGCAACCTTATGATCCGACTCCTCCACATTTCTATGGAGAAATGGAGTAAGTATGTGAGATATTCCAGCGATGTGGTGGCAGTAAACATGCCATAACATTGTAGGTGATGTGAGGGATATCCCATGATGTTACTAGTGCATAACATCTCTCTTTTGGTCCATCTGACATCAGAGGAGGAGACAGGCTTATATGATTAATCCAGAAATATATTCTCAATGTCTGGTTTGAAGGAAAAAAAGCTCCTTACTTACCATCGTGGATTTCAAACGTCAAGCTGGTGATCTTCTGTGTTATCACCATCATAGGCCTGTGGAGAGAGAGGGAGACAGAGAGTAACAAAGAGGGAGAGAGGGAGAGGGACAGAGACAGTAAGATAGAGAGTGAAAGTGTAAAAGAGAATAGGGGGAAGAGGGAAAACAATGAGTGATCATAAGCAAAAAGCTATAATTAGGCTATAAAGCTGTCCCATGCCTTCATGCATGGTTTCACACAATCCTCCGACACAATGTTACATGAAGACATCGGGGCATTGTATTACCGCACTCAAGTCTTACCCTGTGAAGTCAGCAGAGTACATGCCATAGTCGAAGACGTACACACGCGTGATCTGGCAGAAGCTTAGATACCCCAGGGCCACCACCAAACAGTATCTGAGAATAAAGACAGACAAAATCACTATGTAGCTCACTACTAGGGCTGGGAATTGCCGAAGGACCTCTCGATACGGTATCAAGACGTTTACACAGATCAGACACGGACAGAATTGTATTAGCTTGGTTTCAAGGATGTTTAATTAAATAATAAACAAAAGAGAAAATAATAGGTCTCCTCCAGGAGACCTCCTCCGGGATACCGTCTTCTTGGCTCCGGAGTCTTGCTGTATCCTGTGGGGAACAAAACCGAGCTCCCTCCATTATCTCTGGTACTGAGCACGACTATACGTGAGTAACCTCTCTTCCCCAGTCCCCACTCCCGTCAGCTGCCCTTCTGGCAGCTTTATGGGACTCGTCCAGCTGGTGAGCAATCAGCCCCAATTAGTCCTGGCCGGAGAGCCCGTCGAGACCTGGCACGTCCAGCAGAGGGAGCCATTGCCGCGTGATGTAGACACCGTCTGTCACCAGGCCTCGATGAGTCTCCCCCTGGTGGCTAACGGGCTGTACGCCACACACGATACTTAGTTGCCGATACGATATGTATTGCGATTCTCACGATGCTATATGTATTGTGATTCGATACTGCGATTTTATTGTGATTTGATGTTCCAAACATATTGTTCACTATATGTCTGCTGCAGAGAGATGAGGGAAAGCATGAGAAAACGAGTTTTGATCATTCAGGGAAATAAAAGTACTGAAAACATGTTGGCTCACTATTTAAAAAGAAGACGGAGAACAAGCTATAGGATGAAAAATACCTGCGTTTTGCCGCAGGTACAACCAACTAGCGCAAGCAAATACCTACAAATTGAAATTTGGAGTCAAATATCAATATAATATTGTCAAAAAATAATATTGCGATAGGTAACTAAATATTTTTTCCCGCATCACTACTCACTACTGTAAGCTAGTGTACATCTACAGTGGGGTCCGAAATCATTGACACCCTTGATAAAGATGTATTTTACTAGGCAGGGAGTTTAGAACAAGATGCATGGAGCTCCAGAGGTCACAAGGTCAATGTGGGCCTGCATGGATGTCAGCAGGGAGCAATAATGACTGTATAAAATAAATCATTCAAATACTGAGCTATATTGTATGAATATGCTTCTAACCACTTCTACATTCATGTGGATGCTACCATGGTTACAGATAATCCTGAATTAATTGTGAATAATGATGAGTGAGAAAGTTAGAGGGTCAAAGATCATATCCCAAAGACATGCTAACCTCTCACCATTACCAATAGGATGTCTTTCTCACTCATCATTATTCACAATTCATTCAGGATTATCCGTAACCATGGTAGCATCCACATTAATGCAGAAGTGTTTAGAAACCATATTATATTCTTATTTACAATAAAAGTGACTCCAAAATGACACAATACATAATTTACCATTCATTTCTATTCGGCACAAAATAATCAAAACGAACTGCAAATGCATCCAACAAGTTTGTAGAGTCACAAGCTTGATATAGTATTTGTGTGCTAGGAAATCTGGGACCAAATACTAAACTTGTGACTACTTTATTTATAAGAATCTTTAGGGGTGTCAATAATTTGACCCCTACCTTTTAGAGAGAGAAAAAAGTATTACTTGTTAAACAAAATCGCTTTCTCTGAACAATTGTATTAGTATAAAATAATATAAATGACGCTTTTTTTTCGCATACAATATAGCTCAGTATTTGAATTAGCTATTTTATACAGCCTCCATTTACAATCTTCCACATCCGTTCATCAAATATTTCGTAAAACAATTGTCCGGGTTGTGAGACCAGCAAATAGATGCATTGATTTGCTTCTTAATTAATTCCTTCAGTGTTTAGTTTATTATGATCGCCATTAGCTCATGCATATGCAGCAGTGCTGATGTGTAAAGTGTGCAATCATCAGCATACATAATCATTTTAGCTTATTGTAAGACAAGTGGCAAATCATTTGTAAAAATAGAGAAGAGTATTGGCCCAAGGCAACTGCCCTGGGGGATACCGCACTGCCCTGAGGGATACCGCACTGTACATACAGTTGAAGTCGGAAGTTTACATACACTTAGGTTGGAGTCATTAAAACTTGTTTTTCAACCACTCCACAAATTTCTTGTTAACAAACTATAGTTTTGGCAAGTCGGTTAGGACATCTACTTTGTGCATGACACAAGTAATCTTTCCAACAATTGTTTACAGACAGATTATTTCACTTATAATTCACTGTATCACAATTCCAGTGGGTCAGAAGTTTACATACACTAAGTTGACTGTGCCTTTAAACTGCTTGGAAAATTCCAGAAAATGATGTCATGGCTTTAGAAGCTTCTGATAGGCTAATTGACATCATTTGAGTCAATTGGAGGTGTACCTGTGGATGTATTTCAAGGCCTACCTTCATACTCAGTGCCTCTTTGCTTGACATCATGGGAAAATCTAAAGAAATCAGCCAAGACCTCAGAAAAAAAATGGTAGACCTCCACAAGTCTGGTTCATCCTTGGGAGCAATTTCCAAACGCCTGAAGGTACCACGTTCATCTGTACAAACAATAGTACGCAAGTATAAACACCATGGGACCACGCAGCCGTCATAGCGCTCAGGAATGAGACGCGTTCTGTCTCCTAGAGATGAACATACTTTGGTGCGAAAAGTGCAAATCAATCCCAGAACAACAGCAAAGGACCTTGTGAAGATGCTGGAGGAAACAGGTGCAAAATTATCTATTTCCACAGTAAAACAAGTCCTATATCGACATACAGTGGGGGAAAAAAGTATTTAGTCAGCCACCAATTGTGCAAGTTCTCCCACTTAAAAAGATGAGAGAGGCCTGTAATTTTCATCATAGGTACACGTCAACTATGACAGACAAAATCAGAAAAAAAAAATCAGAAAATCACATTGTAGGATTTTTAATGAATTTATTTGCAAATTATGGTGGAAAATAAGTATTTGGTCAATAACAAAAGTTTCTCAATACTTTGTTATATACCCTTTGTTGGCAATGACACAGGTCAAACGTTTTCTGTAAGTCTTCACAAGGTTTTCACACACTGTTGCTGGTATTTTGGCCCATTCCTCCATGCAGATCTCCTCTAGAGCAGTGATGTTTTGGGGCTGTTGCTGGGCAACACGGACTTTCAACTCCATCCAAAGATTTTCTATGGGGTTGAGATCTGGAGACTGGCTAGGCCACTCCAGGACCTTGAAATGCTTCTTACGAAGCCACTCCTTCATTGCCCGGGCGGCGTGTTTGGGATCATTGTCATGCTGAAAGACCCAGCCACGTTTCATCTTCAATGCCCTTGCTGATGGAAGGAGGTTTTCACTCAAAATCTCACGATACATGGCCCCATTCATTCTTTCCTTTACACGGATCAGTCGTCCTGGTCCCTTTGCAGAAAAACAGCCCCAAAGCATGATGTTTCCACCCCCATGATTCACAGTAGGTATGGTGTTCTTTGGATGCAACTCAGCATTCTTTGTCCTCCAAACACGACAAGTTGAGTTTTTACCAAAAAGTTATATTTTGGTTTCATCTGACCATATGACATTCTCCCAATCCTCTTCTGGATCATCCAAATGCACTCTAGCAAACTTCAGACGGGCCTGGACATGTACTGGCTTAAGCAGGGGGACACGTCTGGGTCTGCAGGATTTGAGTCCCTGGCGGCGTAGTGTGTTACTGATAGTAGGCTTTGTTACTTTGGTCCCAGCTCTCTGCAGGTCATTCACTAGGTCCCCCCGTGTGGTTCTGGGATTTTTGCTCACCGTTCTTGTGATCATTTTGACCCCACGGGGTGAGATATTGTGTGGAGCCCCAGATCGAGGGAGATTATCAGTGGTCTTGTATGACTTCCATTTCCTAATAATTGCTCCCACAGTTGATTTCTTCAAACCAAGCTGCTTACCTATTGCAGATTCAGTCTTCCCAGCCTGGTGCAGGTCTGCAATTTTGTTTCTGGTGTCCTTTGACAGCTCTTTGGTCTTGGCCATAGTGGAGTTTGGAGTGTGACTGTTTGAGGTTGTGGACAGGTGTCTTTTATACTGATAACAAGTTCAAACAGGTGCCATTAATACAGGTAACGAGTGGAGGACAGAGGAGCCTCTTAAAGAAGAAGTTACAGGTCTCTGAGAGCCAGAAATCTTGCTTGTTTGTAGGTGACCAAATACTTATTTTCCACCATAATTTGCAAATAAATTCATTAAAAATCCTACAATGTGATTTTCTGGATTTTTTTTCCTCAATTTGTCTGTCATAGTTGAGGTGTACCTATGATGAAAATTACAGGCCTCTCTCATCTTTTTAAGTGGGAGAACTTGCACAATTGGTGGCTGACTAAATACTTTTTTTCCCCACTGTAACCTGAAAGGCCTCTCAGCAAGGAAGAAGCCACTGCTCCAAAACTACCATAAAAAAGCCAGACTACAGTTTGCAACTGCACATGGGGACAAAGATCGTACTTTTTGTGGTCTGATGAAACAAAAATAGAACTGTTTAGCCATAATGACCATCGTTATGTTTGGAGGAAAAAGGGGTTTACTTGCAAGCCGAAGAACACCATCCCAACCGTGAAGCACAGGGGTGGCAGCAAAGTGCTCTGGGGGTGCTTTGCTGCAGGAGGGATTGGTGCACTTCACAAAATAGATTGCATGATGAGGAAGGAAAATTATGTTGATATATTGAAGCAACATCTCAAGACATCAGTCAGGAAGTTAAAGCTTGGTCGCAAATGGGTCTTCCAAATGGACAATGACCCCAAGCGTACTTCCAAAGTTATGGCAAAATGGCTTAAGGACAACAAAGTCAAGGTATTGGAGTGGCCATCACAAAGCCCTGACCTCAATCCCATAGAAAATGTGTGGGTAGAACTGAAAAAGCGTGTGCGAGCAAGGCGGCCTACAAACCTGACTCAGTTACACCAGCCCTGTCAGGAGGAATGGGCCAAAATTCACCAAAAATGTATTATGGGAAGCTTGTGGAAGGCTACCCGAAACGTTTGACCCAAGTTAAACAATTTAAAGGCAATGCTACCAAATACTAATTGAGTGTATGTAAACTTCTGACCCACTGTGAATGTGATGAAAGAAATAAAAGCTGAAATAAATCATTCTCTCTACTATTATTCTGACATTTCACATTCTTAAAAATAAAGTGGTGATCCTAACTGACCTAAAACAGGGAATTTTTACTAGGATTAAATGTATTTGGCTAAGGTGTATGTAAACTTCCGACTTCAACTGTATCTGATGTTTGAGAAGCTTCCATTGAAGAATACTATGAGTTCTATTGGATAAGTAACTCTCCAAAAACGTGATGGCAGGTGATGTAAAGCCATAACAAGTGATTTTTTTCAATAACAAATTATGACCAATAACATCAAAGGCTACACTGAAATCTAACAATACAGCTCCAACTATCATGTTATTATCCATTTATTTTAGTCAATCATCAGTCATCTTAGTCAGTGCAGTACAAGTTGAGTGCCCTTCCCTATATGCATGCTGAAAGTCAATAGTTCGCTTGTTCTTTGAAAATAGCATTGTATTTGTTCAAACACAATTTTCTCCATCAGTTTACTAAGAACAGGCAGCAAACTGATTGGTCGGCTGTTAGAGCCAGCAAAGGTGCTTTACTATTTTTAGGTAGTGGAATTACTTTAACTTCCTTCCATGCCTGGCAAATAGGGGTGGCAATACAGTCTGCTACCATTCTCAATAGTTTCCCATCTAGGTTGTCTATACCTGGTGGCTTATTATTGATGGATAATCATCGTTTTTCCACCTCTCCCACACAAACTTGACCAAATTCAAAACATCAAACCTTCTCTTTCATTATTAGATCTTCAATACACAAATATGATTGTTCACTGTTCAAATGTTATTTCACTTCTCAGTTTGTCCACGTTACCAGTGAAATAAGTCATTGAAATGATTGGCTATATCAAAAGGTTTTGTTATAAGTGACACATCAACTTCAATGAACGATGGAGATTAATGAGGTTTTCTGCCAATAATATCATTTAAGGTGCTCTAAAAAGTCTTGTTCAGCATAATTTATTTGAACCATAACATTTTTCAATTCATCATCGATCCAGGGGGCTCTAACAGTTCTCACAGTTAGTTTCTTAACAGGTGCATGTTTGGCAACAACTGGCAAGAATAATGTTACAAATACTCCAACTTATGCATCTGGATTCTCCTCCTTATACACGTCAGACCTACAAAAGAGTCCTGAGAAAACATTTTGTATGATCTCTTATAAATAACTTTAGGCCCTGCCTTTGGTACTTCGGCTTTTCTTGATATTGCCACAATGTTATGGTCACTACAGCCAATGGAAACGGATATTGCTTTAGAGAAATGAGTTAAGATATACACTGAGTATACAAAACATTAAGAACACCTGCTCTTTCCATGACAGACTGACCAGGTGAATCCAGGTGAAAGCTATGATCCCTTATTGATGTCACCTGTTAAACCTACTTCAAGCAGTGTAGATGAAGGGGAGGAGAAAGGTTAAAGGATTTTTAAGCCTTGAGACAATTGAGACATGGATTGTGGATGTGTGTCATTCAGAGGGTGAATGGGCAAGACAAAGGATTTAAGTGCCTTTGAACAGGGTATGGTGCTAGGTGCCAGGCGCACCGTTTTGTGTCAAGAATTGCAATGCTGCTTGGCTTTTCACGCTCAACAGTTTCCCCCGTGTGTATCAAGAATGGTCCACCACCCAAAGGACATCCAGCCAACTTGACACAACTGTGGGAAGCATTGGAGTCAAAATGGGCCAGCATCCCTGTGGAATGCTTTCGACACCTTGTAGAGTCCATGTCCTGATGAATTGGGGTTGTTCTGAGGGCATAAGGGGATGCAACTCAATATTAGACAGGTGTTCCTAATGTTTTGTACACTCAGTGTATAGGAAATAGGGTGGCATTTGGGACGCACAGATAACGTTCTGCGATTGGCTTGCGAGGCTACGTCAGCCGACATAGGCTACATCAACTGCAGCGGTGTGTCTGATCCGCACATGCCAGCACCAGCAGCACAAGCCTACCTCTATGCTTATGCATAAGTGAAGTGAGTTCGGAGAAAATCTGAAAGTATGCATCTTAGAAATAGTTTTCACATACAAACGTTATATGTTCTAACTCAGACTCAAATAGGCTTCCCAAAAATAACATGGTCACCGTGGTAGAACGTTTATTTATCAAAATCCAATCAGGTAGCCTGATTTCAGATGTGTCATGTAAACAATCTTTTTAGGAAAATCTTTCTTCTTGCAAAGCATGTAAACGTTTAAATTGAACTATTGTATTAATCTGACTATTCACAATAATCGTATTATTATGTGCATACCCAGTGCCTGCCGTGTTCCTATTGGTCATTCACAGGGATCCGCTCGTAACACCAGCCACACTACACGATAAAGGCTCAACATTTCTGACACTGCCAGAACATTGTCAGAGCCTACAACCGCACATAGTGGTACTTCAAATCGCAGACTTAGACCCTGTCACACTGAACGAGACAAAATGTCCGACAATCGTTTACGACCTAAGAATTTACCCACTACATGGACATTTTGTCTGGGATGGCAGAATCGTGGCATAAGACAGCTAAAATCGTACCGTCTGTACAGGCCTTAAGATGACAAAAGACGAGGTCTCCATGGAGACAGAGCTGTTGAGCATGGGTATCATAATCATCCCGTAATCATCCCAGAAGGACGTAGAGCAGCTCATCTCTGTCAGTTAGTCAGTCAGCCAGCCAGCCAGCCAGTCACTCAGCCAGTCATTCAGTCAGTCAGCCACACACCTGCTCCTGCGGTCACATTATTGAGCAGAGCAGAGGATTTAGTGGGTGCTCTGTGTTGCTCCATGTTGATCTGTATGCACTAGCTTAAAGCTTGGTATGTCCTTAATTGGCACATCTCTCTCCATCTCCCTCTCTCAGCCTCATCTACACCTAGCCTACCCTCTCTTTCTTACGGCAAAATCATGGCATAAAATGGCTGAAATCGTACCGTCTGTACAGGCCTTAAGGTGGCAAAAGACGAAGTCTCCATGGAGACAGAGCTGTTGAGCATGGGTATCATAATCATCCCATAATCATTCTAGCAGGACGTAGAGCAGCTTGTGTCGCTGTCATTTAGTCAGCCAGTCAGTCACTCAGCCAGGCAGCCAGCCAGTCAGTCAGTGAGCTAGCCAGTCAGCCAGCCATCCAGTCAGCCAGTCACCCACCTGCTCCTGCTGTCTCATTATTGAGCAGAGCGGGGGATCGAGCGAGTGCTCTGTGTTGATCAGTACGCACTAGCTTAAAGCTTGGCATGTCCTTAATTGGCACATCTCCCTCTCTCATCCTCATCTACACCTAGCCTACCCTCTCCTTCTTACTTCCTCCCCCTCTCTCGCTCCTTATCTTTCACAACCCTCTTCCCAGTCTCTTTCACCCTCTCGCTCTCTCTTTTCCTCTCTCCCTCTTTCCTTTTTCCTCCCCTCCCTCTCTGGCAGTGCTCTAACTCAGTAAGGCAGCACAGTGGATAGTGGCCCTGTTACTCCCAGACAGCCTCCCAAAACACACCCTATTCCCTATTTAGTTAACTACTTTTGACCAGGGCCCATAGGGGGTGGAAATAGGGTGTCATTTGGGACACACAGCCTCTAAATCATCAGAGAGGAGACGATTATATCCACAGCCTGCACAGTCCATACACATGCACAACACACACACATCCCCATAGGAAGAGAGGAAATGTGTGTGTGTGTGTGTGTGTGCGCACGCTTGGTAGGAAGGCATGTCAAGTCTCAAGGAGTACACACACTCTCACAGTCTTCACACACACACTCCATGGCGATGACTCATGCAGTCAAGCTCCCTGCAGACTCTCGATGGTCAGGAAGGAGAGACTAGGGCGGAGGGGGAAGGACAAGGAGAGAAGGGAGGAGAGAAGAAAAGGAGGAGACCACTAGCTCTTTCAGCACCGCTGTGAGAACCTTTGACTGTGCTTGTGAACGCACCTGAAGACACCTCTGGGCTATATCAGCCAGACAGCTACCACCATCCCTCCTCGTCCTCCTACGCTGACGGAGCTCTCCTCCAAGATAATCAAAGGAGGAGTCATGCAAAACATTTTCAAGTCAATGTTGGAGGCATATGTGCTTTAGTTTACAGATCAATCTAATTTCTCAGAGGGGAACTAAGGGAAGGGAAAAAAGATTGTTGTGGCCCCCTCGTTTTTGGCAGAGGCCCAAGATAAGTTGCGAGCCAGGCAATGGCTGCGTCCCAAATGGCATCCTATTCCTTATATAATGCACTGCTTTTGACCAGGGCCCATAGGGTGCCATTTGGGACCCAGCCAATCTCTTGCCCACACATCTGAAGAGAAAAAAAAAATATGCTGCCCTGTTCATTCCTCATTTTCCGCCGTAGTATCAATTGAACATCAAAGTAATTGATTAGGCAGTGAAATTAGTATTCTCCACAATTAGTTTCCTATGGGCATGTAGATGGGTGCTTCAAGTAGGCCTTGTTAGCAACCCCACAGAGAGGTGCCCCAGCTGGGCTAGCAGAGGAGAGAGACGAGGGGTGAGCTGGAGTAGGCTCTTATGCATTGATGCGCTCGTCTGAAAACAACTGGTGCCTCGAGGTAGGTGATGGATGCAGCCAGCGATAAGACACAGGAGGCCAAAGGGGAAATAATAATTGGAAGATGTTATTACAGTAATCACGAAGCCAGAGAAAAAAATTAAAATGTCCGCCAACAGCTGGTGAGCAACAGGACATAATGATGGCCATGATGGCCTCCTCTCCCCATCATCATTATCTCCAGGTCAGCTTTCAATCCCTCATCAGGGATGCATCCCAAATGGTACCCTATTCCCTATATAGACTTAATTTATTCTACAGGAGCCGCCAGCCAAGACCATTCCGTTAAGTATTCCGTCGCCTGCTGCTGTATGTAGGGAGCCTGGCGTTAGCATGCCGCGGTTAGCGCTAACAGACAGATAATTACAAACTGTGGGACAAGGCCACTCAAACGCACGCACGCACACACAAAGAACTTTATTACACTTTTACTGCTCCAATTACTACTTTCCAAGGGAAGGAGAAGTCCAAGGAGCAATCTGTTCCAATGACCTCTCTGCATGTACCAGTTAGATATAAATAGGAAAAATTAAAGAGGGCGGGCTGTGGTTAGCACATGCAGGTCAACTCCCGGAGATTGAATTCTGTAGATTGAATTCTGAGAAGTAAAGAAGTGGCTGATGGGAAACGTTGTGTATGATATGGAATGGCGTTGTGAGAAAGTAGATAGCCAGTACATGATCATCTCACACCTCCAGCCTCTCTCCCCTGACCTAGCAGTAGCAAGCATCAGGGGACTAATGGAAGTGTTCTGGGTGGAAGTGTGTGTGTGTTGGAGGCCCTCCCTCCTCTTTTAGGTAAGCTCTGATTTATGTCTGGGCTCTCCTGGGGGTTTTGAACATTATTGGTCCAGCAGCACCAACAGTGGCCGCTCTGGAGGCAGTGCAGCAGGACATCTGCACATCATCATTCAGACAGGCCTTCAGAAACTACTCTCACCCTGGACCACACACACGCGCCAGCACATACACAGACCCATACACACACGCAGAGGACTTACTTGTGCATGTGTTCCACTCCTGTCAGGATCATGATGCCATAGGTGAGCCCACTCTGAACCAGAAAGTGGAGCGCATACCTGAAACACAGAGAAGAGATGAACGGTTTATAATCAATCACACACACACACACACACACACACACACAATATCCACTATTTCTCCTCTCCCACGATGTCTCAATTTCCCTCCACTTCTGTCCCTCTTCCCCTCCATCCTCCCTTTCTCTCACTCCATCCTCCCTGTCCCCTGTGCCATTTGCTATATAAATCAGACACATTGACCCATAACTGACCCGTAATCATTACCCTGCAGCAGAGACAGAAAGAGGTCTATTTCTTCACCCTTTTTGTAAAACATGCACCTTACATCGGATCATATGAAACTTGCTCTGTAAACCTAACTTCATATAAAACGTTTTCATATGGTCTATGATTGGTTTCTCTCTTTTCATGGTCAGAGTCCTTTTTCAGTGTTATGATATCCGTCACATCTTAGCTTCAGAAGCTTGTGCATTCAACACGTGTGCTTGTTCTGCGATGTATTCTTCAGAATTATACTGAAGCAATTGTTGATGTCTTAAAAAGGATTTGTTCTAGCTAAGATTCTCTTGGAAAATATATAATGAAATGCATTTCTCATACATGGCAGAACTATTTTTTTTTTTAGATAGAAAGACGAGAAAGAGTGTTTAGCAACAATCTGTGAATAGTCCTGGAGTGTTTTTTTTTTCTCAAATGAAAGCACCCAAAAATATACAGACTTCATCCAGTGTCCAGAAAAATGGATTGGCAGTATAGGTACGTGTGGAGGTCCTGGGTTGGCGTGGTTACACGTGGTTTGCGGTTGTGAGGCAGGTTGGACGTACTGCCAAATTCTCTAAAATGACATTGGAGGCAGTTTATGGTAGTGACATGAACATTAAATTATCTGGCAACAGCTCTGGTGGACAATCCTGCAGTCAGCATGCCAATTGCACGGTCCCTCAAAACTTGAGACATCTGCGGCATTGTGTTGTGTTAGAAAACTGCACATTTTAGAGCGGCATTTTACTGTCCCCAGCACAAGGTGCACCTGTGTAATGATCCTGCGGTTTAATCAGCTTCTTGATATGCCAAACCTGTCAGGTGGATGGATTATATTGGCAAATGAGAAATTCTCACTAACAGGGATGAAAACAAATTTGTGCATAACATTTTAGAGAAATAAGGTTTTGTGCGTATGGAACATTTTGGGGAAATTTTATTTCAGCTCATGAAACATGGGACCAACACTTTACATGTTGAGTTTATATTTTGTATTCAGTGTATGTATGTATGTATGTATGTATGTATGTATGTATGTATGTATGTATGTATGTATGTATGTATGTATGTATGTATGTATGCATGCATGCATGCACGTATGCATGTACGTACGTATGTGCAGTTGAAGTCAGAAGTTTATATACACTTGGGTTGGAGTCATTAAAACTCGTTTTTCAACCACTCCACATATTTCTTGTTAACAAACTATAGTTTTGGCAAGTCGGTTAGGACATCTACTTTGTGCATGACACAAGTAATTTTTCCAACAAATGTTTACAGACAGATTATTTCACTGTATCACAATTCCAGTGGGTCAGAAGATTACATACACTAAGTCGACTGTGCCTTTAAACAGCTTGGAAAATTCCAGGAAATGATGTCATGGCTTTAGAAGCTTCTGATAGGCTAATTGACATCATTTGAGTCAATTGGAGGTTTACCTGTTGAAGTATTTCAAGGCCTACCTTCAAACTCAATGCCTCTTTGCTTGACATCATGGGAAAATCAAAAGAAATCAGCCAAGACCTCAGACATTTTTTTTTGGACCTCCACAAGTCTGGTTCTTCCTTGGGAGCAATTTCCAAACGCCTGAAGGTACCACGTTCATCTGTACAGACAATAGTATGCAAGTATAAACACCATGGGACCATGCAGCCGTCATACCGCTCAGGAAGTAGACGCGTTCTGTCTCCTATAGATGAACGTACTTTGGTGCGAAAAGTGCAAATCAATCCCAGAACAACAGCAAAGGACCTTGTGAAGATGCTGGAGGAAACAGGTACAAAAGTATCGATATCCACAGTAAAACGAGTCCTATATCGACATAACCTGAAAAGCCGCTCAGCAAGGAAGACACTGCTCCAACACCGCCATAAAAAAAGCCAGACTACGGTTTGCAACTGCACACTATAGTTTGTTAACAAGAAATGTGTGGAGTGGTTGAAAAACGAGTTTTAATGAGCCAACCTAAGTGTATGTAAACTTCCGACTTCAACTGTATATACTGTATTCTATACTATCTATTGCATCTTAGCCTATGCCACTCTGATAATGACATTGCTCATCCATATATTTATATATTCTTATTCCATTCCTTTACTTAGATTTGTGTGTATTGGGTTTTTGTTGTGGAACTGTTAGATATTACTTGCTAGATATTGCTGCACTGTCGGAACTAGAAGCACAAGCATTTCGCTACACTCGCAATAACATCTGCTAACCATGTGTATGTGACCAATATATTTGATTTGATTTGGCCACCACGACACAGCGCGTGGAACCTGACAGTGTGTGCGGGTGCGTGTCCCCATGTGTGTCGGCAGAGAGACGGACTCACCAGCCGAAACAGAAGAGAGCAAAGTAGAATCCCAGTAGCGTGGCAACCACATGTCTGACGAAGGGACTGGTTTTACTGGGGTGGAGATAGAGACGGAACCCGAAGGCTGTCAACAGGGCAAACAGCTGGCACACCACGAAGTTCACCTGGAGAAAAGAGAGGGGGAGAAAGGAGAGGGAGAGAGAGATGCACAAATTGTTATTTTGTTATGGGATGGCATTTGTTCATTTTCAGAACCATAATGTAGTTGTATAAAGTTAGGTAAGTCTTAACATACAGATCTTTAGCCGGGAAATTGGGATTCATTTAAAGCCCCTTCAGATGATAAGATCAGAAATCAAAATGTTAACAGTGTGGGTTCGATATGACTTGCAGTAAATTACTGTGAAGATAATACATTCACAGAGATGTCTGAACAATGATAAGCAGCACTAGCAGATCCTTTTATATTCCTATCCCCAAAGCTTCTGACAGAGACAGGAAGACAAACTGGGGTCCAGCGTGGCTCAGTTGGTAGAGCATGGCGCTTGCAACGCCAGATATGTGGGTTCGATTCCCATGGGGTATGAAAATGTATGCACTCACTACTGAAAGTTGCTCTGGATAAGACCATCTGCTAAATGACTCAAATGTAAATGTCCCAAATGGTAGCCATATTCCCCTACAGAGCACTACTTTTGACCAGAGCCCTATGGGCAAAATAGTTAAATTTGGGACGCAGACAGTGCAAGATTAAGCTTCTTGCTTACAGCAGAGACAATCAATCGCTTCCTGTTATTTTTCTTGAAATCTAAAAAGGCACAACCTAGATTTGAGTCAATGTCTTAAGTAGTTGAACATGTTATCACTCCAACATCGTGAAATTGACAAACTGACACGTTTTTATTTGAGTCAAAAACAACTTTATATCAAAAGGAGTGCCTTTGATTTGTCGGCCTGCACGTGCGCAGTTCGGCGCAAGATGGTCGTTAGCCCCGATGACGTGTTTCTGCGCATGAGCTTAGCTTGTCAACATCATCATGACATCGCCTACAAGTGTGATCAGGGATTTCTTATTGGAGAAGCAGTTTATGCCTTCATACTTTATGATCTTTGCTCAGCCAGCTAAAGGCAGCTGCTTCATGGCAACAAATCAATTGATTTAATTATAATGTTACTAGCTACAGTGGCCAGATAGCTAGAGTAGTAAAGCATTTAGTGTTGTGTGCTTTGTGCTGCACTTAAAACCCCATTCGTGTCATATGAAGTGTGTGACTGCCTTGCTCAGTTAGCAAGCTAAACTAATAAGCTAGTGCACATGATCAAACATAACAAAAACAATCCCCTTTCAAGCACAACACTCCTTAGTTAGACGTAAAGGATGTCAAAAATTAAAAATAAAGTATTATGCAGTTTTAATGATGCAAATGGTGGATTAGACTGGAAAAAGTGCCCTATTTTTTTCATTTTTCTTGTCACTCCTGTCAGCTCCTCCAAGTGGAGGTCTGTGCTCTCTGATTGGCTCGAAGTCAAGTTGTCGGCCACTGCCGAGCATTGCGATTCTACAAGTAGAAACAGCAGTTTCGTCGGTACTAGGTTGGTACACAGCAGGTACGTATTTTGTTCTAGCAAGAGAAGGAACGGCCTGCTACTGTATCGGCAGTCTATTGGCAATCAGATTCTCTGTGTGTTTCCTGCTTAACGTTTGGAAAGAAATAGCGCCCTTTGTGCACTTCCGGTAATACCGTATACCCCGGTATGGTACAGGAATGGTATGAAGGTAGGAAAATCTGGATACCGCACAACCTTACAACCACACACACATTATAGCCTGGTTAAACCATACTGAATGTGCAGAGCCTGTGGCTAGCGGTAACACTCCCGGCATAAACTCATGTACACTCCTCACTCCACTGGAGACCGGGGTTCAATTACCCACTCCAACCTGTCAATCGGTTTCTCCATCCCCTCTGTCATTTCATAACTGTCTCAAAAACGTGTCAGAATACACCACACAAAAAATTTTAAACAGACTGAACACTGTTTCACTTGGTGAGCGCAGCTTTCAGTCTGGTTTAACCAGGCTAACACACAAAGATAACGGGGGAAATGTAGGCTAAACGACAGGAAGCAGAACGAGGTGCGACTCAAAGGCTGCGTCCCAAATGGCACACTATTCCCTATATAGTGCACTACTTTTGACTCTGGTCAAAAGTAGTGCAATAAATGCAAAAGGGTGCCATTTGGGACGCATCCAAAGCAAGGGCCTGGCCGGCAGTGCTGGGCTACCCAGGATGCCCTGTGACCCAGATAAAACTGCTGTTCCGTTAGCATATGCCATATTGCCAAGAGCCCAGTGGAGCCACAGTAACACAGCGCTTGAGTCTGGACTGAACAGAGCTAAGGGGCCTCACACACACACACACAGGGACGTGAGCGCAAACCCACACACACACACTGACTGACCTAAGCAGAGCTCTAGGGCCGGTGTGAGTTGAATACTGATGGCCTGGCAGGGATGCAAGAGGGGACAACCATGCTCGCTCTTCCCTCCCTCCCTCCCTCTCGGGTCAAATGTCACTAGACTGGGAGGCGGTCCAGCTCAGGGTCAGACAGCCCGCACCCTCTGCCCCAGGGCATCATCACCCCACTGAAAGCTAATCCCCTCATCTGTAGCTCTGCTACCCTTCCCGTCTGCCATGGGTCCTTATGGCACCCTATTCCCTATATAGTGCACTACTTTTGACCGTGCCCTATGGGAATAGGGTGCAATTTGGGACGCAGACAAAGAGGCTGGCCCTGGTTTAAGGACAGCACATCTATCTGTCAAACTGCTCTTTTAGGAAATGGCCTAAGCAACGCCCCCATGCCAGGGTGATTCGATCTAGCGTTTACCAAATAACAGAAAGTCCTGTGCCAAACAGCAATGCAGCGATACAGGTAGAGAGGATCATGCTTTCAAATACCATATTAGACTCATGGCTTGAGCCATGATTTAAAAGGTCCAATGCAGCCGTTGTTATCTCAATATCAAGTCATTTCTTGGTAACAATAAAGTGCCTTACTGTGATAGTTTTATATTAAAATGGTCAAAAAAGGACAAAAAAGTTGCTTCTTAGAAGAAGAAAAAATTCTCAAGCAATAATTTTGTTAGGACTGTCTGGGAGTGGTCAGAGAGGGGACAGTTGTAGGAACCTAATGGGAGGGATGTGTAACCTGAAAACGAGCTGTTATTGGCTTTGTTATTGGTCTATTATATTTCAGACAATCTTTTCAAACAGCTCTTACACTAAAATTGCATTATCATAATTTTCACCATTTCACAGTATTAATCAAACCTCAGTGTGGAAATATATAAAACACAGGAAAATCAAGTTTGACTGCACTGCCCCTTTAAATGATTTATCACCTCAGTTCTCTGCAAAGCTTCCTTCATCATTCAGACTCACACTAGCCTATATGAGGATAGTTTCACTCCAGTATGTGTCATTTTAGTATGCTATAAATTGAGGAGTCGATGTGTTCTGAAAGATGAGACGTTGAGGATTATGATAAATACTGCTTTGATGTCATACAAGCAAACCACACACCCGTCCAAACAGTCCAAACATGCACTTCACATTTCCATATTTGAAAACTCATGTCATTTACAGTATCAACATTTATGATCGCTATGTTTGATACAGTTACAAGGATGACATGCGTTATATCCTGGGTTGTCCTGAACAGAATGAGACTGTTTGTCGTATTGTGAAGAAGATTTGCCGTAGAACACGCTCTTGAATGCACTCATGACTCCAATCTATGCGCACCAAAATGTCAATGTCTGTCTGAAATGCCTTTTGAAACTGTAGGATCATATTCTATAACTTAGCTAAGCATGTTGGCAATAGAATAAGCTTTAAAATGATCCCCACCTGACCCAGATTGCGATTTATAATGGACCTTTTTGGATTGCGTAAACAACAGTAATTGTGTGATGGTGGGGACACAGGGCTGTGTTCCAAACCAAAAACTACAAGTGTACTTGATTCAGTTCATTGCGTTAAATAGTATGCAGTATTATCTGGATACGTGTGCAACAAAAGTTCAACATTCACCTTCCGCTACCATTTCTGTAAAGGTGTCTACACATACAATTTGATGCATATGTCAGATAAATCCAATGTATGCGCCACACAGAACGCACTGCAACTGCCCCTGCAATGCAACGCTGCAAGGCAAACGCAGCATTCCATTGGAAATGAACGTACTTCTGGTGTGCCAAAACGCAACGACGCTGTAGGTGTGATCGAGGCATTATAGTTGAAGACTCTTCTTTGAGTCATAAAAGTGCACTGAAATGACTTGGGAACTGTGCACCCTTTGGAGAGGTGTGTGGCCACTTGGAGACACCAGTTAGTCCTCTTACTCAGACCCTTGTCATCGTTTTTCAGCCTATTGCTAGTTACCCATTCTACTGACTGGGAGGTCAGAATAGGTAACTGTCCATCCATGATAAGGCAGAGGATGTTAATCCATAACATCTACGTTTTCCAGCAATATGTTATGATCAATGATATCAAAAGGCATGGTCATGCATATACTTTTTATAGTTATTCTGTTAGAAATATTTCAATTTGGCCATATCCATATAGGGGTTAATGACAAAGTCAACCATTGCAGTGGTAAACGGCATAAAGTCAACCATGATTACACATTTTCCCCTTAGTCTTTCAAACAATTTTTGGCTTCCTATTGTCTGTTGCCGTCTCCCCTCTGGCCGCCTCTGGTCTCTACGTGCCTCATACTCTTTCCATCGTTTTCTGTTATTTCTCCCTCCTCTGCCTCGTTTCAGTGTTCTCTGTGTGGGTGCAGCCGGTTGTGCCTCTAACGAGGCTGGCAAGATGTGCATCAGCTGTCTGCATACAGACTTCTGTCTCTGGACCATGTCGATGGTTACCACAAAGACCGTCACGCAAACCTAATCCCAGTGACAGGGGAAAAGCGGTCATGTGGTGTTTACTTAACAGGAAGCTGACACAATCTGCATGACACTGAGTAACTACAGCTCTAACCTCATTTTTACATTTTTTTTACATTTTTTGTCATTTAGCAGACGCTGTTATCCAGAGCGACTTACAGTTAGTGCATACATTATTTATTTATACCACTGTACAGCGTGTCTTAAAGGGGTAATCTGCAGTTGCTACATCCATTTTTGGACTTGATATATGATATGTATCCATTGATTCTTGAAGAAAATAACTTATGCCTCATTAGCTTAGCTCAACTGTCGTACCTCATCAGAATATAAGCTTGTTTAACTCCAATGTTTGTAAACAACGTAAATGTAAACAAACACTATATAGCCTCAAAACATGGTTAAAACTATAATTTTGATATAATGGATGGTCAATCCTTGCATCTATAGCTCTGTCTATGAATTTAAGAGCCGTTATATATGTTTCAACTGCTGATTGCCCCTTGAAATGTAAATGTACTGTACCTAATGAGTTTATAATAGACAGTTAATTATTAGTTAAGTAGTTTACAAATCATGAATAAACAAATATATATAATTGTTGGTTGAAGCACCGAAATTACGATAAAACAATTTAAACCAATGATTCATCATTCCATATGTTTGTATAGCAACATCATGTCTGTTGGTTCAGGGGCCAGGGGACTCATTTATAAATGCTACGTACACACAAAATATGCCCCAAAACATGTGCACCAGTTCACGCAAAAGTTGGCATTTATCAAAACTGAACTTGACGTGAGAATGTGCTTATCCTCGCGTAAACTTTAGACCATGCTTACGCAGTTTCTAGTGGTTGAAGTATTTCATTGCAAGAAGTCAAAAGTAGCTTTGGGGAATATATGATGACACTCGTATTCACAAAAAAATAATAATACAGCTAGCTAAATATAATAACAAAATGAAATAATTTGCCATTAGCGAGAAAAACTAAGTATTTTATCTTTGTATTCTAAAATAATTCTACTTCCTATCATTTCTTTTATTTCCATGATCATTGCAGAATAAATTAATCACCTTTTCTGACTGTGACGGTTTCATACTCGCCAAATAGCCTATAGACCTACAACAAGTTAGGATAGGCTACCATTCGTCCAATCTCTCATTTAATTGGACCTACTTCACAGCAGTAATAAATAGATATGCTATTTCAATTGTTTTGCTCTATGAGATCCGATCCGAAGAGCAGTTTAACAGTAGAACAGACAGTTCATTTTTTCAATTTTTGTTTGTAGGCTACGTCTGAATACTATAATGTCAAATTTCTTGAGTAGACAATATTTCATTTATAAACATAATACTGTATATCATAACCATTGCAGTATATATTCCTCACATTTTCTGGGCATGATAAGTTAATATTACCCAAGTAGCCATACAAGAAATTACCATGCATCCTCTCATTTATTTGGGCCTATTAGATAGGCTATTATAATTTCAAGTTTTTGCTCTATGCATCTGCAAGATAGCGTGGTTTATAACATACAGTAGAATTCAACAGGTGAACAGACAGTTGGTCTTTTGTATTGAAGTGTAGGCTACCACTGTAAGTAGGCCTATACTGTAGTTTTCATTTTTTTCAGAGTAGACAAGAATTCGCTGGCTGTGCAGCATATTTATGTTTGGGAAAAAGTAAATGCAAAACATTATTGAATTCAAACCCGTTTACAGGTCCACACAATTTGCAAAACAACTTTTTTTCCAGAAATTGTCAGATACAGCAAATGTTACTACAAAATAAAACATTCTGCCAACACCTCCAAAGACATTCGATTAAGTTCGCTGTTGCTATTTTCTTTAGATACTGTCTTGGCCTGATTCCAATACTTCCAAAGTATACAGCAAATAAGGGCATTATTGTCACCATAAAAAGTGAATGATGGGCGTTTTTCAGGCGGAGATATACAGTGAGGGAAAAAAGTATTTGATCCCCTGCTGATTTTGTACGTTTGCCCACCGACAAAGACATGATCAGTCCACAATTTCAACTGTAGGTTTATTTTAAACCTACAAAAATGTTATAAATTGATTTGCATTTTAATGAGGGAAATATGCATTTGACCCCTCTGCAAAACATGACTTAGTACTTGGTGGCAAAACCCTTGTTGGCAATCACAGAGGTCAGACGTTTCTTGTAGTTGACCACCAGGTTTGCACACATCTCAGGAGGGATTTTGTTCCACTCCTCTTTGCAGATCTTCTCCAAGTCATTAAGGTTTCGAGGCGGACGTTTGGCAACTCGAACCTTCAGCTCCCTCCACAATGTGCTTCTTCTTGAGCCACTCCTTTGTTGCCTTGGCTGTGTGTTTTTGGTCATTGTCATGCTGGAATACCCATCCACGACCCATTTTCAATGCCCTGGCTGAGGGAAGGAGGTTCTCACCCAAGATTTGATGGTACATGGCCCCGTCCATCGTCCCTTTGATGCATTGAAGTTGTCCTGTCCCCTTAGCAGAAAAACACCCCCAAAGCATAATGATTTCAGTCCTTCACGGCGTAGTGTGTAACCAATTGTTTTCTTGGTGACTATGGTCCCAGCTGCCTTGAGATCATTGACAAGATCCTCCCGTGTAGTTCTGGGCTGATTCCTCAGCGTTCATGATCATTGCAACTCCATGAGGTGAGATCTTGCATGGAGCCCCAGGCCGAGGGAGATTAACAGTTATTTTGTGTTTCTTCCATTTGCGAATAATCGCACCAACTGTTGTCACCTTCTCACCAAGCTGCTTGGCGATGGTCTTGTAGCCCATTCCAGCCTTGTGTAGGTCTACAATCTTGTCCCTGACATCCTCGGAGAGCTCTTTGATCTTGGCCATGGTGGAGAGTTTGGAATCTGATTGATTGATTGCTTCTGTGGACAGGTGTCTTTTATACAGGTAACAAGCCGAGACCAGGAGCACTCCCTTTAAGAGTGTGCTCCTAATCTCAGCTCGTTACCTGTATAAAAGACACCTGGGAGCCAGAAATCTTTCTGATTGAGAGGGGGTCAAATACTCATTTCCCTCATTAAAATGCAAATCAATTTATAACATGTTTGACATGCGTTTTTCTGGATTTTGTTGTTGTTATTCTGTCTCTCACTGTTCAAATAAACCTACCATTAAAATTATAGACTGATCATTTATCCGTCAGTGGGCAAACGTACAAAACCAGCAGATCAAATACTGTTTTCCCCCACTGTAATGCTCATTCACGCACACAGTTTTATGACAGGTCTGAATTATAACAGGAAACATGCATATGTATTGTGTGAGCCAAGTTAATTAATCTCAATATTGTTGTGCGTGCGCAGTCTTTTCAGGAACGGCGCAGATATTTAGTGTAAAATGTACGCAACGGTTATAAACTAGGCCCCAGGGGCCCTGCTGTAGGCTTCACACCCCAAAGCCAGGTTTCTTACTCCTTGGTGGTGTCCCAAATGGCACCCTATTCCCCTCAGTGCCCTACTTTTGGCCAGAGCCCTATGCAGTTCCATCCCAAAGCATCATGCCATTAACATCAAGCAACATCTCCAGTAGAATGGTTCCATATTCAGTAAGAGAGACCACTTCTCCATGAAGAGGTGGCTATAGAACTGGAGGGCAATATGTGGAAGAGACTGAGATTGCACTGAAAATTGTAATTAATTCCCCCTATAATAACACACATATACTGTATATATTTATAAACATCTCTTTTAATTTGCACCACCACCAAAAATGCTACTATAAAAAATAAATAAAACATTGGCTAAGATAGACACAGAAAACATCCAAAAAAGTGTTGAAGCAAAGCATTTACAGTACAAACAATTACACTGAAAGGTTCCTGTGCTGCCTCATGCATCAACAAGCTACCTTTCAGCTGAGCTTATTTAGTAGAGCTGGGACGATACCAGTATCGCAATATTTTTTCCATGCCAGAAATGTAAACACGAAGCAGACTAGACTCTCTGATCCTTTAAAAACCTTCTGTATGTAAAATATTGTCTGCTATAGCTTGAAAAATAAATGTGTCTCTGGATGACAACATAATGGTGTTTGTTTCCAATATTAGGGCTGTTTTCCTAAAGTGAATTCCGCTTTGTGTTTTGTTTCCTTGTCACGATACTAACGAGTATCGCGATACTGGTATCGCCCCGGCCCTATTATTTACGCCTACTGTAGATTTGCCTGCCTACAGGCCTGATTTAATGACTGTGTTTTGTTTCTTTGTAAACAGTGGGCTGCCTGGCTCCAAGCAACCACTGGGTATGGAGACTGGTTGAAGCATCTGTCTGACAGATGACAGCAAAACAACTATTTATAACTAGCATAGGCTTGGGTCTCAAATGGCACCCTATTCCTTATGTAGTGCACTACCTTTGACCAGTAGTGCACTACATAGGGAAGAGGGTGCCATTTGAAACGCAGTCATAGAGAGTAGCAGCACTTTTACCGGCTGACGTTGTCCATTAGGCCGGTTCATTCCTGAGGAAACTTCAGTCCTTCCTCTTTCTGATTCCACTAAGAGAGTGTTTCATACACACACACGCACATTCACTCACACACAGGAATAGTCAGTGATGTTTAACCCAACCTCCTCATTCCTCCATCTGATTCCACTGAGAGAGAGTGTCACACAGCCCCATGCATAATCCATGTAGACCACACTTAACAACTCCCAGTATACTGTACCACTAGAGGCTGGCCCTGGCTGTCAAATGATATGGATGACCTCAATGTCTTCTTCATGAGATATGGATGACCTCAATTTCTTCTTCATGGGATTTCTATGCGATCTTTCCTTCCACATACTCCGGCATCAAAACGGTTATTGTTAGGAAGACTATGCATATGCATATTACATCCACTGCAGATGTACAGTATGGCACTGCCCATGGAATCTTCCCTTACTCTAGGGCCCTAGAAAATCTGTTTGATTTTTTTGCCTGAGTCAGTTTAGTTTTATCCTAAATTCTGTTTTCTCCGTTTAGTTTTTTGATCAAAAAACTAAATAAATTACAGAAGAATAACTACATTGGATGTTCTAAGTACACAACAATGCTTATACCACAACAGGAAACAACTTTTGAGGTCTGGGAAAATTGAGACATAGATTTTTTGGCTGTAGTCTCTAATTCCAGTGCGCACCTAGCAAGAGGCTGTTGTTTAGCTGTGTTTTTGTAGCGCACGTGTGATGTTAGAGTTTGCAAAACAAATACCCACTGGATTGATGCAAATAATCATGATATCATTCTGCCAGGTAGGCATAGGCTACTTTGTAGTTAACATTTAATTGAGAAGGTTTTTGGGAAAGCCTTTCCATCTACCAGAAGACTGTTTTCATTAGCATCATCGCTAATGCCGCGCTCCCCAGCGAGCTCTCTACAGTTTAGGGAAACATATCAATGGTGTTTGAAGATGATATAATGACGTACTCCCTCTCCCTTGCCCTCTCTGTGCTGCCTCTCCATCTTTTATTAAAGGGATCATTATGCTAAGATATTGTCGCACCACAAGGAGACAAACTAAAGGGGTCAGAAGCTAGTCAGGGGGAGAAACCGCCATGTTCAATAGGCTAAGTCAGTTGATTCTCCAGGCGTTTTATGTAAGCAGCCATCTGCTGCCAAGCTGTGTTCGAAAACACAGCGGGACACAAACACTCTGAAAAAACAGAGAGGAAGAACCCTAAATGATACACTAACACACAGCACAGGTTAATCAGATACTAGATGAAGGGAAAACACCCCCCAAAAATGAGAACTAACACAAAATGAGAACTATTCCTTCTCTTTAGCCTGCTGCCATCTTTAACTTATTAAACAAAAAGTGAAGTTAGCGTGTGTTTGACAAGGCAGAGAGGGAAGGGAGTGAATAAGAAATAATCATGAACATTCACGATTGCATTTCATCCAGCTCGCCTCAAAATGGCTGCCGTGTTCTGTTTTGGTTGTAGAGCCCTAGTTTGCGTCCCAAATGGCACTCTATTACCTATATAGTACACTACTTTCCACTACGGAACATAGCGTTCTGGCAAAAAGTAATGTACTAAATAGGGAATAGGGTGATATTTTGGGCGCAGCTGGCCTGCTCTCTGCCAGCAGGGAGGGAGAAAGCCTTCAAAGCCCTCATCTCCTCCGCTCTGTTTGGACAGCTTGTGTTTAGCACGGCTCAGGCATACACAATGACAATGCAAGAGCTACAGTGCGGGGCTAGGGACAATAGTGTGGAGTGTGTACAGTAGGTTTTCCACATTAAAGAGCTTGTGATTGTATTGTAAAATCCATCCATGTACAAGTACCGCATAGTGTTATATGAGCACACACACACTTCAAATCTTTACAATGTCTCTCTCTCACACACACACAAACAACCCAAAGGATCCTCAGCACAGCTATTAGCATAGCATTATAGACTCTTCTACTCCCCCAATCTGTCCCTAAATACCGAAATGACTAAACTCACTGACTCAATTCAACCACAATCTCAGATGTACTGAATAGACTTCAGTGTTTTGTCCACATAAAAAAAAAAAAAAAGGGAAAGAGCTTCATAAAAAGTGACTGGTATTAAAACCCACTGATTCATATTGTGTGCGTCCCAAATGGCTACCAACTCCCTATATAGTACACTACTTTTGACCAGGGCCCATAAAAAGTAGTGCACTATATAGGGAATAATAGGGTGCCATTTGGGAGCCAGCCATTATCACCATGTCAGATTAAAATCCAAAGCTATTCTGGCTGCGTGTTTGATGAGCCCATTCTTCCAATCCATCCCTAAGCAGGTTAAAAACTCTGGCCACCCTGCTGAAGTGGAGAAATTAATGCAGAGACTGAAGAAAAGATGACCTCCTTGATGATAAATCAGGGAAGTTCATTGCGCAAGCAAATGAGAAGCCAAAAGACATAACCTCCTCAAAGCTGTGCAAAGAGAGAAAGACATGTGTCTGATGATCATCATGGGGAACCATTAAAATAAAGAAAGCTTCTGCATGGTCGATTTTGTGGTCAGTTTCTGGAGAATCACGCTGTAGTTTTCATAATGTTTTTAATTAAAGTGATCAATTGCCCTTCGTTGAACCTGCATACCAAGTGGGGCCTCTCTGCTGTAAGTTCCTAGGCCCTTTAAGACGGTCCTGTGGAGGTAAAGCCTTGGCCCGGTCTCTCTCCAGAGCTGCAGTCTGGACTGTCCTGGCTGGCTGACAGCTGGGGTCGATCCCTGGAAGCCCTGGTAAAAAAATGGGAATAGGGTGCGATTTGGGGCGCAGCTCTAAATATCGAACTCTGGGCCCAGCCAGGGTTGTTCTAAGGGGCAGCTGACAGCCGTATTGTTTGACCAGGGCTGATTGTCTTCCAGTCTTTGTTCACGGCTCTGGGTCATTCCATATGAATTCATGTTTGAAACACTTATTTCCATGACTGATCAAAACTCATTTTCTCATGCTCTCTTTTTTCTATCAGGCCTGCAGCAGACATATCGTGATCAATATGTTTGGAACATCAAATAAATTCACATTAGCGAATTCCAATACATACAGTATAGAATCATATTCAGAAAGTATTCAGACCCCTTTACTTTTTCCACATTTTGTTACGTTACAGCCTTATTCTAAAATGGATTAAATAATTTTTCCCCCTCAATCTACACACAATACCCCATAATGACAAAGCAAAAACAGAAGCCATTTTATTAGGTACACCCATCTAGTACCGGGTCGGACCCCCCTTTGCCTCCAGAATGGGGCATGGATTCTACAACGTGTCGGAAACCTTCAAACATTGCTCAATTGGTATCAAGGGGACCGTTGACAACAGGCAGGATGGGGCCATGTGTTCACGCTGCTTGCGCCAGGAGTCAGGATTTGGCATAACAGGAACCGGGATTTGTCGGACCAGGCAATGTTTTTCCACTCCTTAAATTGTCCAGTGTTGGTGATCGCGTGCCGACTGGAGGCGCATCTTGTTTTTAGCTGATAGGAGTGGAACCCGGTGTGGTCGTCCACTGCAATAGCCCATCCGTGACAAGTTGTGCGTTCCGAGATGCCGTTCTGCACACCACTGTTGTACTGTGCCGTTATTTGCCTGTTTGCTTGCACGATTCTTGCCATTCTCCTTCAACCTCTCATCAACGAGCTGTTTTTCGCCCACAGGACTGCCGCTGACTGGAAATTATTTTTATGTGTTTCGCATCATTCTCGGTAAACCCTAGACACTGTCGTGCGTGAAAATCCCAGGAGACCGGACGTTTCTGAGGTACTGGAACTGGCGCGCCTGGCCACCGACAATCATACCACGCTCAAAGTCGCTAAGGTCACCCATCTTGCCCATTCTAACGTTCAATCTAACAGTAACTGAATGCCTCGATGCCTGTCTGCCTGCTTTATATAGCAAGCCACGGCCATGTAAATCACTGTCTGTAGGAGCGAACTATTTTCGTGAACGGGGTGGTGTACCTAAAAAAAACTGGCCACTGAGCATAAAACATTACTTTTCTGTCCTTGCATTTATGGCAGTGTAAGTTGTCGTTATATCATATATTAAGCATTAAAATCAGTTAAATTAGATATTGAACTTTAACCCTGTACTTTAACAGCTTGATCTAGCTGTTTTTTAGAAATCTCAGAAATGTAATGTAAATAAGTAACATAAATTAGCTCAATTGGTAGAGCATGGCGCTTGTAACGCCAGGGTAGTGGGTTCGATCCCCGGGACCACCCATATGTAAAAATGTATGCACACATGACTAAGTCGCTTTGGATAAAAGCGTCTGCTAAATGGCATATTATTAAATATTATTATTATAACATTTAGTGTCTCCTTATGTTATGGGGTGAAACAATGTATGCGATTGCAAGATTGAATGGTTCTAACCGAGTCACCTTACCTTGATATTTAAAACCTAAATCTAAACTTTCATTAACGTGGTTCTTCAATAATTATGCATAATAATTTTTCAATGCCCTTTAATTACACCTTGATATTTTTACATCATCATCATCTGATCCAGGAAGGAATTTTCTGAATCTCAGTCAAGCGTTGTGATCGCACATGCAACAACAGCCCAAGTGCTGGAAAAAAAGGTGTTCACGAGGAATGTCCACAATATTTTGTAGTCTCATTCGTTACGGCGTAGAAGACAGCCTGGATCCACATTGGATCGAATATATGTTAATCATCTGTTGTCGTCTTGATTTACAGCAGGGTCTCGTTAGATTTAACAGAGGAAGCATCAAGGTAATGAGTTTATGTTTTTCATATGTTTTTGTGCTTCGGAATGGACAGTGTACTGTGCGCAATTGGGTAGGATAGACTATTGCGCAACACCCAACGCTATTCCTATAAATTATTCAGAATATAATGATAACAAACTACATAACCTAGTGGGCTTCTTCACAATATGATCTGGTAATGAAATAACATGCCAAATACGTTTGGGTTTCCATGTTACACCTGCAATTTTAAACAATGCAAGCGGCTTGATGTAGCCTACTCGAACATGAATTTGGAGCTCAGAAATGCAAGTACTGTGAATGAATCCACACACACACACACACACACACACAGAACATCTGTAGGGAAGGCCCATGGCTTTATTAAGTGTGCATAGGCTACAGAAAAATCGCCATGCATGCAGCGAATTTATTTAGTCAGGCAATTCCACATTATTCTCACAGATTTTAGAACGTAATACTAATTTGAATATCAATGCATTGGCAAGGCCCCACAAAAAAGTAACATTATTCTTAAAGTGGTAACGGCCCTATATGTAATTACAATAAAGTGCTTGAAAAAGCCCCTGAATTAGACTTGCCAATGTCTGTATGAACCCTGCTTAAAGGATGTATAGTCCTAGGCCTATGTTGTTGTATAGGTGGAGTTATGGCCAATTTGCATATATTCCTCAGTCTAAATTCACATGCGGAACTGCATAAAAATCCTTAAAAATGTTTCTTTCAAAACATTTTGAAATGTTGATCTCAATGTCACACACTAGCCCCATTTTTTATAGAAAGACCCACATACACCATAGACATACAGAATTTACACACACACACACACACACACCAGCTCAGACAGATCCAGTTCAGAGGCCCAGCTCATGAGCTCAATCAGCAGCAGATTTGAATTTAGATTGGAAAATGAATGTGTTTATGCATCAAATCGTATCGGACTGAAATCGCATCGATTCCTTCTCTAATCAAACCGAATTGCACCCAATCATTTCAAACTAAAACGTTTCGGAGCCCATGTATCTAGATACGTATAGAGACGTTTTGAAATGGAAGGATGCACAACGCTAGAAATAGTGTTTGAGTAGCTATGTTTGTGTCCAAGACATTTCCAACGGGACAGAACAAGGACGACAGCCTGACTAAATTAGAAGGATCTCTAACTTTTTCTAACACAGGATACTTTCGGTTGATCTAAAGGTAGATTAACCCTAAAACTTACAGCTGCAGATTTAGACTACAGTTGAAGTCGGAAGTTTACATACACCTTAGCCAAATACATTTAAACTCAGTTTCTCACAATTCCTGACATTTAATCCTAGTAAAAAATTCCCTGTCTTAGGTCAGTTAGGATCACCATTTTATTTTAAGAATGTGAAATGTCAGAATAATAGTAGAGAGAATGATTTATTTCAGATTTTATTTCTTTCATCACATTCACAGTGGGTCAAAAGTTTACATACACTCAATTAGTAAATTGGTAGCATTGCCTTTAAAATTGTTTAACATGGGTCAAACGTTTTGGGTAGCCTTCCACAACCTTCCCACAATAAGTCGGGTGAATTTTGGCCCATTCCTGCTGACAGAGCTGGTGTAACTGAGTCAGGTTTGTAGGCCTCCTTGCTCGCACACGCTTTTTCAGTTCAGCCCACACATTTTCTATAGGATTGAGGTCAGGGCTTTGTGATGGCCACTCCAATACCTTGACTTTGTTGTCCTTAAGCCATTTTGCCACAACTTTGGAAGTATGCTTGGGGTCATTGTCCATTTGGAAGACCCATTTGCAACCAAGCTTTAACTTCCTGACTGATGTCTTGAGATGTTGCTTCAATATATCCACATAATTTTCCTTCCTCATGATGCCATCTATTTTGTGAAGTGCACCAGTCCCTCCTGCAGCAAAGCACCCCCACAGCATGATGCTGCCACCCCCGTGTTTCACGGTTGGGATGGTGTTCTTCGGCTTGCAAGCCTACCCCTTTTTCCTCCAAACATAATGATGGTCATTATGGCCAAACAGTTCTATTTTTGTTTCATCAGACCAGAGAACATTTCTCCAAAAAGTACGATCTTTGTCCCCATGTGCAGTTGCAAACCGTAGTCTGGCTTTTTTATGGCGGTTTTGGAGCAGTGGCTTCTTCCTTGCTGAGCGGCCTTTCAGGTTATGTCGATATAGGACTCGTTTTACTGTGGGTATAGATAATTTTGTACCTGTTTCCTCCAAAATCTTCACAAGGTCCTTTGCTGTTGTTCTGGGATTGATTTGCACTTTTCGCACCAATGTACGTTCATAGAGCGTCTGCTAAATGACTAAAATGTAAATGTAAATATCTAGGAGACAGAACGCGTCTCCTTCCTGAGCGGTATGACGTTTGCGTGGTCCCATGGTGTTTATACTTGTGTACGATTGTTTGTACAGATGAACGTGGTACCGTCAGGCATTTGGAAATTGCTCCCAAGGATGAACCAGACTTGTGGAGGTCTACAATTTCTTGGCTGATTTCTTTTGATTTTCCCATGATGTCAAGCAAAGAGGCATTGAGTTTGAAGGTAGGCCTTGAAATACATCCACAGGTACACCTCCAATTGACTCAAATGTATTTTCTGGAATTTTCAAAGCTGTTTAAAGGCGCAGTCAACTTAGTATACAGTGGGGAAAAAAAGTATTTAGTCAGCCACCAATTGAGCAAGTTCTCCCACTTAAAAAGATGAGAGAGGCCTGTAATTTTCATCATAGGTACACGTCAACTATGACAGACAAAATGAGGAAAAAAAATCCAGAAAATCACATTGTAGGATTTTTAATGAATTTATATGCAAATTATGGTGGAAAATAAGTATTTGGTCAATAACAAAAGTTTCTCAATACTTTGTTATATACCCTTTGTTGGCAATGACACAGGTCAAACATTTTCTGTAAGTCTTCACAAGGTTTTCACACACTGTTGCTGGTATTTTGGCCCATTCCTCCATGCAGATCTCCTCTAGAGCAGTGATGTTTTGGGGCTGTCGCTGGGCAACACAGACTTTCAACTCCCTCCAAAGATTTTCTATGGGGTTGAGATCTGGAGACTGGCTAGGCCACTCCAGGACCTTGAAATGCTTCTTACGAAGCCACTCCATCGTTGCCCGGGCAGTGTGTTTGGGATCATTGTCATGCTGAAAGACCCAGCCACGTTTCATCTTCAATGCCCTTGCTGATGGAAGGAGGTTTTAACTCAAAATCTCACGATACATGGCCCCATTCATTCTTTCCTTTACACGGATTAGTCGTCCTGGTCCCTTTGCAGAAAAACAGCCCCAAAGCATGATGTTTCCACCCCCATGCTTCACAGTAGGTATGGTGTTCTTTGGATGCAACTCAGCATTCTTTGTCCTCCAAACACGACGAGTTGAGTTTTTACCAAAAAGTTATATTTTGGTTTCATCTGACCATATGACATTCTCCCAATCCTCTTCTGGATCATCCAAATGCACTCTAGCAAACTTCAGACGGGCCTGGACATGTACTGGCTTAAGCAGGGGGACACGTCTGGCACTGCAGGATTCTAGTCCCTGGCGGCGTAGTGTGTTACTGATGGTAGGCTTTGTTACTTTGGTCCCAGCTCTCTGCAGGTCATTCACTAGGTCCCCCCGTGTGGTTCTGGGATTTTTGCTCACCGTTCTTGTGATCATTTTGACCCCACGGGGTGAGATCTTGCGTGGAGCCCCAGATCGAGGGAGATTATCAGTGGTCTTATATGTCTTCCATTTCCTAATAATTGCTCCCACAGTTGATTTCTTCAAACCAAGCTGCTTACCTGTTGCAGATTCAGTCTTCCCAGCCTGGTGCAGGTCTACAATTTTGTTTCTGGTGTCCTTTGATAGCTCTTTGGTCTTGGCCATAGTGGAGTTTGGAGTGTGACTGTTTGTGGTTGTGGACAGGTGTCTTTTATGCTGATAACAAGTTCAAACAGGTGCCATTAATACAGGTAACGAGTGGAGGACAGAGGAGCCTCTTAAAGAAGAAGTTACAGGTCTGTGAGAGCCAGAAATCTTGCTTGTTTGTAGGTGACCAAATACTTATTTTCCACCATAATTTGCTAATAAATTCATTAAAAATCCTACAATGTGATTTTCTGGAATTTCTTTTCACAATTTGTCTGTCATAGTTGACGTGTACCTATGATGAAAATTACAGGCCTCTCTCATCTTTTTAAGTGGGAGAACTTGCACAATTGGTGGCTGACTAAATAATTTTTTTCCCCACTGTATGTAAACTTCTGACCCACTGGAATTGTGATACAGTGAATTATAAGTGAAATAATCTGTCTGTAAACAATTGTTGGAAAAATTACTTGTGTCATGCACAAAGTAGATTTCCTAACCGACTTGCCAAAACTATAGTTTGTTAACAAGAAATGTGTGGAGTGGTTGAAAAACAAGTTTTAATGACTCCAACCTAAGTGTATGTAAACTTCCGACTTCAACTATATGTAAAATACCAAGTCTAGGACTTTTTTAAAGATGAATAATGCAAATTTCAGAAATGTGCCGTTATACCCCTTTAAAGATGCAAAACTCTTTCAGATTGATGCCTTTTAAGATGAGCAATGCTGGGGAGAGAGTGTGACAGTCAGAAAGAAAGTTATGAGGGATGAGGTACACCCATTTCAAAATCCTGCTCTGAATCGATCTACCTCTCATTAATATCTCATGGTGGCCCTACTGCTGTGCAGGCAGAGCTCTCATCTCCACTCCAATCCTATACGCTCCTTCCAGACACTCAAGCCCCACGTCATAGTCTTCTTTAATTCATGCTCCTTGATGTCTAGGCCAGGCTACGGTATTCCTTCCTCCTGCTCTCTGCAGCCTGCAGGGGCACGTCATGCCAACCCCAACCGGAGATGATATCTTCTACAGTGCCAGGTGTTCTGAACTATGAGCTCGGTTCAGGGCCGGTATTCATAAAGCATCTCAGTGTAGAGTAGATCTAGGATCAGTTTCTCCCGGTCTATAATAAATCTGACTCATTATGATCTAAAAGGCAAACCGGATCCTAACACTTCAGCTCCACTATACGCGTTGCGTTGCCATCACTGTCGCGTCAATGTGGAGTTCTAGCTGCTGCACAGAGCGTGTGGTTTTGAGAGCGGAGAGGAGCAGAGGGGAAGAGAGTCTATTCTATTTACTGTACTGTACCGTTTTTCGCAAGTACTCATGCAATTGTTGCTAGTGGTGGTACTAAATGACCCTTGAATTACACAAGTTGCTTTCGTTTACACTGTGAATGTGAACATAGTCTAGCTAGCCAGAGTTTCCGTTAGCTAGTAGCTTCTTGACTTCATAAATCTTAGTAAAATAGCCAGTGTTGTATAGTTGAGGCCATGTGCTACCAAAATCAACAATTTCTCATTATTTCAATTCACAAGATGGAATGAGCACATGAAATCAGCCATCAGGAATTGAACGTCTGCGATTCTTGAGCTTGGACGCTTCCATTGGACATGACGCAATGCGAGCGCAACACAGGCAGTATAGCAGCTTTCATTGATTTCAAAGGAAGCATTCCCTCAATGGTTGATGGCAATGCCGAAGAGCAGATCAATCAGATGTTCTGCTTGAGAGACAAGTCATGATGGCACCCTTTTCCCTATATAGTGCACTACTTTTTACCAGGGCCCATAGGGAATAGGGTGCCATTTGGGATGCAGTCAGGAACTGGTCTGCAGTAATCTCTGATAAATGTTAAAGTACCTTCCAGATCACAAGGTCATTCTGGGTGGACTGTAGAAAAAATGAAAATGTACAATGTTGAGAGTTGGAGGAAATGTTACTGTGTAGATAGACATTTTTTAAAATAGGTTTCAGAAAGTTTCAGTTTCTTACTACAATTGGCTGATGTAACCAAACCTGTGCCAAATATATTTTTAGACAGCCTCTAAATGGCCCATTATATGTGCAGATGAGGTGACATCACGACCACGTTTTAACAATGATAACACCACAACCACAGGAGGATATAAAATACTATTTTTGCCAAGTAAGGAGTTTAAAAAAAACTTTTACAAACAATAAATGGCCAAAACAAAAGGATGACTAGTACACAAGATGTCAGACATTGTGTGGAAAACTACTGCATAAGGCCAGGATGAGGCAGCGCCCAGAGACGACAGAATAGGGAGACCCATACACCACTACACCATCACTCTCCTCCTCCTCCTCTCACAGAATTACATCTGCATCCCAAATGTCCCCCTACAGTGGGGGAAAAAATGATTTAGTCAGCCACCAATTATGCAAGTTCTCCCACTTAAAAAGATGAGAGAGGCCTGTAATTTTCATCATAGGTACACGTCAACTATGACAGACAAAATGAGAAAAAAAAAATCCAGAAAATCACATTGTAGGATTTTTAATGAATTTATTTACAAATTATGGTGGAAAATAAGTATTTGGTCAATAACAAAAGTTTCTCAATACTTTGTTATATACCCTTTGTTGGCAATGACACAGGTCAAACGTTTTCTGTAAGTCTTAACAAGGTTTTCACACACTGTTGCTGGTATTTTGGCCCATTCCTCCATGCAGATCTCCTCTAGAGCAGTGATGTTTTGGGGCTGTCGCTGGGCAACACGGACTTTCAACTCCCTCCAAAGATTTTCTATGGGGTTGAGATCTGGAGACTGGCTAGGCCACTCCAGGACCTTGAAATGCTTCTTACGAAGCCACTCCTTCGTTGCCGGGCGGTGTGTTTGGGATCATTGTCATGCTGAAAGACCCAGCCACGTTTCATCTTCAATGCCCTTGCTGATGGAAGGAGGTTTTCACTCAAAATCTCACGATACATGGCCCCATTCATTCTTTCCTTTACACGGATCAGTCGTCCTGGTCCCTTTGCAGAAAAACAGCCCCAAAGCATGATGTTTCCACCCCCATGCTTCACAGTAGGTATGGTGTTCTTTGGATGCAACTCAGCATTCTTTGTCCTCCAAACACGACGAGTTGAGTTTTTACCAAAAAGTTCTATTTTGGTTTCATCTGACCATATGACATTCTCCCAATCCTCTTCTGGATCATCCAAATGCACTCTAGCAAACTTCAGACGGGCCTGGACATGTACTGGCTTAAGCAGGGGGAGACGTCTGGCACTGCAGGATTTGAGTCCCTGGCGGCGTAGTGTGTTACTGATGGTAGGCTTTGTTACTTTGGTCCCAGCTCTCTGCAGGTCATTCACTAGGTCCCCCCGTGTGGTTCTGGGATTTTTGCTCACCGTTCTTGTGATCATTTTGACCCCACGGGGTGAGATCTTTTGACCCCAGATCGAGGGAGATTATCAGTGGTCTTGTATGTCTTCCATTTCCTAATAATTGCTCCCACAGTTGATTTCTTCAAACCAAGCTGCTTACCTATTGCAGATTCAATCTTCCCAGCCTGGTGCAGGTCTACAATTTTGTTTCTGGTGTCCTTTGACAGCTCTTTGGTCTTGGCCATAGTGGAGTTTGGAGTGTGACTGTTTGAGGTTGTGGACAGGTGTCTTTTATACTGATAACAAGTTCAAACAGGTGCCATTAATACAGGTAACGAGTGGAGGACAGAGGAGCCTCTTAAAGAAGAAGTTACAGGTCTGTGAGAGCCAGAAATCTTGCTTGTTTATAGGTGACCAAATACTTATTTTCCACCATAATTTGCAAATAAATTCATAAAAAATCCTACAATGTGATTTTCTGGATTTTCTTTTCTCAATTTGTTTGTCATAGTTGACGTGTACCTATGATGAAAATTACAGGCCTCTTTCATCTTTTTAAGTGAGAGAACTTGCACAATTGGTGGCTGACTAAATACTTTTTCCCCCCACTGTATTCCCATAGGGCTATGGTCAAAGGTAGTGCACTCTATAGGGAATGATATAGGGAATATTGTGCCATTTGGGACGCAAACTACAACAGAAAAACTGAGGGGGAAAAGTCACATTTCACTAGAAGAGACCTGCCTTGCTGTCCATCTATGACATTCAGATAGAAAATTATGAACTTACACAAAACAAAGAACATAATTTCCTCTATTACAGGATTGAATGATCTTCTATCCTAAAATCGCAACATCCATCCAATCACAAGGAGGCAAGAGAGGACACATTCTGCTGAATGAGGAAGTAGTTAAGGCTCATTGGAGCCCATGATGGAAGGGATCCTGAAGAATCCTGTTGCTAGGATACAGCCTGCACGCCTTCCCATAGCAAAGAGGTTGATGTGCTGCTGAGCGAAGGCCATGTTTTTACAATCATCTGCCTCATTGTATCATCTGCCTCATTGTATCATCTGCCTCATTGTATCATCTGCCTCATTGTATCATCTGCCTCATTGTATCATCTGTCTCATTGTATCATCTGTCTCATTGTATCATCTGTCTCATTGTATCATCTGTCTCATTGCCACAATGCAACAAGCCATATCCACAATGGCTTTTCTTCTTAACAACTATAGCTGTAAGGACTGCCTCTCGAAAGCAAGAGAGAACCACTGCCTCTACTCTCGTTCAAACCTAGAACATATGCAAAGTCACGATCCCCCCCCCATCAAAAACCTACCTGACATGAAAATACTGTTATGCACAAACAGGAAATTCACTTTGCCATTTGGAATTCAGACACTTTATCAACCTTGAATACATCAATAAGATATACATCTGGAGACAACTAGAGGAACGCAAGCCCAGCTGGCACCACACACACGCATCAAACACATGGAAACCACATTTGATACCATTCCATTTATTCCATTCCAGACACTACCATGAGCCCGTCCTCCCCAATTACGGTGCCACCAGCCGCCTGTGACACACACACACAAACACATCCTATCTCTCTAGTATCTGCCACCAACAGAAAAAGGTCACCGTTTTACTTCAGTGGCTGATTGCACATTCCACAGTTCTTCCCTTTTCCTGTTTTCACTACTGACTCCATTTCCCAGGTCTCGCTCCAGAGACCCAGCTCTAGCCACTGAGACTTATCAGATCCAGCCTGGCCCTACAACCTACAGTCACAGAAACCTCAGTCCACATAAGAGAATGCGTCCTACTCCTAATAATATCTCCTGTGCAGTGTGCGCTTGTTCACTTCTTCCCACAAATCTAAAAGCATTGGAGAAATGACCTAAAAAATGGCTAAAATGTAAATGTACTGATTTGGTACAGTTTAGATGACAGGCTAGTCTAAGTCTACGTTCCTAATGGCACCCTATTCCCTACATATATAGCACTACTTTTAACCAGGTAGTGCACTATATATATATATATATATATACAGTGGGGGAAAAAAGTATTTAGTTAGCCACCAATTGTGCAAGTTCTCCCACTTAAAAAGATGAGAGAGGCCTGTAATTTTCATCATAGGTACACGTCAACTATGACAGACAAAATGAGAAGAAAAAAAATCCAGAAAATCACATTGTAGGATTTTTAATGAATTTATTTGCAAATTATGGTGGAAAATAAGTATTTGGTCAATAACAAAAGTTTCTCAATACTTTGTTATATACCCTTTGTTGGCAATGACACAGGTCAAACGTTTTCTGTAAGTCTTCACAAGGTTTTCACACACTGTTGCTGGTATTTTGGCCCATTCCTCCATGCAGATCTCCTCTAGAGCAGTGATGTTTTGGGGCTGTCGCTGGGCAACACAGACTTTCAACTCCCTCCAAAGATTTTCTATGGCGTTGAGATCTGGAGACTGGCTAGGCCACTCCAGGACCTTGAAATGCTTCTTACGAAGCCACTCCTTCGTTGCCCGGGCGGTGTGTTTGGGATCATTGTCATGCTGAAAGACCCAGCCACGTTTCATCTTCAATGTCCTTGCTGATGGAAGGAGTTTTTCACTCAAAATCTCACGATACATGGCCCCATTCATTCTTTCCTTTACACGGATCAGTCGTCCTGGTCCCTTTGCAGAACAACAGCCCCAAAGCATGATGCTTCCACCCCCATGCTTCACAGTAGGTATGGTGTTCTTTGGATGCAACTCAGCATTCTTTGTCCTCCAAACACGACGAGTTGAGTTTTTACCAAAAAGTTCTATTTTGGTTTCATCTGACCATATGACATTCTCCCAATCCTCTTCTGGATCATCCAAATGCACTCTAGCAAACTTCAGACGGGACTGGACATGTACTGGCTTAAGCAGGGGGACACGTCTGGCACTGCAGGATTTGAGTCCCTGGCGGCGTAGTGTGTTACTGATGGTAGGCTTTGTTACTTTGGTCCCAGCTCTCTGCAGTTCATTCACTAGGTCCCCCCGTGTGGTTTTGGGATTTTTGCTCACCGTTCTTGTGATCATTTTGACCCCACGGGGTGAGATCTTGCGTGGAGCCCCAGATCGAGGGAGATTATCAGTGGTCTTGTATGTCTTCCATTTCCTAATAATTGCTCCCACAGTTGATTTCTTCAAACCAAGCTGCTTACCTATTGCACATTCAGTCTTCCCAGCCTGGTGCAGGTCTACAATTTTGTTTCTGGTGTCCTTTGACAGCTCTTTGGTCTTGGCCATAGTGGAGTTTGGAGTGTGACTGTTTGAGGTTGTGGACAGGTGTCTTTTATACTGATAATAAGTTCAAACAGGTGCCATTAATACAGGTAACGAGTGGAGGACAGAGGAGCCTCTTAAAGAAGAAGTTACAGGTCTGTGAGAGCCAGAAATCTTGCTTGTTTGTAGGTGACCAAATACTTATTTTCCACCATAATTTGCAAATAAATTCATAAAAAATCCTACAAAGTGATTTTCTGGAAAATCTTTTCTCAATTTGTCTGTCATAGTTGACGTTTACCTATGCTGAAAATTACAGGCCTCTCTCATCTTTTTAAGTGGGAGAACTTGCACAATTGGTGGCTGACTAAATACTTTTTTTCCCCACTGTATATGTATATGTATATATATATATATATATATATATATATATATATATATATATGTATGTGGAGTCATTTGAAATGCACACCAAGTCAGTGTTCTTAACCCATTATTCCCCATTGGCCAAGTGCAACACAACATCTGCTCTTGGCGTGTCATCGCCGTCGGTATTAACAGGGGAGAACAACTGCCCCCTCTCATTGAAGCCATGGAGGTTCAAGGCCTACTGCGGTACACCAGTAGTGCAGGCATTGTTTTGCAGAAAACAGGATCCCAATTATAGTGAATTTAAAAAACTGCAATCTTCATGCTAATGGCAGACTGCAGTATCCCGTTCGGCCTTCAACTTGAATTAAACAATGAGAAGAGGCAGCACTGAGTTAGCCTGCAAAGTCACTTCCTGGAGTGGTAGTAGCTCAAACTGTGGCTGTTATGTCTCCATGAGATAGCATCTTAACCGACTTCAATGCGCTATTGAGTCTTCACACAGGAATGACTTGTGTCACGTGATCGATGGCTTTGTCCATTGGGTTTTAACCAGCAGCAAGAAGTTGCTCTCAGATTATTAAATCTCCCATGAACACTAAGTGCTCTCTCAGTGCAATACATTAGACACTCAATTATTTATCTCAAGAGTCCCCATCATAAACCATTACTCCATAGCTAGACAGTCATACACTTAGGTAGAGTCATAGAGGTTTGATCAGGAGAGAAATCACAATGACTACTGCCGTTTCCAGAGATGAGGTAGACCTCCCATGATCTACAGAGGAAGAATCATTTAATTGTCCATTTTCTTTTCAGATTACACTTTCGCAAAGAAGAGTTATACATCCAGAGAAAGATGCATGATGCAATAATACACACCAGCCATAATCATAGGGGACGTGAAGAATAATAGCAATTCATCTATTTAACTACTTCACATCAAACCCTCTATCATTCCTATTACTCGATGTCTGCATCCCAAATTGCACCCTTTTACATATATAGTGCACTACCTTTGGCCAGGGGCGCAAAGGGCGTGCAACTGGGAGTGGAGAAGGCTCTGACTGAGATCCACCCAGGTCCTGAGGTGGCAGTGTGAGTGACATAGCTTGCTTCCCAACTGGCACAAGTCCCTATTTAGTGCAATACTTTTGACCAGGGCCCATAGAGAGTAAAGTGCCATTCATAGAATGAATCACTCCTGAGGGACAGCGGCCTCCTCATAAAGCCACCACCCAGGCCACACGGCCGTGGCCCCAGAGCCAGGAGGCAGCGGAGGGTAGTCAGGATACCACAGTCATCAATCCTACTGCCATGAGCTACAGTCTGTCGCTGTTATTCTCTCTACCAATCCTGATGGTTCTACTAGGGCAGGACTTTATGACTTCACACATCAGGGGTTTCATTTCCCAGCAGTTCAGTACTCTGACCCTGGTTGTGTCCCAAATAGCACACAATTCCCTATGTAGTGCACTACATAGTGAATAGGGTGCCATTTGGGACGCATCCTGGCCCTGCAGACAGTGTTCAAGGGCAGAACTCACCATACTGAGAAGCATATTAAATAAGGAATCTATTCATCGCTTTCTGCTAGATGAATCATCAGTAACATCTCCATTCCCCACACAACACATCGCTTCACAGATACAGAAGTTAGATCATTCCGGTACGGGATTATTCAACTACAGGAACTGGGGAAATTCCCATCATGTTCCAGTATGCTCCTCCCTCCTCCAGGAAGACATCTCTGACTGGGTCCCAAATTACTCCCTATTTCCTATTTAGTTAACTACTTTTGGCCAGAGCTCTATGGGCACTGGTAAAAAGTAGTGCACTGTAAAAGAGAATAGTGTGTCATTTGGGACCAGCCTCTGACACAAAGAGGGAAGTAAGGGCTCTGGGAGTGTGGTGCCAGGAAAAGAACCTCTCACTCAATGTCAACAAAATAAAGGAGATGATCGTGGACTTCAGGAAACAGCAGAGGGTGCACCCCCCCATCCACATCAACGGGACCGCAGTGGAGAAGGTGGAAACCTTCAAGTTCCTTGGCGTACACATCACCGACAAACTGAAATGGTCCACCCACGCAGACAGTGTGGTGAAGAAGGCACAACAGAGCCTCTTCAACCTCAGGAGGCTAAAGAAATTTGGCTTGGCACCTAAAACCCTCACAAACTTTTAAAAAGATGCACAATTGAGAGCATCCTGTCGGGCTGTATCACTGCCTGATATGGCAACTGCACCGCCCGCAACCGCAGGGCTCTCCAGAGGGTGGTGCGGTCTGCCGAACGCATTACCGGGGGCAAACTACCCGCCCTCCAAGACACATACAGCACCTGATGTCACAGGAAGGCCAAAAAGATCATTAAGGACATCAACCACCCGAGCCACTGCCTGTTCACCCTGCTATCATCCAGAAAGTGAGGTCAATACAGGTGCATCAAAGCTGGGACCGAGAGAATTAAAAACAGCTTCTATCTCAAGGCCATCAGACTGTTAAATAGCCATCACTAGCACATTAGAGCTGCTTATTGAAATCACTGGCCACTTTAAGAAATGGAACACTAGTCACTTTAATAATGTTTACATATCTTGCACTACTCATCTCATATGTACAGTGGGGGGAAAAAGTATTTAGTCAGCCACCAATTGTGCAAGTTCTCCCACTTAGAAAGATGAGAGAGGCCTGTAATTTTCATCATAGGTACACGTCAACGATGACAGACAAATTGAGAAGAAAAAAATCCAGAAAATCACATTGTAGGATTTTTAATGAATTTATTTGCAAATTATGGTGGAAAATAAGTATTTGGTCACCTACAAACAAGCAAGATTTCTGGCTCTCACAGATCTGTAACTTCTTCTTTAAGAGGCTCCTCTGTCCTCCACTCGATACCTGTATTAATGGCACCTGTTTGAACTTGTTATCAGTATAAAAAGACACCTGTCCACAACCTCAAACAGTCACACTCCAAACTCCACTATGGCCAAGACCAAAGAGCTGTCAAAGGACACCAGAAACAAAATTGTAGACCTGCACCAGGCTGGGAAGACTGAATCTGCAATAGGTAAGCAGCTTGGTTTGAAGAAATCAACTGTGGGAGCAATTATTAGGAAATGGAAGACATACAAGACCACTGATAATCTCCCTCGATCTGGGGCTCCACGCAAGATCTCACCCCGTGGGGTCAAAATGATCACAAGAACGGTGAGCAAAAATCCCAGAACCACACGGGGGGACCTAGTGAATGACCTGCAGAGAGCGGGGACCAAAGTAACAAAGCCTACCATCAGTAACACACTACGCCGCCAGGGACTCAAATCCTGCAGTGCCAGACGTGTCCCTCTGCTTAAGCCAGTACATGTCCAGGCCCGTCTGAAGTTTGCTAGAGTGCATTTGGATGATCCAGAAGAGGATTGGGAGAATGTCATATGGTCAGATGAAACCAAAATATAACTTTTTGCTAAAAACTCAACTCGTCGTGTTTGGAGGACAAAGAATGCTGAGTTGCATCCAAAGAACACCATACCTACTGTGAAGCATGGGGGTGGAAACATCATGCTTTGGGGCTGTTTTTCTGCAAAGGGACCAGGACGACTGATCCGTGTAAAGGAAAGAATGAATGGGGCCATGTATCGTGAGATTTTGAGTGAAAACCTCCTTCCATCAGCAAGGGCATTGAAGATGAAACGTGGCTGGGTCTTTCAGCATGACAATGATCCCAAACACACCGCCCGGGCAACGAAGGAGTGGCTTCGTAAGAAGCATTTCAAGGTCCTGGAGTGGCCTAGCCAGTCTCCAGATCTCAACCCCATAGAAAATCTTTGGAGGGAGTTGAAAGTCCATGTTGCCCAGCGACAGCCCCAAAACATCACATTCTCATTGTCTGTCATAGTTGACGTGTACCTATGATGAAAATTACAGTCCTCTCTCATCTTTTTAAGTGGGAGAACTTGCACAATTGGTGGCTGACTAAATACTTTTTTCCCCCCACTGTATATACTGCATTATATTCTATAACATTCTACTGTATCTTAGTCCATGCCGCTCTGTCATTGCTTGTCCATATATGTATATTTTCTTAAATTCCATTCCTTACTAGTTTTGTGTGTATTGGGTATAAGTTGTGACATTGTTAGATATTACTGCACTGTCGGAGCTAGAAGCACAAGCATTTCGCTACACCCGCTATAACATCTGCTAAACACGTGTATGTGACAAATAACATTTGATTTGATGTGCTTTTGTAGGTGAAACAGCACATCAGCGGGGCCCACTGGCAGCCATGTACAATCAGTGAGCAGATTAAAAACGCCTATGTAAATAGGCCTGCTACCACACAGAACATAACGTCACACACAGAGCACAGTAGGCAAGGAAAAATCCTGAAAATGATCAAACTAAAGAACTGATTTGTAAAAACTAGTACTCCTCAGATGATGTTGATTATTCAAATTGAGGGTTATCGTAGTCCCCAATCATATACACTGATTGATTATAAACAAGTGTGCCAGGTTTTGAACCCCTTTAACACCCGTACATGTACATGTTATTCAATCATTTCATCCACACTGCTCGCGCACCTCAACAGGCGTCTGTGTAACCAAGCACTAAAATAGAACTTGGTTCTATTTGAGATGCTTGGCGCGCTGCAAGTCCCGCCTCTCCCATCTCCTCATTGGTTTTTAAGAGCATACAAAACACACGTGGGTATTTGAAACATGAATAAGGAGAGATTAATCATAGATAACTAAAAACTAGGTTTACCCTTTTATCTGTTGATTAACACCAGAAGCGTCTTGTGAATTTAACATTTTAATTAGCCTACTCTGCCATTTTCAAAGTCATGTCCCACTCTCCTTGACTTTTCCGATACAAGTCTAGTCAACACACTGTATTATTCAAATTTCGATACCCCAAACAGAGTTTGTGTTATTAGCAGTTAAGAGGACATGTCATTTTTGCCCCCTGCCCTTCCTTCACCCAACAGTTGGCTGCCATCTGACAATGGCCCATCGAAACCACACCTAAACTATAGATGTAGCTTAAAAGACAAGATTCAATTGACAATAGTCTTATCAAGTGCATCGTGAAGGAAGAGACTGCAGTGCAGCTTGGGTAATTGACAAAGGGAACAGAGCTTACCAAAAATCGACTTTTTCCCAATCATCCTTCATGCAGGTAAGACGTTTTTATTTCATAACCTATCGGAAAGAGCAGGTTTAAGGTTTCTAAAACAGTAACATTTGCCAAACAACAAAACAAATACTTTCTGTAAAATATTACAGCCGCTATTCAATTCTACACGTGAGCACTAAACGAGGATGTAAAATATGCTATTCTGTTCTTTTGAAATACAATTTATTAGTTTTTTTTATGTTTCTTAAGACATGCCTTAACAAAATAAGGAATTTATTTGATGGTGTATAACACTTGAATTGTGGTGTTGTGTTTTTTTTTGTTTTTAGATATAGCCTTCAGTAACAAACAAATGAAAATGCTTTTTTCATATTCTAATGTTACCTAAGACCTTAATAAACACAACCAAATGATAATTATTGCAATATCGTACAGTGCATTCGGAAAGTATTCAGACCCCTTGACTTTTTCCACATTTTGTTACGTTACAGCCTTATCTAAAATGGATTAAATAAAAGATTTTCCTCAATCTACACACAATACCCCATAATGACAAAGACAAAACAGGTTTAAGAAATGTTTGCAAATTGATCAAAATAAAAACTGAAATACCTTATTTACATAAGTATTTAGACCCTTTGCTATTAGACTCGAAATTGAGCTCAGGTGCATCCTGTTTCCATTGATCATCCTTGAGATGTTATTACAACTTGATTGGAGTCCACCTGTGGTAAATTCAATTGATTGGGCATGATTTGGAAAGGCACACACACCTGTCTATATAAGGTCCCACAGTTGACAGTGCAGGTCAGAGCAAAAACCAAGCCATGAGGTCGAAGGAATTGTCCGTAGAGCTCCAAGGCAGGATTGTGTCGAGGCACAGACCTGGGGAAGGGTACCAAAAAAATTCTGCAGCATTGAAGGTCCCCAAGAACACAGTGACCTCCATCATTCTTGAATGGAAGAAGTTTGGAACCACGAAGACTTTTCCTAGCGCTAGCCGCCCGGCCAAACTGAGCAATCAGGGGAGAAAGGCCTTGGTCAGGGAGGGGACCAAGGACCCGATTGGAGCTCTGTCAGAGCTCTAGAGTTCCTCTGTGGAGAATCTTCCAGAAGGACAACAATCTCTGCAGCACTCTACCAATCAGGCCTTTATGGTAGAGTGGCCAGACTGAAGCCACTCCTCAGTAGGCACATGACAGCCCGCTTGGAGTTTGCCAAAAGGCACCTAAAGGACTCTCTGACCATGAGAAACAAGATTCTCTGGTCTGATGAAACCAAGATTGAACTCTTTGGTATGAATGCCAAGTGTCACGTCTGGAGGAAACCTGGCCCCATCCCTACGGTGAAGCATGGTGGTGGCAGCATCATGCTGTGGGGATGTTTTTCAGCGGCAGGGACTGGGAGACTAGTCAGGATCGAGGGAAAGATGAACGGAGCAAAGTACAGAGAGACCCTTGATGAACACCTACTCCAGAGCGCTCAGGACCTCAGACTGAGGCGAAGGTTCACCTTCCAACAGGACAACGACCCTAAGCACACAGACAAGACAACGCAGGAGTGGCTTCGGGACAAGTCTCTGAATGTCCTTGAGTGGCCCAGCCAGAGCCTGGACTTGAACCCGATCGAACATCTCTGGAGAGACCTGAAAATAGCTGTGCAGCGACGTTCCCCATCCAACCTGACAGAGCTCGAGAGGATCTGCAGAGAAGAATGGGAGAAACTCCCCAAATACAGGTGTGCCAAGTTTGTAGTGTCATACCCAAGAAGACTCAAGGCTGTAATCGCTGCCAAAGGTGCTTCAACAAAGTACTGAGTAAAGGGTCTGAATACTTAAGTAAATGTGATTTTTCAGTTAATTTTTTATACATTTGCAAAAACATCTAAAAACCTGTTTTTGCTTTGTCATTATGGGGTATTGTGTGTAGATTGAGGAAAAAATACAATTCAATCCATTTTAGAATAAGGCTGTAACGTAACAAAATGTGGGAAAAGGTAAGGGGTCTGAATACTTTCCAAATGCACTGTATATGAAATGTATTTGACTGTTAGAATGCATTGGTTCAGAAAGGGATTGCTCGATGCCCAGCTTTTCTACAGTTAATAGTCAGAGAAACACACAATTTTGTATGTTTTCGGGGCATAATTCTACAAAGATCGAGAAAAAGTTAAATAACAACCCAATGTTCATCTCACAGGAAAAATTAACTAGCAATAGCAAGACAGCTAAATGTCCATGAATGTTCCCGAATTAATATATTTGGTTCACAGTTGGTTTTAATATTTTAACCTGTGTATCATGATCACGTCTGGTGTGGATGGACAAAATCAACATGTGCGCGATGGCGGACACACGCACGTGGCCGGTGTAGTCAGTTTGTACGAAATTATATCCAGCCACTAAATCTTGGTTCTGATTGACACATAAAAACTCTTAGCCACAGGGGTAGATTGCCTGGAAGTGGGCAGACTGCGTGTAAGATTAATATATATGCTGAACAAGAATATAAAAACACAACATGCAACAATTATAATGATTTTACTGAGTTACAGTTCATATAAGGAAATAAATCAATTGAAATAAATTCATTAGGCCCTAATCTATGGATTTCACATGACTGGGCAGGGACGCAGCCATGGGTGGAGCCACAAAAGGACTTTATTACAGACAGAAATACTCCTCAGTTTCATCACCTGTCCGGGTGGCTGGTCTCAGACAATCCCGCAGGTGAAGAAGCCTGATGTGGAGGTCCAGGGCTGGCAGGGTTACACGTGGTCTGCGGTTGTGAGGCTGGTTGGACGTAGTATGAAAAATTTATGCACTCACTAACTGTAAGTCGCTCTGGATAAGAGCGTCTGCTAAATGACTAAAATGTAAACGTAAATGTACTGCCAAATTCCCTAAAACAATGTTGGAGGCAGCTTATGGTAGAGAAATTAACATTCAATTCTCTGGCAACAGCTCTTGTGGACATTCCTGCAGTCAGCATGCCAATTGCATGCTCCCTCAAAACTTGAGACATCTGTGGCATTGTGTTGTGTAACAAAACTACACATTTTAGAGTGGCTTTTTATTGTCCCCAGCACAAGGTGCACCTGTGTAATGAACATGCTGTTAAACAGCTTCTTGATATGCCACACCTGTCAGGTGGATGGATTAGCTTGGCAAAGGAGAAATGCTCACTAACAGGGATGTAAACAAATTTGTGAACCAAATTTGAGAGAAATAAGATTTTTGTGCGTATAAAAAATGTCTGGGATCTTTTATTTCACCTCATGAAACCAACACTTTATATATGTTGCGTTTATATTTTTGTTCAGAATATTTCCCTCCCTCTATGTGAGTGAAAATGCTGAGTAATATAGGGTCAATGGCTGTCTCTAAACCACTTGCTACATCATAGAGATTCTCAATCCCAAGAGGTTTGTTAAATTAATTAGCTCCTCAACATAAGAGGACTTCTTAACGCAGGGGCATGCTGTTCTACACTATGTCATGGTTTCACTTCTAGTTTAATTTATCAAAAAAAGTAACATTGGAGTAAATGGGAGATTCCCATTTCAGATTAATGTAGCTAGCTTGGGCTTATATGTATATCCAAACGTAACATACTGTCTGTGCATAAAACAGCATAGCCTCAAGCTGAATCAGCGTTCTGAATGATCCTCAATGTTTTACAATAAATTAGCTCATCCATCTAATAAATAGGTGCCCTAAAAACACAAAAACGTGTGCGACCAGGAACACACAGACGACACATACCTTTCTTGGACCAGTGCGCTAACGCTCCCATACCGTCAGGTAGCCATCAGCCATAATAACCCCAGAGGATCATGGTCCCTGTAGTATTTAGGGCCAGGGCACTGAGACGGGGGGTGTCCCATCAGCAGTCCTTTATAGACTACATCCTAAATGGCACCATATCCCCACAGCGCACTACCCAGGTCAAAAGTAGTGCACTAAATAGGGAATAAGGTGTCATTCGGGACGCAGCCATTGCCCTTCCAGAGTAGGGTTGGGCGGTACCCCGTATATATACCATATCCTGGGGTATTTCGAAATACCCTCAGTATGATTTTCCAAGACCGTTTTTTTAATACATTTGAATATTGGTCCTTTTAAATACCTGCAGTCATCTTGTGCACTAGGTAATAGATAAAGCAGATCGCGTTCATCATTTGGCCTTTTAGATGATTTTTCATTATGAAGCTTACCGGTACTACTTGTACTGTACTAGTTTCCCAAAACAGCTGTTTGAGCCTGTCACGTGTGTTTGTTTACAAAGAAGCACGAGCAAAACAGAGCCCTATACTATGTACGTGGTTTAAGGACTTAGCGATGTAACTTTGGTCAACTCGGAGTTCAACTCGGGATAACCGGTACCACGAAAGTGGCTCACCTTTTAGCCAGGTAAATTACTATGGCAACGAATCCTTCAGAACTAACCTTCTCCCAGGCAGGCTAACTCAGGGCTCCCTCTCGCAAAGATTGCGTTATCATCTCCTTCATTTGAGGAAGACGACTTATTAAATATTTTATTAATCAAAAGGTTTTTTTCTGTTGAATAAAGTAGTCATGTTAAAATACCTATCACATTAGTAATGGCAGAATGCATTTGAAACTTCACGCACAGTAAAACTTTTGTATGACTTAATTGTGTTGAGTGGAGTTATTAAAATGAGCAGTCAGCATTATTAGCTCCATGTTCTGCCTTTAGTTGGTTACATTCCCGTGGTTATGTAAAGGTCACACAGTGACTGCATCCCAAATGGCACCCTATTCTCTATTTAGTGCACTACTTTTGACCAGGGCCCATAGGGAATAGGGGTCTGGTCAAAAGTAGTGCACTATGCAGGGAATAGGTTGCCATTTGGGATGCAGTCACTGTGCCAGATAGCCTTCGTCTACTCCTTGAGCACATTCCTTCTCACTGCGCTACCAGGGTGTTGGACAGCAAACTCAGGCAAAAACTATTTTGATGGGGAACACCACCATTTATGGCTTGGCACAAAAGATTCTCTCATGCGCACACACAAACACATTTATGCACTTGCACAGACACAGACACACACACAGCTAATGCAATAAGCTTGAGCTCATCTGCTTGCTAAAATATTCACTGCAATAGTTCAACAGCAGTGCTTGTGACGCATCTCACACTCAGGATGTGTCAATTGTGCTGCATGTGTGAAAGTACCGGTAACCAAGTTTGCTTCTATACCACCATAGTCAAAGGTGTAAATGGAACTTGCCCATAGGGAATACACTTCCATTGAAACAGCAGAACCGTTAAACCACAGCTCTGGAACCGTATTAAGCAGCTTAGAGTGCCCATCTAGATTCAGTTTAGCCTTTTAGACCACAATGAATAAGTGAACTCTGGTTGAGCATGTGGGAGTCTCAGAGACATGAGCAGAGCATGGCTGCGTCCCAAATTGCACCCTATTCCCTATGTAGGGCCCTGGTCAAAAGTAGTACACTATATAGGGAATATAATGCCATTTGGGACGCAGTCCATGGCTCATCCTTGGAGCAGCTCATCTGTACAGGGTGATGGGGGGGATTCCATGGGGCTAGGCAGGACTGTGTGTGTGCGTCCCAAATGGCACCCTATTCCCTATATAGTACAGTATTTTTTACCCATAGGCTCCTGGTCAAAAGTAGTGCACTATGTAGGGAATAGGGTGACATTTAGAACGTAGTCCATGTCTTCTGACATGCCCAAGTGTTATTACCCCTTTGATATTACAGAAGTCTTCTGCCCCTGGCCAGGGTTTGCAGTAAGAGCTAGGAGGCCTATAACTTATAGCTGCAGATACCCTTTTCCCCCTGGACAAATCCCTTACACTAAATCAGCTTACTATGACAGTGTTGCTGGGTATGGCCAAGCAAAAACCAGACTGTGTTTGTGTCCCAAATGGCACACTATTAAGTGCCAATAGGGCTCGGGTCAAAAGTAGTGCACTATAAAGGGAATAGGGTGCCATTTGGGACACAGCCTGTCTCTTTTCATAGGAGAAGTCTGAAGTAAAACTGGCTTAGACCACAGGAAGATCCCTGGAGACGCTCATTTTTTGGTTCTTTCACTTCTGTTTCTAGCTTATAGCAAGTCGTTTCCACAGTAACATCACTTGAGCATGTCATGAAAACACCATACTGTAACTAGGGGAACATAAGAAATGTTAGTCTGCCACTGTCTCTGATGGATTGTACCGCAGCCCCTATGACTGACTCAATTACTCTTACATTGCTGTGGAATTTCTCAGGCAAATATCATCTTGAAGTCAGAGAGAGCGAGAGTGAGAGCGAGAGAATTTTAGTCAATATGGATATCTGATACACTTGTTATTTTCAAGGTGACATAGGAAGAAAAAATACGAATTTGGGTATCTACAACCTCTGTTGTAGGCTAAATAAATGGGATATCATTGTATGGATCCTGCATCATATCCCTACAGCAATGAAGCAAGAAGGCACACATTACATTTTTTCTGAACTGGGGGGCCAAAGGAGTAATACTCCCTATCCATCTACAAGGCCTACTACAAGACAACAGTGGGCAAAGTCACTCGCTACCTACCCTGATAGCAATATGTACTGTATGTACTGTATCAGTGAATGTCTACTGGGGAGAACGTAGTAAATGGACAATAAAGTCATCTTCTAACCAGCAAACATCTACAGCCAATACAGTGCAGGAGAATCACCATCTGATGAGGAAAGTCCAATAGTCAGGGAGCTCTCTAAACATTGAGGAGTGGTGAAATGACCCAGACCACACAGTGAACAGACCTCAGTCTAGGGCCTACAGTCCGTAGATGGCATCTTTGCATTGCATTGGCGAGCCACGGATCTGCAGGCTGTAACTACAGCCCAGTGTCTATGGAAGAGGGAGTAATGTTAGAGGATCCGTAGCAGACCCAGGGCTCATTTTACTGCCTGCCTAGAGAACAAGATCACTTAATAGATTAGTAACAACTTCTGTCATCAGAGACAACTGAAAGATCTACCATCAGCGAGAGAAGGGAAAGAGACCATTAAATAAATGTTGATCAGCAGCTATACATTTATAACTTGATGGTATTCTGGAAGACAGTGGCTGTCACAATTAGGTTTAGGTACAAAGAGGCCAAAGATAAGCATTATAGAAAGATCATTCTATATAAATGCAACACATCCGAGGGAGTATGAAGCAACAGTTTGTAAGGTAGGCAGGTAATTTGGGGGGCGGCAGGTAGCTTAGTGGTTAAGAGCGTTGTGCCAGTAACCGAAAGGTCGCTGGTTCTAATCCCCGAGCCGACTAGGTGAAAAATCTGTCGATGTGCCCTTGAGCAAGGCACTTAACCCTAATTGCTCCTGTAAGTCGCTCTGGATAAGAGCGTCTGCTAAACGACTAAAATGTAAATGTATGTAAATGTAGGCCATCAGTACGTAGAGCCAAAGCTGTACCACAGAGATCAATGGACATACTCAGTGAATCCTCAATAGAGCAGACTCAATGTAGTCACCAAACAAGCACACCAGATACCTCTCCACATGGAGGAGTTAAGTGGAATAGACAGTTGTTCAGACGACTCACTGCTGCGTTCACATTCCCTTCATAAATACTGTAGGAGCATTTGCTGGCAACTACAGTGTCTCTTGTATTGTTTGAGAGAAAGCAGAAGTACAACAATACATCCTCTTGATTGTGCCCAACTGGTACCCTATTCCCTTATACTACTTTTGACCAGGGCTCATAGGGTGTGAGAAAAGGAACAAGGTGTGTTGATTGTAAACAAAGAGGTCAGGCAGCACTAGGCAATATACTATGACCACCTAGGTTTTAAAGTGGCAAACAGGCCAGGAGTGGGGAGAACATTTCTTAATTCTCACAGATTTATGACAAGGAGGCAATCAGAGGGAACAGCTGATGCTTGGCCAATAACAGGCAGGATTCCAATCCCAGAGATGTGTGTGTGTCCCTAATGGCACCCTATTCCCTATATAGCGCCTATAGGGCTCTGGTCAAAAGTAGTGCACTACATAGGGAATATGGTGCCATTTGGGATGCAAACGTGATGTGACCTTACTTCTTGAGAGAGCCTCCCTCTTACCATCATTTACCTAGTTCATTACAGCACTTAACTCAAGTTTGTAGCTGGGGTTTCATGTATTAGCTATACGAATGAGCTGCATGGCATAAATGAGCATGGACTCAAACTTGGTTGGTTATGAATGTGAAAGAGACATGTGGGATATTATGAGAGGTTTTTCCACTGATCTTTTTCATATAGGTAATCAGAATGGGCATAGCCTAAACCTATGTGAAAACCATTGCAATGAATACATTGCCTAATTTTGGTAATAACTGAAGGTATGATAAATACAGATTGATTTGGCACTGGCAGTAATACACATAGGCCTATTCCACAGCTCTGATTTGGCTACTGAAAATGTGTCATTTCTTTTGTGCATAAAATAAAACTGGCAACATTGGCTGAGTTTAGACAGGCAAATTCTGAAATGTTTTCCCCCCACTAATTGGACTTTTGGCCAATTAGATCAGTTCTGAAAAATATCTTATGTGAAAAGATCTGATGTGATTGGTGGTGGTGGAAAAAAAGATCAGAATTGGGATGCCTGTGTGAACGCAGCCATTATAGCCTGATCAGTAAGAGGACAATGTCAGCTGTGAATCCAAATATATGATTTTTGTAGACAGGCTACATTCTGAACACAAAAACCTGCGGTACATTTTGTTCAAATAAACGACTTAATTGAAAGGCTGGCCGAAGATTCATTGTCGACTAAACGTGACATTTTTGTGTGACATTTAAAAGGAGCCTTTAATTTAATCATTGCGAAATGTGCGCTTATGCCTATATGGCATCAACGTGTTGAAATAACCCGTGGAACCGCGATTGAATCAAAGCAATCCAAATTCATGATTTCCTCTGAGCGAAAAATACCAATCTTCGTTGTTTGATAGTGGAGAATCAAATAATTGGCTGCACAATGTTGGTTTTGCTGCGATTTTGGACATGCGACGGAATTCTAGAAATACAACAGAAAAGCGTCTAGAAATAACAAGGAATTGCATATTTACCTGGTCGAGAGGGAGATTGATGATTTCACTTATGGGTTGCAGCAAACTGGATCCAGTGCATGCCGGTGACACTGTTTCAGTAGCCATGATTCAGTGAATGTTGAGAGAGTCCCCCTACTCCCCTTCCCCTCTGAGAGTGGATCCCCGATTCGCCCCGACTACATCCACCGCTGTAGCTGCTGTTTGCTGCTGGCCACTACTGGCTGTCGGTTGCTCTACAGCACGTTTTAGGCGGAAATACTTCCCAAATCAACCATAATTTGGGCGGGGAAGGATTCGACTCATTCCCGCTCTAGGCAATGGTTTGCGACAATATCAGCAACATATTCCCATTTATAGGCTACACTAAATAGGCGTTGGTGCCACTGAATTAAAATAATAAAAAGGCTAAGTGGATCTTTAATTCTCAGTTTCCAGTTGAAATAGGCTACTTTTTATTCATGTTATTTAATTTCTCCTGTAGTCTAAAAGATAAAACATTTATTTAGAAATAGCATACTGAAATGTTATATTAAGCGCAGGTCCTCAATATGAAGCTCTGCTCCCGCGTATCCCTCGCGCATACTGAACGCAAAATAAGATGCTGAGCTGCTGTCCCCTCGCAGTATCGCTGTTATTCACCCCCAGTCCTGAAGGTGGAGGCAAAGCAATATCGTAAACTACAACTTACTTCATAGAATCATACGAGCAATTTGCCTTCCTTTCCGTTTCTAAGAATTTCGTTGGCTGAACATCATCACGTGATGCCAACTTCCGGCCTTAAATTGTTTTCCCTGTCCAAGAAACGTGAATTTGAGATAAACAAACAAACGTGATATTTTATTTAGCTACGAAACGTTCGAATGTAGCTGGTGTTAGCCGCATACATTTGACCATGGTGAAATGCGTGGTCCAGGGGTGTCCTAATCGAAGCGACAATAATAAAGGAGCGTTTCCGAATCGACCTTCCAAGAGGTTTTTCAATTTACCTAAGGCCCAGGCTCGAGTGAAAGTGTGGCTTGCCGCACTGCGAGAGACGGAGAAGGAGGATTCAACAGAGGATCACATAATATGTGAAGACCACTTTCTGACTGACCACATAACACCTCTCGGAATAAGCGAGGATGCCATTCCTATAATGCCCCCATACCTTGACGGGCCACTGAGTCTGATCAGCCCGTGGGGCGAGGACTCTTCTGACGAAGAGGAATTCGTGGATGATGATGCTTCGGCTACGCACGTGAGGATGCTCTCATCACTTTGATCGACAGCTTTCTTACTGCGTTCATTTAAGTCGTTGTTTTTACTTTTAGCAACCCCTGTCTATGTATTTTATTTACAGAATGACGATGTTGAAGAAGAATATGATGAGAGTCAGGCCGAGACAGCACCATCTGCATCTAGGTAAGGTTGCAGCACTCTAGCCTGTATAAAGGCTAAAAATGGCAATAATAAGCATTCATCCTTTTGTGTTTTTAACTACTGGCACACTTGCATTGTGCACTTCTACACACCGTGAATGAAAACAACGAGGCCTGTTTAAGTGGATGGTGTTATTTTGTATCATCTTCACTCTAGGTTCCGTAAACTGGTTGAAGGCACCAAGACAAAGACAAGACAAGGTATGGGTGATCATCATTACTGAAAAAGAATGCCGCTTCCCTGCCTTGGACAATGAGTACGTCCCTAATGGCACCCTATCCCCTATATAGTGCACTACTTTTGACCAGGGCCTTTAGTAAACCATATAGGGGATAGGGTACAATTTGGGAATCAGATAACGTGGAATCAATTATCTTTTTTTGGCTTGAAGCAATATTGTACCTTTTTCCTACTGTAGTCAGTGCTTCCACTGAACCCAAGACAGTGTTACCGGACATCAGGAAGGGATTTGTCCGCCACGATCTATCCTTGGCTCTGTTGACCAAGAAGTTCCTAAGGCTAATGAGTGGCGCCCCTCATGGTGTCATGGACCTCAACCTTGCAGCACAGAACCTCCACACACGCAAGCGGAGGGTATATGACGTCACCAACTGCCTGGAGGGGATCAAGCTCATCCAGAAACAATCGGCCAACAAGATCAAGTGGATGTGAGTAATACGGCTTGAACACACCGGCTCTTTGCCAGTCTGTGCTCCCACCATCTGTGCTTATGTGTCTGTTTTGACAGGATGTGTTCATGCAGGGTCGTATTCATTAGGCACCAAATTGAATAAAACAGACTGAAATAGGAAGGGACTACCTGAACTTGTCCAATAAGAAAGACTCATTTTCATGTTCTGTTACAAAAGTTTTCTGCATGGTTGCAAGGGGTTGATCCGTGTGGTTTCCCCCTCTCCCTCCCCAGAGGTCCGTGTCCAGTTGCCAGTTTTGTGGGGCCGAAGCAGAGGCTTCAGCGGGAACTTAAGAACCTGAAGACGGTGGAGGAGAGTCTGGATGAGCTCATCAAGACCTGTGCCCAGCAGCTCTTTGACATGACCGACAGCTTGGACAACATAGAATATCCTTTTAGAAACGCATACAGTACATTTCACCAACCATTCTCCAACCTTTTCCAGAAGTGTGGACTTGCACACTCGCCATCATGGATTTAAAAGCATAGGATTGGTATAGGCTTTGGCTGGAGGAAGTTTCCACCATTGTAAAATCCATGTGAGAAAGTGCAATTGTGAATGAACCTATGTTTCAGTTCACAATCATCAGGAATGAACCACGCTGTGCCCAAACATTGGTTCAGTTACCTCAGTCTCTACTAAAGTACAAGTGTGTTATGTATCCTCCTGCTGTTGTATCCTCTTTAACTCCCTCTGCACATTAGCCTACGTGACCCACAGTGACATCAGTGGTATCAAGGTGTTCCAGGAACAGACAGTCGTTGCCATCAAAGCCCCGGAGGAGACCAAGCTGGAGGTGCCCACACCCAAGGAGGTACAGTAAGCCCTGGAGGGCCAACTGCAACCCTGCTTTAAGCATCAAACAACGGAGAATCTGAGTGCGGATAGACTGCCGATGGGTACTTATCACAGTAGGAGGCCGTTCCTTCTCTTGCTAGAACAAAATACGTACCTGCTGTGTACCAACCTGGTACTGACGAAACTGCCGTTTCTACTTGTAGAATCGCAATGCTCGGCAGTGGCCGACAACTTGACTTTGAGCCAATTAGAGAGCACTGACCTCCATGTGGGGGAGCCGACATGAGTGACAAGAATAAGGAAGAAAGAGGGTACTTTTTCCTGTCTAATCCACCCTTTTTATCAGACTTGTTCTAACTAAAACCTTCATCTTTGAAGTCTAAGGAGTGTTGTGCTTGAGGAGGGATTTTTGAGTTAGGTTTGCTAATGTGCACTTATTAGTTAGCTAGCTAGCAAACGTTAGCTTGCAAACTGAGCAAGGCAGTCACACACACTTCATATGAAACGAATGGGGTGGTAATAAGTGCAGCACAATGCACACAACACTAAATGATTTACTACTCTAGCTATCTGGCCACTGTAGCTAGTAACATTGCAATTCAATCACAATTGATTTGTTTCCATGAAGCAGCTGTCTGTAGCTGGCTGCCGAGAGTAAATGCAGCGTCTTTACTTTACTTAGCAAGCACAACAGCTAGCTAGCGAATCATGCTAACAATTTAGCTAACGTTAGCCAGCTAGTAAAAAATGTATCTATGGGCTTTACGAGATTATGGAGAGTGAATTAAATTTTTTCTTTGTCATCTTGCTAGCTGTGGCCATCTGGCTAGTATCAACAAAGGCTTTCTACAACAGTAGCAACATTAGTGCAGCTATAGCTAACATTGACTAGTAACAACGCTACTGCCGCCTTCTGGTTTGGAGTATTTTAACAAGGCTGAGTGGCTGACAACTTCAAGGTCTTTGCTGTGTGAACACAAAAGAGATTGACTGCCGACACTTTTCAGAGGTGCTAAGTACTGTCGGCAGGAAAACGTTTGACAATCCTACAGGTGTGTGTGAGCTTTTACAGACCTTGATCGTGTTCATTAGGAAACACAGTAGCAAACCGTTGTGCAACTAAAATGTGCGTTTCTTATAGGACAAGTTCACGTAGTACCTCTCCATTTTGGACCGTTTTCTTCTGTTTTGTGCCCAGTGAACACAACTCTGTTGCTGTACATGCATGCGCATTCACTCATGATGCACTGATAAACAGTTTCAGAATCTGTACAATTCGAAACCAATTAGTCTGATGTTGATTGGCTGAACTAATCACTTTGAATTTTTTCCATTTTAGGATGGCATCCAAATCCACCTGAAGGGAGGCAGGGGACCAATCAAAGTGCTGACCTGTGAGATGGACGGGCCTCCACGTGACACACAGGGAAGTGGAAAGACATCAGGCTTTCTATCACTGGAGGAGAGCAGGATTAAGACCATGCTTCTGCACACAGGTAACAACACAGCTGTGCTTTTCAATCAATCAAATTAATCAATTGCTAAGCTATATTAGGTGCCCCAGACATTTAATTACAACTATGTAAAGTACCTTGAGATGTCCTATTATGCCATGATTGGATTGGAACATTGAGTGTGTTCCTCACTGCAAACAGCAGAGAGAGCTGTTTACTTTAAAATAGGCTTGGGGGATACTGTATCAAATGAGGTCAGTTTTCTCACAAAAAGAAAGTTATGAAAGTAGACATTTTGGTGTGGTCAACAAATCAACTGTTAATTGCTCTCTTTCTGTAGGGGCCTCTGCATCACAGAATGCTGTACAGAGTGGATAGTCTGTCGTCATGGTAGCATGCTGCACTGTCACATTGTCCTCATTGGATGTTTTTTTTTTCACTGTTTGGACTCCACATCCTGACATTGTCACTTTGGGAAGAGGCCATTTTTGTCATAAAAAAACAAACAAAAAATCTGTGTAAAATGCCAACGATTAAAGCAAAGTAAGTGGAGGAATGTATGACTTCATTGTAAAAAGTGCACGTAAGTCATGAAATCACAAGCTTTATTTTTATACATGTAGTTTTGAGTTTACTAAAGTGAGTTGTGTGGTTGCAGTACACTACTACTGTAATAATGTACTTTTAAATCATCTTAAAATGTGTGCAAAATGTGACAGCTATAGTCATTAGAAAGTAACACATGCTTATGTACAGAAATTATAATTCTCCAAGCAGTATCATGATATACCGTAGTGGATTTGAACATGATGTGTATGTTCTTTGCTTTTGTTATTTTTTCATCTGACTATTCTGAATGCCCTATTAAAAGTTCAACTTTTGTTTGTCTTTCTAATGTTTTTTGTTTTTTCTATAATCTGTTATTACTTATTAAGAAAACACTTCCAATGCATCCTATGAATAAACTCACTTGTATATAAAAACAAATATCTAACCCTTCGTTTTTTTACTTATATCAATGTGCAACATCCTGGCTATATTTCTATTTACGGGGTACACCATTTTGAAATGTAATAAATAATATTTCATAAATAGTTGTCATTCCTATGGCGTAGACCTGAGCCACCTTATACACAAAGTTTGTAATAGCTGTCATTGCTAGTGAGTCTTGGAAAGCCAACTGTGGAAAGGGGGAATCCATCTGCGCTCCCATTCGCCCAAACATGCCAATTCACCCCGTTCGTCCCTCCCCTTTTTATACTCCGGTTGACGCTCCACTGACTATGCGACCAGTACAGGTTGTTGCGTGGGCTAAGACAAACTGTAATAATGGAATATTGTAGTATTTTTTTCTTGGACACAAGGATAACCCACAAATAAAGGGACATTTCACTACTGTAGTTTTGACTATGTGGATCGACGTGGAATGGCAAACTAGGAGTAGCCTAACAAATCCTATGGCACACTGAATTATAAATCGCATTTTTTAAAACTTTTTTTTGTTTAACTGTTAATTAAGGATTGGGATATAACTTATTTTATAGACATAAACGCATTTAAAGTGCGCTAAGATGCCGCCGCCGGAGTTGATCACGGTCACGGAATTTGTGGCCGAAACTAAGGAGGACTACAAAGCGCCCACAACCTCAAACTTCACCACTCGGATGTCGCATTGTCGGAACGCCGTGGCAGCATTGGAAGAGGTGGGTGTAGGCCACGGCGGTATGAAAAGTAGTAATATACTGTAATTGACTTGAAATTGTTAAAAGGTTTTCCTAGAATCAAATGTGCGCCTTTACGCACGGATAGCATTTACGCAAAAAGTAACCGAATTTTTCCATATTTATTTGATACGGATGCAACCTCTGAAACCAAAAGAGGAACGGAAAAAGACTTCCTCTGCGAAAGCAAAGCATTTTTTTCTTAACCTACTTGTGTTGAACCTCGCCCATGCCATTCCCCAAAAGTGTCCACCAACAAGTGCTCATAAAACACCCTAGTTTATAGGCTATTTAATTCTAACCCAATTCTAATTAGCAACCTATAGACCAACATTTTTGTTGAACATTCCTTTGTAAAGATGTAATTATTGTAGGCTACAATGACCTCTGTGACTCATGCAAAAATGCTTTACCTGGTTGTGAGGAAGCTATCTTATCTGTTTGCCTAATGCCTATGAGGCAGTTCCACTTTGAAAACAGTGTGTGGACACTTCCACACGTTAAAGAGACTTGAGCCCTTTACAAACTTGAATAGTAGTACCACACCTTTAATACACAGTGGGTCCCTCACACTTCCATATCAGTGGAATTGGCTTTCCTTGATATGTCCCAAATGGCACCGATATGGCTCTGGTCTATAGTAGTGCACTATAAAGAGAATAGTATGCCATTTGTGACATTAACCTTGTGTTGTTGGCATTAGGCCTACTGTCATGCACGGTAGATCACAATGGGTACTTCTATGGCATCCCTGGCATCCAGATCTGCTCCTGATTGCTCTCTGGAGATGTGCTGTTGCCCCAGGACAGGCTAGTTATAGGCTAGTAAAAGAAAATGGTCTGTCAATGCCACATACACTACTGGCCTTTGGGGAGGCTGTATCAATAACTGGATTGTTATAGTGTAGGCCCTATCCATTTTAGAGCACACTGTGTTTGCACAATGGAGGAAGCCACACACACATAGCCCTATGAGAGGATCTGCTGATGTGTGTACAGTGTTGCATGCATAATATACCACATGAGGAGAGGTGACTAGAGAACACTTGTTGTAAGTGTTACATTCAGTGTAATCTTGTCAAAACAAGGAAGTGTATTGCAATGGCTTTCTCTCTTTCACAACTGAAAGTCTGAAACAGAATGCCAGTCTTTATCTTCCCCTTCTCCCCCATTAGATTTCACAGTTGATAGTGAACACACAGTGTTTATCAAGTTGGACACACATGCATATACACACACACACACACACGCTACACTCACGTTGATAGATCGACACAAAGGTCCAGAGCACACAGCAGGCAGGCAGCAGTAATGGCGGTCGTTACATCAAGTCAACTGACAGGCAGCACTCCCCATTTCAGTTCCTCTGGTCTGCCTGACATTGCCTGTAGCAGCCCACTGTGGCTGCCTGTTGTCTTCTGCCTGTAGCCTACTGTGGCTGCCTGCCTGTTGATGACAGTATCACTGTGGACTGGAGTGTCATGCTGTTGCTTGTATGTGTTGTGTGGTGGATAGCTCTGTTCCACGGAGCCTCAGGGTGTTTTCACATATAGTCCTCTTTAAAAGAACCGATCTCAGTCCTCTTTAAAGTGAATTCTGGGTTAAAAAAAAAGCAAAATATCTCAGTTCTCTTTGTATTCACACTGTCCTTGCCTTTAAATGAGGACTCAACTCTTTTGCCAGTTCTCGTTACCTACAGTGCCTTGCAAAAGTATTCATCCCCTTGGCATTTTTCCTATTTTGTTGCATTACAACCTGTAATTTAAATGGATTTTTATTTGGATTTCATGTGATGGACATACACAAAATAGTCCAAATTGGTGAAGTGAAATGAAAAAAAGTACTTGTTTCAAAAAATTCAAAAAAATAAATAACGGAAAAGTGGTGCGTGCATATGTATTCACCCCCTTTGCTATGAAGCCCCTAAATAAGATCTGGTGCAACCAATTACCTTCAGAAGTCACATAATTAGTTAAATAAAGTCCACCTGTGTGCAATCTAAATGTCACATGATCTCAGTATATATACACCTGTTCTGAAAGGTCCCAGATTCTGCAACACCACTAAGCAAGGGGCACCACCAAGCAAGCGGCACCATGAAGACCTAGGAGCTCTCCAAACAGGTCAGGGACAAAGTTGTGGAGAAGTACAGATCAGGGTTGGGTTATAAAAAAATATCAGAAACTTTGAACATCCCACGGAGCACCATTAAATCCATTATTAAAAAATGGAAAGAATATGGCACTACAACAAACCTGCCAAGAGAGGGCCGCCCACCAAAACTCACGGACCAGGCAAGGAGGGCATTAATCAGAGAGGCAACAAAGAGACCAAAAATAACCCTGAAGGAGCTGCAAAGCTCCACAGCGGAGATTGGAGTATCTGTCCATAGGACCACTTTAAGCCGTACACGCCACAGAGCTGGGCTTTACGGAAGAGTGGCCAGAAAAAAGCCATTGCTTAAAGAAAAAAATAAGCAAACACGTTTGGTGTTCGCCAAAAGGCATGTGGGAGACTCCCCAAACATATGGAAGAAGGTACTCTGGTCAGATGAGACTAAAATTGAGCTTTTTGGCGATCAAGGAAAACGCTATGTCTGGCGCAAACCCAACACCCTCATCACCTCTCATCACCCCGAGAACACCATCCCCACAGTGAAGCATGGTGGTGGCAGCATCATGCTGTTGGGATGTTTTTCATTGGCAGGGACTGGGAAACTGGTCAGAATTGAAGGAATGATGGATGGAGCTAAATACAGGGAAATTCTTGAGGGAAACGTGTTTCAGTCTTCCAGAGATTTGAGACTGGGACGGAGGTTCACCTTCAAGCAGGACAATGACCCTAAGCATACTGCTAAAGCAACACTTGAGCGGTTTAAGGGGAAACATTTAAATGTCTTGGAATGGCCTAGTCAAAGCCCAGACCTCAATCCAGTTGAGAATCTGTGGTATGACTTAAAGATTGCTGTACACCAGCGGAACCCATCCAACTTGAAGGAGCTGGAGCAGTTTTGCCTTGAAGAATGGGCAAAAATCCCAGTGGCTAGATGTGCCAAGCGTATAGAGACATACCCCAAGAGACTTGCAGCTGTAACTGCTGCAAAAGCTGGCTCTACAAAGTCCGAGTCCTCTTTGCATTCACATTGCTATGTTTAGAAAGGAACTAAGATCTATTTCCAACATTCACTCAATGCACTGTGGGTTTTTACAAAGTGCAGGACAAACCATTCCATCTGAATGTGTTATCGGACAGCTAGATATACCATATACCTACAGTGCCTTCGGAAAGTATTGAGACCCCTTGACTTTTTACACATTTTGTTACGTTACAGCCTTATTCTAAAATTGATTTTTTTTTAAATATCCTAATAAATCTAAACACAATACCCCATAATGACAAAGGGAAAACAGGTTTTTAGACATTTTTGCAAATTTCTAAAAAAAACTGAAATACCTTATTTACATACACTACCAGTCAAAAGTTTGGACACACCTACACATTCAAGGGTTTTTCTTTATTTTTACTATTTTTTACATTGTAGAATAATAGTGAAGAAATTAAAACTATGAAATAACACATATGGAATCCTGTAGTAACCAAAAAAAGTGTTAAACAAATCGAAATATATTTTATATTTGAGATTCTTCAAATAGCCACTCTTTGCCTTGATGACAGCTTTGCACATGCTTGACATTCTCTCAACCAGCTTCATGAGGTAGTCACCTGGAGTGCATTTCAATTAACAGGTGTGCCTTCTTAAAATTTCATTTGTGGAATTTCTTTCCTTCTTAATGCATTTGAGCCAATCAGTTGTGATGTGACAGGGTAGGAGTGGTATACAGAAGATAGCCCTATTTGGTAAAATACCATATTATTGCAAGAACAGCTCAAGTAGGCAAAGAGAAACAACAGTCCATCATTAGTGGTCCTCTGTAGCTCAATTGGTAGAGCATGGTGCTTGTAACGCCAGGGTAGTGGGTTCGATCCCCGGGACCACCCATACGTAAAAATGTATGCACACATGACTGTAAGTCGCTTTGGATAAAAGTGTCTGCTAAATGGCATATTATTATTACTTTAAGACATGAAGGTCAGTCAATATGGAACATTTCAAGAACTTTTAAAGTTTCTTCAAGTGCAGTTGCAAAAACCATCAAGCACAATGATGAAACTGGCTCTCATGAGGACAGCCACAGGAAGGGAAGACCCAGAGTTACCTCTGCTGCAGAGGATAAGTTCATTAGAGTTAACAGCCTCAGAAATTGCAGTCCAAATAAATGCTTCACAGAGTTCAAGTCACAGACACATCTCAACATGAACTGTTCAGAGGGGACTGTGTGAATCAGGCCTTCATGGTCGAATTGCTGCAAAGAAACAACTACTAAAGGACACCAATAAGAAGAAGAGACTTGCTTGGGCCAAGAAACACAATTAGCAATGGACATTAGACTGGTGGAAATTTGTCCTTTGGTCTGGAGTCCAAATTCGAGATTTTTGGTTCCAAACGCAGTGTCTTTGTGAGACGCGATGTGGGTCAACAGATGATCTCTGCATGAGTAGTTCCCACCGTAAAGCATGGAGGAGGAGGTGTTATGGTGTGGGGGTGCTTTGCTGGTGACACTGTCTGTGATTTATTTAGAATTCAAGGCACACTTAACCAGCATGGCTACCACAGTGTTCTGCAGCGATACGCCATCCCATCTGGTTTGGGCTTAGTGGGACTATCATTAGTTTTTCAACAGGACAATGACCCAACACACCTCAAGGCTGTGTAAGGGCTATTTCACCAAGAAGGAGAGTGATGGAGTGCTGCATCAGATGACATGGCCTCCACAATCCCCCAACCTCAACCCAATTGAGATGGTTTGGGATGAGTTGGACGGCAGAGTGAAGGAAAAGCAGCCAACAAGTGCTCAGCATATGTGGGAACTCCTTCAAGACTTTTGAAAAAGCCTTCCAGGTGAAGCTGGTTGAGAGAATGCCAAGAGTGTGCAATGCTGACATAAAGGCAAAGGGTGGCTATTTGAAGAATCTCAAATATAAAATATACACTTTCTTGGTTACTACATGTTTCCATATGTGTTATTTCATTGTTTTGATGTCTTCACTATTATTCTACAATGTAGAAAATAGTAAAAATAAAGAAAAACCCTTAAATGAGTAGGTGTGTCCAAACTTTTGACTGGTACTGTAAGTATTCAGACCCTTTGCTATGAGACTTGAAATTGAGCTCAGGTGCATCCTGTTTCCATTTATCATCCTTGATATGTTTCTACAACTTGATTGGAGTCCACTTGTGGTAAATTCAATTGATTGGACATGATTTGGCAAGGCACATCCCTGTCTATATAAGGTCCCACAGTTCACAGTGAATGTCAGAGCAAAAACCAAGCCATGAGGTCGAAGGAATTGTCCGTAGAGTTCCGAGACAGGATTGTGTCAAGGCACAGATCTGGTGAAGGGTACCAAAACATTTCTGCAGCATTGAAGGTCACACGTTTTGCATTGAAACAGCACACGTCTTTTCCGCGAATTTGCCCATCATCATTTTCTCTCTTTTGTGGCACCAATGTGAGGGGCTATGGAAAGGGGAACCGTGTTGTAGTAGTCTAGTGTGTGGTGCGGGAATAATGACAAGCGAACCAAGGGAGTAGTGTTCACCATGCCCTAATAAAGTGAACCGGACCACGTAATTCAAGTGAACCGAACTCAGACCACCACTCGAGATAGTCTCAGTTCAGTTCACTCCGGGGGCTCTTTTGAGGGGTCTGGAGTGTTCACACTGCACAAAAAATTATGCGAACCGCACTGAGTTCACAAAAATTGTCTGAAAGGGACCAAGTGTGAAAACACTATCAGTGTCAGCAAGCTGCACGTAGCACGATGGACCACAGCTATGGTGTGTGGTGGATCACTCTCTAATCTATCTAGTCTAGCTCAGAAGAAAGCTCTAGCCCGACCTGGCTGCGTGGCTACCTGTACTGTAGATCACTGGTGCATCCTGGGAGAGTCCCTGGGGCCTGGACTGGAGTGGTGCTGGGCTGCTGCAACTGTCCTAGCATGCTATCGCTCTCTTTCTCTCTCTTTCTTTTGATCCTCCCTGTCTCAGCCTGCCTGCTCCCATGCCTTCCTGGGCTGGGTGAGTGTCTGCCAGCCAGTCCATTGGGCTGCTGGGGCTGTAGGAAAACCAGAAGGCATTTGTTTTCAAGTGTGCAGTCCTGCATGTAAGTTGACCACTTTAAAGTGATTTTTACACTACTGAGTTCAACTGAGCAAACCAAACTGCACTGAGCTAACCTGGTTACGCATCCACCATAGTTTCTAGAACCAACAATGTGGAGTAAAAAAATCAGAGCCAGCAGAATTTGGTTTGGGTCTGCATGATAGTGTGCCAAGGGTGTAAGACAATCATCCAAGGACATGCTTTCGACACAGCAGTCTCATCAGGTCTGCCAGTTGGGGGCTTCTAGACACCCACCTGCACTGCTACTGAGATGTGCTGTGACTCAGAGGTAGAGTCAACCGAAGCTACATGTGATGATGACTGTAGGCTACTTGTTTAGCTTTTTGAGCGCATTTGAGTGTCCCCAGCATACACAGTCATCAGAATTTAGAGTTGGTCCAGTGATTCATCTAGGACAGGGGCTCATCATGTGCCTCGCTAAAAGAATGAGCGAATGGCATTGAGAGGAGGAGCTATCCCATGAAAATGATAAATTGAAGGGGAGAATGCTATCCTTACTGAGAGAACTGAACTGTGGGAAACTGGGAATATCCCCTTCTCTATCCTGTTGTTTGTTGTGTATCCACCCAATAATACACTGCTCAAAAAAATAAAGGGAACACTTAAACAACACAATGTAACTCCAAGTCAATCACACTTCTGTGAAATCAAACTGTCCACTTAGGAAGCAACACTGATTGACAATACATTTCACATGCTGTTGTGCAAATGGAATAGACAACAGGTGGAAATTATAGGCAATTAGCAAGACACCCCCAATAAAGAAGTGGTTCTGCAGGTGGTGACCACAGACCACTTCTCAGTTCCTATGCTTCCTGGCTGATGTTTTGATCACTTTTGAATGCTGGCGGTGCTTTCACTCTAGAGGTAGCATGAGACAGAGTCTACAACCCACACAAGTGGCTCGGGTAGTGCAGCTCATCCAGGATGGCACATCAATGCGAGCTGTGGCAAGAAGGTTTGCTGTGTCTGTCAGCGTAGTGTCCAGAGCATGGAGGCGCTACCAGGAGACAGGCCAGTACATCAGGAGATGTGGAGGAGGCCGTAGGAGGGCAACAACCCAGCATCAGGACTGCTACCTCCGCCTTTGTGCAAGGAGGAGCAGGAGGAGCACTGCCAGAGCCCTGCAAAATGACCTCCAGCAGGCCACAAATGTGCATGTGTCTGCTCAAACGGTCAGAAACAGACTCCATGAAGGTGGTATGAGGGCCCGACGTCCACAGGTGGGGGTTGTGCTTACAGCCCAACACCGTGCAGGATGTTTGGCATTTGCCAGAGAACACCAAGATTGGCAAATTCACCACTGGCGCCCTGTGCTCTTCACAGATGAAAGCAGGTTCACACTAAGCACATGTGACAGTCTGGAGACGCCGTGGAGAACGTTCTGCTGCCTGCAACATCCTCCAGCATGACCGGTTTGGCGGTGGGTCAGTCATGGTATGGGGTGGCATTTCTTTGGGGGGCCGCACAGCCCTCCATGTGCTCGCCAGAGGTAGCCTGACTGCCATTAGGTACCGAGATGAGATCCTCAGACCCCTTGTGAGACCATACGCTGGTGCGGTTGACCCTGGGTTCCTCCTAATGCAAGACAATGCTAGACCTCATGTGGCTGGAGTGTGTCAGCAGTTCCTGCAAGAGGAAGGCATTGATGCTATGGACTGGCCCGCCCGTTCCCCAGACCTGAATCCAATTGAGCACATCTGGGACATCATGTCTCGCTCCATCCACCAACGCCACGTTGCACCACAGACTGTCCAAGAGTTGGCGGATGCTTTAGTCCAGGTCTGGGAGGAGATCCCTCAGGAGACCATCCGCCACCTCATCAGGAGCATGCCCAGGCGTTGTAGGGAGGTCATACAGGCCACACACACTACTGAGCCTCATTTTGACTTGTTTTAAGGACATTACATCAAAGTTGGATCAGCCTGTAGTGTGGTTTTCCACTTTAATTTTGAGGGTGACTCCAAATCCAGACCTCCATGGGTTGATAAATTTGATTTCCATTGATAATTTTTGTGTGATTTTGTTGTCAGCACATTCAACTATGTAAAGAAAAAAGTATTTAATAAGATTATTTCATTCATTCAGATCTAGGATGTGTTGTTTAAGTGTTCCCTTTATTTTTTTGAGCAGTGTATATAATTTAGTAATTACTGTAAATATAAATCCACACGGGAATGATTTCTTTAGTCGAGCAGTCACCTTTTTTTTTTTTTTCATGGTGCACCTGTCTGATTTGCGCCTGTCTATTCCATTGCGGAGGCCACAGGGATGGCACAGTCCATCACTCTAAGACATGTGATACTGAAATTGTATATGGTTATATTATGTAAAAATATTGGTGCAACACAAATAAATCGAATATTATTTTATAACAAATGCGCTTTCTCATGCGTTGGAAATGGTCGCTGTCCGCGGTTCTGAAACATAATCTTCAATGCACCGTAGAATTGGCGCCTTTCCCTATGTTTCTATGTGCATAATAGCTAAATTAACCAGAATGGGATTGAGAACAATGCGGCAGAGGCCACAGCAGCAGAGACGAGGAAACAGCCTTTGCCTTAAACCCTATTCGGACAGGATTAGTTTTACTGGGGGTGCTCAGGTAATGTAATTATGTGCACAAACACAAAACACCATATCTGTAATTGTAGCCCCATCCGAATCTGCCATGTCAGTAATTTGTATATGGCAGGAGTGTAACAATTCCAGCCAGAATAACCTACTGTTTGGCGAACTCCAAGGACCTCTGATAATACTAGTCCCGTGCGAATCGACATCCCTGTGTTTTGAGAGAAATGTCTGAGTTTGACAGGTGTTGACATTATATATTTTTTTGGAGCGGTATGAGCAAGAAAACAATAACTGATTGGATAAATTGAATGAAGTGCTGCCCATAGCCTATATATGAAGGGCCTACATGTATCAACTTTCACAGTGAATGCTTTTGTTAATATGTTTTGTGCGTATTAATTGAATATTGCCAAATGCATCAGTAAAAAATATTGCGCCTATTTAATGTAACCCTTGCTGTTAATAGATTGAAATGATAAGTTCACTTTCGCATCCATAGCCTTAAAACGCATCTCAAGTGCAAGTGCACTGTTTAGCTCACATCTGAAGGCTGTGGGGCATTTAGGACGTCTACTGCGGATCGCTAAAATATCCTAATGATTATGATCACACTTCCTCAATTCTAATATTATGGCGACACCATACCAAAGATGGTTTGGTTTGGTTTAGAAACTTGGTAAACCAAGCTCGAGTTATCAGTGTAGCCCTGTTACCGCCTGGACTTGTTTAAATATATTCTCCCCTAGAAAAAAAACCCTCCAGGCTTCTGTCATAACTGTCAATTTATTGGAAAAAAATAAAGAATTACAGGGGGCAGTTTGGAAAAAACTAATCCGTATCGTCCTCTGGAATAACAGACATTCTGGGGTAATAATTACATAACCAACGTTCTCTAGAAATACTAGTCCCGTGCGAATAGGGTTTAGCATAATTGTCTAAGAAAATTGAGGATAGAGCAAACCCCAATGTATTATGTCTATAATCAATAGCCTAACTGTTAAATGTGCCTGGCTTAATAAATTATCCATATATATCTACAGAAATAAGACAGATCTTGCTTCTGTTGCCTGTTTGAGTGTTTGTTTAATAGCCTACTGATTCTGTGAACACCAAGCCTCATGCAACGGCAAAATGTTGGATAAAGCAATTTCACAGATTTGGCTGTTTTTAATCTTTGCAATGCTGTAATAAAGGCTTTTTTTTTTTTTTTTATCGTTTGAACAGACTGGTATTACTTATAATTTATTTAGTGTTGTTTACACTGTTCCAAACAAGCAGAAAAATAATATTGTAATCTAACAGCACCTGTTTGTCACACATAATTATGTGGCAGGTAGCTTAGTGGTTAAGAGCGTTGTGCCAGTAACCGAAAGGTCGCTGGTTCTAATCCCAGAGCCGACTAAGTGAAAAATCTGTCGATGTGCCCTTGAGCAAGGCACTTAACCCTAATTTCTCCTGTAATTCGCTCTGGATAAGAGCGTCTGCTAAAAATGTAAAAATAATATGCACGCAGGTCTCACTCCTTTTTCTTGATCTCCATCTTATTGTTATTATTACAATTATTATTATTATCATCATTATAATAATAAGTCATGTCGTTATCATTAGTAGGCTTTGTATAGTAGCCTTGTATAACCACCATCGAGCTGTAGGCCTAAGAGCGCCTCCTGTTTAGTCTTAATACCGTAACTTACTTAGGCCTATATTTAAATATATACAGTAGGCTACTGTATCAATCAATCAATCATTCATTCCTTCATGCCATCACACAGCATACAATACATTCATGCTTTGAAATGCGATCAAGCATTTTAGTTTTAAAATTAAATAACAAAGGGAGCTTTGAATAATTAGCCTAAACAATAAATCAACCGCAATTCACGAATGCATGCAACTGTTTTTTAGTTTGCTGTAATAAAGGCTTTATATATATTTTTTCTGTTAGAACAGACTCTCTGGCACACTTGTTTATTTAGTGTTATTTACACTGTTCCAAATGGTCCGAAAAATAATAATATTGTGATCTAACAGCAACTGTTTGGCACACATAATACTCACGCAATGCTTGCTCCTATACCCTATCTCCAGTATTTTCCACAACTAAGTCAAATGTCTTCCACAGATCTGACTTCCCCTTTCCCTCCTGAGCAACCAGTAAACATTAGCCCGTTTTGAGTTTCTTTTTAACGTCCTCCGCATCCATTTTACTGTCAACATTACTGTGTTCGGAGTTTGTTATAACCAATTTATTGATGTGATTATGATAGGCTATAGGTCAGGCCCAATTGGTCACATGCATGCAATGTTTATGTTTAACGTAAAGAGAGCAAGGGTTGAGGGAATAGGGAATGTTTTCCCTAAACAAATTAGGGATTTTCAGTCAGAAACAAGTAAGAAACTAAATGGCTGAAATGATGTTGCAGCTTCAGCACGGACAGCACAATAAACACTTGCTGTGCTGTGGTGCCTTTTCGCTGCAGTAGGGAGGAGAGCGAGACAATGTGCGCCAGTAACACAGACACTCGCTGTCCTTTTTTTTAACACATTGTGACCATCGGGCTTAATTATTTAATCAAACAGTGTGCTTAAAGCATCAGACAAGCTCAGTGCAGATGTAGTTGTTTTTATTCAAACACATAGGATGTGTCTGTCTATATATGGAAAAATAAGTTTCAACATTTCGACCAATCGATTGGTCGAAAGAACAGGACAACTCTTTTTTTAGTCGGGGACAGCCCTAGCAGTTGAATGAGCTCATCTACCTATCTAATTTATTTCTATACTTTCCTTTATAGGCCATTACAGTACTGTACCACCTGATCTCCACAGTTCCAAAGTGTGGTTTTCCCACAAACCATTTCCTTTGTTTCTACAGCCTCTCTCAGGGGGCTCAAGGGGCTCTGTGTGCGTGAGTGTCTGTCTGTGTGGCTGAGAGAGAGAGAAGAGGGGGATATTGTATAGAGGGAAATAGAATAGTGACAGTAGCTCTTTCTCTATACCTGCCTTACTGATCTTTCCCTTTGTGCTCTCTCCCCTAGGCTCTAGACATAGACCGAGGAGTACTTTACAAGATCAAGAAGTCTGTCAAGGCCATAAACAACACTGGCCTGGGTGAGTACAGCACAACACAGCATAGCATAGTACAGTACAGAACAGTACAGCTCCAATATAATATAGTAGGCCTACAGTATTATACAATACAGTACAGTGAGTCAGTCCTGGTATAAACTTTCATATACTGTATACTATTATAGCGTCTATATCACTACACCCACTCAAGTTTCACACCTTTTTGTTTATGTGCTAACCTCTGCACTCTCCAGTTGTGCAGCATGTTGGTATATCTCAAGATATTACACAGTAATCTCTTGTACTATTCAGTGTTTGCTGCAGCACCCTCTTGTTTTCATTTACCTCTCAATGCTTCTTAAACTACAATACACTTTACTGTATTGTCACGGAGACATATTGGAGCGATAGCAGTGTTTTACCTACCATTGAACATTTTGATCTCAGAGGATCTGGATGTTGCTTTGGGGGCCTTCACACCCCGCCTGGAAATTAAACTATGGGAAAGAAACTGGGTTACAGTAAGTGGGTGAGTTCTGTGTCGAGAAAGGTGAAGTGTAACCTCGAAAGAGAGAGAAAGAGAGAGAGAGGCAGAGAATGAGAGGGATATCACCTCTCCACATTCCTCCTATTCCACACACCTGTCCCAGCAGGCCTAAGGAACAGAGGTGTTGCTCTTGTAACTCCTTCCTATAATACGGTATACTAAACGTCCCTAGACCCAGGCCTTTTCTCTTCACCCTCCACCCAGTCCACAGACCTTCCAGTGTTGTCCCAGACCCGAGTCATAATCCTGGGGTGTTTTTGATACGGATCAGGGGCTGGTAATCATGGCTCTAATCAAGTGGGATCTGCACATGCTGGAAATACCTGAACGCTTGCTTTGGTTTGGAGCTGCTGTATAAACTAAGCTCTGAGTTTGTTACACACACTTCGCACATCCTTACATACTGTTCATTGTTATGAAGAGGCCGTGTGAGAATCGCTTCATTAGCCTGGTCCCGGATCTGTTTGTGCTGTCTTGACAACTCCTATGGTCAATTACCTTCCTCAAGCTTATTGGTGATTATTCATAGACAAAGCTTTGCCATTTTACAGGTCAGGTCAACTTAGAAACATGGACCTAATGTCCACTAAAAAGGCACACTAACTCCATAGGATTGCATAGCATAGAAGATAATATGAATATAGGAGTCTGTGTAGAGCCTCTTTTATTGTTTTTTAATTATGTAAAGTGTGTTGTGATGACCCATTACTTAAACTCTGGTTTGACTTGACTACTGACTGTAAGTGACCGCTGTGTGTGTTTCCCAGCCCACTTTGACAATGAAGAACAGTACATCCAGGCTATAGAGAAGTTCGGGGAAAACTGTGTCTGCAGAGAGGACCCTGAGGTGGGCTCAGCCTTCCTCAATTTTGCCGTCTTTACCAAAGAGCTCACAGCCCTCTTCAAGAACCTGGTGAGACCCCACCACACACACACACACACACACACACACACACACACACACACACACACACACACACACACACACACACACACACACACACACACACACACACACACACACACACACACACACACACACACACACACACACACACACACACACACACACAGTGCTATCCACTGTCACATACTGTGTCTCTACCTCCTTTCTTTCTCCACCTCTCAAATACCTCCATTGTGGCCCCTGTTTTTCTCTTATTCATCTTTTCATCTGCCCTTTCCTTTTGCCTGTCGCAACCATTCGTGTGGAGTGTACACTTTTGAAGATATCTAGACCTAGTCAGGACTATGTAACAGGCAGAACTTGCCTTTTTAAGACATTGGGCAAGAAGAGGTTGAGGGCTCAGTTGCTCATTTCATAGTGTGAATTATTAGCGTTTCCTTCACACCTTGTCGTAAACTCGAATGATGTGTGACTTGTGAAGTGTTTAGGCTTTCTTGACATTTCACTCTAACTCTGTCTGTCTGTCCGCCGTCTGTCTGTCTGTCCGCCCGTCTGTCTGTCCGCCCGTCTGTCTGTCTGTCTGTCCGCCCGTCTGTCTGTCTGTTGTTTGCAGTTGCAGAACATGAACAACATCATCACCTTCCCCTTAGACAGTCTACTGAAAGGAGACCTGAAAGGGGTCAAAGGGGTAGGTATATTATATGTGTTATTAAATGTTATCAATTACAGTGTTTTACCATAACCATACCAGTCAGAACAAGAGGTAGGGAGTAGGCCTGTCCCATACTAGTCATTTTGAACACACATACAGTGCATTCAGAAAGTATTCAGACCCCTTGACTTTTTCCACATTTTGTTACATTATAACCTTATTCTAAAATTGATGAAATTGTTTGTTTACCTCATCAATCTACACACAATACCCCATAATGACAAAGCAAAAACAGGTTTTTAGAAATGTTTGCTAATTTATTACAAATACAAAACGGAAATATTACATTTACATAAGTATTCATACCCTTTACTCAGTACTTTGTTGAAGCACCTTTGGCAGCGATTACAGCCTTGAGTCTTCTTGGGCATGACACTACAAGCTTGGCACACCTGTATTTGGGGAGTTTCTCCTATTCTTCTCTGCAGATCCTCTCAAACTCTGTCAGGTTAGATGGGGTTTTCAGGTCTCTCCAGAGATGTTCAATCGGGTTCAAGTCCGGGCTTTGGCTGGGCCACTCAAGAACATTCAGAGACTTGTCCCGAAACCACTCCTGTGTTGTCTTGGCTGTGTGCTTAGGGTCGTTGTCCTGTTGGAAGGTGAACCTTCACCCCAGTCTGAGGTCCTGAGCGCTCTGGAGCAGGTTTTCATCAAGGATCTCTCTGTACTTTGCTCCGTTCATCTTTCCCTCAATCCTGACTAGTCTCCCAGTCCCTGCCGCTGAAAAACATCCCCACAGCATGATGCTGCCACCACCATGCTTCACCGTACGAATGGTGCCAGGTTTCCTCCAGATGTGACGCTTGGCATTCAGGCTAAAGAGTTCAATCTTGATTAATCAGACCAGATAATCTTATTTCTCATGGTCTGAGAGTCCTTTAGGTGCCTTTTGGCCAACTCCAAGCGGGCTGTCATGTGCTTTTTACTGAGGAGTGGCTTCCGTCTGGCCACTCTACCATAAAGGCCTGATTGGTGGAGTGCTGCAGAGATGGTTGTCCTTCTGGAAGTTACTCCCATCTCCACAGAGGAACTCTAGAGCTCTGTCAGAGTGACCATCGGGTTCTTGGTCACCTCCCTGACCAAGGCCCTTCTCCCCCAATTGCTCAGTTTGGCCGGGCAGACAGCTCTAGGAAGAGTGTTGGTGGTTCAAAACTTCTTCCATTTAAGAATGATGGAGGCCACTGTGTTCTTGGGGACCTTCAATGCTGCAGACATTTTTTGGTACCCTTCCCCAGATCTGTGCCTCGACACAGTCCTGTTTCGGAGCTCTATGGAAAATTCCTTCAACCTCATGGCTTGGTGTTTGGTCTGACATGCACTGTCAACTGTGGGACCTTATATAGACAGGTGTGTGCCTTTCCAAATCATGTCCAATCAATTGAATTTACCACAGGTGGACTCCAATCAAGTTGTAAAAACATATCAAGGATGATCAATGAAAACAGGATGCACCTGAGCTCAATTTCGAGTATCATAGCAAAGGGTCTGAATACTTAGGTAAGTAAGGTATTTCAGTTTTTTATTTTTAATACATTTGCTAAAATTTCTAAAAACCTGTTTTCACTTTGTCATTATGGGGTATTGTGTGTAGATTGATGAGGGGGGAAAACAATTTAATCAATTTTAGAATAAGCCTGTAAAGTAACAAAATGTGGAAAAAGTCAAGGGGTCTGAATACTTTCCAAATGCACTGTAGCCACAGGATAGTCCTCCTAATTCCTATCCCTAGCCATTTAAGGAATGCCTTGTAAATTACTTACTGAGCGAAGTCCATGTGACTGACTTTTACCCTTTAATATAAATCACAGTTTATAGCCAGTTTAATATTCATGACTTAAACTAATATCAAGTGTGTCTCTCCCTTGTAATAATACTGTCATGTTCCTTTTCAACAGGATCTGAAAAAGCCTTTTGATAAAGCCTGGAAGGATTACGAAACTAAACTGTGAGTTAGAGCCATTTTATTATCACAAGTTACAGCGCCCTACGTTTTACCACCACCACTGCAGCAGTTTGAGTTTCAAAACAAAAGCACCACCACTTGATATGTGTGGGTTAAGCCTAAGTTAGTGATTATAGCTTACGAGCACAAGGAAAACATGTGGTCAAGGGGGGGGGGGGAGCATAAGCTGCCAGCACGATGAAGTTGCATGTGTGGGTTCAGCTTAACGACAAATAGAAAGGGAAAACAATGGAAGGTAGTAAAAGGTCAACTGCTGCTATTCCTAAAACAGCTGACAAACAGACCCTTAGGAGAGAGAGAATGAGACTAGGCCTACTATAGCCACACCTGCTTCCTGTTTGTATGTGAATACAAAACACTTCACGTTTTTTGTGAACACTGACTCTGTCCGTCTGAGATTCCTTTAGTGCTAAATTAACTACGGTATGGACAGACAAGGGGTTTACTTTACTGCAATTGTACATGTCCCTAGTCCGTACATCATCTTTTCATTTTCACCATGACAGGCATGAAAGACATGTTTTGAAAGCTTATGATGAGGTATTTAACATAGGTAGAGATCATTCTAGTTCACTGTATGAGGGCTGGGCAGGTCATTTAAGAGTTAATAGTTTAATAAAGATGAATGCCTTGCTCAAACAAACTCCTGTGGCGGAGTCATAGAGCCTTTGGGTTGACGTGAGTGACCATGGTGGTTCGATTTGATGACTCACTGTAAGGGAATGAGAATGGTGTAATAACTCTTAACATCAACTGATGAGAGTAAATATTGATATCATGTGCAGCTGCATGCTATCAGTTAATTAATTAAGGATTTTCCTTCTTCATCCATTCATCCTGTGCTTCATCATCATCATCATCATCATCACTGTGACCTCGGTGTTCCCTGCAGCACTAAGATAGAGAAGGAGAAGAAGGAGCATGCTAAGCAGCATGGGATGATACGGACAGAGTTCAGTGGAGGAGAGATCGCTGAGGAGATGGAGAAGGAGAGACGCCTCTTCCAGCTCCAGATGTGCGAGGTGAGAGGGTGTGTACCATTGGCCAGGTCCCAGTTCTGTTTCGCTGACATCACAATGATCATGGGTGTTGGCTATAATGTGATGGACGTGACTGTGCTTGCTTAACAGTAGAGCTTCCTTCAGTGTCCCTGTCCCCTTACTGGGCTTGACAAGTGATCCTATATTTTCATTAACCTTCAGTCATTTAGCAGGCGCTCTTATCCAGAGCAGCTTACAGTTAGTGCATGCATCTTAAGATAGCTAGGTGGGACAACCACATGTCACAGTCATAGTAAATAAATTTTTCCTCAATAAAGTAGCTATCAGCAAAGTCAGTTCTAGTAAGACCAGTGTGAGTGTTAGTTCAAGAAAGACAAGGGTGTTGTGCAACATCTTAGTTAGTTGTGCCACCGAAAAGGGACCAATTCAGTAGCGCGAGTGGAGACATTTCAACCTGGGGAGTGAGGTTACGGTACGATCTAACTCAATTACGTATAAAGTACAGCACAAACTGATCTGGGATCAGGCCAGTGCACCACCTCATCCTACCTCTCAGAGGCCATTACTACTCTTCTACTAACTGTGTTATTCTGTCTCCAGTATCTTCTAAAAGTGAATGAAATCGAAACGAAAAAGGGGGTCAACTTTCTCCAGAACCTCATCAAATATTTCCACGCCCAGTGCAAGTATGTCATTTTCATTTATTTTGTGATTTCATATGATCAATGTTTAATTATTGGCTTTGTCTTTTGTTGGAGGCCAAATGCTTGACCCATCTTGAAAATTCCTGTTCTGTGTTTGTTTGTTTCCTCTCTCCTCACAGCTTCTTCCAGGATGGGCTAAACGCAGTGAATAGCCTCAGACCTTCCATAGAGAAGCTGGCGACAGACTTGATTACAGTGAGCCACTCTGTCCACCTCTATCTTTATCCTTTCCTGGTTTAATGCATACACTGAATTTCTCACCCAATGCTTGATTAGCATTTTCCAAACAATGTTTGCCCAATGCTTGTTCAAAGTTTATATAGTGTCCGTTTGAGTGATCCCAGGCCAGCAGGCAGTTCCAACACTGCTTTATAAAAAAGAGATGGAATGTTTTATTTTCATTTCCTTGAACTGTTCTGTCAGCGCTTGTCTGAGTGTTTGGGTTGATTGTGCTGAAGTGTGTCTGAGTTGGTCTTAGAGGGGCTTTCTCTCTATCTCTGAGGTTGCTTCACAAATGGCACACTATTCCCTAATTAGTGCACTTCTTTTGACCAGGGCCCATAGGGCTTCTGTTAAAAGTAGTGCACTGTTTAGGGAAGGGCCCTAAACAAAAATATAGGGAAGAGGGTGTCATTTGAGATGCATCCATTTTCTTATATTTTCTTTGGTAGTTGCCGTGGTTTCACTGCCTGTCTGTCAATAATGTGTCTCTCAACTCTTCCACATCCTGTTTCTCAGATCAAACAGACCCAAGATGGAGAGAGGAAACAGCTGAGTCAGCTCAGAGATGTTCTCAAGTCCTCCCTACAATCTGAACAGAAAGAGGTGAGCTCTCAATTACTGGAGTAAGAAGTGGCGGTGTTTTAGAATCACACTCTCGTGATGAGGTAGCCCTGCCTGCGGCTTAAAACCAGTGTCACCTTTGGCCCAAGAGGGAATTTCCTCTTGGTCTTAGTGGGAGACCAGTGTTCAGATCCCACTAGTTACATAAGCTTGGTAGCAGAGAGGAAGGGACCTAATCCAATTACTTGTATCAATCATTTCTCCAGACCAGTTATAGTACACATACTGTAATTTATTTTGTCTTACCTGGCTTGTCATAGCAAAATAGGAAAAGCCACTAGTTCTACCTTAACAAACCTGTAGTCTACTACAGGATTATAGATGACTGGTCTTATGTGTTGTGTTACTTGGCTCGTGACTTACAGTTACAATGCAATAGACAGATAATGGTAACCACCAGTGGCTAGGAGAGTGAATGTGTTCTTTGTTGGTGAACTTTTGCTCTTTCACCAATCAAGCCTTTTTTTCTCTCCTTGAACCTCCATTTTGCTGGAATCATTGTCTGAGTTCCAAATTGCACCCTATTACCTATATAGTGCACTACTTTTGACCAAGGGCCCATAGGGATCTGCACTATGTAGGTAGTATGGTGACATTTGGGAGGGACGCAGCCATAATCAATATTCTTAAGCACAGAGAGGATTTGAAGGGAATAAAAACAGCTTCCAGACAGTTAAATGTCAGGCTTGGCAGCACACTGGTCTGACGTTCTGTAATCTCTTCAGAATGCACTGTGTTTACTCTGCTCAAGCCCTCCATGAAAATCTCTATGACTTCCAGAGTCACAAACTCTATTTGAATACAGCGAAATAAGGCTGAGGCTCTCTTACTGAAGCAATGCTCCAAGGTGTTCACCTACACTGCTCGAATAAATAATGCCATGTAGAACCAAAATGTGTTCAATGGCCTGCTTCATATATGGCCCTCAACTTCAAAGTAGAGTAGAGTAGGCCTTCAGAAGAGGATGCTGAAGAAACTTGATTTGGATGACTGTCTGAGCATTGAGAGAAGTGAGACTTATATATTTGTTCTGTGTGTGTTTGTGTGTGTGCGTGTGCACGTGTGTGTGTGTTCCTGTGTATTAGGACTCCCAGGCCAAACAGACAGGATACAGCCTTCATCAGCTCCAAGGGAATAAGGCCTACGGCACGGAATACAGTGGAATTCTGTATAAGAGGAGTGAGGGGTGAGTGGATGACCAATATAGCATCTGGTCACATGCTAGAACAGCTGTTTATTTCCCCGCCAAAGGCAGGGAAATTTAGTTTGACTCGCAGTGGTGGGGAACCCTGTCACGATCGTCATTAGAGGCAGACCAAGGCGCAGCGTGAGAAGCGTACATCTTTATTACTTGTACACACGAACAAACCAAAACAATAAACGATACGTGAAGTCCTAGGTTAAATACACAAACCTTCCGGAACAAGATCCCACAAATGACAAGTGCAAAACAGGCTGCCTAAGTATGGTTCCCAATCAGAGACAACGAGCCACAGCTGTCTCTAATTGGGAACCACCCTGGCCAACATAGAAATAAACGCTCTAGAAAGAAACACATAGAAAACAAAACATAGACACTACACACCCTGGCTCAACATTTAAGAGTCCCCAGAGCCAGGGTGTGACAGTACCCCCCCCCAAAGGCGCGGACTGCGACCGCGCCACACAAACTCAAGAGGGTAGGGGCTGGGTAGGCATTCCGCCTCGGAGGCGGATCCGGCTCCGGGCGTGACCACCACTCTCTCGCTACCCCCCCCCCCGTAGCGCCCCTGGTCTGGTCCCGCTGGCTGGAGCTGGACTGGACATCGGTGGAGCAGATTGCTTAGGCTCCGGTGTGGAGCAGCTGACCGGTACCTGACCAGGCACCGGTGAAACAGGCACGGGCTGTGCCGGACTGACGACGCGCACCACAGGCTTGGTGCGGGGAGCAGGAATGGGCCGGACCGGGCTGACGACGCGCACCACTGGCTTGGTGCGGGGAGCAGGAACAGGCCGGACCGGGCTGGCGACGCGCACCACTGGCTTGGTGCGGGGAGCAGGAACAGGCCGGACCGGGCTGGCGACGCGCACCACTGGCTTGGTGCGGGGAGCAGGAACAGGCCGGACCGGGCTGGCGACGCGCACCACAGGCTTGGTGCGAGGGACAGGAACTGGCCAGACCGGGCTGGCGACGCGCACCACAGGCTTGGTGCGAGGGACAGGAACAGGCCGGGCCGGGCTGGCGACGCGCACCACAGGCTTGGTGCGAGGGGCAGGAACAGGCCGGGCCGGGCTGGCGACGCGCACCACAGGCTTGGTGCGAGGGGCAGGAACAGGCCGGGTCGGGCTGGCGACGCGCACCACAGGCTTGGTGCGAGGGGCAGGAACAGGCCGGGCCGGGCTGGCGACGCGCACCACAGGCTTGGTGCGAGGGTAGGAACAGGCCGGGCCGGGCTGGCGACGCGCACCACTGGCTTGGTGCGAGGGGCAGGAACAGGCCGGCCTGGACTGGGAACATGCACCACTAACTTAGTGCGGGGAGCAGGAACGGGTTGGGCCGTACTGGGAACACGCACCACTAACTTAGTGCGGGGAGCAGGAACTGGTTGGGCCGTACTGGGAACACGCACCACTAACTTAGTGCGGGGAGCAGGAACTGGTTGGGCCGTACTGGGAACACGCACCACTAACTTAGTGCGGGGAGCAGGAACGGGTTGGGCCGGACTGGGAACACGCACCACTAACTTAGTGCGGGGAGCGGGAACGGGTCGGGCTGGGAACACGCACCACTAACTTAGTGCGGGGAGCAGGAACGGGTTGGGCCGTACTGGGAACACGCACCACTAACTTAGTGCGGGGAGCAGGAACGGGCCTGACCGTACTGGGAACACACACCACTGGCCTTGTGCGGGAATCAGGAACGGGTTGGGCCGTACTGGGAACACGCACCACTAACTTAGTGCGGGGAGCAGGAACTGGTTGGGCCGTACTGGGAACACGCAGCACTAACTTAGTGCGGGGAGCAGGAACGGGTCGGGCCGGACTGGGAACACGCACCACTAACTTAGTGCGGGGAACGGGTCGGGCCGGACTGGGAACACACACCACTAACTTAGTGCGGGGAGCAGGAACGGGTTGGGCCGGACTGGGAACACGCACCACTAACTTAGTGCGGGGAGCGGGAACGGGTCGGGCTGGGAACACGCACCACTAACTTAGTGCGGGGAGCAGGAACGGGTTGGGCCGTACTGGGAACACGCACCACTAACTTAGTGCGGGGAGCAGGAACGGGCCTGACCGTACTGGGAACACACACCACTGGCCTTGTGCGGGAATCAGGATCGGGCCGGACCAGACTGGTGACACACACCACTTGCTTGGTGCGAGGAGCGGGACTGGGTTTCCTCATAAACCTCCGCTCCCTCTGCTGCCTACTCAGTTCCTCTCGCCGTGCCTCCACACTCTCCTTCTCCCTCCTGACCAATGGCCCCCGTAACCTGGTGGCCTTCTCTCCTAGTCCACAATCTCGCCCTGTAGCTGCCTCCAGCAGCCCCGTCGTCCATGCCGTGTGCCCCCCCAAAAAAATTTCTTGGGGTTGCCTCTCGCCTGTCCGACGACGACACTGTTGGCGCTGTACCTCCTCTCTCGCCAGGGCTTTAACTTTAGCCCATGGCCCTTTGCCCGCGAACATGTCCTCCCAGGACCACCATTGGCCCACCTGGGCCATCGCCAACCTCTCCAGCTCCTTACCCGGCGTTTGCTCCTGCACACGCTGCTTGGTCCTTGTATGGTGGGATCTTCTGTCACGATCGTCATAAGAGGCAGACCAAGGCGCAGCGTGAGAAGCGTACATCTTTATTACTTGTACACACGAACAAACCAAAACAATAAACGATACGTGAAGTCCTAGGTTAAATACACAAACCTTCCGGAACAAGATCCCACAAATGACAAGTGCAAAACAGGCTGCCTAAGTATGGTTCCCAATCAGAGACAACGAGCCACAGCTGTCTCTAATTGGGAACCACCCTGGCCAACATAGAAATAAACGCTCTAGAAAGAAACACATAGAAAACAAAACATAGACACTACACACCCTGGCTCAACATTTAAGAGTCCCCAGAGCCAGGGCGTGACAAACCCACTGTGGACACTGCGTCGGAACCTTGCACTAACGTTTTACTCGCAGCGATGTGGTGATATGATGGCCTCTGGGCATACATGATTACATTTGCTGCTCAGGAAATGGTGTGGTTGAAGATGTGGATTGGTCATCTAGGACAGGGTTTCCCAAACTCGGTCCTGGACCCCCCACCCCAGTGTCATAATGAATATTGTCTCTCCCTTCTCTTCTTCAGCCTGAGGAAAGTGTGGCAGAAGAGGAAGTGTTCTGTGAAGAACGGGTTCCTGACCATCTCCCATGGAACGGTAAGATACTTCCTGTTCCTGTCTTCTCCTATTGGTCACACACTTTCCTTCATACCATGCCGTTATGCATGCTGCTTGTACATCCTGCATGTCAGTCGGTGTAATTCGATAAGGACTGTGGACGACGAAGCACAATGATTTTTCTTTTTTTGTGTGATTTGAAAAAACAATTTAGGAAGAGCCAGACAACATGTTAGGACAGAGCAAAAAGAAGATGAAGAGAGAGAAAGAAAGACAGAAAGAAAGAAAGAAAGAAAGAAAGAAAGAAAGAAAGAAAGAAAGAAAGAAAGAAAGAAAGAAAGAAAGAAAGAAAGAAAGAAGAGCATGAGGAGAAGGGTGGGAAGAGGAACACATTTTTTGGGGTCGGCAGGAGGGGTGATTTCTGCATTAACCAGTACACACACACTTGACTGAATTCCTGGTTTTCTCTTTCTTTTTTGACTGGATTCCTGTTGACCTCTTTTAGGAATCCAATCACAAACGGCTACAAGTTATTTTGTGCATGACATTCCTCTTGACAACATTACCCTACGCCCTAATGTCATAACGACATTATCCTAACAGCATAGCATTGTCTCAGTTGTGTTTAGGGCTGTTACGGTGACCGTATTACCGCCACACCGGAGGTCACGAGTCATGACGGCAGTCAAATTCTATGTGACCGTTGAGTCATGGGAATTACGCTTCTCCAAGCTCTGATGCTGCTGATGGTCATTAGTAGCCTACCAAATGTGCTAACTGCCTGGTACTCAGCCCTCTATCAATGCAAATGTAATCGAAAATGTAATCAAACACTTAATAAGAGCCCATGTGCTCATGTTGCGCAACATTTCTGTAGGATATGCAATTGCTTGAGAAAACAGAGGGATGGCCTTTATTAAAAAGAGGAGGATCCCATCAGATTTCTATAGGCTACGCCTACTATATTTTTCAACGTTCCTAATATTAAGCACATTGCTTCTCTTTACAACAGGAGTATAGCTACCTGGCTGGCCTGAAAATGACCCACGGGCAAAGCGTCCTCCATTCGCTATTTTAAGTGCATAGATTACATGTATTTTTTTTCCCTGCCCCTGTTTTGAGACAGGTGCATGATAATGGTCCATTCTTAATCAAAACAAATTTCACACGTATTATTTAGTATATGTAAAGACAAGATTAAATCAAGAATAGTCTGATGGGTGACAATATTACCCTATTACTTGTGAATGATATATTATCAATTGTGAATGATGCCCAGCTTGGCAAGTTAGGCAAGAAACAGCACATGCCTTTTTTTTGCCACTTTTTGAAATCATAGTCGAACACCTCATGGAACCTGGCCCATAGGCCTAAATGTTTTGATAAGGTTTGTATCACAACTAAAGTAGCCAAATAACTTCTTAAAATTAAGCACATGAATCATCTTTACAATGGGTGTAGAGCCTAACTGGCATACATACGCAGCGCGTGAAGTTTCAAGTTTGGGGAAGATCATTTTCACCATAAAAATACACCTTTATAATAAAAGCATTACATGCATAATCGCATTTGTGGTCACTTTTGAAAATGGTATTTCCCAGCTAATGGAACATTCGCGCTTATAGCCTACTTGTCAGGGTTGAGTGTAGAGGTAGTGTGGAATCAGGCGCAGGACACACAGAGGTTTCGAACAGACGTCTTTAGTGAAGACCAAAGAACAAGCCACACACGGCAACAGGCAACAGGCGAACTTTACGCACCACGGTAAAGTAAACAAAAGGCGCACAAAGTGCGGAACTCTCTCTCAAACACAAAATAAAGAGAGAACTGAAAAACACGAACTAGCACACAACGTGACAAAAAACAATTACACACAACACCTGACCAAACTCAAGAGAACTAAATAGGACGCATAATGAACACTAATAAGGAACAGGTGTAACAAAACAGACAACCCCAATCAAACATAGAAACATCGAACGGTGGCAGCTAGTACTCCGGAGACGACGACCGCCGAAGCCTGCCCGAACAAGTAGAAGGAGCAGCCTCGGCCGAAACCGTGACAGTACCCCCCCCCTTGACCTGGCCTCGGGGACGACCAGGAAGACGCGGAGCAGGGCGCGTGGGATGACCACGATGGAACTCGGTCAGAAGAGACGGGTCTAGGATGTCCCTCCTCGGCACCCAGCACCGCTCCTCCGGGCCGTACCCCTCCCACTCCACGAGATATTGGAGACCCCCCATCCGGCGTCTCGAATCTAGGATGGACCGAACAGTGTACGCCGGAGCCCCCTCGATGTCCAATGGGGGCGGAGGAGTCTCTTCTATCTCATAGTCCTGGAGTGGACCAGCTACCACCGGCCTGAGGAGAGACACATGGAACGAGGGGTTAATATTCTTGTAATCAATGGGCAGTTGTAACCTGTAACACACCTCGTTCAATCTCCTCAGGACTTTAAAAGGCCCCACAAACCGCCGACCCAGCTTCCGGCAGGGCAGGCGGAGGGGCAGGTTTCTGGTCGAGAGCCAGACTCGATCTCCAGGTGCGTACACTGGCCCCTCACTGCGGTGGAGATCGGCGCTCGTCTTATGTCGACGGATGGCTCGCTGCAGATGGATGTGTGCAGCATTCCACGTCTCCTCCGAGCGCCGCACCCACTCATCCACCGCAGGGGCCTCGATCTGGCTCTCATGCCAAGGTGCCAGAACCGGCTGGTACCCTAACACACACTGGAAAGGGGTTAGTTTAGTGGAGGAGTGGCGGAGAGAGTTCTGTGCCATCTCGGCCCAGGGAACATATCTCGCCCACTCCTCCGGCCGGCCCTGGCAATACGACCTCAGAAACCTACCCACATCCTGGTTGACACGTTCGACCTGCCCATTACTCTCCGGGTGGTAACCCGAGGTAAGGCTCACCGAAACCCCCAACCGTTCCATAAACGCTCCCAGACTCTGGAGGTAAACTGGGGGCCTCGATCAGACACTATATCCTCGGGTACCCCGTAATGCCGGAAGACGTGGGTAAATAGAGCCTCAGCGGTCTGTAGGGCAGTAGGAAGACCCGGCATGGGAAGGAGACGACAGGCCTTCGAGAACCGATCCACAACGACCGGGCAGCTAGGAGACTGAATCCTCGTACGTCCGACCCACCGGACACTGTGGAGGGCTAGGGTCGGTGCGTAACGCCCGCTCGATCTCCGCATCGACCTCCCATACCACTGGTGCAACCAGACAAGACTTAGGTAGTATGGGAGTGGGCTCAACGGACCTCTCCTCCGTGTCATACCGCCGAGACAGGGCATCTGCCTTCCCGTTCTGGGACCCAGGGATGTAAGTGATCTTAAACACGAACCGGGCTAGAAACATAGTCCACCGAGCCTGGCGAGGATTCAGTCTCCTAGCTTCCCGGTCGTTGTGGATCGGTTCTCGAAGGCCTGTCGTCTCCTTCCCATGCCGGGTCTTCCTACTGCCCTACAGACCGCTGAGGCTCTATTTACCCACGTCTTCCGGCATTACGGGGTACCCGAGGATATAGTGTCTGATCGAGGCCCCCAGTTTACCTCCAGAGTCTGGGAGCGTTTATGGAACGGTTGGGGGTTTCGGTGAGCCTTACCTCGGGTTACCACCCGGAGAGTAATGGGCAGGTCGAACGTGTCAACCAGGATGTGGGTAGGTTTCTGAGGTCGTATTGCCAGGGCCGGCCGGAGGAGTGGGCGAGATATGTTCCCTGGGCCGAGATGGCACAGAACTCTCTCCGCCACTCCTCCACTAAACTAACCCCTTTCCAGGTTCCGATGGTCAGTCAAAATGAGGAAAGGGTGTTGAGCCCCCTCAAGCCAATGCCTCCACACCTTTAGGGCCTGTACCACGGCTAACAGCTCCCTGTCCCCTACGTCATAATTACGCTCCGCCGGACTGAGCTTTTTCGAATAAAAAGCACAGGGGCGGAGTTTAGGTGGTGTGCCGGACCGTTGTGAGAGAACGGCCCCGATACCGGCTTCTGACGCGTCCACCTCCACTTGGAATGGTAAAGCGGGATCCGGGTGCGCCAGCACCGGAGCCGAGGTAAACAGGTCCTTCAGTTTCCCAAAAGCCCTGTCCGCCTCGGCTGACCACCGCAAGCGCACCGGACCCCCCTTCAGAAGGGACGTTATGGGAGCTGCCACCTGTCCAAAACCCCGGATAAACCTCCGGTAGTAATTCGCAAAACCCAAGAACTGCTGCACCTCTTTAACCGTGGTTGGGGTTTGCCAATTACGTACGGCTGACACACGGTCAACCTCCATCTTCACCCCTGACACAGACAACTGATAACCCAAAAAGGAGACCGACTCCTGGAAGAACAGACATTTCTCTGCCTTGACATACAGGTCATGCTCCAACAGCCTCCTCAACACTCGGCGCACCAGGGCTACATGCTCGGCTCGGATAGAACTGTACACCAGAATATCGTCTATGTACACGACTACTCCCTGCCCCTGCATGTCCCAGAAAATCTCATCTACAAAGGATTGGAAGACTGATGGAGCATTCATTAACCCGTATGGCATGACGAGATACTCGTAATGACCGGAGGTAGTACTAAATGCTGTTTTCCATTCATCGCCCTCTCTAATGCGCACCAAGTTATATGCGCTCCTGAGGTCCAATTTTGTGAAGAACCGTGCCCCGTGTAATGACTCCATCATAGTCGCAATCAGAGGGAGTGGATAACTATATTTCACCGTAATCTGATTGAGACCGCGGTAATCAATACACGGGCGCAAACCTCCATCCTTTTTCTTCACAAAAAAGAAGCTTGAGGACGCGGGCGAAGTGGAGGGCCGTATGTATCCCTGTCTCAGAGACTCGGCAATGTATGTCTCCATTGCCCTCTTCTCCTCTTGTGACAAAGGATACACATGGCTCCGCGGGAGCGCAGCTCCTGCCTGGAGGTCTATCGCACAATCCCCCTGTCTATGAGGCGGCAACCGCGCCGCTCTTGTCTTGCTAAACACGAGGGCCAAATCCTCATACTCGGGGGGAATGTGCAGTGCGGGCATTTGGTTCGGACTCTCCACCGAGGTCGCCCCTACGGAAACACCCAGACATAGCCCCTCACACTGGGCAGACCACCCCTTAAGAGCCTTCTCTCGCCACGAAATAGTAGGATCATGTGTAATCAACCAGGGAAGCCCCAGTACCACCGGATACGCAGGAGAGTCGATCAGATAGAGCTGAATCGTCTCCTCATGACCCCCCTGCGTCTCCATCCTAAGTGGCACTGTGACCTCTCTAATCAACCCGGATCCTAACGGACGGCTATCAAGGGCATGTACCGGGAAATGATTATTTACCGGAAGGAGAGGGATCCCTAACTCTACACAGAATTTACGATCTACAAAATTCCCAGCTGCGCCTGAATCTACTAGTGCCTTATGCTGGGAACGAGGTGCAACCTGTGGAAAACAAACAGGTATAGTTATGTGTACGACAGAAAGCTCTGGGTAAGTGGGGCGCCTACTCACCTGGGAGGACTCCCCAATGTGTGGCCTGCCTTCTCTTCCACCAGGAGACCCTCCCCAGCACCTAGCCGCGGTGTGCCCTCCACGGCCACAGTTGGTGCAGGGGACGGCCCCCCTCGGGCTCCTTCTCCTCCGTTCTCTAGCGCCAGCACCTCCGAGCTCCATAGGGCTCGGCTCGGAGGTGCTGGAGGGTGGAATGAGCGACCCCCACCCGGGACGTCCACGGGTAGCGAGCAGGGTGTCCAGCCGAATGGCCATGTCAACCAATTGGTCAAAAGAAAGCGTGGTATCCCTGCACGCCAACTCCCTCTGGACGTCCTCCCGGAGGCTGCAGCGGAAGTGATCTATGAGAGCCCGCTCATTCCACCCTGCATCTGCCGCTAGAGTCCGGAACTCCAGTGCAAACTCCTGAGCGCTCCTCATCCCCTGCCCGAGGTAGAATAGACGCTCCCCCGCCACCTTCCCCTCTGGTGGATGGTCAAACACTGCACGGAAGCGGCGGGAGAACTCCGCATAGGTGATAGTAGCGGCGTCTATTCTCCTCCATTCGGCGTTGGCCCACTCCAACGCCTTGCCGGTGAGACAAGAGATGAGGGCAGAGACGCTCTCGTGTCCCGAGGGCGCCGGGTGTACGGTGGCGAGGTAGAGTTCAACTTGCAGCAGGAATCCTTGACACCCGGCAGCGGTGCCGTCTTACGCCCTCGGGAGCGAGAGCCGAATCCCACTGGGTTCCGGAAGTTGGACAGGCGGACTGACCGATGGTGATGGTGTGGTAGGTGGGGGCGTGGGTACCCCGCTGGTCTCCCATCGATGGAGGGTGTTCATAACTCTATCCAGAGCGTGTCCGATTTGATTAACCCTGTCCTCCTGTCCACGAAGACGCTCCTCGATGATTTCACTGGGTGCGGTTGCTCCTGCTGATTCCATTGAATTGGTGTGTAATTCTGTCAGGGTTGAGTGTAGAGGTAGTGTGGAATCAGGCGCAGGACACACAGAGGTTTCGAACAGACGTCTTTAGTGAAGTCCAATGAACAAGCCACACACGGCAACAGGCAACAGGCGAACTTTACGCACCACGGTAAAGTAAACAAAAGGCGCACAAAGTGCGGAACTCTCTCTCAAACACAAAATAAAGAGAGAACTGAAAAACATGAACTAGCACAGAACGTGACAAAAAACAATTACACACAACACCTGACCAAACTCAAGAGAACTAAATAGGACGCATAATGAACACTAATAAGGAACAGGTCTAACAAAACAGACAACCCCAATCAAACATAGAAACATCGAACGGTGGCAGCTAGTACTCCGGAGACGACGACCGCCGAAGCCTGCCCGAACAAGGAGAAGGAGCAGCCTCGGCCGAAACCGTGACACTACTGCCATGTGCGCATTGCTGCACATGGCAGAAATAGCTTAATAGTTTATCAACATTTTAAGCTAAACGTTCTGATCTGTTGCGTCAGCCTGATTGATTTAAAACGTTTTTGGGACGCTAGTGGTTGTATTAATTTGGGATCTATCGCATCCCACAACTGTCCCAGACTATGTTTGGAATATTTATTTCTCGCACAGAATAGGTCAACTTTTGTACTATGGGAATAAGTAGATTGACATAGGCTAGTGCGTTTGCTGTTTGTTAGGCCTACTCATCTTGTTGGCTGACGAAAAATAAATGTGGACAGTTCTTCCAATATCTTCAATATGCGCCTCGGAATTGGATAAGGACGCGCGCAGTTGCGTCCCCGATGTGTCTGTTTTCACTTTTAGCCTGTGAGAAAGACCCGATCATGTGATGGAGAGCCATGTGAGTGAGAGGTGCTTCGGAATATGCAGCCGGGAGAAGGGAATTATTATTATTATTATTATTATATTCAGCCCAAGGCCACAACGGCCACTGGCCACAAAAGGCATGGATTCTTTTAGGGGGCATTACACAAATGGGATGCCGCCAGGAAATTCAAGGCATTATCAAGTGCTTGTCAAATTGTGAATGAGAGACTGATGAAGTGTGTACAGCCTGCGCAAAAAACTAAGCAGAACTCATGCCTTTCATGCGACTTTTTTCAAATCATCATTAGAGTCGCATCATGCAGCCTTAGAATGTATTAAACTTCAAAACATATAGCCCAACGTTTGTATCACAACTGAAGTTACATAAATAACTCTAAATTAAGCATATAGGAGTACCTGTTTCTTTGTTAACCGAGCAACACAGAATAGCCGCATGTGCACACTCCCTCAGAAATCGTTTGGAGAAAATATCCTTTCTATTTGATTCAGCTATTTTCAAATGCATTCTTCATACTATAAAATAATATAATATAATGCCATGGAATTCTAAGCAAATCTTGTCTGCTAAATGAACTAGTGTAGCCCACAGTCATATGGCATAACCAGATCAGGGCCTAACATAAGGACAACTTGAGTATGCTATTCTGTTCTTCTGAAATAGACTGCATTTTCTTCATATCATGTTTCTTTAGAGCTGTCTAAAATAAGTAATGGATTTATTGTGATGGTGTAGGCTATATTACATGGATTTATCAGACTTTTTAAAATGTAGATGTTCCAAAGGTCTGCATCAGTGGCTTGTAGGCTATGTGTGGAAGCCAGGAAATGCTAAATGTGTTTATGTTAATTAACTGTCAGTTACTGTAAGTTATTTGCTTGACAATCACCGGCCGACAAAATTTTATGACCGCCACAGCCCTAGTTGTGATCAGAGAATGGCATGACTGATATCATTTTAGTAACTGACAAATACTCTGTCATGTCCTGAAACCTCAACCATCACAGCAGCCTCTTGTCAGACACTGTACAGAGCTATTGTTTAAATGCTGAAATTCCCCCTGAGCATGTCTTCCATGGTGAATTTGTCCAGTGATAAAGGGAGAAAGCACTACAGTTTACTATACACTGAGTGGACAAAATATTAGGAACACCTCCTCTTTCCAGAGTGGACAAAATATTAGGAACACCTCCTCTTTCCATGACATAGACTGACCAGGTGAATCCAGGTGAACGCTATGATCCCTTATTGATGTCACTTGTTAAATTCACTTCAATCAGTGTAGATGAAAGGGAGGAGACAGGTTAAAGAAGGATTTTTAAGCCTTGATACAATTGAGACATGGATTCTGTATGTGTTCCATTCAGAGTGTGAATGGGCAAGACAAAAGATTTAAGTGCCTTTGAACGGGGTATGGTAGTGGGTGCCAGGCGCACCAGTTTGAGTGTGTCAAGAACTTCAACACTGCTGGGTTTTTCATGCTCAACAGTTTCCCGTGTGTATAAGAATGGTCCACCACCCAAAGAACATCCCAAAGGACACTGCTGTAACTCAGCTACATTTGTGGGTTTTCAAGCATGAACTGCTCGTTTCAAGTCCTGCCACAAAATCTCAATTGGGATTAAGTCTGGACTAGACCATTCCAAAACTTCAAGCCTTTAACCAACAATGCAGTTTTTTTTTTTTATAAAAAAGTGAAATAAAAAAAGTGTTAAGTAAAAAAAATTAAAGCAAATAACTAAAGAGCAGCTGTAAAATAAAATAACAGTAGGGAGGCTATATACAGGGGGTACCGGTACAGAGTCAATGTGCGGGGGCACCGGCTAGTCGAGGTAATTGAGATAATATGTACATGTGGGTAGAGTTAAAGTAACTATGCAAAAATAATAAACAGAGTAGCAGCAGCGTAAAAGAGGGGGATGGGGTGGGGGTGGGGGGGAAGTGCAAATAGTCCGGGTAGCCATGATTAGCTGTTCAGGAGTCTTATGGCTTGGGGGTAGAAGCTGTTGAGAAGCCTTTTGGACCTAGACTTGGTGCTCCGGTACCGCTTGCCGTGCGGTACCAGAGAGAACAGTCTATGACTAGGGTAGCTGGAGTCTTTGACAATTTTTAGGGCCTTCCTCTGACACCGCCTGGTATAGATGTCCTGGATGGCAGGAAGCTTAGCCCCAGTGATGTACTGTGCCGTACGCACTACCCTCTGTAGTGCCTTGCGGTCGGAGGCCGAGCAGTTGCCATACCAGGCAGTGATGCAACCAGTCAGGATGCTGTCGATGGTGCAGTTGTATAACTTTTTGAGGATCTGAGGACCCATGCCAAATCTTTTCAGTCTCCTGAGGGGGAATAGGCTTTGTCGTGCCCTCTTCACGACAGTAAGTTTCCTGAAGGAGAAAGCCTCCACTTCTATGTCAAAGATAAAACAAAAACACTGTAGTAAATACTACAGTATAGTAATGTCTGCAAAAACATTACAGTAAATACTACAGTATAGTACAGTCTGCAAAAACACTACAGTAAATACTACAGTATAGTAATGTCTGCAAAAACACTACAGTAAATACTACAGTATACTACAATCTGCAAAAACACTACATTAATTACTATAGTATATATTACAGTTTTATTTTCCTACAGTATTTATACTATGGTTAACTGTAAATACTACAGTATACTACAGTAAATACTACAGTAAAGTCCGGAAAAGCACTACAGTAAATGCTGTAGTATTTATACCATAGTATACTATAGTATTTTTTCATTTGGGAAGGGTCACATTTGTTCTGTTTCAGTGCATTTCACATTGTTACTCTACTTACATTAAAGAACTGGACAGTAATTGTGTGACATCTTATCCAAAAACAATGCTGTTCTTTGGGCCTTCATAGGGATGTAGCTGTAACCGGCATACAATTTCATTCAACAATAATACATTTATGGGTTACTGCTGCATTTGATGATGTTATTTTTCTGAAGTTATTTGACTGTTTGACATCACACAACTGACTTAGTTTATGGGAAAGTTCCATGCATACTGTATGATACATTTTAGCATTAAAATGTTTGTCCTATTATCTGGTCCACTCTTCTCTCATCCCTCTCTGCTCCTCTCTCATAGGCGAACAGACCACCAGCTAAACTCAACCTGCTAACCTGTCAAGTGAAGCTCAACCCAGATGAGAAGAAAAGCTTTGATCTCTTCTCCCGTGAGTTACGCAGCACTTTGAGGCTCATCTCCATCTCAAACCTCTGCAACCCTGGACTACAGTTTTTCAGTGACAGCCATGTACTCTTCCATGTAGTACTGTAGATGCCTTCTGGTATCCTAGCTTCTCTTACTACAACGACCTCTTACTCAAACTGATCTCATTCTTTGTTTACCCAAACAGATGACAGAACCTATCACTTTCAAGCTGAGGAAGAGGCTGAGTGTCAGATGTAAGTAACATAGGGGTTCACTGATCCAATGTAAACTGTCTGTGCCTTTTGCACTGTACCAGTTTCTGTGCAAACATTGTGTATACATCATTATGTGAGGTGTCCATCCACTCTGCCCATCTTTGGTGATGAAATTTAAATTATAAATACATTTTACCAAGACAAATATGATTCTTCATGTCTGAATCGTTGAGTGGGATCTTTCTGTAACATTATATTAACATTATATCCCAAAATTTGGATTTCGTAACCTTACATCCGATAATAAGCTCCGAGCTCTGTTGACAGAACAGTGACGCTTTTTCACAAGCTGAATTAAATGTAGTAGACTTTGAAAATAAAAAGCTTGCGGTACGCTCAGTGCACTGTTGACATTTCACAGAGATACGCATGTTTTTGTGAGAATTCTTTAAAAAAAGAATAGCATTCATTTGAAAAGCGTATAATAAAATATGAAAATACTACATTTCATGTCTCAAACTCGATTTCTATCTTACCTCTATATTGTTTTACAGTTGAATTCGGAAGTTTACATACACTTAGGTTGGAGTCATTAAAACTCATTTTTCAACCACTCCACAAATGGCTTGTTAACAAACTATAGTTTTGGCAAGTTGGTTAGGACATCTACTTTGTGCATGACACAAGTAATTTTTCCAACAATTGTTTACAGACAGATTATTTCACTTATAATTCACTGTATCACAATTCCAGTGGGTCAGAAGTTTACATACACTAAGTTGACTGTGCCTTTAAACAGCTTGGAAAATTCCAGAAAATGATGTCATGGCTTTAGAAGCTTCTGATAGGCTAATTGACATCATTTGAGTCAATTGGAGGTGTATCTGTGTATGTATGTCAAGGCCTACCTTCAAACTCAGTCCCTCTTTGCTTGACATCATGGGAAAATCAAAAGAAATCAGCCAAATTGTAGACCTCCACAAGTCTGGTCCATCCTTTGGAGCAATTTCCAAATGCCTGAAGGTACCACGTTCATCTGTACAAACAATAGTACGCAAGTATAAACACCATGGGACCATGCAGCCATCATACCGCTCAGGAAGGAGACGCGTTCTGTCTCCTAGAGATGAACGTACTTTGGTGCGAAAAGTGCAAATCAATCCCAGAACAACAGCAAAGGACCTTGTGAAGATGCTGGAGGAAGCAGGTATAAAAGTATCTATATCCACAGTAAAACGAGTCCTATATCGACATAACCTGAAAGGCCGCTCAGCAAGGAAGAAGCCACTGCTCCAAAACCGCCATAAAAAAAAGCCAGACTACGGTTTGCAACTGCACATGGGGACAAAGATCGTACTTTTTGGAGAAATGTCCTCTGGTCTGATGAAACAAAAATAGAACTGTTTGGCCATAATGACCATCGTTATGTTTGGAGGAAAAGGGGGGACGCTTGCAAGCCGAAGAACACCATCCCAACTGTGAAGCACGGGGTTGGCAGCATCATGCTGTGGGGGTGCTTTGCTGCAGAAGGGACTGGTGCACTTCACAAAATAGATGGCATCATGAGGAAGGAAAATTATGTGGATATATTGAAGCAACATCTCAAGACATCAGTCAGGAAGTTAAAGCTTGGTCGCAAATGGGTCTTCCAAATGGACAATGACCCCAAGCATACTTCCAGAGTTGTGGCAAAATGGCTTAAGGACAACAAAGTAAAGGTATTGGAGAGGCCATCACAAAGCCCTGACCTCAATCCTATAGAAAATTTGTGGGCAGAAAAAGTGTGTGCGAGCAAGGAGGCCTACAAACCTGACTCAGTTACACCAGCTCTGTCAGGAGGAATGGGCCAAAATTCACCCAACTTATTGTGGGAAGCTTGTGGAAGGCTACCCGAAACGTTTGACCCAAGTTAAACAATTTAAAGGCAATGCTACCAAATACTAATTGAGTGTATGTAAACTTCTGACCCACTGGGAATGTGATAAAAGAAAGAAAAGCTGAAATAAATCATCCTAACTGACCTAAGACAGGGAATTTTTACTAGGATTAAATGTCAGGAATTGTGAAAAACTGAGTTTAAATGTATTTGGCTAAGGTGTATGTAAACTTCCGACTTCAACTGTATGTCCTCCGAATTTGAGAAGAAAGATGATGAGTTTAACGGTGAGCCTGTCAGCTGATGCAATGCTATTTTCCAGATTGTTTTACCTATTGTTTTCTCTGGCCTCCATTGATTTAGTCACCCTAATTTTGGCCATCCTACAAAGCTACAAACTCCAACAGCTTTTGAACGGATTATGATAGACACATGAGGTTTGGACCATTGGTTTTCTCAGAGGAATTAACATAGGTTAAAATATGTGCTTTTGATTGGACACCCTATATCAGGGATCAACAACTAGATTCAGCCAGGGGCCGATTTCTTTCTTGAGTGGATGGAGGCCGGAACATAATTACAAATCATATGTAGACTACAAATTGACCGCAAGAAGCCCAAACAGACATAATATTTGACCAACACATCATCATTTAAAATGTGTATACGATCACATATACACTACATGACCAAAAGTATGTGGACACCTGCTAATTGAACATCTCATTCCAAAATCATGGGCATTAATATGGAGTTGGTCCCTCCCTTTGCCGCTATAACAGCCTCCACTCTTCTGGGAAGGCTTTCCACTACATGTTGGAACATAGCTGCGGGGACTGATGTTTGGCGATTAGGCCTGGCTTGCAGTCAGTGTTCCAATTCATCCCAAAGGTGTTCGATGGAGTTGAGGTCAGGGCTCTGTGCAGGCCAGTCAAGTTCCTCCACACCGATCCCGACAAGCCGTTTCTGTATGGACCTCGATTTGTGCACAGGGGGCATTTTCATGCTGAAACAGGAAAGGGCCTTCCCCAAACTGAAGCACAGAATCGTCTAGAATTTAATTGTATTCTGTAGTGTTAAGATTTCCCTTCACTGGAACTAAGGGGCCTAGCCTAAACCATGAAAAACAGCCCCAGACTATTATTCCTCCTCCACCAAACTTTACAGTTGGCACTATGCATTGGGGCAGGTAGCGTTCTCCTGGCATCCGCCAAACCCAGATTCGTCACTGCTCCAGAGTCCAATGGCGGCGAGCTTTACACCACTCCAGCCGACGCTTGGCTTTGCGCATGGTGATCTTAGGCTTGTGTGCGGCTGCTTGGCCATGGAAACCCATTTTATGAAGCTCCTGACAAACAGTTATTGTGCTGACGTTGCTTCCAGAGGCAGTTTGGAACTCGGTGGTGAGTGTTGAAACTGAGGACAGACGATGTTTACGCGCTACGTGCTTCAGCACTCGGCGGTCCCGTTCTGTGGCCTTGTGTGGCCTACCACTTCGGGCTGAGTTGCTGTTGCTCCTAGACGTTTCCACTTCACAATAACAGCACTTACAGTTGACCGGGGCAGCTCTAGCAGAGCAGAAATTTGATGAACTGACTTGTTGGAAAGGTGGCATCCTATGACGGTGCCACATTGAAAGTCACTGAGCTCTTCAGTAAGGCTATTCTACGGCCAATGTTTGTCTATGGAGATTGCATGGCTGTGTGCTTGATTCTATACACCTGTCAGCAACGGGTGTGGCTAAAAATAGCCAAATCCTCTCATTTGAAGGGGTGTCCACATACTTTTGTATATATAGTATATCTGTCTATTATGGGAATACTTTGGAAAAGATTTCCAAAATTAAAATAACTTGGTGCCCTTCATTATGTGTCTATATGATACAGGGGGTACATTTAATTGGTCTCTTCTCAGACCCTCTTTGACGTTGTATGGATTCCAAATGGCACCCTATTCCCTATATAGTGCACTTGACTCTGGTCAAAGCTCCTGAGTGGCGCAGTGGTCTAAGGCACTGCATCGCAGTGCTAACTGTGCCACTAGAGATCCTGGTTCGAATCCAGGCTCTGTCGCAGCCGGCCGCGACCGGGAGACTCATGGGCGGCGCACAATTGGCCCAGCGTCGTCCAGGGTAGGGGAGGGAATGGCCGGCAGGGATGTAGCTCAGTTGATAGAGCATGGTGTTTGCAACGCCAGGGTTGTGGGTTTGATTCCCACGGGGGGGCAGTATAAAAACAATAAAAATAAAAATATGTATTCACTAACTGTAAGTCGCTCTGGATAAGAGCGTCTGCTAAATGACTAAAATGTAAATGGAATAGGGTGCCATTTAGAACGCACACTTTGCCCTCCAAGCTCACTGGTTCTCTCGGCTGACCCTGCCTGTGTTTTCAGATGGATCTCAGTCCTGCAGAACAGTAAGGAGGAGGCCCTAAACGATGCCTTCAAAGGAGACCAGGACAGAGGGGAGAACAACATAGTGCAGGAGCTGACCAAGGCCATCGTCAGCGAGGTCAAGAGGATGAGCGGCAACGACGTCTGCTGCGACTGTGAAGCGCCCAGTGAGTGACACACAGAGAGCATTCTGGGAAAAGGCAGCAAGAAATTATTGTGGTCTTCCTCCCAGACGGGTATTATATCAAAATGAACACAGTCTTGTACATACAGTATGTGAATGTGTGAGGGGCTGACATGGTTTCCGTAATTTACAAGGCTGAACGTACAACCTTGCTTGGTTTGACAATTGACATGTTATTTTTTCTATGTGCTGCACTGCATGCGCTCACACACATTCTTAGGAGTCTTTGTTAGGTCAGACTAGTTCCTCAAATACCGAAGAAAAAGGGTTGGCTGTTTCGGTCAGATGTTATTGAAATCCTACTGTGCCTACAGTACCAGTCAAACGTTTGGCACACCTTCTCATTCAAGGGTTTTTCTTTATTTTTACAATTTTCTACATTGTAGAATAATAGTGAAGACATCAAAACTATGAAATAACACATATGGAATCATGTAGTAACCAAAAAAGTGTTAAAAAAAGCAAAATATATTTTAGATTTAAGATTCTTCAAAGTAGCCACCCTTTGCCTTGATGACAGCTTTGCACACTCTTGGCATTCTCTCAACCAGCTTCATGAGGTAGTCACCTGGAATGCCTTTCAATTAGCAGGTGTGCCTTGTTAAAAGTTCATTTGTGGAATTTATTTCCTTCTTAATGTTTTTGAGCCAATCAGTTGTGTTGTGACAAGATAGGGGTGGTATACAGAAGATAGCCCTATTTGGTAAAAGACCAAGTCCATATTATGGCAGGAACAGCTCAAATAAGCAAAGAGAAACTACAGTCCATCATTACTTTAAGACATGAAGGTCAGTCAGTCCGGAACATTTCAAGAACTTTGAACGTTTCTTCAAGTGCAGTCGCAAAAACTATCAAGCACTATGATGAAACTGGCTCTCATGAGGAGCGCCACAGGAAAGGAAGACCCAAAGTTACCTCTGCTGCAGAGGATAAGTGCATTAGAGTTACCAGCCTCAGAAATTGCAGCCCAATTCAAGTAACAGACACATCTCAACATCAACTGTTCAGAGGAGACTGCGTGAATCAGGCCTTCATGGTCAAATTGCTGCAAAGAAACCACTACTAAAGGACACCAATAAGAAGAAGAGACTTGCTTGGGCCAAGAAACACGAGCAATGGACATTAGACCGGTGGAAATCTGTCCTTTGGTCTGATGAGTCCAAATGTGAGATTTTTGGTTCCAACCGCTGTGTCTTTGTGAGACGCAGAGTAGGTGAACGGATGATCTCTGCATGTGTGGTTCACACCGTAAAGCATGGAGGAGGAGGTGTGATGGTGTGGGGGGTGCTTTGCTGGTGACACTGTCTGTGATTTATTTAGAATTCAAGGCACACTTAACCAGCATGGCTACCACAGCATTCTGCAGCAATACGCCATCCCATCTGGTTTGCGCTTAGTGGGACTATCATTTGTTTTTCAACAGGACAATGACCCAAAACACACCTCCAGGCTGTGTAAGGGCTATCAGACCAAGAAGGAGAGTGATGGAGTACTGCTTCAGATGACCTGGCCTCCACAATCACCTGACTTCAACCCAATTGAGATGAATTTGGATGAGTTGGACCGCAGATTGAAGGAAAAGCAGCCAACAAGTGCTCAGCATATGTAGGAACTCCTTCAAGACTGTTGGAAAAGCATTCCAGGTGAAGCTGGTTGAGAGAATGCGAAGAGTGTGCAAAGCTGTCACCAAGGCTGGGTGGCTACTTTGAATAATCTAAAATCTAAAATATACACTGCTAAAAAAAATTAAGGGAACACTTAAACAACACTGTCAGAGCTGGCGTAGGGGTGGTGTGGAAATCAGATGCAGGATGCAGAAGTAGTCCAAAAATACTTTAATAAAGTCCACAGAATGAACGGCTACAAACAGAGCCGGAGGCACAAGAAAAATAACGCACTCAGCGTAATACACTAAACACGCACAATAGTGCGGACTCTCTACAGCAATAGAGCACAAACTAGACATGGAAACACCTGCTGACAAATGAACAACTACACACAACCACAAGACAGAAACAACGAGAACTTAAAGGACACATAATCAAGACAAAATGAGAAACAGGTGTACCAAAACAGACCAAACCAAACGAACACAGAAACAACGAACGGTGGCAGCTAGTACTCCGGGGACGACGACCGCCGAAGCCTGCCCGAACAAGGAGAAGGAGCAGCCTCGGCAGAAACCGTGACAGTACCCCCCCCTTGACGCGTGGCTCCAGCCGTGCGCCGACCCCGGCCTCGGGGACGACCAGGAGGACGCGGAGCAGGGCGCGTGGGATGACCACGATGGAACTCAGTCAGAAGGGACGGGTCTAAGACATCTCTCCTCGGCACCCAGCACCGCTCCTCCGGACCGTACCCCTCCCACTCCACGAGATATTGGAGACCCCCCATCCGGCGTCTCGAATCCAGGATGGACCGAACTGTGTACGCCGGAGCCCCCTCGATGTGGGGGCGGAGGAGTCTCTGCTATCTCACAGTCCTGGAGTGGACCAGCTACCACCGGCCTGAGGAGAGACACATGGAACGAGGGGTTAATATTCTTATAATCAATAGGAAGTTGTAATCTGTAACACACCTCGTTCAACCTCCTCAGGACTTTAAAAGGCCCCACAAACCGCCGACCCAGCTTCCGGCAGGGCAGGCGGAGGGGCAGGTTTCTGGTCGAGAGCCAGACTCGATCTCCCGGTGCGTACACCGGTCCCTCACTGCGGTGGAGATCGGCGCTCGCCTTGTGTCGACGGATGGCCCGCTGCAGATGTACGTGAGCAGCGTTCCATGTCTCCTCTGAGCGCCGCACCCACTCATCCACCGCAGGAGCCTCGATCTGGCTCTGATGCCAAGGTGCCAGAGCCGGCTGGTACCCTAGTACACATTGGAAAGGAGTGAGTCTGGTGGAGGAGTGGCGAAGGGAGTTCTGGGCCATCTCGGCCCAGGGAACATACCTCGCCCACTCCTCCGGCCGGCCCTGGCAATACGACCTCAGAAACCTACCCACATCCTGGTTTACCCGTTCAACCTGCCCATTGCTCTCCGGGTGGTACCCCGAGGTAAGGCTCACCGAGACCCCCAAGCGCTCCATGAACGCTCTCCAGACTCGAGAGGTGAACTGGGGGCCTCGATCAGACACTATATCCTCGGGTACCCCGTAATGCCGGAAGACGTGAGTGAATAGTGCCTCAGCGGTCTGTAGGGCAGTGGGGAGACCCGGCATGGGAAGGAGACGACAGGCCTTCGAGAACCGATCCACAACGACCAGGATGGTGGTATTTCCCTGGGAGGGGGGAAGGTCAGTAACAAAATCAACCGAGAGGTGAGACCAGGGTCGTTGTGGAACGGGCAGGGGTTGTAGCTAAACCCTCACATCCCTGGCTAACGTTGGCCACCAGTACTTAGTGCTAAGGCAGTGCACCGTCCGGCCAATCCCTGGATGTCCAGAGGAGGGTGACGTGTGAGCCCAATATATAAGTCGATCCCGAACCTCGAGCGGAACGTACGTCCGACCCACAGGACACTGTGGAGGGCTAGGATCGGTACGCAACGCCCGCTCGATTTCGGAATCGACCTCCCACACCACCGGTGCCACCAGGCAAGACGGCAGGAGTATGGGTGTGGGCTCAACGGACCTCTCCTCCGTGTCATACCGCCGGGACAGGGCATCTGCCTTACCGTTCTGGGACCCAGGGATGTACGTGATCTTAAAAACGAACTGGGCCAGAAGCATGTTCCACCTAGCCTGGCGAGGGTTCAGTCTCCTAGCTGCCCGGATGTACTCCAGGTTTCGGTGGTCAGTCAAAATGAGGAAAGGGTGTTGAGCCCCCTCAAGCCAATGCCTCCACACCTTTAGGGCCTGGACCACGGCTAGCAGCTCCCTGTCCCCCACGTCATAATTTCGCTCCGCCGGACTGAGCTTTTTAGAGTAAAAGGCACAGGGGCGGAGTTTCAGGGGCGTGCCAGACCGTTGCGAGAGCACGGCCCCTATACCGGCTTCTGACGCGTCTACCTTCGACCTGGAATGGTAGCGCGGGATCCGGATGCGCCAGCACCGGCGCCGAGGTAAACAGGTCCTTCAGTCTCCCAAAAGCCCTATCAGCCTCAGCAGACCACTGCAAGCGCACCGGACCTCCCTTTAGAAGAGACGTTATGGGAGCTGCCACCTGTCCAAAACCCCGGATAAACCTCCTGTAGTAATTCGCAAAGCCCAAGAACCGCTGCACCTCTTTAACAGTGGTTGGAGTTTGCCAATTACGCACGGCCGACACACGGTCAACCTCCATCTTTACCCCTGACGCAGACAACTGATAACCCAAAAAGGAGACAGACTCCTGGAAAAACAGACATTTCTCTGCCTTGACATATAGGTCATGCTCCAACAATCTCCTCAACACTCGGCGCACCAGGGCTACATGCTCGGCTCGGGTAGAAGAATACACCAGAATGTCGTCAATGTACACGACCACTCCTTGCCCCTGCATATCCCGGAAGATCTCATCTACGAAGGATTGGAAGACTGAAGGAGCATTCATTAACCCGTATGGCATGACGAGATACTCGTAATGACCCGAGGTGGTACTAAATGCTGTCTTCCATTCGTCACCCTCCCTAATATGCACCAAGTTGTATGCGCTCCTGAGGTCCAATTTTGTGAAGAACCGCGCCCGTGTAAAGACTCGCAATCAGAGGGAGTGGATAACTGTATTTCACAGTAATCTGATTGAGACTGCGGTAATCAATACACGGGCGCAAACCTCCATCCTTTTTCTTCACAAAAAAGAAACTAGAGGACGCAGGGGAAGTGGAGGGCCGTATGTATCCCTGTCTCAGAGACTCGGCTATGTAAGTCTCCATAGCTCTCTTCTCCTCTTGAGACAAAGGATACACATGGCTCCGCGGAAGCGCAGCTCCTACCTGGAGGTCTATCGCACAATCCCCCTGTCTATGTGGTGGCAACTGCGTCGCCTTCGCCTTACTAAACACCAGTGCTAAATCCTCATACTCGGGGGGAATGTGCAATGCGGGCACTTGGTTTGGACTCTCCACCGAGGTCGCCCCTACGGAAACGCCCAGACATCGCCCTACACACTGGGCAGACCACTCCTTAAGAGCCCTCTGTTGCCACGAAATAGATGGATTATGGGTAATCAACCAGGGAAGCCCCAGCACCACCGGATACGCAGGAGAGTCAATAAGATATAGCTGTATAGTCTCCTCATGACCCTCCTGCGTCCCCATCCTAAGTGGAGCTGTGACCTCCCTAATCAACCCCGATCCCAACGGACGGCTATCTAGAGCATGTACAGGGAAAGGTTTGTTGACAGGAAGGAGGGGAATCCCTAACTCTGCACAAAATCTCCGATCTATAAAATTCCCATCTGTGCCTGAATCTACTAGCGCCTTATGCTGGGAACGAGGTGCAACCTGTGGGAAGCAAACAGGTATGGTTAGGTGCACAACAGAGCGCTCTGGGTAAGTGGGGCACCTACTCACCTGGAAGGACTCCCCAGTAAGTGGCCTGCCGTCTCGTCCCCTAGGAGACCCCCCCAGCACCTGGCCGCAGTGTGTCCTCCACGGCCACAGTTGGTACAGGGGTTGGTCCCCCTAGGGCTCCTTCTCCTCTCCTCTCTAGCGCCAGCACCCCCGAGCTCCATAGAACTAGGCTCAGAGGTGCTGGAGGGTGGAATGGACGACCCCCACTCAGGACGTACGCGGGTGGCCAGTAGGGTGTCTAGGCGAATGGCCATGTCGACAAACTGGTCAAACGTGAGGGTGGTGTCCCTGCAGGCCAACTCACGACGGACGTCCTCCCGTAGGCTGCAGCGGAAGTGGTCTATGAGGGCCCGCTCATTCCACCCTGCGTCTGCCGCTAGAGTCCGGAACTCCAGTGCAAACTCCTGGGCGCTCCTCTTCCCCTGTCGGAGGTAGAATAGACGTTCTCCCGCCGCCTTCCCCTCAGGTGGATGGTCGAATACAGCCCTGAAGCGATGGGAGAACTCCGCATAGGTGCTCGTCGCGGGGTCTATTCTCCTCCATTCGGCGTTGGCCCACTCCAACGCCTTGCCGGTGAGACAGGAGATGAGGGCGGAAACGCTCTCGTGTCCCGAGGGCACCGGGTGTACGGTGGCGAGGTAGAGTTCAACTTGTAGGAGGAATCCTTGACACCCGGCAGCGGTACCATCATACGCCCTCGGGAGCGAGAGCCGATTCCCACTGGGTTCCGGAGCATGGACAAAGGGACTGACCGGTGCTGGTGGTAATGTGGGAGGAGGCGTGGGTGCCCAACTGGTCTCCAGGCGATGCAGGGTATTCATTACTCCCTGCAGAGCGTTGGTGATTTGAGCTATCCTGTCATCCTGTCCGCGGACGCGCTCCTCCCATGACTCGGTCGCTGCTGCTGCTCCTGCTGATTCCATGAGTGGTGTGTAGTTCTGTCAGAGCTGGCGTAGGGGTGGTGTGGAAATCAGATGCAGGATGCAGAAGTAGTCCAAAAATACTTTAATAAAGTCCACAGAATGAACGGCTACAAACAGAGCCGGAGGCACAAGAAAAATAACGCACTCAGCGTAATACACTTAACACGCACAATAGTGCGGACTCTCTACAGCAATAGAGCACAAACTAGACATGGAAACACCTGCTGACAAATGAACAACTACACACAACCACAAGACAGAAACAACGAGAACTTAAAGGACACATAATCAAGACAAAATGAGAAACAGGTGTACCAAAACAGACCAAACCAAACGAACACAGAAACAACGAACGGTGGCAGCTAGTACTCCGGGGACGACGACCGCCGAAGCCTGCCCGAACAAGGAGAAGGAGCAGCCTCGGCAGAAACCGTGACAAACACATCCTAGATCTGAATGAATGAAATAATCTTATTAAATACTTTTTTCTTTACTTAGTTGAATGTGCTGACAACAAAATCACACAAAAATTATCAATGGAAATCAAATGTATCAACCCATGGAGGTCTGGATTTGGAGTCACCCTCAAAATTAAAGTGGAAAACCACACTACAGGCTGATCCAACTTTGATGTAATGTCCTTAAAACAAGTCAAAATGAGGCTCAGTAGTGTGTGGCCTCCACGTGCCTGTATGACCTCCCTACAACGCCTGGGCATGCTCCTGATGAGGTGGCGGATGGTCTCCTGAGGGATCTCCTCCCAGACCTGGACTAAAGCATCCGCCAACTCCTGGACAGTCTGTGGTGCAACGTGGCGTTGGTGGATGGAGCGAGACATGATGTCCCAGATGTGCTCAATTGGATTCAGGTCTGGGGAACTGGCGGTCCATAGCATCAATGCCTTCCTCTTGCAGGAACTGCTGACACACTCCAGCCACATGAGGTCTAGCATTGTCTTGCATTAGGAGGAACCCAGGGTCAACCGCACCAGCATATGGTCTCACAAGGGGTCTGAGGATCTCATCTCGGTACCTAATGGCAGTCAGGCTACCTCTGGCGAGCACATGGAGGGCTGTGCGGCCCCCCAAAGAAATGCCACTCCACACCATGACTGACCCACCGCCAAACCGGTCATGCTGGAGGATGTTGCAGGCAGCAGAACGTTCTCCACGGCGTCTCCAGACTCTGTCACATCTGTCACATGTGCTCAGTGTGAACCTGCTTTCATCTGTGAAGAGCACAGGGCGCCAGTGGCGAATTTGCCAATCTTGGTGTTCTCTGGCAAATGCCAAACGTCCTGCACGGTGTTGGGCTGTAAGCACAACCCCCACCTGTGGACGTCGGGCCCTCATACCACCCTGATGGAGTCTGTTTCTGACCGTTTGAGCAGACACATGCACATTTGTGGCCTGCTGGAGGTCATTTTGCAGGGCTCTGGCAGTCCTCCTCCTGCTCCTCCTTGCACAAAGGCGAAGGTAGCGGTCCTGCTGCTGGGTTGTTGCCCTCCTGCGGCCTCCTCCACGTCTCCTGATGTACTGGCCTGTCTCCTGGTAGCGCCTCCATGCTCTGGACACTACGCTGACAGACACAGCAAACCTTCTTACCACAGCTCGCATTGATGTGCCATCCTGGATGAGCTGCACTACCTGAGCCACTTGTGTGGGTTGTAGACTCTGTCTCATGCTACCACTAGAGTGAAAGCACCGCCAGCATTCAAAAGTGACCAAAACATCAGCCAAGAAGTATAGGAACTGAGAAGTGGTCTGTGGTCACCACCTGCAGAACCACTTCTTTATTGGGGGTGTCTTGCTAATTGCCTATAATTTCCACCTGTTGTCTATTCCATTTGCACAACAGCATGTGAAATGTATTGTCAATCAGTGTTGCTTCCTAAGTGGACAGTTTGATTTCACAGAAGTGTGATTGACTTGGAGTTACATTGTGTTGTTTAAGTGTTCCCTTAATTTTTTTGAGCAGTGTATTTTGATTTGTTTAACACTTTTTTGGTTACTACATGATTCCATGTGTGTTATTTCATAGTTTTGATGTCTTCACTATTATACTACAATGTAGAAAATAGTAAAAATAAAAAATAAAATTGAATGAGTAGATGTGTCCTCACTTTTGACTGGTACTGTATATATCCCATGTGTTGAATTTATACTGATAGGACAATGAAAATAGTGCATCAATATACTACAGCTCACTCTTAGGAGTGGAACTTTATTTAACGGTACAACTATTTCATGTGAGAACTTATAGTGGAAGCACACTAGTCTTTTTTAAATATAGTTTTTTAAGGATTTTCAAGTACATTTTTAAAGAGGAGAAATGGTGTGCCAGGTCAAGGGCTGGATTCAACTCTACGCCAGCACTTGCATACATGTGTGCTCCGAAGGCAGTGGCAGCAACCGCCAGACCACCCCAGGCCACAGCACACTAGTCTGAACACTGATAATATCCTCTATCTCTGTCTTCAGAGCCCACCTGGCTCTCCACTAACCTGGGAGTGCTCATCTGCATCGAGTGTTCTGGAATCCACAGGGAGATGGGCGTCCACTATTCTAGAATACAGTCTCTCACACTGGACGTCCTGGGAACCGCAGACCTCCTGGTAAATATCACAGGCTTTTATGGTTGCATTGTATACAAACATGGGTTAAAATACTATTTTAAATGTTTTACATATTTTATTTGTTTTGCTTTAGCCTGCCTGGAGTGCCAGATGGGTAGATGCCAGGGAAGCTCAATCAAGCAGTTTTGATTATTTCAAATAGTATTTGAACCCAGCTCTGATTGTATAAGCTGTTGTACTATTTTTGTAGGATTAGTAGTAGCCTGGTCCCAGATCTGTTTGTGCTGTCTTGCCAACTCCTATGGTCATTGGCTATACAGCACAAACAGATCTGGAACCAGGCTAGATTAATAGGGTCTGAATAGATACCATATTTACGTGTGCGCTACCTGGTCTTCCCCAGCTGGCTAAGAATGTGGGCAATGTAGGTTTCAATGAGATCATGGAAGCGGACCTGTCTGCACAGGGCGTGACCAAACCCAACCCCTCAAGTGACATGTGAGTGACAGACAGTCGGGCAAACCACACCCCCTTCTCTCCCTCCTTCAACACCATAACAGGAACAACACTGACTGAATACATTCAATACATTTAACTTCTTGTTATACTATGTATAGTCCTGAATGTTTTAGGGTCCATCCCAAATGGAACCTTATTCCCTATATAGTGCACTACTTTTGACGGGGACCCTGGTCAAAATCAGTGCACTATATAGGGGATAGGGTGCCATTTGGGACTTGGCCTTAAACTCAGATTTCCTGTCTCTTGGTAGTTCATCATCTGTCTGTCTGGGCTCTTGTCTCCCTCAGGCAGACGCGGAAGGACTACATCACAGCCAAGTACACAGAGAAGAAGTTTGTTCAGAGGAAGTGTGCGGACGCGGAGTCCAGGCTGCACGTCCTTTGTGAGGCGGTGAAGACCCAAAACATTCTCTCCCTCATCCAGGTTTACGCTGAAGGAGAGGACCTGATGGAGACCATACCGCTGGCCAATGAGCATGTGAGATGAATCACATTGCCTTCTTGTTTTTTTTTTCATTTCTTTTTCACATTTATTTAGACAGCCGGAAGATAAGCGGGGGACAGATTGTACATTTTACAATTTAGCAGATGCTCTCATCCAGAGCGATTTACAGGAGCAATTAGGGTTAAGTGCCTTGCACAAGTGCACATCGACAGATTTTTCACCTAGTCGTATCAGGAATTCGAACCAGCGACCTTTCGGTTAGTGGCCCAACGCTCTAACCACTAGGCTACCTTGTAGAGGGAACGCAGGTAAAAAGTATAGTGTCGGGAGATTGGTACCCATGCCACTGTGGGAAATATGTGCATGGCAGTCTCTACCATTACTGCTGCACCACGCCCCCACATGACAGCCTTCTAACACTGACATGGAAGAAACATTAGTCTTTGTTGAAGTCCCTCATGGACTAAAAAACTCTGCTGATTTGTCATATTTTAATACCTCTGATTGAAACATACACAGATATTTTACCGGTATGTACGTATGCTTCTGTAATACACGTTTTGCTACACTATACAGTGGGGGAAAAAGTATTTAGTCAGCCACCAATTGTGCAAGTTCTCCCACTTAAAAAGATGAGAGAGGCCTGTAATTTTCATCATAGGTACACGTGAACTATGACAGACAAAATTCCAAAAAGAAATCCAAAAAAAAATAAGTATTTGGTCAATAACAAAAGTTTCTCAATACTTTGTTATATACCCTTTGTTGGCAATGACACAGGTCAAACGTTTTCTGTAAGTCTTCACAAGGTTTTCACACACTGTTGCTGGTATTTTGGCCCATTCCTCCATGCAGATCTCCTCTAGAGCAGTGATGTTTTGGGGCTGTCGCTGGGCAACACGGATTTTCAACTCCCTCCAAAGATTTTCTATGGGGTTGAGATCTGGAGACTGGCTAGGCCACTCCAGGACCTTGAAATGCTTCTTACGAAGCCACTCCTTCGTTGCCCGGGTGGTGTGTTTGGGATCATTGTCATGCTGAAAGACCCAGCCACGTTTCATCTTCAATGCCCTTGCTGATGGAAGGAGGTTTTCACTCAAAATCTCACGATACATGGCCCCATTCATTCTTTCCTTTACACGGATCAGTCGTCCTGGTCCCTTTGCAGAAAAACAGCCCCAAAGCATAATGTTTCCACCCCCATGCTTCACAGTAGGTATGGTGTTCTTTGGATGCAACTCAGCATTCTTTGTCCTCCAAACACGACGAGTTGAGTTTTTACCAAAAAGTTATATTTTGGTTTCATCTGACCATATGACATTCTCCCAATCCTCTTCTGGATCATCCAAATGCACTCTAGCAAACTTCAGACGGGCCTGGACATGTACTGGCTTAAGCAGGGGGACACGTCTGGCACTGCAGGATTTGAGTCCCTGGCGGCGTAGTGTGTTACTGATGGTAGGCTTTGTTACTTTGGTCCCAGCTCTCTGCAGGTCATTCACTAGGTCCCCCCGTGTGGTTCTGGGATTTTTGCTCACTTGTGATCATTTTGACCCCACAGGGTGAGATCTTGCGTGGAGCCCCAGATCGAGGGAGATTATCAGTGGTCTTGTATGTCTTCCATTTCCTAATAATTGCTCCCACAGTTGATTTCTTCAAACCAAGCTGCTTACCTATTGCACATTCAGTCTTCCCAGCCTGGTGCAGGTCTACAATTTTGTTTCTGGTGTCCTTTGACAGCTCTTTGGTCTTGGTCATAGTGGAGTTTGGAGTGTGACTGTTTGAGGTTGTGGACAGGTGTCTTTTATACTGATAACAAGTTCAAACAGGTGCTATTAATACAGGTAACGAGTAGAGGACAGAGGAGCCTCTTAAAGAAGAAGTTACAGGTCTGTGAGAGCCAGAAATCTTGCTTGTTTGTAGGTGACCAAATACTTATTTTCCACCATAATTTGCAAATAAATTCATAAAAAATCCTACAATGTTGTTTTCTGGAATTTCTTTTCTCAATTTGTCTGTCATAGTTGACGTGTACCTATGATGAAAATTACAGGCCTCTCTCATCTTTTTAAGTGGGAGAACTTGCACAATTGGTGGCTGACTGAATACTTTTCTTCCCGACTGTATATACAAAAGTATTCAAATTAGTGGATTAGGCTATTTCAGCCACACCCGTTGCTGACAGGTGTATAAAATCGAGCACACAGCCATGCAAACACCATAGACAAACATTGGCAGTACAATGGCCTTACTGAAGAAAATAACGTGGCACCCTCATAGGATGCCACCTTTCCAACAAGTCAGTTTGTCACATTTCTGCCCTGCTAGAGCTGTCCTGGTAAACTGTATGTGCTGTTATTGTGAAGTGGAAACGTCAAGGAGCAACAACGGCTCTCAGCCGTGAAGCAGAACAGGACCGTTGAGTGCTGTGGGCGTGTAGCATGTAAAAATCGTCTGTCTTCAGTGCAATACTCACTACCGAGTTCCAAACTGCTTCTGGAAGCAACGTCAGCACAAGAACTGTTCGTCGGGAGCTTCATGAAATGGGTTTCCATGGCTGAGCAGCCACACACAAGCTTAAGATCACCATGCGCAATGCCAAGCGTCAGCTGGAGTGGTGTAAAGCTCGCCGACCATTGGACTCTGGAGTAGTGGAAACGCATTCTAAAGTGATGAATCACGCTTCACCATCTGGCAGTCCGATGGACGAATCTGGGTTTGGCGGATGCCAGGAGAACGCTACCTGCCTGAATGCATAGTGCCAACTGTAAAGTTTGGTGGAGGAGGAATAATGGTCTGGGGCTGTTTTTCTTGGTTTGAGCTAGGCCCCTTAGTTCCAGTGAAGGGAAATCTTAACGCTACAGCATACAATGACATTCTAGACGATTCTGTGCTTCCAACTTTGCTTTGTGGCAACAGTTTGGGGAAGGCCCTTTCCTGTTTCAGCAATACTATGCCCCCGTGCACAAAGCGAGGTCCATACAGAAACGGTTTGTCAAAGTCGGTGTGGAAGAACTTGACTGGCCTGCACAGAGCCCTGACCTCAAACCCATCGAAAACCTTTGGGATGAATTGGAATGCCAACTGCGAGCCAGGCCTAATCGCCCAACATCTTGTGACCAACATCTAGTGGAAAGCCTTCCCAGAAGGGTGGAGGCTGTTATAGCAGCAAAGGGGGGACCAACTCCATATTAATGCCCATGATTTTGGAATGAGATGTTCGACGAGCAGGTGTCCACATACTTTTGGTTATGTAGTATATTTGTCCATGCTCTCAGGAACCGGGTGAGACAGCACTACATCTAGCAGTACGAATGGTGGACCGCAACTCCCTCCATTTTGTGGACTTCCTGGCCCAGAACAGGTACTAATTTAAGGGTTTATGTCTCATAAAAGCAGAAACAAACAACTTAAAAGCAGAAGCAAACATCTCAAATGTGAAGAGGGGGAAGTCATCTAAAATATTTTAATGGTAAAAAAAAAAAAACTTGTAGATATGAGCAGAAATTGTTCTCTCAGATTAAACATATTTATTTACTTGGTTGATGTCGATGAAGCGAAGTGTTGCCCCCTTGTGGTGAATGTCCTAACCCCAGTTGTGTGTCTGGTCTGTGTCAGTGGGAACCTGGATAGGCAGACAGCCAAAGGGAGCACGGCGCTGCACTACTGCTGCCTGACAGACAACAGCGAGTGTCTGAAACTGCTGCTGCGGGGCAGGGCCTCGGTCAGTATTGGTAAGTACCCTGCTAGTATCATGGCTTGTCCCAAATGGCACCATATTCCCTTTATAGTCCGGACTCAAGTCCCATAGAAACACATAAATTGGTTTGTCTGTCTGTGTGCAGCCAACGAGGCAGGAGAAACACCAATGGACATCGCCAAGCGCCTCAGACATAAGCAGTGTGAGGAGCTGGTGAGTGCAGTCTTTGAATGGAATCTAAAGGCCATATGGATTTGACCACTGTAACAATATACTAATAATAATTGATTGGATTTATAGAGCGCTTTTCCACCTAGGTTCTCAAAGCACTTTACAAAGTAAGGGGAAAACTCACCTCATCCACCACCGATGTGTGGCACCTACGTGGAATATGATGATCCCACTGTCTTAGAGCATGGTCCAGGGTTCTATTTTATCAACGTGGGTAATAGTAAAGGTTGACTGTCTTTGTGCTGTCCAGCTGACCCAGGCTGTGACGGGGAAGTTTAACGTCCATGTGCACGTGGAATATGAGTGGCGGCTCCAAAACAACGATGACGACCTGGACGAGAGCGAAGATGAGATGGAGGACAAGGTGACTCAAAACTCATATAGAACTCTTATAGAATTCACAGATTCTTCTAACCATGGTTTTATGGCATACCAGGGAAACCTGAACTGCCTGCTGTATTAGTTTAGTTATTTTATACACGAGTCAGTACTTGAGTCAGTACTATAGTACTTCAACCTCAGTTGTGCTCATCGCTAGCTAGAATAAATTACATCAACAGCATACTAGCTTATACTACACTAGCTTACTTACACTCTTTATCCCCCATACGCAGCCCATCCCTCACAGACGGTCAGAGCAGGAGCGTCCATTCAGCTGTTTTGTCCCAGGCAATAGTCCCATGGGTCCCGTGCCTGGTGGTCTCAACATGGCCTCCCTGGCCCGCAATGCAGCCAGCCTGGCCAGGGACAAGCAGCGAGCCCATGTCCCCAGCATGATGATGAACAATGAGACCTACGGCACCATCCTGGACCTCAGCCCCCTTCCCCCCGGCATGCCAGGGGTAGCAGGGGGACTGGGGGTACACATCCCACCCCTGCCCCCCAGGAACGCCAGCAAAGGTCAGTCCATTGGCAATGTGCATAGGCCATAGGTCATAGAGCATAGGTCATAGATCATGCTGTAGGTCAGAGCTGTTCAATTCCAGCCCTGGTGGGCCAAAACACTTTTTTAGGTTTTCAGTCTCCTAATCAAGGCCTGATTCAGGCCTGCGTCACCAGCTGAGTGCAATCAACTCCAAGTTAGAAATATAAACCGGAAATGTTTCGGCCCTCCAAGACCAGAATTAAACAGCCCTGCACTAGGTCATGGATTATAGGTCCTTGACATGGTTGCTGGAATAGTGAACTAAACATTAGATGCTAAACTGTAGTATACAGTGCCTTCGGAAAGTATTCAAACCCCTTGACTTTTTCCACATTTTGTTACGTTACAGCCTTATTCGAAGAAAAACAATTATATCCTCAGCAATCTACACACAATACCTCATAATAACAAAGCAAAAACAGGTTTTCAGAAATTATTTATATAAGTATTCAGACCCTTTGCTATGAGACTCGAAAATGAGCTCAGGTGCATCCTGTTTCCATTGATCATCCTTGATGTTTCTACAACTTTATTGGAGTCCACCTGTGGTAAATTAAATTGATTGGACATGATTTGGAAAGGCACACACCTGTCTATATAAGGTCCCACAGTTGACAGTGCATGTCAGAGCAAAAACCAAGCCATGAGGTCGAAGGAATTGTCCGTAGAGCTCCGAGACAGGATTATGTCGAGGCACAGATCTGGGGAAGGGTACCAAAAAATGTCTATAGCATTGAAGATCCCCAAGAACACAGTGGCCTCCATCATTCTTAAATGGAAGAAGCTCGGAACCACCAAGACTCTTCCTAGAGCTGGCCGCCCGGCCAAACTGAGCAATCGGGGGAGAAGGGCCTTGGTCAGGGAGGTGACCAAGAACCCGATGGTTACTCTGACAGAGCTCTAGAGTTCCTCTGTGGAGATGGGAGAACCTTCCAGAAGGACAACCATCTCTGCAGCACTCCACCAATCAGGCCTTTATGGTAGAGTGGCCAGACAGAAGCCACTCCTCAGTAAAAGGCACATGACAGCCCGCTTGTAGTTTACCAAACGGCACCTAAAGACTCTCAGACCACCAACCAGATTCTCTGGTCTGATTAAACCAAGATTTAACGCTTTGGCCTGAATGCCAAGCGTCACATCTGGAGGAAACCTGGCACAATCCCTACAGTGAAGCAAAGTACAGAGATATCCTTGATGAAAACCTGCTCCAGAGCTCACAGGACCTCAGACTGGGGCGAAGGTTCACCTTCCAACAGGACAACGACCCTAAGCACACAGTCAAGACAGACAATGCAGGAGTGGCTTCGGGACAAGTCTCTGAATGTCCTTGAGTGGCCCAGCCAGAGCCCGAACCTAAACCTGATCGAACATCTCTGGAGAGACCTGAAAGTAGCTGTACAGCAACGCTCCCCATCCAACCTGACAGAGCTTGAGAGGATCTGCAGAGAAGAATGGGAGAAACTCCCCAAATACAGGTGTGCTAAGCTTGTAGCGTCATACCCAAGAAGACTTGAGGCTGTAATCGCTGCCAAAGGTGCTTCAACAAAGTACTGAGTAAAGGGTCTGAATACTTATGTAAATGTGATATTTCTATTTTTTTATTTGTAATAAATTAGCAAAAGTTTCTAAAAACCTGTTTTTGCTTTGTCATTATGGGGTATTGTGTGTAGATTGATGAGTAAAAAACTAACTATTTAATCAATTTTAGAATAAGGCTGTAACCTAACAAAATGTGGGAAAAGTCAAGGGGTCTGAAAACTTTCCAAAGGCACTGTAAATAAATGATTGACCCTATGACTGTAACCTTGCAGGCCCAGGGTGGAAGCAGGCTCCTATGGAGGTGTTGGGTAGACAGAGGTCCTGCTCAGACCCCCCAAACCCTCACATCCTGGAGCGTAACAGCTCCATGAATGGTAAGTGTACTACATTATATTACCCGTTGGTACTAGCTCCTAACCTATCCCTCACACATGATGTACTGCACTGCTGGCACAACAACAAGATATAAGCGCTGTATAAGCACTTTGTTACAACTGCCGATGTTAAACTTTTTTTTAAATACATTTGATTGATTTATTGATATCACTCCCTTGTCTCCATCCAGTGCTTCCCACAGCTGTTCCACCTGCTGCTCTGCCTCCCCCGGTGAGTAAAAGGACCAGTGTGATGGGGCCTAGAGGCTGTAAGACTGCTCCTCTACCACCACTACCTCCAGTATTACCTGGGCCTCCAGTGTCCCCCATCTTCCCACTGCCACTACCACCAGTCCCGCCAAGAGTGCCCCCTTCACCCTCCTTCAAACCCACACAGCCCCCTCCTGTACCCGCCCACCATCCCAGAAGCAGAGCCGCAGGGCCCAAATCGCCTAAATCCCCCATTAGGTAAGAACTTGGGCAGTGTGTATCAAGCATTTCAGAGTAAGAGTGCTGATTTAGGATCAGTTTAGTCTTTTAGATCACAATGAATATGATTACGTGGATAGGGGGGACCTGATTCTAGATCAGCACTCCTACTCTGAGACGCTTGATACGGCCGCTGACCATGGAAGGATTATGTTTTCAATACTTAAAATGCAGGTTAAAATGTTCTCATTTAATTGTATTACATCTTGTGTGTAGGTTTATTATGAGATGTATTATCAGTTAACTGAGACAATTAATGTGTGTGTGGTTTCAGTTCAGATAAACCCACACCTAAAGGACCACCCGGCAGGCCTGCTGGACCCACTAATAGATCCGGTAAACACATCACACACTCAAATACCATTCACACAATTTTAGTATAAACTGATTGTACAAAACATAAGGAAAACCAGCTCTTTCCATGACATAGACTGACCAGGTGAATCCAGGTGAAAGCTATGATCCCTTATTGATGTCACTTATTAAATCCACTTCAATCAGTGTAAATGAAGGGGAGGAGACAGGTTAAAGAATGATTTCTAAGCCTTGAGACATGGATTGTGTATGTGTGCCATTCAGAGGGTGAATGGGCAAGACAAAATATTTAAGTGCCTTTGAACGGAGTATGGTAGTAGGTGCCAGGCACACCGGTTTGTGTCTGCAACGCTGCTGGGTTTTTCACGCTCAACAGTTTCCTGTGTGTATCAAGAATGGTCCACCACCCAAAGGACATCCAGCCAACTTGACACAACTGTGGGAAGCATCAGAGTTAACATGGGCCAGCATCCCTGTGGAATGCCTTCGACACCTTGTAGAGTCCATGACCCAACGAATTGAGGCTATTCTGAGGGCAAAAGGGGGTGCAACTCAATATTAGGAAGGTGTTCCTAAAGTTTTGTACACTCAGCGTACAATATCAAATAACTAGCCTGCTCTGGTTCAAATAGCTTTGTTTTATTTGTCTGGGTGCCAGTCTGTTTCTGCTTTCTTTCTTTCAATTGGTTAGAGTAATGGAGTTGATAAGAGCACGAACAGATCTGGGACCAGACTACTTACTATTTTATGTGTCATGTCCATGAATTGATTATTAAATGTCCCAATGTGTCTTTTTGCTTGTGTGTTAGCAGTAAAGAATGCACCTGTAACTGGATCCCCTCAGAGCTCTGGTCCAACTCCTCCAACACCCAAGCCCCGTGCTAACCATCCTGTGAGATCCTCAACTCAGCCAATCAGTGGCGTGCAATCACTACCTAACACACAGACTATTATACCAATACAGTAATATCATATTTACACTGATTATGAGCAGGTTTATTTACAGTATTGAGATTTACCATCAGGACTGATTGAACTCTTGCAAAACCATTAACTAACGTCTTCTTGTCTTACTCATTATTATTTGGCCCTTAGAAACAGAGGCCCAAGAGGGTGAAAGCCATCTACAAATGTTCAGCTGATAACCCAGATGAGCTGACGTTCACTGAGGGAGAGGTGATCGTAGTGGATGGAGAGGAAGACCAGGAGTGGTGGGTAAGTACAACAGCTGCAACACACACCTACACGCACAATCATGCATGCACACACACACAAATTGCACACACACACACATACACTGACTGTGTCCTTATATTTCTGATCCACTGACTGTTGTCCTGTTGTGTATGTTGCAGGTAGGACATATCGAGGGGGAGTCGACCAGGAGTGGAGTCTTCCCTGCGACATTCGTGTGCTTCATCCCTGACTGATGCAGCTGATGGTGTGACCGAAGCTGTCACTCACTACTAGGCTGTGTTTATCTACGTTTGAGTCCCAAATGGCACCCTATTCCATATGTAGTGAACTACTTTTGACCAGGGCCCATAAGGCTCTGGTCAAAAGTAGTGCACTATATAGGGAATAGGGTATAATTTGGGACATAAACAATGTCTATGAGTGAAAGAGGTGTGGGACGTGCACATCACGTGTGTGGGTGTTGTTATTCTCATGCATACAAACAGCCAAAGACGATGACTAGGTGACCTCTGACCTGCCAATAGAATGTTCTTATCTACAATGCTGGAAAACTATTTAACAACATTCACCAAAATAAGAGGCAAATGGGGGAAACTGTTCTACCCGCATGCTAAGTTTTGAGAAAGTATACTTGGTTTGCTGGGACAACTGGAAATAACTGGAGCAAGATTCTGCTTGATTATGTTTTATTTAAAGTCCATACAGTATAGTGCATCCTTGAGGGTACAGTCAAACTTGAGGCTTTCAAATTCAATATTGGTATAGTGTTATCGACTCAGATGGGTATTGAAAGTGTAACTTGGTATAACAATAAACATATTGTCCTACCACTCAAAGTCTACATATTACATCAGTCATAACATTGCTGTGTATCACAAACACTTGTCACTGAGCATGATCATCCCATGACAGCTTCTGCTGATGGGAAACTGATATGTTTGAATCTAACATTGAAATAAATCTAATTTATCAAGAGAGCATTTGTGAATATATGATGCTGGCAAAAGGGTTGCAGGGTAACTCTGTATGTATATTGTAGCTGTAACATTTGAGCTAAATGAAATTTTAAGAAATGTACATCCTACACTATCCTCTTCCCGTATGTTCTTTACATGTCCATGGATATTCATTAAAACGTGAAATGGCTCATTGTGTGTTTTGTCTTCAATGCATTCTGTTATGACATATCTGTTATGACATATCTGTAGTAGTCACTCCACTTTTTTTAAATGACGTCCATAAGTGAAAGAGTCATTTTGGGGAGGACAGATTATAGCAATGTCATTATGATTATATTGTGCTCTGGTAACTCTGCCCTAAAATCAGGGCCACGTTCAGTTGCCAAACGTTCTCGAACGTTGCAGATAGAAATGCCATAAATACAGCCTACATGATTTCGTGTTTTGTATGTTGGAGAAGCTTGTTTGTTCTAAATAACATATTTCTACCTGAACATTCCAAAACGTTGTGTCCTCCTGAATGCGCGCCCCATGTTACAATACCGGAACCTATTGTAGCAAAGACCATTCTACGTCCGGACATATTTATATCGCTGGACCGGAAGTGTTGTTGTAGTGCGGTAAGTGTTGTAGCTGGACCATCGTGCGGTTAGTTTATGTAGATGCCAGAAGAATGAATTAATACAATTAATACATAATAAGCATATATTTTTTTTATTAAATCGTAAGAGCAAATATGGCGGCGAAACGCAAAGCTGATTTATCGGTGCCTGCAGAGGAAAGTGATCAGCTCCTCATCAGACCTCTGTGAGTTTATACATTCAACACTTTGTTAGCTGGCTGGCTGGCTGGCTAGCTAGCTAATTTAGCCAGTCTGACTAGCAAAAACATTACGACTGACGCCTGTCTACCTAGTTAGATAAATTATTAATTTGTTGAATGTTACCTAGTACTAGTTATTTTCCAAAGATGTTACCGTGTTTTACCTGGTATATGCATAGCTAGCTACATGGTCTTAGATGGTCTTTTGAAGTAGCGACCGTAGCTATGCATTACATTCAGTCACGCAGATGCATTTTGCTGACAAAATATTGTCATAATGCGTAAGACTTTTCTGAATCTGCCAGAACGTCACTGTGTCACAAATATCATCATCAGACAGTGATTGGCGTCTCTTTCCCTCTCACAGTGGAGCTGGACAGGAGGTGGGAAGGTCATGCATCATTCTGGAGTTCAAGGGACGGAAAATCATGGTAATATTACATGCACTGTGCTGTCCCTGTTGAATTTACAATGCATTATGGATTGTATGAGACATTCCAAAATAGAAGTAACCTGATGATTGAGCACAACAACCGTTTTCCTTTGTAGCTGGACTGTGGAATCCACCCAGGATTGGAGGGAATGGATGCTCTTCCCTATATTGACTTGATCGATCCGGCTGAGATAGACCTGCTTCTTATCAGCCAGTGAGTATTCCTAATCTCTCGTCTGGGTTCTGTTTATTAGGGTCAAGTTAAACTGTAGCAAAACTTTTCGCAACCTAAAACAAAAACAAGTGTTTCTTATATGGACAAGTTCAGAAATACCTTTCTGTTTCTGAGAGTTTTCCTACGTTTTGTGCCTTATAAGCACAACCCTGTTATATGTTGCCCCAGGTCAGGTGTATTAACACACTGAAGACTGAGTGTTCAGTTTTATAATGCACCATATATTTAGTTCTCTATAATCTCCTCTCTCTATCTCAGTTTCCACTTGGACCACTGTGGAGCCTTGCCTTGGTTTCTCCAGAAGACCAGTTTCAAAGGAAGGACCTTCATGACCCATGCCACCAAAGCCATCTACCGCTGGCTGCTGTCAGATTATGTCAAAGTCAGGTAGACAAACGTTTATTAACTTCCAATAGCAGCCTGACTTACTTAACTTCAGCCTTTGGCTCCTATAAGGAACATAGGCCATTGACGAATGTCTTACTCGGTTAGGGGGAATAGCAGCGTACTCTACTGTTTCTTTCTTGATAGAGTAGTTGCAAAATGTATTGCCCTGAAGACATGGCTGTAGACTCCTATGTCGACTCCTTTGGCATCTAACTGTTAGACGTCATAAGTCTACACAGCCGTGTCTTCAGGGCAAAAAAATACAGAATTCTGCAATGTAGAGTCATTGTAGAGATGCCATCATCCATTATGGATGATTCGGGTTCACATTGTGCCCATGACTGTCTCTGTGTTTTCCCTCCCAGTAACATCTCAGCCGACGACATGCTGTACACAGAGACAGACTTGGAGGAGAGCATGGACAAGATCGAGACCATCAACTTCCATGAGGTGAAGGAGGTGGCCGGCATCAAGTTCTGGTGTTACCATGCCGGTCACGTCCTGGGGGCAGCCATGTTCATGATCGAGATAGCTGGGGTGAAGGTGACTACATTTACATTACTTTTACATTGATTACTGGGACAGAAAAGCAACTACATCTTATTAATCTTATTCTTTGTGAAAGGGCCATCAGAAAAGGTTCTTATTATTAATGGCACATGATTTCTCAGAAATTCTGTTCTCTCCCATTTTATTTTATTTGAATATCTTGTCATCTGCACCTTGTTTTTGTAGAGTTTCGTCAACATCTCCCCAAAGCATCACCTATACAGATTGTATTGTTTATTCTGGCCAGTAGGTGGCACCCATATGCTGGACAAATGTTCCAGTACAATTACATGAGTCAATTATTATTTGAAACAGAAATACATTTTGTCTATACACTTTGCTGCTGTCTCTTAAAATAGTCGGTTTTAACTCAACTGTCTCCTGTTATCGTTGTTTCTCTGGGTGTGTCTCTGTCCATAGATCCTGTACACAGGTGACTTTTCCCGACAGGAGGACAGACATCTGATGGCAGCAGAGATCCCCAGCGTCAAGCCTGACATCCTCATTACTGTGAGTCCCTGCTAACAGTAACATACAACACTAAACACAACTACAATCAATCAGACTATCAAATTCATTTAAATCAGCAGTCGTCACATGGTGCTTTACGGCAACCCAGCCTAACCACAACCACAAAAAAGCAGCGTACTTCACTTTGATTCTCGTGTGATCTTGTTTTCCTAACATGATGATTTGATGTGTACTGCTCTCTGTCCTCAGGAGTCCACGTATGGAACACACATCCACGAGAAGAGGGAGGAGCGGGAGGCCCGGTTCTGCAACACAATCCATGACATCGTCAACAGAGAGGGCCGCTGTCTCATCCCCGTGTTCGCCTTGGGCCGAGCCCAGGAACTGCTGCTCATCCTGGGTGAGATTCTCCAACCAGTTCCCCCTTCAGCCTGCTTATAGAGCAGGGATCTTTCTCTAGTCACCCTCATTCATGGAAGTGTTCATTAGGAACCAAACGTCACCTGGCCTTATCCAATTAGAAACTTGTTTTTAAAATGTTTTCTGTTGCGTGTTCTAATGAACACAACCCTTCTCTAATGTGTGTGTTTCAGACGAGTACTGGCAGAACCACCCGGAGCTCCATGACATTCCCATCTACTACGCGTCGTCTCTGGCCAAGAAGTGCATGGCCGTCTACCAGACCTACGTCAACGCTATGAACGACAAGATCCGAAAGGCCATTAACGTCAACAACCCCTTCGTCTTCAAGCACATCAGCAACCTCAAGGTAGGTAACATTAATCAGATGAAGGTTTGGTAGTGGCATTTTTCAATACGATTTTTTTGTATTTATTAGGCACCAAAAAGTAGAAAACAGGCTGAAACAGGGAGGGACTACCTGAACTTGTCCAATAAGAAACACTCCTTTTAATTTCCTTTGTAAAAAGTTTTTCTACAGTGTACACTAATGAAAATGACCCTGCTGTGTCTCTCGGTCCATGCTAACTCTGCTGTACCTCTCTCAACCAGAGCATGGATCACTTTGATGACATCGGGCCCAGTGTGGTGATGGCTTCTCCGGGTATGATGCAGAGTGGTCTGTCCAGAGAGCTATTTGAGAGCTGGTGCACCGATAAGAGGAACGGCGTCATCATCGCCGGCTACTCCGTGGAGGGTACCCTCGCCAAGGTGGGGCTCGGTCTTCAACCCTTCTTAAGACATTTCTCAGTCACACTAACTCATCACAACAGAAGTAATCCTACAGTGTGGTATTATTGCAAGCCAAGCTTTGTTGTGATGAAATATTTTTTATTATCATCAAATGACAGATAAACAGAAAAGTCATTTCCAGCCATGCTAAGATTCATTACTCTGTTTGTGAACGGACTGTTCCTCTGTGACTCTATCCTCAGCACATCATGTCAGAGCCAGAGGAGATCACCACCATGTCAGGCCAGAAGCTGCAGCTGAAGATGTCTGTGGACTACATCTCCTTCTCAGCCCACACTGACTACCAGCAGACCAGCGAGTTCATCAGGGCTCTCAAACCCCCTCATGTGGTAAATAGACACACTCCGTCGGCCATTAAATGGGTCAGATCCTATCTTACAGGCCGTGATCAAATGGTAAATGTGAACGGGACACTGTTCTACAAAGGAAGTGTGCTTGGGCCTCTCTTTTTTTTTTCCTGTTATACGTCAATGACTTGAGTCTGTTCGTGTGACCTTTTTCCTTGATCCCTCTGCAGATCCTGGTGCACGGGGAGCAGAATGAGATGGCCCGTCTCAAAGCTGCTCTGATCAGAGAGTACGAGGACAATGATGAGGTCCACATCGAGGTGCACAACCCCCGAAACACTGAGGCCGTCACACTCAACTTCAGAGGAGAGAAGCTGGCTAAGGTGAGCCCGTCTTCTTCTCTCTCTTTAGCGGTCTCCTACTGTAATATAATTTATTGGGAGAATGAATTGAGTTAATTGAGTTACAGACAGTAAATATTGATGATATTCTATGGCCCATCAACGTATCCATTGCCATCAAGACGAATGGAAGTGTGTACAACTGAGGCAGTTTGTGTCTTACAAACACTTGGTGTGTCTGTGTGTGCTTGTGTGTGTGTATACTGACTCTTGCTATTCTGTGCTGTAGGTGATGGGCTCCCTGGCTGATCAGAAGTGTCAGCAGGGCCAGAGGGTGTCTGGGATCCTGGTCAAACGCAACTTCAGCTACCACATCCTCACCCCCTCAGATCTGTCCAGTCAGTACTGATTCACTATCTGACTGTGTGTCAACGTGTGTGTGTCTATACATATATGTGCGTCCGTGAGTGTGTACTAGTGTGTATGAACTCTTATCCTTTCTCTGTCTCCAGACTATACAGACCTGGCCATGAGCACAGTGAAGCAGACCCAGGCCATTCCCTTCACTGGACCCATCTCTCTGCTGGCCAGCCATCTACGCAACCTGGCAGGTGGGTTTCTACTGAACTCCTCTCACCTTGTTGGAGATTAAGGCACACTGGTCAATCAATTAACAACAACTGCTGATTGAATCAGAATCGGACAAATGTGGAATCAGACAAAATATCACTCAAGAAATGGCAACCAACAGACGAGCGGGGAACACCTAGCTAACTCCGTTTTTTGTTGGTGTTATTAAGAGTTTTTTTTGTGGGACTGTGCCAGTGACTTTACAGTAGTGGTTACATTGGGCCATTTTCAAAGCCACTGTAAACCTGTCACTTATAACCAGGTTCTGGCGTTTTTCTCGGTTTGTCTGACTATATAAACCTGCTTGTCTTTTAGGGGATGTGGAGGAGGTGGAGTCTGCAGATAAAATCACACTCAGGATCTTCAAGAATGTCACGCTGGTGCACGAGGCTGGCATGGTGGTTTTAGAGGTGAGATACTGAATATGAAGAAGAAATCCCGGTAGGAAGAGTCCCAGAATCAAAAGGGAATAAGCAGGAAATCTGAAATCCTCCAATCAGGATTTCTGGAAAACCTGGGAATTTTGGGAAAGTTACTATAGGAAAGTGTGTGAACATTAGCTAACTGGTTTTGTATTGGTGCAGTGGATCGCCAACCCTCTGAATGACATGTATGCTGATGCGGTCACCACAGTGGTTCTGGAGGTCCAGTCTAACCCTAAAGCACAGAAAGGTCAGTGAAGGAAGGGTGGTCCAACGTTATCTCTATCATGGACTGACGAAGAAATCTGAAAACTAAAGTCTGTTTTCAAATGTATGTTCTCATGTAGTATATAGTGTCCCTTGGTGATGTTCATTTCTTCATCTATAGTTATGGAACACAAGAAAGAAGGTGTAGAACTGGATGTTTTTCAGCAGAGGCTGGAGATTATGCTTCAGTAAGTTCCACCCCCTATTAACGTTTTTTATATTCACACGTGTCATGAGTCAACAGAGATGTTGTGAATATGTATCAACATAACTGATATCAAATATCTCAGCGCTTATATCTTTCCCTCAACAGTGACATGTTTGGGGAGGACTGTGTGGACTTCAAGGACAATAAGAACCTGACAGTAACAGTGGACGGGAATACTGCCTTCATCTGCCCAGAGACCAGAGTGAGGATTTAGTAGCTCTGTCTGCAAGTGTCTGTCTTATGAGTGTGTGTTCTCCTCTGACCTGGTTCTCCCCTGTCTGTCTGTTGTGCAGACGGTGCAGTATGAGGAGGGCAGTGCTGAAGACGAGACCCTGAGAGAGATGGTGGAGCTGGCTGTGCAGAGGCTCTATGATGCTCTCAACCCTGCAATCTGAGGAGAGCCATCCACCTCTCTTCTCTCCCCAGGCAGCCAGTGAGCCCCTGTCCCAGAAGCAGTAGGCACGGCCCAACACACCCCTTTTCCCAAACAGCATCACCCAGAGGCACTTGCCCACTTTCCTTTACTGGCAGTGCAGCACTGATATGGTCTATTCAATGTGTATTTGAAGGGTTTTCCATGTATTATGAATAGATATTTGTATGTTAGCTGGGCAATGAATACAGTGGATATTTTCTACATGTTCTTGCATTGTAATGGTTCAAAGTATCAATGTAATGTCTTAACATTGCCCCCTCCATTTCATTCCTCTGTCATTCTAGCTGCCTTATCACATAAAGGAAGAATCTGTGTTTGGAAAAGTGTAGATTCCACAGGAATCAGCCTCCATTGACTTATGTTGAATTATCAATGTGTAGATTTTATTTCTGCAATATGCATTGCATTGATAAATTATCAATTTGTTAAAAAAAAAAAGTAATAAAGGACTATGCTGGCCACATTTCTATGAACTTTATTAATATTGCAGGTTTATAAAGTAGTTAATTATTTCTGTGAAGCAAAGCTGTAAATGTATGAAATATTGAGAAGTGCAACAATGTGAGCAATTTAATAAAACGGTTAACTGCCAATGTTAAACAAAGGTAAGTAATAGTGTTCTGAGTGATGTCTCTGACATTATTTAATATATAGTCACTGTAACCCCTGAAGATGATCTACCTGAGATATGATACAAGTTAATCACACATCCAGATATAAAATACTCGTAGGAAGCTGTTGAGGCATTCTTTCATCCAGATCAAAGAAGAGGAAATAATGTTTCATATGTGAGGGCATAAAACAGATAAAGAAATTCCTAAATATGGGAGGGATTTACAATGTGAACACGATAAAAGCATAACACGTCGGTGAGATCATGTCTGGCAGGAGTTCACAATGAAACAGAAAATATCAGACAATCGGTCAAATAACGGTAGCTAATACATTTTCATACAGTGGATGAGAAACCGTTGAGATTGTACGATAGTGGCCAAAGCCCAAATTGAGCGATTATATTCTATAAATGGCTTGTGTGAGGCTAGAAATATAGAAATCTTGCTGATTGTCACAATTGTCATATGAATGCATACAAATGGTATCAAAAACACTTTCAGCAATTAAGTGTTGAGTAACAATTAGTAATTTGTCAATCTTGCATATCAGACAACTCTAATGATTAGATTTCTCTCAATGCATAAGACACCATACAGGTCTGGTTTGACAAATGACCTAATAACATTCAGGATTTATAGTGTAGTAATACCATGAAGAATGATAGAGGCCTATAGTGGCCAAAAGGCCATATGAGCAGCGCCATTGAGGGCTTCCACCAATTTAATGTCGTCAACTAGGTGGGACTTCCAACTTTATTGGCTGATCCCTCCTGGTGACCCTGTTGGAGTCAAGTCATCAGGAGGGATCAGCCAATCGTTAAGAAGAAAATTGACTTACCTCAAAATGGAGATAACCTCAATGCGCTACCCATGCGGTCACAGGCGCTATAATGGCACAGTTACAAAGATGAGTCCTCCATCTATCTCTATGAGTAATACTGGTTCAGACTACGGTTCACAGGATTGAACAGTAAACATTATGCTGGTTTTGTTATTAGTTACAACCAACCAGGCTCTCCCAACAAATGAAATTCTTTGTAACATTTTTCTTGACTTCTCCATGATAAATTCATTTTTTCCCCCATGAGGTTACATGTTGTCATGGTTACGAAGAGCAAAGAGGTCAAGTAGTGTTATATTGCTTTGCCACAAAGTACATTAACTAGCACCAGGCTACTGATATTACAGACATCAACCAACTCAAATACATAAATGGAGGCATTGCGTAACATGTTCATATGCCAGGCTGCGCAAGTGAGCAAGCCAGGATATCTTAAACAATAAATCATCTGAAACCAGAACAACATCAATATAACCTGGTCATCGCAGTCGGCTACTTCTTATTAGTCAGGCACTACAATTTACCAAGAAAATTCTAGACTAGATTGTCAATCTTTCATAGATGAAACAATGTTGATTTTTAATTTCAGTTTTGAAGAATTTGGCTTTTCAATGCTCAATAGGTTTCATTTTAGCCCAGTGGGATCCTATTTTCAACTGAAGCTGCTCTCCAACTCCATATAATACATTATATAACTCAGCCCACATATTGTATCAGACAAGTCCTGCTTGTTTTACTCTGTGGTCTGCCCTTCAGTGCTGATTGGGTGAGCTTCCTCTCCCACGCTCTGTCCTTTCCTCCTCCAGTCTCTTTCTCCCGTTTTCTTTCTCAGTCTCCTGTGTTAAGAGCCGTCTTTTATCTCTCTACCCCTCTCTCTCCCTCCCTCTCTCTCTCAGCACTCTGTCTCCTTGCTGTTGATGCGGGCTTGTCTCTGGAGTCTGAAGGACAGGGCCTTGTCGCTGCGTCGGGCCAGGGGTCCGTGCTCTGTCAGATCCTCAAAGGAGTGTGGAGCCGAACTCCCCATGGGAAAGTCACCCTCCAGAGCCTCTTCATCCAGGTGGGAGTCAAAGCTGGGGTCCTCCTGGATGGTGGCCATGCGTGGGCTCTCCAGGGGGGGCAAGGGACTCTGGTTGGGGCTGGGAGTGGAGGTTGGGGCTAGGGCCCCAGGGGTTCGAGCTGGAGCTGGGGCTTGGATGGGGGGAGTGCTGGTCTGCTGGGGGCCAGAGGCCTGGAAGCGCAGGGCTGAGATGGCGGGGGGTTTGAAGATCCGCACAGAGGCTGACTCCAGACTGCTCATAAACTCTGCATTCTGGAGACACACAAGCAGGGTCAAAGCCAAGGGTCAGATAACCAAGATGACTACAGTGGATAAATATATATATATATATATATATACATACACGCACACTGCTTAAAAAAATTAAGGGAACACTAAAATAACACATCCTAGATCTGAATGAATGAAATCATCTTATTAAATACTTTTTTCTTTACATAGTTGAATGTGCTGACAACAAAATCACACAAAAATTATCAATGGAAATCAAATGTATCAACCCATGGAGGTCTGGATTTGGAGTCACCCTCAAAATTAAAGTGGAAAACCACATTACAGGCTGATCCAACTTTGATGTAATGTCCTTAAAACAAGTCAAAATGAGGCTCAGTAGTGTGTGTGGCCTCCACGTGCCTGTATGACCTCCCTACAAAGCCTGGGCATGCTCCTGATGAGGTGGCGGATGGTCTCCTGAGGGATCTCCTCCCAGACCTGGACTAAAGCATCCGCCAACTCCTGGACAGTCTGTGGTGCAATGTGGCGTTGGTGGATGGAGCGAGACATGATGTCCCAGATGTGCTCAATTGGATTCAGGTCTGGGGAATAGGGCCAGTACATAGCATCAATGCCTTCCTCTTGCAGGAACTGCTGACACACTCCAGCCACATGAGGTCTAGCATTGTCTTGCATTAGGAGGATCCCAGGGCCAACCGCACCAGCATATGGTCTCACAAGGGGTCTGAGGATCTCATCTCGGTAACTAATGGCAGTCAGGCTACCTCTGGCGAGCACATGGAGGGCTGTGCGGCCCCCCAAAGAAATGCCACCCCACACCATGACTGACCCACCGCCAAACCGGTCATGCTAGAGGATGTTGCAGGCAGCAGAACGTTCTCCACGGCGTCTCCAGACTCTGTCACGTCTGTCACATGTGCTCAGTGTGAACCTGCTTTCATCTGTGAAGAGCACAGGGCGCCAGTGGCGAATTTGCCAATCTTGGTGTTCTCTGGCAAATGCCAAACGTCCTGCACGGTGTTGGGCTGTAAGCACAACCCCCACCTGTGGACGTCGGGCCCTCATACCACCCTCATGGAGTCTGTTTCTGATCGTTTGAGCAGACACATGCACATTTGTGGCCTGCTGGAGGTCATTTTGCAGGGCTCTGGCAGTGCTCCTCCTGCTCCTCCTTGCACAAAGGCGGAGGTAGCAGTCCTGATGCTGGGTTGTTGCCCTCCTACGGCCTCCTCCACGTCTCCTGATGTACTGGCCTGTCTCCTGGTAGCACCTCCATGCTCTGGACACTACGCTGACAGACACAGCAAACCTTCTTGCCACAGCTCGCATTGATGTGCCATCCTGGATGAGCTGCACTACCTGAGCCACTTGTGTGGGTTGTAGACTCCGTCTCATGCTACCACTAGAGTGAAAGCACCGCCAGCATTCAAAAGTGACCAAAACATCAGCCAGGAAGCATAGGAACTGAGAAGTGGTCTGTGGTCACCACCTGCAAAACCAGTCCTTTATTGGGGGTGTCTTGCTAATTGCCTATAATTTCCACCTGTTGTCTATTCCATTTGCACAACAGCATGTGAAATTTATTGTCAATCAGTGTTGCTTCCTAAGTGGACAGATTGATTTCACAGAAGTGTGATTGACTTGGAGTTACATTGTGTTGTTTAAGTGTTCCCTTTATTTTTTTGAGCAGTATATATGTATATATATATATATATATATATATATATATATACACATACATATACACACACACACACACACACACACACACACAGCTGTGGAAAAAATTAAGAGACCACTGCAAATGTTTCTTAAATCAGCATCTCTACATGTATGACAGCCATTCCATTCCAGTGTCTGTTGAATTCCAACACAGGCACACCTCATTCTACTGAATTAGGTACTGATTAGGTGATCACCTGAACCAAATCTTATTTAACAAGGAAAAGTATAAAAACCACTGCTGTGGTCATCACTATCCTCTTGCAATAGGACCAGCTGGATGGCAAAAACAGTGCTAATAGTACCTCAAAAGTAATATTAATCAAAAAATAACTATAACTATTGACCATGCCAAAAGAGTTGAAATGGAAAGTTTTGAGAGAGGAAAAGAATGGTTCAATTCTGGCTTTACTGGCAGAGGGATACAGTGAGCGTCAGGTTGCTTCCATCCTTCAAATGTCAAAGACGGCGGTTCATAAGAACAAGGTCAAGCAGCAGACATTGGGGACAACAAAGCTACAGACCGGCAGAAGGCGAAAATGACTCTCTACTTACCGGGATGACTGCCAACTCATTCAAACGTCACTCAACAACCATAGGATGACATCAAGTGACATACAAAAAGAATGGCAAACGGCAGCTGGGGTGAAGTGCACGGCGAGGACGGTTTGAAACAGGCTCTTAGGGGCAGGGCTGAAGTCGTGCAAAGCTAGAAAAAAGCCCTTCATCAAATGAGAAGCAAAGAAGAGCCAGGCTGAGGTTTGCGAAATACCATAAGGATTGGACCGTAGAGGACTGAAGTAAGGTAATCTTCTCTGATGAGTCCAATTTTCAGCTTTGCCCAACACCTGGTCGTCTAATGGTTAGACGGAGACCTGGAGAGGCCTACAAGCCACAGTGTCTCGGACCCACTGTGAAATTTGGTGGAGGATCGGTGATGATCTGGGGGAGCTTCAGCAAGGCTGGAATCGGGCAGATTTGTCTTTATGAAGGATGCATGAATCAAGCCACGTACAAGGTTGTCCTGGAAGAAAACTTGCTTCCTTTTGCTCTGACATTGTTCCCCAACTCTGAGGATGGTTTTTCCAGCAGGACAATGTGTCATGCCACACAGCCAGGTCAATCAAGGTGTGGATGGAGGACCACCAGATCAAGACCCTGTCATGGCCAGCCCAATCTCCAGACCTGAACCCCATAGAAAACTTCTGGAATGTGATCAAGAGGAAGATGGATGGTCACAAGCCATCAAACAAAGCCGAGCTGCTTGAATTTATGCGCCAGGAGTGGCATAAAGTCACCCAACATCAATGTGAAAGACTGGTGGAGAGCATGCCAAGACGCATGAAGGCTGTGATTGAAAATCAGGGTTATTCCACCAAATATTGATTTCTGAACTCTTCCTAAGTTAAAACATTAGTATTGTGTTGTTTAAAAATGAACATTAACTTATTTTCTTTGCATTATTCGAGGTCTGACAACACTGCATATTTTTTGTTATTTGGACCAATTGTCATTTTCTGCAAATAAATGCTCTAAATGACAATGAAATTTGGGAGAAATGTTGTCAGTAATTTATAGAATAATCATAAAATGTTATTTTTACCCAAACACATACCTATAAATAGTAAAACCAGAGAAACTGATAATTTTGCAGTGGTCTCTTACTTTTTTCCAGAGCTGTATACACATACTACCGTTCAAATATATATATATATACACACTGCTCAAAAAAATAAAGGGAACACTTAAACAACACAATGTAACTCCAAGTCAATCACACTTCTGTGAAATCAAACTGTCCACTTAGGAAGCAACACTGACAATACATTTCACATGCTGTTGTGCAAATGGAATAGAAAACAGGTGGAAATTATAGGCAATTAGCAAGACACCCCCAATAAAGAAGTGGTCACCACCTGCAGAACCACAGACCACTTCTCAGTTCCTATGCTTCCTGGCTGATGTTTTGGTAACTTTTGAATGCTGGCGGTGCTTTCACTCTTGTGGTAGCATGAGACGGAGTCTACAACCCACACAAGTGGCTCAGGTAGTGCAGCTCATCCAGGATGGCACATCAATGCGAGCTGTGGCAAGAAGGTTTGCTGTGTCTGTCAGCGTAGTGTCCAGAGCATGGAGGCGCTACCAGGAGACAGGCCAGTACATCAGGAGACGTGGAGGAGGCCGTAAAATAACGTCCAGCAGGCCACAAATGTGCATGTGACTGCTCAAACGGTCAGAAACAGACTCCATCAGGGTGGTATGAGGGCCCGACGTCCACAGGTGGGGGTTGTGCTTACAGCCCAACACCGTGCAGGACGTTTGGCATTTGCCAGAGAACACCAAGATTGACAAATTCGCCACTGGCGCCCTGTGCTCTTCACAGATGAAAGCAGGTTCACACTGAGCACATGTGACAGATGTGACAGAGTCTGGAGACGCCATGGAGAACGTTCTGCTGCCTGCAACATCCTCCAGCATGACCGGTTTGGCGGTGGATCAGTCATGGTGTGGGGTGGCATTTCTTTGGGGGGCCGCACAGCCCTCCATGTGCTCGACAGAGGTAGCCTGACTGCCATTAGGTACCGAGATGAGATCCTCAGACCCCTTGTGAGACCATATGCTGGTGCGGTTGGCCCTGGGTTCCTCCTAATGCAAGACAATGCTAGACCTCATGTGGCTGGAGTGTGTCAGCAGTTCCTGCAAGAGGAAGGCATTGATGCTATGGACCGCCCGTTCCCCAGACCTGAATCCAATTGAGCACATCTGGGACATCATGTCTCGCTCCATCCACCAACGCCACATTGCACCACAGACTGTCCAGGAGTTGGCGGATGCTTTAGTCCAGGTCTGGGAGGAAATCCCTCAGGAGACCATCCGCCACCTCATCAGGAGCATGCCCAGGCGTTGTAGGGAGGTCACACAGGCACGTGGAGGCCACACACACTACTGAGCCTCATTTTTACTGGTTTTAAGGACATTACATCAAAGTTGGATCAGCCTGTAGTGTGGTTTTCCACTTAAATTTTGAGGGTGACTCCAAATCCAGACCTCCATGGGTTGATACATTTGATTTCCATTGATAATTTTTGTGTGATTTTGTTGTCAGCACATTCAACTATGTAAAGAAAAAAGTATTTAATAAGATTATTTCATTCATTCAGATCTAGGATGTGTTGTTTAAGTGTTCCCTTTATTTTTTTGAGCAGTATATATATATATATATATATATATATATATATATATATATATATATATATATATATATATATATATATATATATATATATATATATATATATATACACACACATACATACACTACCAGTCAAAAGATTGGACACACCTACTCATTGTTTTTCTTTATATTACTATTTTCTACATTGTAGAATAATAGTGAAGACATCAAAACTATGAAATAACACATATGGAATCATAACCAAAACCAGTAACCAAAAAAGTGTTAAACAAATCAAAATATATTTTATATTTGAGATTCTTCAAAGTAGCCACCCTTTGCCTTGATGACATCTTTGAACACTCTTGGCATTCTCTCAACCAGCTTCATGAGGTAGTCACCTGGAATGCATTTCAATTAAAAAGGTGTGCCTTCTTCAAAGTTAATTTGTGGAATTTATTTCCTTCTTAATGGGTTTGAGCCAATCAGTTGTGTTGTGACAAGGTAGGGGTGGTATACAGAAGATAGCCCTATTTGGTAAAAGACCAAGTCCATATTATGGCAAGAACAGCTCAAATAAGCAAAGAGAAACGACAGTCCATCATTACTTTAAGACATGAAGGTCAGTCAATACGGAACATTTCGAGAACTTTCGAGAACTGAAAGTTTCTTCAAGTGCAGTCGCAAAAACCATCAAGCGCTATCATGAAACTGGCTCTCATGAGGACCGCCACAGAAAAGGAAGACCCAGAGTTACCTCTGCTGCAGAGGATAAGTTCATTAGAGTTACCAGCCTCAGAAATTGTGTTCAAGTAACAGACACATCTCAACATCAACTGTTCAGAGGAGACTGCGTGAATCAGGCCTTCATGGTCGAATTGCTGCAAAGAAACCACTACTAAAAGACACCAATAAGAAAAAGAGACTTGCTTGGGCCAAGAAACATGAACAATGGACATCAGACCGGTGGAAATCTGTCCTTTGGTCTGATGAGTCCAAATGTGAGATTTTTGGTTCCAACCGCGGTGTCTTTGTGAGACGCAGAGTAGGTGAACGGATGATCTCCACATGTGTGGTTCCCACTGTGAAGCATGGAGGAGGTGGTGTGATGGTGCTTTGCTGGTGACACTGTGTGATTTATTTAGAATTCAAGGCACACTTAACTAGCATGGCTACCACAGCATTCTGCAGCGATACGCCATCCCATTTGGTTTGCGCTTAGCAGGACTATCATTTGTTTTTCAACAGGACAATGTCCCAACACACCTCCAAGCTGTGTAAGGGCTATTTGACCAAGAAGGAGAGTGATGGAGTGCTGCATCAGATGACCTGGCCTCCACAATCACCCAACCTCAACCCAATTGAGATGGTTTGGGATGAATTGGACGGCAGAGTGAAGGAAAAGCAGCCAACAAGTGCTCTGTAGCTCAGCTGGTAGAGCACGGCGCTTGTAACGCCAAGGTAGTGGGTTCGATCCTCGGGACCACCCATACACAAAAATGTATGCACGCATGACTGTAAGTCGCTTTGGATAAAAGTGTCTGCTAAATGGCATATTTAAATTTATATTTAAATATGTGGGAACTCCTTCAAGACTGTTGGAAAAGCATTCCAGCTGAAGCTGGTTGAGAGAATGCCAAGAGTTGGACCGCAGAGTGAAAGAAAAGCAGCCAACAAGTGCTCAGCATATGTGGGAACTCCTTCAGGACTGTTGGAAAAGCATTCCAGGTGAGGCTACTTTGAAGAATCTCAAATATAAAATATATTTTGATTTGTTTAACACTTTTTTGGTTACTACATGATTCCATATGTGTTATTTCATGGTTTTGATGTCTTCACTATTATTCTACAATGTAGAAAATAGTAAAAATAAAGAAAAACCCTTGAATGAGTAGGTGTGTCCAAACTTTTGACTGGTACTGTATATAAATAAGATAACAGACTCAAACAGTACTTACACTGGGGAAAAGCAGAGACTTGGTGGTCTGTTCATACTGCTGATCCAGTTTTTTATCCTGGAAGTGGGAAAAATATGTTAGATGTGATAATACCATGTGACAGGTACTATATAATAACATGATAACAGCATGTACAGTATTAGGTGATTGATGCCAACTCAGAATTTCTGAGTATGGGCACCTAATGTATTATTATGTCTTAATAAAAAAACACTACGGTTCCCATAATGCAACACGCACAACGTGGATGTGGATATAATGCCTTGCTTGGCTACACACCAATGTATTTTGCTAGCTCAAGAATCTTGTCATTATAAGTAGCTAAACCAATGCCCCAGTTTGTCATTCATCAAGGAACAAACATAACGCCTACCATACAGTGAACCAGGATGCTGAGGGGGACCCAGAAGACCAAGGAGAAGACCACCACAGAGCCCACGATGTTGTCCGCCAAAAACTTCCGAAATGTGTTGATGTCCAGCTTGTCAATGAAATCCCACAGCCTCTCAATGACATCCTGGACTTGCTTCATACATTTACCCTGAATAAGACAAAAATATCACATGCTAGTTACAAAACCCTAGAAATAGAATTACTAGAGAATAGAAACAAGGCCCTCAGACCACAGCAATCCAGAAAAGAAAACTGTACTGCCATGCAAGACTTGTTGCTAGATGTGAGTGAAATAGCTTTAAGTAGCAAAATAAGTATTGTTGTCTGTTAATTTACTCCAATTAGGGCAGGGATGGTAGCGTATGTGGGGGAAAGTATCGGGATTTCTTTTTATATATAGAAATAATTAAGGGGGATTGAAAATTATGCAAACAATTACATTGGTTCTCTCTGAGAACCTGAGCCCTAGGACCATACGTCAGGACTACCGGGCATGATGACACCCTGCTGCCCCCAGTCCGCCTGGCCTTGCTGCTATTCCAGTTTCAACTGTTCTGCCTGCGGCTACGAAACCCCTACCTGTCCCAGACCTGCTGTTTTCAACTCTAAATGATCGGCTATGAAAAGCCAACTGAGAGACCTGAGCCCTAGGACCATACGTCGGGACTACCGGCCGTGGTGACTCCTTGCTATCCCCAGTCCGCCTGGCCTTGCTGCTATTCCAGTTTAAACTGTTCTGCCTGCGGTTATGGAACCCCTACCTGTCCCAGACCTGCTGTTTTAAACTCTAATGATCGGCTATGAAAAGCCAACTGAGATTTATTCCTGATTATTATTTGACCATGCTTGTCACTTATGAACATTTTTGAACATCTTGGCATGGTTCTGTTATAATCTCCACCCGGCACAGCCAGAAGAGGACTGGCCACCCCTCATAGCCTGGTTCCTCTCTAGGTTTCTTCCTAGGTTTTGCCTTTCTAGGGAGTTTTTCCTAGCCACCGTGCTTCTACACCTGCATTACTAGCTGTTTGGGGTTTTAGGCTGGGTTTCTGTACAGCACTTCGAGATATTAGCTGATGTAAGAAGGGCTATATAAAATAAAATTGATTGATTGATTGATGATCTACCCCCCCCCCCTTAAAAAGGAATACAAATAAAAAACTTTTCTTGGTGTTGTACACAGAAGGTTAAGAAGCATCCACTTAACATCAACAATCTTTATTGTTTTCTTTTGACTCAGAGATACACTCAAAATGGCTGTTCTAGTGATTCCATTTCTATGTGCAAAACCAACCAAGTGAAAAGGGCTGTAATATCAATATATAATACACTAGAGGGTGAGTGTCAAGAGGTCAGGGGTCACTTACTGCTCCGTCACAGAAGCCCACAGTGCAGGGTTTGCCCTTGCGGAGGTAGATGAAGTCCCCTCCGTCGTCCTGGTATGGGGCGCACACTCCACTGGTGCTACGACAGCACACTTTACATGACGAGTTGGTTTCTAGAGAGGAGAGGAAAAACAACACTGAACAACATACTGTAGTATCGCTTATTTTTATGTATTAATATTAATTATAAGTAAATTATATATTATAAGTAAAATGCATCTTTAATAGAGCAGAACACATAGCGTATACAGGTTCTATGTGGCTCAGTTGGTAGAGCATGGCGCTTGTAATGTCAGGATCGTGGGTTCAATTCCCGCTGAGGCCACCCATCCGAAGTTCAATGCACACACTACTGCTTAATGGCATATGATATTATATTAAGTCTTGAGTTTGGATTAGTCCACTACAGCCTCTAAAGGAAGGGTGGTGATGGTGAGGGGAGCGTACCATTGCAGGCGCAGGACTGCAGGTTCTTGACGGCCTCACAGAAGGGGATACACACACCGTCCAGACACTCTCCGTTGTCCAAACACACCGTCTTGTCAGGGGCGTTCTCAGGAGACGGACAATCACTACTGTTGCCTGGGAACAAAAATATGACTTTATAAAGTCATTGTTTATAAAAGGACATAGAAATAACAATGAACTAAGACATATTTCATTATTTCACTCATGTTTTATTAGGACCTGTAGACATGAGTATGGTGTAGTGGTGTGGCTCCCTCTCTGGGTGGTATCAGGTGATATCAACCTACCTGTGCAGTAGGACTTGCCCTTACAGGTGGCACTGATGGGCTCCTGGCACACCTTGCCCTCCTTCTCATACTGGCACAGCTTACAACATGCACTGTTCCTGTCACTACATCCAGAGAGAAAGGGGAGGGAGTAGAGAGGGAGAGGGATAGAGAGTGAGGAAGACAGAGAGAGAGCGAGAGAGAGATCGCGCGAGAGAAAGAGGGAGGAAGAGAGAGAGAGAGGGAAAGAATCGGTCATGGTAATACAGGGTGATATCCCAGATAGATGATTCAATCATTCTTTATAACATTCATACAACATATCACAAACTATAACCTGTAACCTGAGTGGGTGTGGTGTGCAGGTATCCGAGGGTTGGTGGTTCCAGAGAGGGCTCACCTGCACTTGGCTGTGGGGCGGAGCTTGCAGTCGGAGGTACAGCAGCGGTCGTCGTTGATGTGCAGCAGTCCCGGGTCACACTCCTCACCCTGTTCCACCCTGCTGTTCCCACACACGTTACTGTTCCTCTCCCTGAAGCACACTGGAGCCTTGTTCCTCAGACGCTTCACAATGGAGATCTTACTGCAGTCGGAGAACAGCTGGGGATACAAAACAAGGTCATAAACTGGGTCCGAACTGGCACCCTATTTTCTTCATAGTGCACTACTTCTGACCAGAGCCCTATGGCCTAGGGTGCCATTTTGGACACATCTATAATCATTCTTGGTATAATAAAGACTTAAGGTTCGCTTAAGGTTGATGTTTGGTTTGTCGGGTGGGAAAAATTAGGGTATTAGAACCTTGTTGTTGACGTGGTCTCCGCTCACAGCGATGGGGTACATGACGTATTTGCCCCCCTGGTCTTCCCTGGGAGCACAGTAGGGGATGTTATCAGGGTCATGCTCTGCCCCAAAGTTATGGCCCAGCTCGTGAGTCGTCACCAGGTCTGCCTCCTGAGGGCAAACCATAAGTAAAGGTTATATTAGTGAAATATGATGGCGCCTATTCCAATAAAGGTTCAGCCAGAATAATAGATATTGCCTTTGTGTACATTTGGATGTTCCAAATTCTAAGCCTCTTGCAGGGGCGGTCTCCCAGACACAGATTAAGCCTAGTTCTGGACTAAAAAATATGCCCAATGGAGAATTAAATTGTTTTAATTTAATCTGTGTCTGGGACACCAGCCCACAGAGTCTCATAAACCCACCTTGGTCAGAATAGTTTTCCCATAGTTCTTAGTGCTGGTGAGCCCAGTGTTGAGATAAATAGCTCTCGTCTCAGGCGATGACGGAGGGCACTCTGATGACAGAGAAGGCAAAACTCAAAGTGGAATTTTCCAATTTCAGTTTACCAATGTCAGAGTTGTGGTCAAGGTTAATGTGTTGACAGTTGTTGACGGGAGGCTTATTATGCGTCCCAAATGGAACCCTATTCCCTATATAGTGCGCTACTTTTGACCAGCGCCTTATGGGCCTAGGAGAATAGGGTGTCATTTAGGACATGGGACTTGGTCAAAAGTAGTACACTACATAGGGAATAGGGTGCTATTTGGGACGCAATCTTACTCTCTGAGCAGAGGCCCCCAGGGATGCCCTGTCTGGAGGGGGCCACGTAGGCCAGGCCCAGGGTCCCCTCGTCAAAGTCCTGGTAGGTGAACAGGTGAGCCAGACACACCTTGGACGCGTTGTCTGCTATGTCCACACTGAATTGCTGCGATGAGGGAAAATGATGGCCTATTATCATACAGTATATGACTATTATGTCATTACTCAGATGACTGAACATGCTGCTCACCTCCAAAAGCTTCTTCACGTCCCAGACATCCTTACCCTCTACGGGACTTCCCCTCATGTTGAAGTGGGCCTCCCCTGGAGGTACGCGGGTGGGGAGCTTCTCAATGATGATCTACATGGAAGATTAGAGATTGAGAATGATGGGAAGGAAGAACCATCTATCATCAATCACACCTCATGGAACAGACAGTGATCATCTGTTCCGGCAGCATAGCAACGCGGTAGTGCTGCAGTCCACTGAGCACATATTGTCCAGGAGCGACATGGGATGGAATCCTACCCCAGCCACTTCCTCACTTTCTCCCCTCATCAACTATATTTCTTTATCTACATTCCAAACTGTGTAAATAAACTGAAAATACTGAAGGAGGACGAGGCTCCATTCTCCTTAAGAAATAAAACAGGGAAAAAGGGGGAGAAAAGACAATCATCTGAGAGGTGGTAGTGGAACATATCATGGGTCGTCCTTAGCCTGTCTCAGCTAGCTCACCTGTTGGATCTGAACGCCGTATCCTTTATACTCGTCATCCCACGACGTCGACCTGTAGATGTCATCCACGCGGTCAATCAGCTCGATCTGACCGACCAATCACAACAGGGAGAAATTGTGTTTTCACATAATAATAATAATAATAATAATAATAATATGCCATTTAGCAGACGCTTTTATCCAAAGCGACTTACAGTCATGCGTGCATACACATCCATCAAGCCAAAGAATACCCCACACAACATAGGATGCATCCCAAATGGCACCCTGTTCCCTATATAGTGCACTACTTTTGACCAGAGCCCTATAAGTCCTGGTCAAAAGAAGGGGCAATACATAGGGAATAGGGTGCCATCTGGGACACATACATAGCATCTGGCTGAACAGCGCCCCCACCAGGTAGTTGAGGGTAGTGCTCTCCTCGCCACGGCCCATCTCTTGGAAGAAGCGATGGTCAGCCACCAGGAGTAAAGGACAAGTGTTCTTCTTGTGGTCATGGACCTGTCTCTTCTCTCTGACCAGGGGCTCTGTGGAGGAGTGGAGAGGAGATACTGTTTCATTGCCAGTGAGCGCCATAGAGACATTGTCAAGCTTGAACTACACAGCACTTTTATTTTCTACACTGCACCGCCATAAGTAGAGCCTTGGGCAGATTCATGCTGTCAATTTCACGAATATTGCAATTAGACATCTCATGCCATACAATTAACAGCAGCAGCTGAGATTACTGAGTGCTTCCTCTAAAGAGTTATTTGGTTCACACACCATAGCCATATTCCCTGCAGTTATGTCGTCATCATCATGGGTGTGCCATTATAGCTGCCTTATAATTAAGCTAGCATGAATAATAGATTAACTCAACTGAGTTAAATTCTGCTCAACCTTTACCTCCCCCCCTCCCTCCCTCCCTCCCCATACTCACCCTCCTCACCTTCCTCCTCCAGTCTAGCTGATCTCATGCTCTCAGGCAGCAGGTCATTGGAGTCAGTCTTCACGTAGCCACAGACTTTGGGCGAGGCCAGTCGGCTGATGTTCCTTATGTCCTCAGGGCGGTATATCAACAAACGGCCATCGGGGGGCGCCGACGTGAACCTCCACAGGGGCTGAGGAAGGAAAGGGAGTAAAAAAACAAAGGATTAGGGTAATCAGAAGAGGATTCAGGCAGGTGAGAGAAACATTGGGAAGGGTGGGCACAGGGATTGAGCCCCGGTCTCCGGTGGGGAGATTTTTATATGTGACATATGCCAGGAGTGTTACCACTTCACCACGGCTCTGCCCAGGAAGGAAGGTTTTATACGATTATAAACTCAGGTGGATTATATACAGAATATTCATCACACACACTGAGTCATTTCAGAGTAGATTGTCATATTGTTGTAATATCACAATCTGCTGTTGAAATAGTGTGATACTATACCTCAATGTTGTACTCTGCTCCGTCAGTGAGGATGTGTGCCGAGAAGTCATTGTCATCGATATGCGCCTGCACTCTGGAGTTCTCCTCCCCTTCAAATGGACAACGCTCAGTAAAACACTATGCTGAGAAAGACCACAAAATATAAACACGGGACAAAGCCAAATTCCTGAGGCACTAAGAGACGTTAAAGTGATAGTTTACTCCAAAATCAGATGTTAGCCAAATGTTTTCAGACCTCAAAAGTGGTCTAAGGTTGAGGAGTCCATATGATACTGGTAGGCACAATCTTTTATAATCAATTTAGCACTTTAAAGCCCCTTAATGGACCTCAGTCTGGTGGCTTCTGAGCCCAACCATGTGGTGTCGGTCTTACCTATGACATGGCCGGTGAAAAAGTTCTGTCTGTTGACCTCGTAACTGTCCTCCTGTCCATCCTCATCCACGAACACGGCCCTGAAGTCCTCTGTGAACAGCTCCGTGTTGGTCCTCAGGTACAGCTTGAAATGCCTAGCACACACAAACAGAGTAAGACACAGAGTGAGTCAATCACAAAGCTCATTAATAAGATCAGTGACTAGTGCAACGGAGGCATTGACCTTTGATGTGCATCCCAATGGAACCCTATTCCCTATAAACTGCACTACTTTTGACCAGGGCCCATAGGGACACAGCCGTGGAGTTCCTACCTCTGTAAGGCAGTGAAGCTGAGATGTCGTTCCACGTGGGTCTGTGTCTGGAGGTCCCGTCGCCGGACCGAGTGAGTCTGGAGACTGGCGAGGGGCAGCACCTCAAAGTCTGAAAGCATGGAACTGAGAAAGTCTGAAAGAAAGGCAGAGGAGAACAGAACTGATAAGTACAAACACATTTTCCTGACTGAATTCCACCAACACAAAAACATTCATATACCAACCTAAAACTGTTCCGTTTTATTATATTATATCAGAACAGTTCTCTCATAACTCTGTGGCAGTTTTCTCATAACACATCAAGTGCTCGGGTGGTTAACCCAGTAGTTCTACTATTTTTGCTGCCATGATTGCTATATTGGCGTGTACATGTGGTTGAATATAGCTATGCAAAGTCTGAAAATGTTTTTCCTTCAGATATTATTTCCATAAGGAAAATACTTTTATGATGTATTCTTTGGCAACTGTTATGTGTGTGGGATGTTTGGTTTTTCACCATCCCCATCTCGAGTCGCATAAACTCATGACATCTGTTTAATTGAAAATCAAGTTAGCCTCGGCTCTCTCCACTCACCATATTCAGGATCTACAACCTCCGCAGGCGGTTTTGTTGCACCATTCGTTAAAAATAGAGAAACTATAAATAAAAAGACTATCTGCATATCGGTATTTATGGGTGGAAAGTGTAAAAAAGAAAAAATCCATACACTGGTCAAAAAACAGTTTCCACAGTATTTGTTGTATCGGGATAATCTCTTCAAAAGCCCACTAATTTGGATGTTTCCGCATTCCCAAGGCTAGCAACAATGTAACAAAATTGGTACGGTGACCATGTAACAAAACATTCAGTCGTTCTGCAACTATAACCGATTGTTAAAAGACGGACTTCCAGTTTCGGCAAAAATGTTTTTTCTCCTTGAAAACCAGCGCCCGCATATCCGGAAGTGTTGTGACAAAAAAAATCACATAAATTATAGGCGGATATACAGTAGTTCACTTTACATTAACATGACGCGTAGGCTACACAATATTATCACCGCAATCTATCCTCTGTTGTAGACTACTTTTACCTGAAAAATAACAAATTGTTCTTCTGTAGATCTGTGTTCGGAGGATTTTGCAGAAAATTGTAGCTTCAGTCACTGCAGCTCTTACATAAGGATAATAAAGCTTTAGCAGCAGCAGAGGGATTGCAAACCGAGCGACATCTGGGCTGATCTATTTTTAATGCTTGGACATCCCATTTTAACGTCTAACATTTGCGTTTAAAATCCTAACTATATGCCTAGGCCTGGATGTGTATAGACCTATACTGTAAATGTGAAATTACTGTGTTTTACTTTCAAATATGATTTTGTTTGGCCGTTCACTGACAACGCTGAAACAACCATGAAATAACCTAACATCTTATACAGTAGTAAGCCTATTCCATTTACCTTACATATTCTATTCTTGTACAAATAAACAGCATGTAATAAGCATTGAATCAAATTAAGTAGGCCTACTGTATGATGTACAGGTAACTGCCAAAATAAAGGAAACACGAGAGTAAATGAGGGATACGAATTATATTGAAAGCAAGTGCTTCCACACAGGCGTGGTTCCTGAGTTAATTAAGCAATTAACATCCCATCATGCTTAGGGTCATGTATAAAAATTAATTTGGCTACTATGGCTAGAAGCTAGAAGAAGAGATCTCAGTGACTTTGAAAGAGGGGTCTGAAGCATAGGTGTGTGTGTGTCTCAGTCACCAGGGGTGTATTCATTACATCTTGCAATGGAAACCATTTACCGTTTAAGAACCAAATGGAAGCAAACATAAAAGGGGCGGGACCTATAGAAACTCTCGTTTTCGTTGCAAAACGTTTCTGTTTGGAGTTAACGGTTTCTGTTGCAACAGAATGCAAAACGTTTTGCAACAGAATTGGTTTAATGAATACACCCCTGATCTCAACTCAACTAAACACTTAATGGAGATTCTAGAGTTGCCTGAGACAGTGTTTTCTACCACCATCAACACCAAATAATGGAATTTGTCGTGGAAGAATGGTGTTGCAGCCCTCCAATAGAGTTCCAGACACTTGTACAATCTATGTGAATTGAAGCTGTTCTGGCGGCTCGTGGTGCCCCAACACGCTATTACGACGCTATGTTGGTGTTTCCTTTATTTTGGCAGTTACCTGTACATTAAAGTGGTGAACTCTATTCTTGAAGTGATGTGAGACGGGCTTAAAAGCCTGCTATTTTCATTCTCCAGACTCAGTCTGTCTTGACAAGTCTATTAATATGTCTGGGCTGTATGAGGCGGGTGGATGACCGTGGTAGCGTACAGTTGTTGGTTTGAGATTCGATATTCGCCACACATTCGGAACTTAATAGCTCGCGAACAATTTGAGCTACGTACCTCAGGTTAGGCTCTTTATGAAGATAAAAAAAGTGGACAACATTGCACAGGTTTGATTATTTTCATAATCACATGGCAACGTTGTATGCAGCCTGTAACACCGTCAATGCAACTAGTTAGGGACTGTCAACAAAGTGCATGATCACTATTTTCACATTTCAATACCTCTTCAACCAGTAACTTAGCAACCTCATTTACATTTACATTTACATTTTAGTCATTTAGCAGACGCTCTTATCCAGAGCGACTTACAGTTAGTGCATACATTATTTTATCGAACCCACAACCCTGGCGTTGCAAACGCCATGCTCTACCAACTGAGCTACATCCCCTGCCGGCCAAATCCCTCCCCTACCCTGGACGACGCTGGGCCAATTGTGCGCGCCGCCCCATGGGTCAACTGTCCATTATTCCTTACATAGAGAGGCATGTTGCACATGCCTTTGGTTTTCTCATAAAATGATTCCCATTTATATATATATATATATATATATATATATATATATATATATATATATTCCCACTACCGTTCAAAAGTTTGGGGTCACTCAGAAATGTCCTTGTTTTTTTGTCCATTAAAATAACATCAAATTGATCAGCAATGCAGTGTAGACATTGTTAATGTTGTAAATGGCTATTGTAGCTGGAAACGGCTGATTTTTAATGGAATATCTACATAGGCGTACAGAGACCCATTATCAGCAACCATCAGTCCTGTGTTCCAATGGCACGTTGTGTTTGCTAATCCAAGTTTATCATTTTAAAAGGCTAATTGATCATTAGAAAACCCTTTTGCAATTATGTTAGCACAGCTGAAAACTGTTTTGCTGATTAAAGAAGCAATACAACTGGCCTTCTTGAGACTAGTTGAGTATCTGGAGCATCAGCAATTGTGGGTTCGATTACAGGCTCAAAATGGCCAGAAACAAATAACTTTCTTCTGAAACTTGTCAGTCTATTTTTGTTCTGAGAAATGAAGGCTATTCTGTGCAAGAAATTGCCAAGAAACTGAAGATCTCGTACAACGCTGTGTACTACTCCCTTCACAGAACAGTGCAAACTGGCTCTAACCAGAATAGAAGAGGAGTGGGAGGCCCCGGTGCACAACTGAGCAAGAAGAAAAATAAATTAGAGTGTCTAGTTTGAGAAACAGACGCCTCACAGGTCCTCAACTGGCAGCTTAATTAAATAGTAAATGCAAAACACCAGTCTCAACGTCAACAGTGAAGAGGCGACTCCGGGATGCTGAGCTTCTAGGCAGAGTAGCAAAGAAAAAGCCATATCTCAGACTGGCCAACAAAAAGAAAAGATTAAGATGGGCAAAAGAACACAGACACTGGACAGAGGAAGATTGGAAAAAAGTGTTATGGACAGACAAATCGAAGTTTCAGGTGTTCCGATCACAAAGAAGAACATTTGTGAGAGACAGACCAAATGAAAAGATGCTGGAGGAGTGCTTGATGCCATCTGTCAAGCATGGTGGAGGCAATGTGATGGTCTGGGGGTGCTTTGGTGGTGGTAAAGTGGGAGATTTGTACAGGGTAAAAGGGATCTTGAAGAAGGAAGGCTATCACTCCATTTCGCAACGCCATGCCATACCCTGTGGATGGCGCTTGATTGGAGCCAATTTCCTCCTACAACAGGACAATGACCCAAAGCACAGCTCTAAACTATGCAATAACTATTTAGGGAAGAAGCAGTCAGCTGGTATTCTGTCTATAATGGAGTGTCCAGCACAGTTACCGGATCTCAACCCTATTGAGCTGTTGTGGGAGCAGCTTGACCGTATGGTACGTAAGAAGTGCCCATCAAGCCAATCCAACTTGTGGGAGATGCTTCAGGAAGCATGGGGTGAAATCTCTTCAGATTACCTCATCAAATTGACAACTAGAATGTCAAAGGTCTGCAAGGCTGTAATTGCTGCAAATGGAGGATTATTTGACGAAAGCGAAGTTTGAAGGACAGAATGATTGTTTCAATTAAAAATAATTATTTCTAACCTTGTCAATGACTACATTTCCTATGCATTTTGCTATATTTCCTATTCAAACTCATTTCATGTATGTTTTCATGGAAAACAAGGATATTTCTAAGTGAACCCAAACTTTTGAACAGTATTGTATATATATATACAGTACCAGTCAAAAGTTTGGACAAACCTACTCATTCAAGGGTTTTCCTTTATTTTTCCTATTTTCTACATTGTAGAGTAATAGTGAAGATATCAAAACTATGAAATAACACATATATATAGAATCATGTAGTAACCAAAAAAGTGTTAAACAAATCAAAATATATTTTATATTTCAGATTCTTCAAAGTAGCAACCCTTTGCCTTGATGACAGCTTTGCACACTCTTGGAATTCTCTCAACCAGCTTCACCTAGAATGCTTTTCCAACAGTCTTGAAGGAGTTCCCACATATGCTGAGCGCTTGTTGGCTGCTTTTCCTTCACTCTGCGGTCCAACTCATCCCAAACCATCTCAATTGGATTGAGGCGGGGTGATTGTGGAGGCCAGGTCATCTGATGCAGCACTCCATCACTCTCCTTATTGGTCAAATAGCCCTTACACAGCTTGGAGGTGTGTTGGGTCATTGTCCTGTTGAAAAACAAATGATAGTCCCACTAAGCGCAAACCAGATGGGATGGCGTATTGCTGCAGAATGCTGTGGTAGCCATGCTGGTTAAGTGTGCCTTGAATTCTAAAGAAATCACAGACAGTGTCACCACCAAAGCACCCCCACACAATCACACCTCCTCCTCCATGCTTCACAGTGGGAACCCCACATGCGGAGATCATCCGTTCACCTACTCTGCGTCTCACAAAGACACAGCGGTTGGAACCAAAAAATCACATTTGGACTCATCAGACCAAAGGACAGATTTCCACCTGTCTAATGTCCATTGCTCATGTTTCTTGACCCAAGCAAGTCTCTTCTGATTATTGGTGTCCTTTAGTAGTGGTTTCTTTGCAGCAATTCGACCATGAAGTCCTGATTCATGCAGTCTCCTCTGAACAGTTGATGTTGAGATGTGTCTGTTACTTGAACTCTGTGAAGCATTTATTTGGGCTGCAATTTCTGAGGATGGTAACTCTAATGAACTTATCCCGTGCAGCAGAGGTAACTCTGGGTCTTCCTTTCCTGTGGCGGTCCTCATGAGAGCCAGTTTCATCATAGCGCTTGATGGTTTTTGCGACCCCACTTGAATAAACTTTCAAAGACAAATATACCACTAGAAGGATTTGAAAGAGAAATATACCACTAGAAATTGTATTTAAATAATTATTTTAATTTAACAAAACACATTTGACAAACTATGACAAATTACATAATTACAGCAACACACTAAACACATCACAACACATCACAGGAACTGAATTGCAATTGAGAGTGGGTTATGGTTGTACACTCTTAGGGAAACAGGTGCTAAGTAGAACATATAGTTTTCTTCTGCTTTTCATAACTTGTATGTTATTTAATAAAAATAAGGAACAACACATGTTTAATCCAACTGTGAGGGAGACGCTCCTGTTTGCTGGTCTGTGGCCACTGACACCTGCCCTGGTCAGAGGGAATAAGGCAACCTCACAGGGGATGAACCCTCACAGGGGATGAACACGCACAGGGTAGTTTATTGACAGATGTACATTGCAAAGTGATGGAATATGAAATAGTGAGAGTCTATGTGTGTGGTTCTAGTATGAAAGGAAAAATAAATTAATGTATTAGTACACAGTAATTACTATGTAATGACAATGCAATGATAACACAATGGTCATCTCCCAGAAATGAATTAATATGAGCAAGACTAATACAGACGCTTCAAAAACAAGCAATATAGAATAAAAAAATCAGTTCACCAGTAAAAAGCAGTACAAAAACAAAGAACAAAACTAGTAACATTGATAAATTGTTTTTGCACTTCTAAAACTACCCAAGGACACTTACAGCGTGAAGTCATAATGTTATATTAAGATTTAACCTTCAGTACCTCCGTACTTACCTTAGTTGTATGCACAGAGCATCACAGGTAATGTTGAGATGACCGAGCACGTTGATATCCAGTTGAAGTCGGAAGTTTACAGTCGTGGTCAAACGTTTTGAGAATGACACATGTATTGGTCTTCACAAAGTTCGCTGCTTCAGTGTTATGAGATATTTTTGCCAGATGTTACTATGGTATACTGAAGTGTAATTACAAGCATTCCATAAGTGTCAAAGGCTTTTATTGACAATTACATTAAGTTAATGCAAAGAGTCAATACTTGGAGTGTTGACCCTTCTTTTTCAAGACCTCTGCAATCCGCCCTGGCATGCTGTCAATTAACTTCTGGGCCACATCCTGACTGATGGCAGCCCATTGTTGCATAATCAATGCTTGGAGTTTGTCAGAATTTGTGGGTTTTTGTTTGTCCACCTGCCTCTTGAGGATCGACCACAAGTTCTCAATGGGATTAAGGTCTGGGGAATTTCCTGGCCATGGACCCAAAATTTCGATATTTTGTTCCCAGAGCCACTTAGCTATACTTTTGCCTTATGGCAAGGTGCTCCATCATGCTGGAAAAGGCATTGGTCGTCACCAAACTGTTCTTGGATGGTTGGGAGAAGTTGCTCTCGGAGGATGTGTGTGGTACCATTCTTTATTCATGGCTGTGTTCTTAGGCAAAATTGTGAGTGTGCGCACTCCCTTGGCTGAGAAGCAACCCCACACATGAATGGTCTCAGGATGCTTTACTGTTGGCATGACACAGGACTGATGGTAGCGCTCACCTTGTCTTCTGCGGACAAGGTGTTTTCCGGATGCCCCAAACAATCGGAAAGGGGATTCATCAGAGAAAATGACTTTACCCCAGTCCTCAGCAGTCCAATCCCTGTACCTTTTGCAGAATATCAGTCTGTCCCTGATGTTTTTCCTGGAGAGAAGTGGCTTCTTTGCTGCCCTTCTTGACACCAGGCCATCCTCCAAAAGTCTTCGCCTCACTGTGTATGCAGATGCACTCACACCTGCCTGCTGCCATTCCTGAGCAAGCTCTGCACTGGTGGTGCCCCGATCCTGCAGCTGAATCAACTTTAGGAGATGGTCCTGGCGCTTGCTGGACTTCGTGGGCGCCCTGATGCCTTCTTCACAACAATTGAACCTCTCTCCTTGAAGTGCTTGATGATCCAATAAATGGTTGATTTAGGTGCAATCTTACTAGCAGCAATATCCTTGCCTGTGAAGCCCTTTTTGTGCAAAGCAATGATGACGGCACGTGTTTCCTTGCAGGTAACCATGGTTAACAGAGGAAGAACAAGGATTTCAAGCACCACCCTCCTTTTAAAGCTAAATTCTAACTCAATCAGCATGACAGAGTGATCTCCAGCCTTGTCCTCGTCAACACTCTCACCTGTGTTAATGATGGCAGCTGGTCCTTTTGTGTCAGGGCTGAAATGCAGTGGAAATGTTTTTTTGGGATTAAGTTCATTTTCATGGCAAAGAGGGACTTTGCAGTTAATTGCAATTCATCTGATCACTCTTCATGACATTCTGGAGTATATGCAAATTGCCATCATCAAAACTGAGGCAGCAGACTTTGTGAAAATTACTATTTGTGTAATTCTCAAAACGTTTGACCACGACTACACTTAGGTTGGAGTCATTAAAACTCATTTTTCAACCACTCCACAAATTTCTTGTTAACAAACTATAGTTTTGGCAAGTCGGTTAGGACATCTACTTTGTGCATGACACAAGTTATCTTTCTAACAATTGTTTACAGACAGATTATTTCACTTATAATTCACTGTTTCACAATTCCAGTGGGTCAGAAGTTTATATACAGTAAGTTGACTGTGCCTTTAAACAGCTCGGAAAATTCCAGAAAATGATGTCATGGCTTTAGAAGCTTCTGATAGGCTAATTGACATCATTTGAGTCAATTGGAGGTGTACCTGGGGATGTATTTCAAGGCCTACCTTCCATCTCAGTGCCTCTTTGCTTGACATCATGGGAAAATCAAAAGAAATCAGCCAAGACCTCAGAAAGAAAATTGTAGACCTCCACAAGTCTGGTTCATCCTTGGGAGCAATTTCCAAACGCCTGAAGGTACCACGTTCATCTGTACAAACAATAGTACGCAAGTATAAACACCATGGGACCACGCAGCCGTCATACCGCTCAGGAAGGAGACGCGTTCTGTCTCCTAGAGATGAACGTACATTGGTGCGAAAAGTGCAAATCAATCCCAGAACAACAGCAAAGGACCTTGTGATGATGCTGGAGGAAACAGGTACAAAAGTATCTATATCCACAGTAAAAACGAGTCCTATATCGACATAACCTGAAAGGCCGCTCAGCAAGGAAGAAGCCACTGCTCCAAATCCGCCATAAAAAAGCCAGACTACGGTTTGCAACTGCACATGGGGACAATGATCATACTTTTTGGAGAAATGTCCTCTGGTCTGATGAAACAAAAATAGAACTGTTTGGCCATAATGACCATCGTTATGTTTGGAGGAAAAAGGGGGCTGCTTGCAAGCCAAAGAACACCATCCCAACCGTGAAGCACGGGGGTGGCAGCATCATGCTGTGGGGGTGCTTTGCTGCAGGAGGGACTGTTGCACTTCACAAAATAGATGGCATCATGAGGAAGGAAAATTATGTGGATATATTGAAGCAACATCTCAAGACATCAGTCAGGAAGTTAAAGCTTGGTCGCAAATGGGTCTTCCAAATGGACAATGACCCCAAGCATACTTCCAAAGTTGTGGCAAAATGGCTTAAGGACAATAAAGTCAAGGTATTGGAGTGGCCATCACAAAGCCCTGACCTCAATCCTATAGAAAATGTGTGGGCAGAACTGAAAAAGCGTGTGCGAGCAAGGAGGCCTACAAACCTGACTCAGTTACACCAGCTCTGTCAGGAGGAATGGGCCAAAATTCACCCAACTTATTGTGGGAAGCTTGTGGAAGGCTACCCAAAACGTTTGACCAAAGGTAAACAATTTAAAGGCAATGCTCCCAAATACTACTTGAGTGTATGTAAACTTCTGACCCACTGGGAATGTGATGAAAGAAATAAAAGCGGAAATAAATCATTCTCTCTACTATTATTCTGACATTTCACATTCTTAAAATAAAGTGTTGATCCTAACTGACCTAAGACAGGGAATTTTTACTAGGATTAAATGTCAGGAATTGTGAAACTGAGTTTAAATGTATCTGACTACCAGAAGGGCCCAACATTGGCTATTTTTCATATATAAAGCACATCTCCAGAAACTCCCATACTACCTCATCTCACTTGTAAATTGGAAATCTAGTAACTATATGACTCACTCTCAAGATTGGTTGGTTCTAGAGGATCCGCAGGTCTCCTCTGCGTTAGGGAAGACCGCTTTCAGTTACTACGTCCCTCAGTCCTGGAATGACCTTCAGGTCACTCTAAAACTGGATTATTTGGTCCCAAAAGGTGATTGTAGGGTTCTGGTAAAGAAATTGGTCCAATGAAAACTGCCCTTGTTTCGATTTATTGTATATATTTGTTTCTACTGCCCTTTTGAATGTAACAATTTATTTGAAATGTAACTAATTTTGTAGTTATCGTGCTTGAATTGTCGCTCACATTGTTTGAACGGTTGTTCTCAGGGCACCATTGGAAATGAGACCCTGGTCTCAATGGGTTTCCATGGTGTTAAAAGGTTACTAAATACATAAAAAATCTAACAAATGTATTCTCACAAATGTATGGTTTATAAAATGTCTTTTTTATTAATGTTACATAGATGTTACATAGGGCATTACACATTTTCACAAGGCTTTGGGGACTACAATCAATGGTTAGCAAAAACACAAGTGGTCGGAAACTCTAAAGACAATCACTAGACAAACCAAACACCCTCGAACGTGCACAAACCTGCAATGAAAAGTACTGAGCAAAAACAAAATGGGACTGTGTATGCAATATTGATTCCCATTCCAGTGTACATAGAAAAATGGGCATGCATTACTTATTTTTTTGTGTGTCTTTATAAAGTGCCACTTTTTAACTGTCAGACATGCTAAAAAGTAACAAAATGGTCACCTCAATGTTGAATAATATAATAACTATGAAGGAGTGTTTTGTGACCTTCGAAAGAGAGAGACCTTGTTACAAGAGCCCATGTATAGCACTGGCTCTGCTGACAGGCTGCATCCCAAATAGCACCTATATAGTGTACTACTTTTGTCCAGGGCCCCAAAGTAGTGCACTATATAGGTAATAGGGATGCATCCACTGGCTGGACAGCCTCAGCGGCTTCATACAATACAGGTAGCAGGAGTGTTCAAGTTACCATACAATCTGCATCCCAAATAGCACCCTATTCCCTTTATAGTGCACTACGTTTGACGAGGGCTCTGGTCAAAAGTAGTGCATAATAAAAGGGAATAGGGTGCCATTTGGGACAAACCCAATATGACAGGTTGGCTTACACAGTCCAGCAGGTGTTGGCAGATGCAACTACCTTGCAACCTTTTTGGAAGACCAAACAGTGGAGGCACGCCAGAATACCTGTCAAATTTGGGTCAGCTTGACATGTCTTTCCCTCCCCACCATATGCCCAGGCTGCTCCATGCTCGCCGTTTGCAAATGGCCTTTCAAAATGTACTAAACAGATCTTTCTGGGGACACACACACACACTCCCCTACATATTTATTTGGACAGTGAAGCTCAAACTTTTAATTTGGCTCTTCACTCCAGCATTTTGGATTGGAAATAAAATGTTTCATATTAGGCGACAGTACAGAATGCCACCTTTTATCTGAGGGTATTTTCATACATATCTGTTATATCATTTAGAAATGAAAGCACTTGATGCATCTAGTCCTCCAATTTTAAGGTGTCATACGTAATTGGCCAAATTCATTTATAGTGTATTAAATGTAGTCAAAAGTTTAGTATTTGGTCCCATATTCCCAGCACGCAATGACTACAAATTGGTTGGATGCATTTGCAGTTTATTTTGGTTGTGTTTGAGATTATGTTGTGCCCAATAGAAATGAATGGTAAATAATGTAGTGTAATTTTGTAGTCACTTTTATTGTAAGTAAGAATAGAACAGAATGTGTCTGAACACTTCTACATTAATGTGGATGATACCATGATTACAGATAATCATGAATAATGATGAGTGAGAAAGTTACAGATGCATAAATATCATACCCACAAGAAAATCCTAACCTCCACTGTTATTGGTAATGGTGAGAGGTTAGCATGTTTTGGGGGCATGATCTTTGTGCATCTGTAACTTTCTCACTAATCATTATTAACAATTAATTCATGATTATTCCGTAATCATGATAGCATCAACATTAATGTAAAAGTGTTCAGAAACATATTCTACTCTTATTTACAATAACAGGGACTACAAAATGACAATACATTATTTACCATTCATTTCTATTGGGCACAAAATGATCCGAAACACAACCAAAATAATTGCAAATGCATAAAGACATGTTTGTAGAGTCACATGCTTGATGTAGTCACTGCATGCTAGGAATATGACACCAAATACTAAACTTTGACTAAATGTAACGCTATAAGTGATTTTGCCCAAATACCTATGACACCTTCAAATGGGGGGACTAAATACATAAAGGTACATTAATTTCTAAACGGTAAAACGGATATGTATGAAAACGCCCTCAAAAAGAAAAAAGGGACATTCTGTACTGTTACCTCAAAAAACATTTGATCTCAAATCCAAAATGCTAGAGTATAGAGCCAAATTAAAAGTTTTAGCACCACTGTCCAAATAAATACGTCCGGGAGTGAACATACACATACATCCTATATTGTCATGTTGAACAGACAGTTAATGTTGATGTTAAAGTGAAGCAAATACTTTTCTGCAGCAGAAACTGCACATCAGGAAGGCCGGGACAAACACAAATTCAGGAATGGCGATATTATTTACTTTAAATTAATTGAGCTTTTCTTCATACCAAAAAGCTGAGTCATGGTGAAAACAAAAATGATTGACATTTCCCACACACTGACAGCTCCATGGTAACGACGGGCGTTCATTACTAGAATAATTTCAAGTGGAACAATAAGGAATGAAGACGTGTAAAATATGTTTTTTTTCTAATTTTCCATTATTTATTATTTTTCTTGGCGAGGAAGGACGAGGAGCATCTCAGTTCTCTCCTTCCTCTCCAGCCTCTGGCTCATCTGCTGCGTTGTCAGATGTCCATAGCTGAAACACACAAGACAAAACACCATTAACAATGGACTGACCATCAGCATTTCAGAAGTCACAGACTAAAAATGTATGCACTCAGTGTATTGTAAGTCACTTTGGATAAAAGTAAAGCTAAATGGTATATTATACCTGTGCTCCACTTTGGTCAAATAATTTCAAACCCCTATTTCATAGCTAATCATTCACAAATGGCACTGCCTCCTGCTTGAGATTAAAACACTAAACTAAGATGCACACACACTAGAGGGGGTTGCAGTCACAGTGCCTGTGTGTGTGGGTGAATGGATGTGGGTGGGATGTGTTGCTGAAGTATCCAATCATGTCGCTCGGTGGAGGGAGGCAGGAGGGAACTTACTGTGAGGTTGTCTCTAAGCAGCTGCATGATGAGGGTGCTGTCTTTGTACGAGTCTTCGCTCAGCGTGTCGAGCTCGGCGATGGCGTCATCAAAGGCCTGCGAGCACACACACACACACACACAAATAATAAATGGTTGATATATGCATATGAACAAGGAGATGAAAGGTGGAGAGAGAAAGAGAGGGAATATAATACAGCTCTGTGTCCCTGTATAGTACACCCCGTTAATGGCACCGTATTCCCTATATAGTGCACTTCTTTTGACCAGAGCCATACAGGTCCTGGTCAAAAGAAAGCACTAGATAGGGAATATGGTGCTATTTGGGACACCGCCAGTGTGGGCTTCTGTGTCGTTTTATCATCCTGACCTGTTTGGCCAGTGAGCAGGCCTTCTCTGGGGAGTTGAGGATCTCGTAGAAGAAGACAGAGAAGTTGAGGGCCAGGCCCAGGCGGATGGGGTGAGTGGGCTGCATCTCCTTCTTGCTGATGTCAAACGCCTCCTGGTAAGAGTCTTGAGAGTTGGATATCGTCCCTGTGGGAGAGGAGGGGAGTAAGAAGGAAACATTAAGACAGAGCTCCGACTCTAAAAACATTCTCTACATCCCAAATGGCACCCTATTCCTTATATAGCACACTACATTTCACCAAGGCCCATACGCTCAAAAGCAATTTGGGACGAAACCATTGTCTCGGTTTCATTTCATAACCTTTGTAAAATGTGACTTTGGTCAGGAAGTCATACTATGCCTCTAGGTATCGATCACTGCTGCAAATGGAGTCACTTTCCCTGTCAGCCTATCTGTACGTGTTTCTGAGAGCTAGGCCTATATGAGATAATGGGCTTATAAATATCAATCAATCAATCAATTTTATTTTATATAGCCCTTCTTACATCAGCTAATATCTCGAAGTGCTGTACAGAAACCCAGCCTAAAACCCCAAACAGCTAGTAATGCTTTTGGTGTTGAGCACCAAAAGATACAAATAGTGCCGTGGCATCAAGAAAAACAAAGTAGAAAAGAATCCCCTGATATGATCCATGTGGAGTGCCTGGCCTGGCTGCCAAAATAAGCCAGCAAGCGTTATGCTACTAACTGACTAGACCTAGGCCTACATTTCAACTGTTAATTTGTAGCTAGTGCCAGACAGAGACACATCCTCCCTTCCCAGTTTCAACCCCCTCCATCTTCAGTTGGGGCGGGAGGGAGGGAAGAGACCCCCAGGGCAGCAGGGAGGGAACATTCATACACCCATCACCACGTTCAGAGCCCAAACTTACTCAGCCTGCAATAAAATCAACAAGCTTGCATCCCCTGAAGCTAGACGTCTGGATGGAGCTCCAACCCACAGAATGTATTTATATTGTTTTTCTCAGAGGGAGATGCATGCTTGAGTAAATGCTTGTTAAATACCTCCAAGGTCTATAATGATTTGAGGGGAATCAGGAGAACAAAACCAGATGTCTTATCAACACATACTGTCTGACAACAAAACAATATCAACAAACAAAAGATAACTGGTGAGCATCCCAAATGGCACCCTATTTATTTCCTATCTAGTACACTACGGTTGACCAGGGTCCAGGGCTTTGGTCAAAGTTAGTGCACTAAAGGGAATAGGGTGCCATTTGGGACGCAGAGCTGCTGTCCTCCCTGGTATACTGTCTGCTCTACAACATAATCATTTCATTTCCTTTCATGGTCAGACTACAACCTTATAAGCCCCCGTAATCCTTTCTACTACAACGCAGTTTATGATTGAGTCTTTTATCCACTGTGAACTCCTGGCTCCAGTTAAAGGGAGGGACAGGGAGGCCAGTGGGAGCTAGGGCTGGGAATTGACAGGGACCTTAGGTGCTGATATGATCTGCATTGCGATTAGAATCGATACTACGATTTTATTGCGATTTGATGTTCCAAACATATTGCTCACTACATGTCTGCTGCAGAGAGACAAGAGAAAACTTGTTTTGATCAGTCAGGGAAATAAAAGTGCTGAAAACATGTTGGCTCACTATTTAAAAAGAAGATGGAGAACAAGCTATAGGATGAAAAATCCCAGAGTTTTAGTGCAGGTACAGCAGACTAGCACTAGTTAACGCTGCCTACAGTAGCCAAAAATAAAAATCAATACTTTGAGTCAAATATCGATATAATATATGTAACTATCAATCCCTCCCCCCACCCCTATATCTAGTCCCAAATTTAACCGGAGTCCCAAATGCCACCCTATTCCCTATATAGTGCACTACTTTTGACCAGGGCCCCTGGTCAAAAGTAGTGCACTATATAGGGAATAGGGTGCCATTTAGGACATGGACCATGTTCAAAAGTAGTGCACTATATGGAATAGGGTGCCATTTGGTACGTAGACTGATCAGTCCAGCAGCCCAGTACTTACCCTTCTTGTCGTCTCCGGAGGCCACCTCAGCCAGGTATCTGTAGTAGTCTCCCTTCATCTTCAAATAGAACACTTTGCTCTCCGCATTAGGAGCGTTTTCAATCAAATATTTGCTCAGCAGACCCTGAGGGAGAAAACCGACAGGAGGAGAGTTAACATTAATGTGAAGAACTCCATGTCTGAGTCTCAAATAGCACCCCTTCCTTACATAGTGCACTTGGGCCCTGGTCAAAATTAGTGCACTATATAGGGAAAAGGGTGCCATTTGGGACGTATTCCATCTCATTTTGTACACAGACTGGATTCCAAGAGAGGCCACAGTTCAATAATTCAAATTGGAGGGAGAAAATAATTGGAAGAAACTTCAAGAAAAAAATGGTATATTTTTCATTAATATGACCTGCTTTGAAGAGGAGAGGGAAAATACTGTGGCGTCCAGAGAGGGAGTGCTTCTTCAGCAAGAGAAAATATCATTTACAAAAAAGAAAAAATAAGAGCAAGAACTTTTTTGTCCCACCCATAAATGTGATGGACTCCTTCCTTTGGCCAGTGTTGCAGGATGACTCGGGTTAAAGATTCTTTGGAGTTACATTCTCGTAAACACACCAAAACACTCTACATGGCTGTCTCGCATATAAAAACATTGAATGAGTCCCAAATAGCACCCTATTCCCAGAACTGGTCAAAAGTAGTGCACTCTAAAGGGAATAGGGTGCCATTTGGGACGAAACCCTATTCATTATCGTAGCTGTACTTTATTGACTTATCCGTTGCCTCAGATTGTGGGTGTAACACACAAACAGGTTGTGGTTGCATTTACACGCACATTATACTGGTACGAAAGAATGAGCACTCTACAACCAGCTTCCTGTGTAATCTGAACAATCGTCTACTTCCTCTTAATAAGAGCATGCGGCTTACAGCGGTAGACAGAGTCCTGCCTAGAGACCACGTGTGGTAGGTAGCCTGGTCCCACATACATTTGTGCTCGTCTACTCCATAATTGTCATTGTCGAGTCAATCGTGTTTGGCATGGCAATGAGTGACAGGGAGTTGGCATGACAGCACTAACTGGCTCTAAGACTACACGTGTGGTAAGCTGTTATCTGCTCCCTGCATCTGTGGAGGTCAGTACTACAGCATGGTGAGGCCAATATTCAGTCCCAAGGAGGGAGGCAGGGAGGAATTACAATTACATCCCTTGTGTTTAATCTGTGTAGTGGGCGAACCCAGATAACGCAGTGAAAGATGCGGCGGCACAGAGATAACCCAGTGAAAGGCTTGAGTGAAGGTGATCCCAACTACAGGCTGCCGTTATTGCTGGCTCTCTAATACCTGATTATCAGGTCGGCATGACGACAATCTGACAGCCTGGGTGAGACGCACGGTGACAGCACTGACGTACAGGCAGGGCTGTTACGGTGACCGTACTTACAGCCACACTGGCAGTCACGAGTCATGACCACAGTCAAATTCCATGTGACGGTTGAGTCACGGTAACTAGGCTTCTCCAAAACTGCGCTCTATCTGGCTGGCATGAAAATGAACCGCGGGAAAAGCGCCCTCCACTCGCTATTCAAGTGCATACAGATGTCTTTTTTCCACTGTCCCTGTTCCGACAGGTGCATGATAAATGGCCCATTCTAAATCAAAACTAATTTCACACATACAGTACCAGTCAAAAGTTGACACACCTACTCATTCCAGGGTTTTTCTTTATTTGTACTATTTTCAATATTGTAGAATAATAGTGAAGACATCAAAACTATGACATAACACATATGGAATCATGTGTAACCAAGAAAGTGTGCACACTCTTGGCATTCTCTCAACCAGCTTCATGAGGTAGTCACCTGGAATGCATTTCAATTAACAGGTGTGCCTTCTTAAATGTTAATTTGTGAAATGTATTTCCTTCTTAATGTGTTTGAGCCAATCAGTTGTGTTGTGACAAGGTAGGGGTGATATACAGAAGATAGCCCTATTTGGTAAAAGACCAAGTCCATATTATGGCAAGAACAGCTCAAATAAGCAAAGAGAAACGACAGTCCATCATTACTTTAAGACATGACGGTCAGTCAATCCGGAACATTTCAAGAACTTTGAAGGTTTCTTCAAGTGCAGTCACAAAAACCACCAAACGCTATGATTAAACTGGCTTTCATGAGGACCGCCACAGGAAAGAAAGACCCAGAGTTACCTCTGCTGCAGAGGATAAGTTCATTAGAGTTACCAGCCTCAGAAATTGCAGCCCAAATAAATGCTTCACAGTTCAAGTAACAGACATCTCAACATTACAGGCAAATCTTGTCTGCTAAATGAACTAGTGTAACCCACAGCCATATGGCATAGCCAGATCAGGGCCTAACATAAGGACGACTTAGAATATGCTATTCTAGAGCCTCCCGAGTGGCGCAGCGGTCTAAGGCGTCACAACAGACCCGGGTTCGATCCCAGGCTGTGCCCGGGAATCCCATAGGGCGGTGCACAATTGGCCGGGTTTGGCCAGGGGGGCTTTACTTGGCTCATCGCGCTCTAGCGACTCCTTGTGGTGGGCCGGGCGCCTGCAGGCTGACTTCGGTCGTCAGTTGAGCGGTGTTTCCGCCGACACATTTGTGCAGCTGGCTTCTGGGTTAAGCGGGGTGGGTGTTAAGAAGCGCGGTTAGGCGGGGTCATGTTTTGGAGGACGCATGACTCGACCTTCGCCTGTTGGCGAATTACAGCGATGAGACAAGATCGAAAAAGGGGGTAAAAGACAAGAGGCGAAGGTCGAGTCATGTTCTTCTGAAATAGGCTACATTTTCTTCATATCATGTTTCTTTATACCTGCCTAAAATAAATAATGGATTTATTGTGATGGTGTAAGCTATATTAAACAGACTTTAAATGTGGATGTTCGAGGTCTGCATCAGTGGCTTGTAGGCAATGCGTAAAAGCCCAGAGATGCTAAACGTGTTTATGTTAATTTCAGTTACTGGCCCAATGCTCTAACCGCTACGCTACCTGCCGCCCTCATTACACCTACATCATACTACTGCTGTAGATATGCACAGACCGAGGGGAGATACTTTGGGATTTTGGCAATGAGGCCCTTTATCTACTTCCATTTCCATTTCCATTTACGTCATTTAGCAGACGCTCTTATCCAGAGCGACTTACAAATTGGTGCATTCACCAATAACACACTAATGCTAAGTCCCAGCAACTACAAAAACAAAAATCAATGACTGAACAAACCAAATGGCGGTACAGACGTATGCCTACGCAATTCCTTAGAGCCTTGTGGATATCTTGCAGTTTGAAAGAAGTCTGCATACAGTTTGAAGGAAGTTGCTAACTAGCGCTAGCGCAATTGCTAGCGTTAATTGGCAACTTCCTTCAAACTGCACACAGAGACAATAAAAATGGTATTCATGAGTTCATCTGACTCTGGGAAGTAGATAAAAGGGCCTCATTGCCAAAATCCTGAAGTATCCCTTTTAACTGTACAGCTTAACTGCTGCTTGTTCTGAGATGTCACTTGCTGACACATGCACACACTTCAGCCGCACAGCAAACCCAGGAAATGGGCTGAACCGGCCGCCATTTCCTCTGAGTGGCATCATCACCACAAACATCCTTAGAGAGGCACTCCTCTATCCTCAGTGCTGAACAGGTGTGTACACGCACAGCAAGTGTGTGTGTGTGTTAGTAGCAGGCCAATGAAGCCGAGGTCCCTCTCCTCAAAGGCTCATGACATGATTCAGCACCTCTAACTGAACATTTTAATAGGCAAAATAAAAACCTCATAATCAGGCCTGACAGTTCTAGTGGAGAGCTCACTTATCGACTCCTCAAATGAACATGCTGGGTCAAGACTTATTGAATTATACACCAATTCTATAATTTCTCTGCTGCCATCCTCTATGGCTCTGTCCCAAATTTCAGGGGACCGAGTGGCACAGCGGTCTAAGGCACTGCATAGCAGTGCTAGAGGCGTCACTACAGACCCGGGTTCGATCCCGGGCTGTATCACAACTGGCTGTGATCGGGAGTCCCATAGGGCGGCGCACAATTGGCCCTTGGCCCAGCATCATCAGGGTTAGGGGAGGATTTGGCCAGGGTAGGCCATCATTGTAAATAAGAATTTGTTCTTAACTGACTTGCCTAGTTAAATAAAGGTTAAATACATTTTCTTAAATGACACTATTTCCTATTTAGTTCACTACTTTTGACCAGGGTCAAAAAAATAGCGCACTATGTAGGGAATAGGGGGGCCATTTGGGACGTAGACTATTTCTGCCAGTTTGACCTTATCCCTGGAGGGAGGGTGGGAATCAGGACAGAATCAATATTTTCTCTTCCTATTGTCACCAGCAACCTTCACAGATAATGAGGGGAGGAATGTGTACACCTCCCTACCGCCTCCCAACAAACACGTGCTCAGACATTCAGTATACGTCCCAAATGGCACCCTATTCTCTATATGGCGCACTAGGGCACTATAAAAGGGTATAGGGTGCCATTTGGGACACAGCCATTCCAACAGAGCACTGGGCCCTGTCATGTGGTCAACCCTAACACTTACCTAATATTGGCTTTCCCTCTATACAACAAGTGTGAGTCACTGACCTCTCTATGCACCTGAACAACCAAGCAGCAGGAGCATGTGAAATAAGGTGAAAGTGGATGACGCTGTAGTGCCATATTGTGACCACTGAGCTTGAGTCATTTCATAGTCTAGCTACATTTAGACGGTCATCGGACCAAAGCAGATGGCATATCCACGTTATTCATGGTGACGAGAGCAAACGAACAGCATCACTAGCAGTAGCACAGAGAAAAACAAAATGCTACCAGTCCCATTGAGCATAACAGATTCTCCAGTATCAGCAGCAGCATATTATGCAGTCATTATAAACATTGGTCAAGTCAGTATCCTTATGGGTTTGTATAGGTTCATGAGCAGCTTACCGTAGGTTACACAAATCCAGCCTGGTCCCAGATCTGTTTGTGCTCTTGCCAACTCCATGCATGTGGTAAAGAGATCATTGGAACGCAGAACGTGGGGGGGATAGAAGGAGGCAGTCATTGGCGCCCAGTCAAAAAAAGCTGAGTATGGATATTAGTCAAATCCATCATGATAACAGGCCCACAAGGTGGTTAATAAAATCCCATTTGGATTGGCTGTCTTTGCTGTATAATACTTAGAAGAAGTTGTCCTTTTCGGGTTTAGAAAAAATGTCTGCTAAATGCTAACTCCCGTTCGTATAAGCTGGTAGCAAAGCTAGCATATAGAAATCAGTGGTGGTAGTTGAAGGCGTTTTTAAGTGTAGGCTAATGCAGTTGATTGGTGACGATGACATGAACATGTATTGGGGTTGACATCTAAACAAGCATTATACTCCGATTTGTACCCCAACATTGTGTGAAATAGACAAACAATAACTAAATGTAGGCTAATTTGATGGACGGTGATGAGGAGATTCTGGATTTATCCCCCACAGGGGGGGACGCTTGGCTGGCGTTGTTTTGGTCAAATTCCATTGACATCTTTACCACGTGTATTGCTGAAATTGTCAAGCCAAACATGGCATGACAATGAGTTGGCGTGACAGCACAAACAGACTGACAATACAAATCACCTACTGTAACCGATGTGTGATAACGTGACGAGGCACAAATTTCACTATCCCTGCGTGTACATACTACCTAGAGTACGTAATAACATACATACTTATTATGTAATACGAGGCTGGAGCATGAAGTCACTAGCCCAGAGGGGCCCTGTGTAGAGCAGAGCACTCGAACAGATGGCCAGTGCAGAATTAGAGCACCCAGATGCTGCTCAGCCAGTGTGTGCGCTAGCTCAGCGTTGAGCCTGCACACTAGGCTACATCCTCAATGAACATCCGAGTCTGTCAGGGTTACAGCTTCCTATACACAGAGGACAGGAAGTGACACAGCAGGATGATGATTATGTGTCGTTCTTATTTAAATTTGATTTTTTTGTTTTTTATTTGACAGGTGTAGCTATAGAAGGGAGCCATAGGCTGAAGACGGGGATTGAACCCTGGTCTCCAGTGGCTTGTGCCGAGAGTATTACCCATTTGACCACAGCTCTGCACGCCATATGCACTGAGTATACCAAACATTAGGAACACCTTTCTAATATTGAGTTGCACCCCCCCTCAGAACAGCCTCAATTCGTCAGGGCATGTAGTCCACAAGGTGTTGAAAGCGTTCCACAGGGATGCTGGCCCATGTTGACGCCAATGCTTCCCACAGTTGTGTCAAGTTGGCTGGATGTTCTTTGGGTGGTGGACCATTCTTGATACACACGGGAAACTGTTGAGTGTGAAAAGCCCAGCAGTGTTCAGTTCTTGACACATACCGGTGCACCTGGCACCTACTACCTACTACCATATCCCATTCAAAAAGGCACTTAAATGTTTTGTCTTGCCCATTCACCCTCTGAACGGCACACATACACAATCCATGCCTCAATTGTCTCAAGGCTTAAAAATCCTTCTTTAACCTGTCTCCTCCCTTTCATCTACACTGATTGAAGTCGATTTAACAAGTGACATCAATAAGGGATCATAGCTTTCACCTGGATTAACCTGGTCAGTCTATGTCATGGAAAGAGCAGGTGTTCTAATGGTTTTGTACACTCAGTGTATGTCGGTTAAGTTTAGGGCCTGTGTGTATGAGAGCTTGGATTGCCTCGATGAACAGCCTGACACCCCCATCACAGCCCAGATCAAAAGGGTGTAAAGACTAGAGCAATGCTTCCCAACTCCAGTCTTAGAGTACCCCCAACATCACACATTTTATTGTAGCCCCAGACAAACTCACCTGATTCAACTCATTGAGGGCTTGATAATTAGTTGACAAGTTGAATCAGGTGCGCTTGTCTGGGGCTACAACAGAAATGTGTACTGCTGGGGGTACTGGAGGACTGGAGTTGGCAAACACTGGAATAGATGGACCCGTCTGGATTACTGGTAATCGGCTTTAATCCACCAGGGTGCTTGATCTAAGCCTGATCTACAAGAGATGCAATACAATAACTGAGCTTTTCCTCCATCACCAAACACCTAGAATTAAGTGTGTACTGCACAATTGAGGACAACTGTAAAAGACCAACATGTGCTCAGGGCTAGTGTCTCCCTTGCTATATGTCAAAGGTCTCAGACACAGCCTGTTGAATGAAGACACTGCCATACATGTTCCCTTTTTGACAGGAAACCAATGAGTGTTAATGCCCACCCCCAAATGTCACTACAGACAGAGCGCCAGACAGACTGCAATACATGTGGCTTTAGTGGTGAGGTAGGCCATTTCCACATTATAGAATTCTTCCTCTGGGAGTGTTGAGGATGTGCATTAGGTTGTTCTAAAGTAGACTAGCCAGGCTTTTAGAACCGATCTGCCCCCTTTCCTTTGGGACCCTGGGTCTGCGTCCCAAATGGTATCCTATTCCCTACATAGTGCATTACCTCTGTACAGAGCCTCATCGGCCCTGGCCAAAAGAAGTGCACTATATAGAGAATAGGGTGCCATTAGGGACGCAGTCCACGCTGTTCGGAGGGATAAACTGAAAAATACAGCTAAGCTTCGCACAAGCATCTCTTCATATGCCAACAGCACTAATATCTCTGCCCTAGTTAAAGCATGACTATGACGCATATATACAGAGGGTTATTGAGCTGGTTGAATAGTTAACAATAGAGAGTAGTACTACACACAAGCTGAATACAGTGAGAAAAATGGGACGGTCATGCACTACTAATGAGACAAACTCAGTCTTGTTTTAAGCTTTAGGTGAGTATGTCAAGAATGCAGTTGACAGAGACACCACCCAGGGTGTTGCATGAGTCTTCTGCTATGACTGGGGCCTGGTCGGATAACTCAAGAGCTTCTGCTCTTTTCTATCCATATCTACCCGTCGGACGGGGGGGACGGGGGCAGGTAGGCAGCTATGATTACAAGAGTAAATCATAAAGAGTAGATCATGCTCCAGTGAATAAACTGGCCACTCCAGCAGCATGAAGAATTACAAGTAAATTAGCCTTCTTTGCCATTCAGCCCATAGTATCAGCACACCTTGGTGTTAAACCGTGTCTTTTAAAGTGGATGAACATTAGGGGGCTGTGGCAACAGCACGTAATCTAAGAGAGATTACAGGTGCCGTCTCTCACCGCGGCCACACCCACTCAAGCCCTGCAGACAGGCGCAACAATAAACTCTCCCAGAGTGACAGTAGATAAGACAGCAATGCAAACAGGTCAGGCAACTTCCAGCCAACACTAGGATTCTGTCTCAAATGGCACCCTATCCACTACTTTTTACCAGAGCCCTATATGGGCTTGAATAGTATGCCATGTGGGATGCAGACACAGCCATTCTGGATAACAAAGAACTGAGGGACAGGAAATGTAAAGAACAACTAAGAACCTTCCAGTACAAAACCAAAAATAAAAATGGCCTTCGATTGAAAAAAAGGGTAGATGGGCAGGGGTCACAAATTCTTTAACATGTAGCGACAGGATTATGGCGGTGCTGTACCACAACAAGTCCAATACAACTGCTTAGTATTATCGTAACTTGTCTAGATGCTCCAACATCCCCACCGGAGGCCCAGTTCACATACTGCTGTTCTGCATCATTTGATCTGGCATATCAAAGTCAAGCAGCCAATCCAACAAAACATCAGTCTACCAAGTAGAGCCCATTATTATGTGGACATTTGCCATGCCCTTTGACTCAGAATGTCTGACTGTTCTGTTGACAAACCTAATAAACTATTCAGTGAAATTTAAAGAGGAAGGAAAGAGGTGCTGCCTGCCTTTACGGCCAGTGCCTGCCCTGCAACACATACAGTGCATTCGGAAAGTATTCACACCCCTTCACTTTTTCCACATTGTGTTACATCACAGCCTTATTCTAAAATGGAATCTTCAATCTACACACAATACCCCATAATGACAAAGTGAAAATGTATTAAAAATAAACAGAAATTCCTTCTTTACATAAGTATTCAGACCCTTTGCTATGAGACTCGAAATTGAGCTCAGGTGCTTCCTGTTTCCACTGATCATCCTTGAGATGTTTCTACATCTTGATTGGAGTCCACCTGTGATGAATTCAATTGATTGGACATGATTTGGAAAGGCACACACCTGTCTATATTAAAAAGGTCCCACAGTTGACAGTGCATGTCAGAGAAAAAACCAAGCCATTAGGTCGAAGGAATTGGCAGTAGCACTCCGAGAAAGGATTGTGTCGAGGCACAGTTCTGGGGAAGGGTACCCCAAAAAATTCTGCAGCATTGAAGGTCCCCAAGAACACAGTGGCCTCCATCATTTTTAAATGGAAGAAGTTTGGAACCACCAAGACTCTTCCTAGAGCTGGCCGCCCGGCCAAACTGACAACCATCTCTGCTACACTCCACCAATCAGATCTTTATGGTAGAGTGGCCAGACGGAAGCTACTCCTCAGTAAAACGCACATGACAGCCCACTTGGAGTTTGCCAAAAGGCACCTAAAGGACTCTCAGACCATGAGAAACAAGACTATCTGGTCTGATGAAACCAAGATTGAACTCTTTGGCCTGAATGCCAAGCGTCACGTCTGGAGGAAACCTGGCACCATCTCTACGGTAAAGCATGGTGGTGGCAGCATCATGCTGTGGGGGTGTTTTTCAGCGGCAGGGACTGGGAGACTAGTCAGGACCGAGGGAAAGATGAACGGAGCAAAGTAAAGAGATATCCTTGATGAAAACCTGCTCCAGAGCGCTCAGGACCTCAGACTGGGGCAAAAGTTCAACTTCCAACAGGACAACGACCCTAAGCGCACAGCCAAGACAACGCAGGAGTGGCTTTGGGACAAGTCTCTGAATGTCCTCGAGTGACCCAGCCAGAGCCAGGACTGGAACCCGATCGAACATCTCTGGAGAGACCTGAAAATTGCTGTGCAGCAACACTCCCCATCCAACCTGACAGAGCTTGAGGAGAAACGTACAGGTGCGCCAAGCTTGTAGTGTCATACCCAAGAAGACTCAAGGCTGTAATTGCTGCCAAAGGTGCTTCAACAAAGTACTGAGTAAAGGGTCTGAATACTTATGTAAATGTGATACGTTTTTTTATTTCTTATTTTTTGTGCAAAAAAAAGAAATGTGTTTTTGCTTTGTCATTATGGAGTATTATGTGTAGATTGAGGGGGTTAAAGCAATTTAAACCATGTTTGAATGAGGATGTAACGTAACAAAATGAGAAAAAGTCAAGGGGTCTGAATACTTTCTGAATGCACTGTATTGATTGTGAGCAGCAGTGGAAAGGGGAGGTCATTCCACTGCACCACTGCGGCTCAGATAATCAATTGGTGCAGCCTTTCTGCATAGTTTCAGATGAACATCACACCAATAGAAGCACCGCAATGTTAAAGTCCATGAATGAGAGGCAGCATCGGATTAGTGGAAACCAAGACTGTTCCCAGGGCAAGTTTTAGATAGATCGTCTGAGACAATTTTTGCATTTTAACCTGCCATGTTAATTCTCCTAACCAGCCACGTTAATTATCCTAACCTGCTGCTTAAGTTCTAACCTTCTACGAAAAGTAACTTCTGCTAGTCAAAACCGGCAGACCCGCTCGGAGAACAGTCTGTCTTGGTTTCCACTAATGCAATACAGCAAACAAAGGACTTATAGGACTGCTCTATTGTGCACTACTAGTAAATATATTATTGTCATACAGAGGGAGGATACAGACTCAACCAAATCATCATCTAATTTCCAAATAATAAAATGGATGACAGCTTTTGCTCTCCTCAGCCTCACAGAAACAGTGAGGATTTGTTGGTGATTCTATATATCTATATATCTATCAAGAAGCTTTTTATATCACGAGTGACCCCATTTATTGCTTGTGCTGAGCCCCCAGGCTCAGACATGTTTTCTTGTGGTCATCGCAGACAGTGTGTCCTCAATTTCCACCAGAGAAGGTGAACTGGGTAAATCAAATCTGGTTCTCTCAAAGCCATACATGCCCACTCATTCTGGCTGGCAGAAAAACATTAACTCACCAATACATCGTTGCAGATGTCTCGTAACTCGGTCTCCACCTTATCCCGGTACTCCTTGACCATCGGAAGCTTTTTGTCGCTGCCCTCTGTCTTCTGCTCGATTGCGGAGATGACCCGCCATGCGGACCTCCGGGCCCCGACAACGTTCTTGTAGGCGACTGAGAGAAGATTCCTCTCCTCGCACGACAGCTCAGCCCCCTTTTCAGTTACCTCCTTCATGGACGAAGCCATGTCGTCGTAACGCTCAGCCTGCTCCGCCAGCTTGGCTTTCTGAATCAGCTCCGTTTTCTCCATATTTATGTGTTATTTGATGTTCAAACTGTCACTCGCAGTTTCAAATACAGTCCCAATAGAGGGGAAGGAAGGGGACAAAGATATGGGGATATATCGTTTAGAACGATAGTTATTTATAATCGTTGGACAGGTGAATGGAGGTACAGGTATGTTATCCAGACAGGGACACCTGGGGAGGAAAATGAGATGATCGTTTAGGATGGTGACTGCATGCACACAACTGTAATGATGAAGTTGGTTGGTTAGTTAACCTTTTACAAAAACAAATACATTAAATAGTTGACTTGTTAATATAACATTAGCTAGCTGGGAAACAGCCCTGGCTTGACACCTACTCCGACTACGGCACACAGCTTTCACTCCCAGCGTCAAGCCAACTCACTGTCAACTCAGTCACTCGTGGTCGTGAGCGACACAGTTCGGTGAAATGACACTAGCCAGACAATGTTGTGTAACCTTCCCGCTTCCCCAATACTACAGTAACTTTAATACTTTTTAAACGTATGCTACCAATTTGTTAGTTAACGTTTGCCAACTATCTGCAGCTGAGGCTAGCCAGGCAGATAGTCTGCTAACTAGCTGGCTAAAGAAACGTAACTAACGTTCCTCTTCTAACTAACGTTACAGTTATACTGTACTAGTAAAATTGTTCGACGGATATGTTGTAATTCACTTGACTTGTTCAATAGTTTAATATATCCTAATGTTACAACTTATGCCATCTCATTTACATTTACATTTTAGTCATTTCGCAGACGCTCTTATCCAGAGCGACTTACATTTACAGCAAGTGTGATGGTTTGCCCAATATCCAAATGTGATTGCCTAACAAGCGAACGTTAACTTGTTAGCTAGATGGCTGTCTGGCTGCAGTAAATAGCGCGACACCGAATAATTTTTCTGAACCACTGGCTGGACCGCAGTGGCAACCACACCACACACCGTAAGCTAACTAGCCATAGATAGACAGTTTACATTTCCTTACAAGATTGGAACAATCGAACTATATCTTAAATATAGTAACCTAGCTACACATTAATTTCCAAGATATAAAGAAGAAGCTATAGCTATGTATATATATAAGAACCTATATTTCCCTACCTTTAGTTAGCTAGGTGGTTCGGATCCGCCACTCCGAGTAGATACGCTTTGAGCTTCAGGCAGCGGAAAAAAATCTACGCCTTCAACCAAACTGGCCAAAGGGCGTGTCCAACGAAACAATAGCCCTATGAGAACCCGTCTTTGAATCGGATCAACCCTTCACGTTTCAAAATATCAACTAATGGGATGATAGCGCGGGGAAAGAAGGCGGGCTTTTTGAGCCCACTGGGTTTCCGCCAATGGGAGAATTTGTTTTGCATGGCCCGGTGCCCCAGTTAAGCGGAGTAGGTACATTTTAGACCATTCCATTGGATCTTAAATGAACTCGCCACTTACTCGGGGCATCGGGTTATGCAAAACGAACTCATCCATTTAAAGCAAGAGAGGAGACGTCATCATTACCATATATATCCAACCCCCTCCTCATCACACCCATAGAGATCGCCAGTTTGTAGTCCTAAAACCCGGAAATAAGTTACCTCTGGTTCGTTCAGCCATTCCTATGGGAAAAATTAATAGGGAAAGAATAGGGTTTTGGAATAAACGCCGAAAATAAGGTCTGAGGTTCACATAGGTTTAGGAGATCATATACGTTTTGTTCTATGAGATATTAACAATCAGTTAACATGACCTGACCTTTATGAATTATGAAGCCTTTGTGATTTATGTATTTTTTATGATTACATAAATTCTTCAAAATTAACAAAAATGAAGTTAGGTGATGAAGATTATCTCATAGAACAAGACATATAAGATCTCCTAAGCTTGTGTTTACCACAGACCTTATTTTCGGTGTTTATCCAAAAGAGCCATTAATTTTCCTCATGGGCTTTGTCCAACAAACCGTGGTGGAGTTGGTGCCTACAAAAACATGCCATTACTATTTATCTCAATACACCGCAGTGCATTCCACCAGAGATACTTTTGAGGAGATGTGAAACTCCTTTGGAATAGTATTTACGGCCATTGTGTACGTTGCCCATGCATAGTCAATGGGCCGCACAGTGCATTCTGAGCGATTCTGGGACAAGGAGAGCTCTCCTCCAAGGAGTGAATTGGGTGCTAGCTCAAAAACCCAACATTAGCATGAATTTCGTCAACAAGAAGTACAACATTAAAATATTTTCCGAGATGTGAGATAATTAACTTGTTCTCTGTAATATCATATAGCTTTGGAATCGTGACATTATTTACTTTCGAGGAAAATAGTCAGGTTTCTCGACTAATGGTGCTTTCAAGACAACTGGGAACTCTGAAAAAATATGAAGTCAAATCATGACGTCAGAAAGTCAGAGCTTTAGGAAGAGGCCAATCGTTGCCGACTTGGAATTCCGAGTTGGATGACAGTTCAAAATGATTTTTCCCAGTCAGAGATAGTTTTTTTCTCTCGAGTTCCCAGTTGTCTTGAACGCACTGAGGTCGGAAGTCAGACATTTCTTTGTTTTGAAAGCGGCATCATACCCTGACTTTGAGAAGGGTTTGCGTGATAATTAGCTTAGCAACCGCGTGATGCACCATGACAACGTGAACACGATTAGTCGACAGTCTGCTGGGTGGGGCTTTATATGTTCCTCCAATTGATTGACTAATGGGATTCCTATCTCCTCCTTTTTGTAATATCTCTGATCTCACACACATTCAGCATCTATATAATCCATAGAGTAAACCATCTTTGATCAGTAGGCTAGTGGGTGTTGCAGAGGAAACAGGATTGTAGGCACACACACAGCTTTGCAAGAAACGTTGCAGTTAAAATGTAATTGATGGTTTGATCAGTCTATACTGTTCTTCCCAAAAGTGTGACCACCAAGGATTAAGGAATAAGCTATTACAAGGTTTATGAGTCCACTTGTTTTATTTCCAGGCCCTGGTCAAAAGTAGTGCACTACATGGAATATGGTTCCATTAGTGACGCAGCCCCCCAGAAGTGGGAATCCGCCTGCAATGCTGCACACACAAATTAATGGGTATCATAACCTCATGAAAAAAAATGTCATTACGTGAACAATATTGAATACAGGGATAATGTATGAATTGTTGGACAATTCCCAGTGCATTCTAGATTTGACGGATTTGTCATCCATTGATTCAGAATGTCTTCATGAGGTCACCAGTACAATTAGACCCTGGTCTTGGGGGTGAATCTCTGGGTGAGAGTTATGGGAGAGAATGTAATGAGGGAGGAGGAGGGGTTGGTTTCTGTCATAAGGGCCAATGAGTGAAAGCAGATCTCAGTCTACTTGGAACACTTGTCTTGTAGAACATACAGATCGTAATGGAAAGTCCAGATTAGCCTATCAAGTTTGAGAATTACCACCACAAATTCTAATGCCAGGAGGACTGCAATGACAAGCCCTTTATTGTGGAAACTATCGGCAAGAGATCACCACCCACGTGTGTGTGTGTGTGTGTGTGTGTGTGTGTGTGTGTGTGTGTGTGTGTGTGTGTGTGTGTGTGTGCATGCGTGCATGTGTATGTGTGACATTAAATAGTGAAGCAAACCAACTCGTTTTCCTTTTATTCTGTAATACGTTTCTTTTAATAGATTATGATGACTGTACGCTTAAATAAAGGACAAATGAAATGTGCATTTCCCCGTGGAAAGGATGCAATCATTCCGGATGGCAGCGCCTGTATCCAGTGGTAGGCTCCTGCTCCAGCTCCTTTACTCCATCATTAGAGCCAGTCATGCAGGAAGACTGTGGAGAAGGAGCCCAGTGTCTGTCATGGAGACAGTGTCACGGTGAGAGAGGAGGAAAATAAACGGGAAAGCCCAGTTGATATGCCCTATTCTCTATAAAGTGCACTACTTTTGACCAGGGCCCATAGAGGGGGTTGGAGGCAGAATTCCCTATCCCTCAGGAGACCACAGCCAGAAGACACAGACAACCTTTCATCTCAGAGGGAAGGCTTTTATGTGTGTATCTATGACAGAAGACATTGATGCCATGAAACCACTGTAGGTGTGTCAGCCAGGAAAACAACCCATTCCGCAAATTCCACAGGATGATTGAGTTTAAGTGTGAACTCTGCAGAATGTGGCATTTTGAGTCCCCTCAGGAGATTTATGGGCACTTTCACTAACTCCTGACATGAATCCAGTCAGTCAGTCAATGTCAAAGGTGTGTTTTGAAAAAGACACAGATACCCATTATTCCTCTGTGTAATAGCGCAAAACAAATGATATTAAACAAGGAGAGCAGTGTCTCTCGTTCTGCTCTACAATTATGTTGTTACATAGGCTTTAAGCAAGGCAAGTCTGGGCATATGTATGGTGAGGTATGGCTGCACAGTGAATAGACAGGACAGATATAAGTGCATTTGTCAGTGGAACTAGAAGGAAGCATTACCTGGAAAGCTAAAAACACTGGGTTTGAGGGTTTATTAACCTGTAAAATGTTCTATTGCTGCTAGAACAATGGGCAATGTGATTCTCCCTGTAGCAGAGTTATGGATCAGATTCTGGAGGTCTGGAATGTTCTCCTTTATGTGATCCCATCCCTTATGCCAGAGGCAGAATGTTAAGACACACCACCTCTTTTCCTCTGATTTACTGGAATGTTCTTCCGTTGCTAAATCTTAGATTTCATACTCTCTAGAGGAATCTTTGACACTCAGGCATCAACATAATCCAGAGAAAGCTAGGGCTCTGTGTCTGAGGCCGATGTACGTTTTCTTTTGCGCTGTTAAGGCTTTTTTGCGTAGTCTGAGTCACTGAGAACTAAAACAGCACGGTGCTGTCCATCGGTCCCTATCCTCTCCTCTCATCTATGTATAAGCCATTCAGTCAGCAGTCTCACCCTCCTCATTATACAAGCACAGTTCTGTGACAGGTAAACGTGTCAGAGAGGTTTCATGGGTTCAACAGCCGCAGCCCAGCCTTTATCTCAGTGGGTGTTTGATATACTGCACCTGCTCTGAGGGTGTTGAGAAAGAGGGGGAGAGAGAGAGCAAGGACGGGTACAAAAAGAGAAAGAAAGAGAGAGTCAAGGGGACAGAGAGAGAGAGAGAGAAAGAGAGAGTTGACCATCGCCTTGTGTGTAGAGGGGGGTCAGCAATAGGGAAGGGAGGTGAAGTTAATGGCTAGATAAGACTCTCTGGATTCTAGCTAGAACAAGGACATAGACACTGCTTTGTCAGGGTAATGTGTGTGTGCGTGTGTGTGTGTGTGTGTGTGTGGTATTTGTGTGAGAAGAGGCAGACAGGGAGTGGCTCTGCCCCTGCAAGACGCCAGTAACCCCTTCTAACACACCCATCCCGCTCCTCTTCCTGCCAGCAAAGTAGATCACACAGGCTGCAGCTAGCTGTCGAGCTGCATTACGTAACAGGCACTCTTTCAGAAATGAGGAGAGAGAGAAGCCTTTGGGCGTTGTCTGGTCTCCTGAAACCTGCCTGGAAACAGGGTTTACTCAGGCATGCTCACTCAGCCTGAGCAGTAAGTACCAACCCACCTCCCCCTCGCTTCCCTCCTCAACCCCACACACTCTGCTACTGCTACGCCCTGTAGCGCAGTCAGCATGGCATTGGAACACACAGCCCTCCTTATGTGCTACTGACTGTCTTAAAAGCACCTTATTTAGAGGGTACATTGAATGTGGTGAGTGGTGATTACACAGCTATGGTTTTATCCATGTACTCCCTCCTCCTTCCTCCACAACAATGCCTCTAAAAAATATAGGAATAGCAAAGTCAAACCTTGCACCAAGCTCGTGAAATTTCCAAAAATCATTATCATTTTATTGCAGTTTCATCACTCCCATTTGCATGCACAACGTCCCCTGAACTCTCTGTGATGTTGCTCTGCTCGGCGGTACTGGAACTAATTCAAGTAGTGAGTTTTTAGAAAAATTTCCCCTACTGTGAAATTGAGAGAGAAAACGTTTTTAATAAAGCTTAAGGGGACTTTAATGTCACTTTCAGCTCAGTGAATTTCATACTTTTGATTAGTTAACCTTGAAATGCTGAGTCATCACGATGCTCCAGGGGTAGCTAGTCTTTTTTTTTTTTAGGGGGTAGATCAGCTTAATATTGCAGATAGATTGTAACTTCCATCAATGTAATTGTCTGCATCACTTCCAATCCCCCATGTTTTATATATATATATATATACACATATATATATATACACACATACACACACATATACATACATACATACACATACATATGTAACAGTGTTGCTTCCGTCCCTCTCCTCGCCCCTACCTGGGCTTGAACCAGGGACCCTCTGCACACATCGACAACAGTCACCCTCAAAGCACCGTTACCCGTCGCTCCACAAAAGCCGCGGCCCTTGCAGAGAGCAAGGGAAATAACTACTTCAAGATCTCAGAGCGAGTGACGTCACCGATTGAAACGCTACTAGTGCGCACCGCTAACTAGCTAGCCATTTCACACCGGTTACACATACATACAGTGGGGGAAAAAAGTATTTAGTCAGCCACCAATTGTCCCACATAAAAAGATGAGAGAGGCCTGTAATTTTCATCATAGGTACACGTCAACTATGACAGACAAAATGAGAAGAAAAAAATCATGAAAATCACATTGTAGGATTTTTAATGAATTTATTTGCAAATTATGGTGGAAAATAAGTATTTGGTCAATAAAAAAAGTTTCTCAATACTTTGTTATATACCCTTTGTTGGCAATGACACAGGTCAAACGTTTTCTGTAAGTCTTCACAAGGTTTTCACACACTGTTGCTGGTATTTTGGCCCATTCCTCCATGCAGATCTCCTCTAGAGCAGTGATGTTTTGGGGCTGTCGCTGGGCAACACGGACTTTCAACTCCCTCCAAAGATTTTCTATGGGGTTGAGATCTGGAGACTGGCTAGGCCACTCCAGGACCTTGAAATGCTTCTTACGAAGCCACTCCTTCGTTGCCCGGGCGGTGTGTTTGGGATCATTGTCATGCTGAAAGACCCAGCCACGTTTCATCTTCAATGCCCTTGCTGATGGAAGGAGGTTTTCACTCAAAATCTCACGATACATGGCCCCATTCATTCTTTCCTTTACACGGATCAGTTGTCCTGGTCCCTTTGCAGAAAAACAGCCCCAAAGCATGATGTTTCCACCCCCATGCTTCACAGTAGGTATGGTGTTCTTTGGATGCAACTCAGCATTCTTTGTCCTCCAAATACGACGAGTTGAGTTTTTACCAAAAAGTTATATTTTGGTTTCATCTGACCATATGACATTCTCCCAATCCTCTTCTGGATCATCCAAATGCACTCTAGCAAACTTCAGACGGGCCTGGACATGTACTGGCTTAAGCAGGGGGACACATCTGGCACTGCAGGATTTGAGTCCCTGGCGGCGTAGTGTGTTACTGATGGTAGGCTTTGTTTCTTTGGTCCCAGGTCTCTGCAGGTCATTCACTAGGTCCCCCCATGTGGTTCTGGGATTTTTGCTCACCGTTCTTGTGATCATTTTGACCCCACGGGGTGAGATCTTGCGTGGAGCCCCAGATCGAGGGAGATTATCAGTGGTCTTGTATGTCTTCCATTTCCTAATAATTGCTCCCACAGTTGATTTCTTCAAACCAAGCTGCTTACCTATTGCAGATTCAGTCTTCCCAGCCTGGTGCAGGTCTACAATTTTGTTTCTGGTGTCCTTTGACAGCTCTTTGGTCTTGGTCATAGTGGAGTTTGGAGTGTGACTGTTTGAGGTTGTGGACAGGTGTCTTTTATACTGATAACAAGTTCAAACAGGTGCCATTAATACAGGTAACGAGTGGAGGACAGAGGAGCCTCTTAAAGAAGAAGTTACAGGTCTGTGAGAGCCAGAAATCTTGCTTGTTTGTAGGTGACCAAATACTTATTTTCCACCATAATTTGCAAATAAATTCATTAAAAATCCTACAATGTGATTTTCTGGATTTTTTTTCCTCAATTTGTCTGTCATAGTTGACGTGTACCTATGATGAAAATTACAGGCCTCTCTCATCTTTTTAAGTGGGAGAACTTGCACAATTGGTGGCTGACTAAATACTTTTCCCCCCCACTGTACATACATACATACAGTGGGGGGAAAAAGTATTTAGTCAGCCACCAATTGTGCAAGTTCTCCCACTTAAAAAGATGAGAGAGGCCTGTAATTTTCATCATAGGTACACGTCAACTATGACAGACAAAATGAGAAAAAGAAATCCAGAAAATCACATTGTAGGATTTTTATAAATTTATTTGCAAATTATGGTGGAAAATACGTTTTTGGTCAATAACAAAAGTTTCTCAATACTTTGTTATATACCCTTTGTTGACAATGACACAGGTCAAACGTTTTCTGTAAGTCTTCACAAGGTTTTCACATACTGTTGCTGGTATTTTGGCCCATTCCTCCATGCAGATCTCCTCTAGAGCAGTGATGTTTTGGGGCTGTCGCTGGGCAACACGGACTTTCAACTCCCTCCAAAGATTTTCTATGGGGTTGAGATCTGGAGACTGGCTAGGCCACTCCAGGACCTTGAAATGCTTCTTACGAAGCCACTCCTTCGTTGCCCGGCGGTGTGTTTGGGATCATTGTCATGCTGAAAGACCCAGCCACGTTTCATCTTCAATGCCCTTGCTGATGGAAGGAGGTTTTCACTCAAAATCTCACGATACATGGCCCCATTCATTCTTTCCTTTACACGGATCAGTCGTCCTGGTCCCTTTGCAGAAAAACAGCCCCAAAGCATGATGTTTCCACCCCCATGCTTCACAGTAGGTATGGTGTTCTTTGGATGCAACTCAGCATTCTTTGTCCTCCAAACACGACGAGTTGAGTTTTTACCAAAAAGTTATATTTTGGTTTCATCTGACCATATGACATTCTCCCAATCCTCTTCTGGATCATCCAAATGCACTCTAGCAAACTTCAGACGGGCCTGGACATGTACTGGCTTAAGCAGGGGGACACGTCTGGCACTGCAGGATTTGAGTCCCTGGCGGCGTAGTGTGTTACTGATGGTAGGCTTTGTTACTTTGGTCCCAGCTCTCTGCAGGTCATTCACTAGGTCCCCCCGTGTGGTTCTGGGATTTTTGCTCACCGTTTTTGTGATCATTTTGACCCCACGGGGTGAGATCTTGCGTGGAGCCCCAGATCGAGGGAGATTATCAGTGGTCTTGTATGTCTTCCATTTCCTAATAATTGCTCCCACAGTTGATTTCTTCAAACCAAGCTGCTTACCTATTGCAGATTCAGTCTTCCCAGCCTGGTGCAGGTCTACAATTTTGTTTCTGGTGTCCTTTGACAGCTCTTTGGTCTTGGCCATAGTGGAGTTTGGAGTGTGACTGTTTGAGGTTGTGGACAGGTGTCTTTTATACTGATAACAAGTTCAAACAGGTGCCATTAATACAGGTAACGAGTGGAGGACAGAGGAGCCTCTTAAAGAAGAAGTTACAGGTCTGTGAGAGCCAGAAATCTTGCTTGTTTGTAGGTGACCAAATACTTATTTTCCACCATAATTTGCAAATAAATTCATAAAAAATCCTACAATGTGATTTTCTGGAGAAAAAAAATCTCAATTTGTCTGTCATAGTTGACGTGTACCTATGATGAAAATTACAGGCCTGTCTCATCTTTTTAAGTGGGAGAACTTGCACAATTGGTGGTTGACTAAATACTTTTTTCCCCCACTGTACATACATACATACATACATACACATACATATCCTTTAAAAAAAAAATATTCCCCTTTATTACTTTCCAACCCCACCACCCTTTCCCTAATTGGAGTAAACTAGTGAACAACAATGCTTAGGCCTCTACTTCCAGCTTATACTTACTGTCTGTCTATCCCTGTTCTCTCCTCTCCGCACAGGCCATACAAACGCCTCACACCGCGTGGCTGCTGCCTCTCTAACCTGGTGGTCCCTGCACGCACGAACCACGTGGAGTTCCAGGTCTCCGGCAGCCTCTGGAACTGCCGTTCTGGGCCAACAAGGCAGAGTTCATCTCAGCCTATGCTACCCTCCAGTCCCTCGACTTCTTGGCGCTGATGGAAACATGGATTACCACAGAAAACACTGCTACTCCTACTGCTCTCTCCTCGTCTGACCATGTGTTCTCGCATACCCCGAGAGCATCTGATCAGCAGGGCGGTGGCACAGGAATCCTCATCTCTCCTAAGTGGGCATTCTCTCTTTCTCCCCTGAACCATCTGTCTATCTCCTCATTTGAATTCCATGCTGTCACAGTCACTAGCCCATTCAAGCTTAACATCCTTATCATTTATCGCCCTCCAGGTTCCCTTGGAGAGTTCATCAATGAGCTTGACGCCTTGATAAGTTCCTTTCCTGAGGATGGCTCACCCCTCACAGTTATGGGTGACTTTAACATTTACATTTGACATTTTAGTCATTTAGCAGACACTCTTATCCAGAGCGACTTACAGTTAGTGAGTGCATACATTTTTCATACTACCTCCCTACTTCTACCTTTGACTCATTTCTCTCTGCCTCCTTCTTTCCACTCCTCTCCTCTTTTGACCTCACCCTCTCACCGTCTCCCCCTACTCACATGGCAGGCAATACGCTTGACCTCATCTTTACTAGATGCTGTTCTTCTACTAATCTCACTGCAACTCCCCTCCAAGTCTCCGACCACTACTTTGTATCCTTTTCTCTCTCGCTCTCCTCCAACACTACTCACTCTGCCCCTACTCAGATGGTAATGCGCTGTCGCGACCTTCGCTCTCTCTCTCCCGCTACTCTCTCCTCTTCCATCCTATCATCTCTTCCCTCTGCTCAATACTTCTCCCTCCAATCTCCTGATTCTGCCTCCTCAACCCTCTTCTCCTCCCTTTCTGCATCTTTTGACTCTCTATGTCCCCTATCCTCCCGGCCGGCTCGGTCCTCCACTCCTGCTCCGTGGCTTGACGACTCATTGCAAGCTCACAGAACAGGGCTCCGGGCGGAAATGGAGGAAAACTAGACTCCCTGCCGACCTGTCATCTTTTCACTCCCTCCTCTCTACATTTTCATCCTCTGTTTCTGCTGCTAAAGCCACTTTCTACCACTCCAAATGTCAAGCCTCTGCCTCTAACCCTAGGAAGCTCTTTGCCACCTTCTCCTCCCTGCTGAATCCTCCTCCTCCTCCCCCTCCCTCCTCCCTCTCTGTGGATGACTTTGTCAACCATTTTGAAAAGAAGGTTGACGACATCCGATCCTCATTTATTAAGTCAAATGACACCGCTGGTTCTGCTCACACTGCCCTACCCTATGCTTCGACTTCTTTCTCCCCTCTCTCTCCAGATGAAATCTTGCGACTTGTGACGGCCGGCCGCCCAACAACCTGCCCGCTTGACCCTATCCCCTCCTCTCTTCTCCAGACCATTTCCGGAGACCTTCTCCCTTACTTCACCTCGCTCATCAACTCATCCTTGACCACTGGCTATGTCCCTTCCGTCTTCAAGAGAGCGAGAGTTGCACCCCTTCTCAAAAAATCTACACTCGATCCCTCCGATGTCAACAACTACAGACCAGTATCCCTTCTTTCTTTTCTCTCCAAAACTCTTGAGTGTGCCGTCTTTAGCCAACTCTCCTGCTATCTCTCTCAGAATTACCTTCTTGATCAAAACCAGTCAGGTTTCAAGACTGGTCATTCAACTGAGACTGCTCTTCTCTGTGTCACGGAGGCTCTCCGCACTGCTAAAGCTAACTCTCTCTCCTCTGCTCTCATCCTTCTAGACCTATCTGCTGCCTTTGATACTGTGAACCATCAGATCCTCCTCTCCACCCTCTCCGAGTTGGGCATCTCCGGTGCGGCTCACTCTTGGATTGCGTCCTACCTCACAGGTCGCTCCTACCAGGTGGCGTGGCGAGAATCTGTCTCCGCACCACGTGCTCTCACCACTGGTGTTCTGCGCTAACATCAAAGCGGTGACCCGATCCTGTAGGTTCATGCTCTACAACATTCGCAGAGTACGACCCTACCTTACACAGGAAGCGGCACAGGTCCTGATCCAGGCACTTGTCATCTCCCGTCTGGATTACTGCAACTCGCTGTTGGCTGGGCTCCCTGCCTGTGCCATTAAACCTCTACAACTTATCCAGAATGGTGCAGCCCGTCTGGTGTTCAACCTTCCCAAGTTCTCTCACGTCACCCCGCTCCTACGCACACTCCACTGTTTTCCAGTTGAAGCCCGCATCTGCTACAAGACCATGGTGCTTGCCTACGGAGCTGTGAGGGGAACGGCACCTCCGTACCTTCAGGCTCTGATCAGTCCCTACACCAAAACGAGGGCATTGCGTTCATCCACCTCTGGCCTGCTGGCCCCCCTACCTCTGCGGAAGCACAGTTCCCACTCAGCCCAGTCAAAACTGTTCGCTGCTCTGGCACCCCAATGGTGGAACAAGCTCCCTCACGACGCCAGGACAGCGGAGTCACTCACCACCTTCCAGAGACACTTGAAACCCCACCTCTTTAAGGAATACCTGGGATAGGATAAAAGTAATCCTTCTACCCTCCCCCTACCCCACCCCCCAAAAATTAAAAATTAAAAATTATAAATATATATATATTGTAAAGTGGTTGTCCCACTGGCTATCATAAGGTGAATGCACCAATTTGTAAGTCGCTCTGGATAAGAGCGTCTGCTAAATGACGAAAATGTAAATGTAAATGAATTCAATTTTACAATAATTATATTTTGTTTGTTTTTTCTCCTGAACTTCTTCTACTCTCAACCTCTCCGATCATTTTCATGATGTCCATCCGGTTTGCTTCTATATGCCGTATCTTTCTAACTGTGCTCTTTCACAAAAGCTCCCAACCTACAACCTATATACTTATTATGGACACAGTATGCTTATATTATTAGTTATCTTGTTATTAGTTGTTGTACTGGAACTAATTCAAGTAGTGGGTTTTTAGAAAATTTTCCCCTACTGTGAAATTAAGAGAGAAAACGTTTTTAATAAAGCTTAAGGGAACTTTAATGTCATTTTCAGCTCAGTGAATTTCACACTTTTGATTAGTTAACCTTGAAATGCTGAGTCATCACGATGCTCCAGGGGTAGCTAGTGTTACATGGTGCTTCTTGTCCCCACAGGTAGGCAGACGTCACTCAGCCATGGCTCAGGCTTAGTCATACCTCCCAGACCACCTTCCCAACAAGCAGGCTGGGGCTGAGTGACATTCCGTAGGATGAAGCTGCCCTTATGCACAGGGGCTGTATGTATCAAGCGTCTTAGAGTAGGAGTGCAGATTTAGGAACAGTTTTGCCTTTCAGATTGTAATTAATACAGTTATTTGGACAGGGAAACCTGATCCAAGATCAGCACCTACTCTAAGACACTTAATACTGGACATACGGCCCCTGATCAGAGATAATGCTTTTACCTTCAAATAGTTTTTGTTGCACAGGGATTTGGTGAGCTGACCCTAGGTCAGGTCTGTAGATGGGGGCAAATTCTACTGTACTTCCTGCTTGACAGAAACCTAGCAACATCAGAGGGACTTGTAAAACCACGAGATGGGTTCTTTATCCATCAGCATTGGCACAGATCAAGTTGAGCGGTGGGACTTTTTCCACAAGGTTCCCCTTTGTCAGATACAGTAGATAGCATAGAATTACATATAGAACATGTATATTTAATAGGATCTCGATGGTACATAGGACCTTCTGTAATTCCCATTGAGAGATTCTGTCATGATGTCATCTACACTGAGTGTACAATAGATTAGGAACACCTGCTCTTTCCATGACATAGACTGACCAGGTAAATCCAGGTGAAAGCTATGATCCCTTATTGATGTCACCTGTTAAATCCACTTAAATCAGTGTAGATCAGGGATGGGCAACTGGCGGCCCGTGGCCCCCCTTTTGTAGGCCCGTGGATGTGGGTACGCAGACCCACGAGCCACTGCGGCCCCTCATGATGAGTTCCGTTCTTTTGTGGCCCCCACCCCCATCAAAGTTGCCCATCCCTGGTGTAGATGAAGGGGAGGAGACAGGTTAAAGAAGGATTTTTAAGCCTTGAGACAATTAAGACATGGATTGTGTAGAGTGCCTTGCAAAAGTATTCATCCCCCATGGTGTTTTTCCTATTTTGTTGCATTACAACCTGTAATTTAAATGGATTTTTATGTGGATTTCATGTAATGTACATACACAAAACAGTCCAAATTGGTGAAGTGAAAAAAATAACTTGTTTCAAAAAAGTATAAAAAATAAATAACGGAAAAGTGGTGCGTGCATATGTATTCACCCCCTTTGCTATTAAGCCCCTAAATAAGATCTGGTGCAACCAATTACCTTCAGAAGTCACATAATTAGTTAAATAAAGTCCACATGTGTGCAATCTAAGTGTCACATGATCTGTCACATGATCTCAGTATATATACACCTGTTCTGAAAGGCCCCAGAGTCTGCAACACCACTAAGAAAGGGGCACCACCAAGCAAGCGGCACCATGAAGACCAAGGAGCTCTCCAAACAGGTCAGGGACAAAGTTGTGGAGAAGTACAGATCAGGGTTGGGTTATAAAAAAATATCTGAAACTTTGAACATCCCACGGAGCACCATTAAATCCATTATAAAAAAATGGAAAGAATATGGCACCACAACAAACCTGCCAAGAGAGGGCCGCCCACCAAAACTCACAGACCCGGCAAGGAGGGCATTAATCAGAGAGGCAACAAAGATACCAAAGATAACCCTGAAGGAGCTGCAAAGCTCCACAGCGGAGATTGGAGAATCTGTCCATAGGACCACTTTAAGCCATACAGTCCACAGAGCTGGGCTTTACGGAAGAGTGGCAAGAGAAAAGCCATTGCTTAAAGAATAAAATAAGCAAACACTTTTGGTGTTCGCCAAAAGGCATACAGTGGGGGAAAAAAGTATTTAGTCAGCCACCAATTGTGCAAGTTCTCCCACTTAAAAAGATGAGAGAGGCCTGTAATTTTCATCATAGGTACACGTCAACTATGACAGACAAATTGAGAAAAGAAATCCAGAAAATCACATTGTAGGATTTTTAATGAATTTATTTGCAAATTATGGTGGAAAATAAGTATTTGGTCACCTACAAACAAGCAAGATTTCTGGCTCTCACAGACCTGTAACTTCTTCTTTAAGAGGCTCCTCTGTCCTCCACTCGTTACCTGTATTAATGGCACCTGTTTGAACTTGTTATCAGTATAAAAGACACCTGTCCACAACCTCAAACAGTCACACTCCAAACTCCACTATGGCCAAGACCAAAGAGCTGTCAAAGGACACCAGAAACAAAATTGTAGACCTGCACCAGGCTGGGAAGACTGAATCTGCAATAGGTAAGCAGCTTGGTTTGAAGAAATCAACTGTGGGAGCAATTATTAGGAAATGGAAGACATACAAGACCACTGATAATCTCCCTCGATCTGGGGCTCCACGCAAGATTTCACCCCGTGGGGTCAAAATGATCACAAGAACGGTGAGCAAAAATCCCGGAACCACACGGGGGGACCTAGTGAATGACCTGCAGAGAGCTGGGACCAAAGTAACAAATCTACCATCAGTAACACACTACTCAAATCCTGCAGTGCCAGACGTGTCCCCCTGCTTAAGCCAGTACGTGTCCAGGCCCGTCTGAAGTTTGCTAGAGTGCATTTGGATGATCCAGAAGAGGATTGGGAGAATGTCATATGGTCAGATGAAACCAAAATAGAACTTTTTGGTAAAAACTCAACTCGTCGTGTTTGGAGGACAAAGAATGCTGAGTTGCATCCAAAGAACACCATACCTACTGTGAAGCATGGGGGTGGAAACGTCATGCTTTGGGGCTGTTTTTCTGCAAAGGGACCAGGACGACTGATCCGTGTAAAGGAAAGAATGAATGGGGCCATGTATCGTGAGATTTTGAGTGAAAACCTCCTTCCATCAGCAAGGGCATTGAAGATGAAACGTGGCTGGGTCTTTCAGCATGACAATGATCCCAAACACACCGCCCGGGCAACGAAGGAGTGGCTTCGTAAGAAGCATTTCAAGGTCCTGGAGTGGCCTAGCCAGTCTCCAGATCTCAACCCCATAGAAAATCTTTGGAGGGAGTTGAAAGTCCGTGTTGCCCAGCGACAGCCCCAAAACATCACTGCTCTAGAGGAGATCTGCATGGAGGAATGGGCCAAAATACCAGCAACAGTGTGTGAAAACCTTGTGAAGACTTACAGAAAACGTTTGACCTGTGTCATTGCCAACAAAGGGTATATAACAAAGTATTGAGAAACTTTTGTTATTGACCAAATACTTATTTTCCACCATAATTTGCAAATAAATTCATTAAAAATCCTACAATGTGATTTTCTGGATTTTTTTCCTCCTTTTGTCTGTCATAGTTGACGTGTACCTATGATGAAAATTACAGGCCTCTCTCATCTTTTTAAGTGGGAGAACTTGCACAATTGGTGGCTGACTAAATACTTTTTTCCCCCACTGTATGGGAGACTCCCCCAAACATATGGAAGAAGGTACTCTGGTGAGATGAGACTAAAATTGATCTTTTTGGCCATCAAGGAAAACGTTATGTCTGGCGCAAACCCAACACCTCTCATCACCCCGAGAACACCATCCCCACAGTGAAGCATGGTGGTGGCAGCATCATGCTGTGGGGATGTTTTTCATCGGCAGGGACTGGGAAACTGGTCAGAATTGAAGGAATGATGGATGGAGCTAAATACAGGGAAAGTCTTGAGGGAAACCTGTTTCAGTCTTCCAGAGATTTGAGACTGGGACGGAGCTTCATCTTCCAGCAGGACAATGACCCTAAGCATCATGCTAAAGCAACACTCAAGTGGTTTCAGGGGAAACATTTAAATGTCTTGGAATGGCCTAGTCAAAGCCCAGAACTCAATCCAATTGAGAATCTGTGGTATGACTTAAAGATTGCTGTACACCAGCGGAACCCATTGATCCCAGTGGCTAGTTGTGCCAAGCTTATAGAGACATACCCCAAGAGACTTGCAGCTGTAATTGCTGCAAAAAGTGGCTCTACAAAGTATTGAATAGTTATGCACACTCAAGTTGTCAGTTTTTTTGTCTTATTTCTTGTGAAACATATTTTGCATCTTCAAGTGGTAGGCATGTTGTGTAAATCAAATGATACAAACCCCCAAAAAATCAATTTTAATTCCAGGTTGTAAGGCAACAAAATAGAACATTGGGTGAGACAATCTTACTAATTTGCTTGAGAACCAGTTCGGATTTAAGTATAACTTTTGTATGACTGAAGCTTTTAGTGATAGGTCTAATGCTTTAATATTTAATAATTTCTGTCCTCCGAATTCATATTCATTATATAAATAGGCCCTTTTAATTTTGTCTGGCTTGCCGTTCCAAATAAAATTGAATATTTTTTTCTCATATAATTTAAAAAACTGTTCGCTAGGCGTAGGCAAGACCATAAGCAAATAGGTAAACTGGGATAATACTAAAGAGTTAATCAGGGTGATTTTTCCACAAATTGACAGGTATTTACCTTTCCATGGTAGCAAGATCTTATCTATTTTTGCTAACTTTCTACTAAAATGTATTGAAGTGAGATCATTTATTTCCTTTGGGATATTTATTCCGAGTATATCCACATCACCATCAGACCATTTTATTGGTAAACTACATGGTAATGTAAAATTTTTATTTTTTTATTGATCCAATACATAATATAGTACATTTGTCATAATTTGGTTGTAATCCAGAGAGATTAGAAAATGTATCTAGATCCTCTATGAGGCTGTGGAGGGATTCTAGTTGCGTACAATGACACCTTTGTTTTTAAGCCCTGGATTTCTAATCCTCTGATATTATTATTGGATCTGATTTTAATAGCTAACATCTCGATGGCCACAATAAATAGATATGCCGATAGTGGACAACCTTGTTTCACTCCTCTTGACAGTTTAAAACTTTCTGAGAAACAGCCATTATTTACTATTTTACACCTAGGGTTACTATACATGATTTTGACCCATTTTATAAGAGATTCTCATAAATTGAAATGCTCCAGGCATTTATATATAAACCCCAGTCGTACTTTATCAAATGCCTTTTCGAAGTCTGCTATGAATAGCAGGCCTGGTTTCCCATATTTTCCATAGTGTTCTATTGTTTCCAATACTTGCCTTATATTATCTCCAATGTATCTTCCATGTAAAAAACCTGTCTGATTAGAATGAATAATATCTGACAATACCTTTTTAATTCTATGCGCTATACATTTTGCTAGAATTTTTGCATCACAACACTGAAGTGTAAGGGGCCTCCAATTTTTTTAATGGACTGGATCTTTATATTTTCCACTTGTATCCTGTTTCAGTAATAATGAGATCAGACCTTCTTCTTGAGTGTCAGATAATCTACAATTTACATAGGAGTGATTAAAACATGCTAATAACGGTCCTCTTAGTATATCAAAAAAGGTTTGGTATACCTCGACTGGTATGCCATCCAACCCTGGAGTTTTCCCGGACTTAAAGTCTTTAATTGCATCCAGAAGTTCCTCCTCTGTAATTTCACCTTCACATGAGTCTTTCTGTATGGCTGTTAATTTTACATTATCAATTGAAAAAAAATCTCTACAATTAGCTTCAGTTAGAGGAGATGGAGGCGACTGAAAATAAAACGTATGCTTAAAGTACTTTGTTTCCTCCTTCAAAATATAATTTGGTGAATCATGGGTGACTCCGTCAATTGTAACCAGTTTCATTAAATTATTTTTGGTAGCATTCCTATGTTGAAGATTAAAAAATAATTTTGTGCATTTTTCCCCATATTCCATCCAGTTTGCTTTATTTTTATAATATATTACACTTGATCTTTCTTGAATAAGTTTCTCCATTTCTTTTTGTTTTTCCTCTAATTTATTCTGAGCCTCTATGTTACAGTTTTTATTGCCATCTATCTGTTCTGTTAGACTTTCTATTTCCTTTGTTAGTATAAACTCTTTTGACCTAAATTGCTTTTGTTTTCGAGATGAGTACTGAATTGCATGGCCTCTAAAGGCACATTTAAAGGTGTCCCATACAATAAGGGGATTTGCTGTACCTATGTTATGTCGGAAAAAGTAAGTTATAAATTCCTTTGTTCTAATTATAAATAAATTATCATCCAATAGGCTTTGATTACATTTCCAATATCCTCGCCCACGTGGAAATTCAGTAAGAGTAATGAATATGCCAATTATATGATGGTCCGACCACATTCTTTTAAAACTTTTGGTTAACATTTACATTTAGCAGACGCTCTTATCCAGAGCGACTTACAGTTAGTGAATACATTTTTTTAAAAATATACTGGCCCCCGTGGGAATCGAACCCACAACCCTGGCGTTGCAAACGCCATGCTCTATCAACTGAGCTACATCCCTGCCGGCCATTCCCTCCCCTACCCTGGACGACGCTGGGCCAATTGTGCGCCGCCCATGAGTCTCCCGACAGAGCCTGGATTTGAACCAGGATCTCTAGTGGCACAGTTAGCACTGCAAAGCAGTGCCTTAGACCACTGCGCCACTCAGGAGTCAAAACTCAGGAGTTAAAACAGTAATACCTGTTGCCATGATCACAAATTGCAGTCGTGAGCGTTGTGATGATAGATCTTAGAGGAAGCGTTTTGTATTCTGTTCTAGACTAATACTGTCTGAAACTGAAACACACGAAATGTGCCTGAACAAGATATCCAATTTATATTAATCAGATATATTCCTCTGCAGAAGGGAGAGTATAGGCAAATTGACATGCTGAGACATTTCTCAGTGCCACACCTTAATGCCTCCAAGTAACCAAATGATTTGCATGAATAAAAGATTGTGAGCTTGACTAAGGGAAGAGAACTAACTCAGGCTGTGTCTCAAATGGCACCCTATTCCCTTCATAGTGCACTATTTTGGGGCCCTGGTCAAAAGTAGTGCACTATATGGGAATATGGTGCCATTTTGGGAAGCAAAACTTAGTCACGATGCAGGGAAAGATTATCCCAGAGCACTGCTACTTAGAAAATGGTGCTCCTGTTCTGTTCTGTGCCAATTTCCCAGGAGTGCCCTGAGCTATCAGGTTCTAGTACCAGGGCTCATTCCATCCAGGTCTTTTTCTCCCTCCCAAATGCTCCCTTCCCCTCGATTAGTCTCTGTGGGGCTCAGGGGTAGCCTCATGTTTACTAGACTGACTACCGTAGTGAACATTTTTATTTTACATTTATTTAACTAGGCAAGTCAGTTAAGAACAAATTCTTATTTACAATGATGGCCTACACCGGCCAAACCCGGACGACGCTGGGCCAATTGTGCGCCGCCCTATGGGACTCCCAATCACGGCCGGTTGTGATACAGCCTGGAATCGAACCAGGGGGTCTGTAGTGACGCCTCAAGCACTGAGATGCAGTGCCTTAGACCGCTGCGCCACTCGGGAGCATTCATGTAAGCTCGCGAGATCAGGCTGCTTGCGAGGCTAGCTCATGGGCTCACCAAAGAGTGTTGCACCAAATCAGAAAGTCTATTTAACTTGATGATCTGGTTGACTGGTAGCATAGTCACATGCCTCAGAGGATTTCATGTTTGCACTTGAATGAAGAAAGGGTTTGTTTTTGAACAACTCAACTGTATTAACCACATATTGGTGGCTTGCCACTTGGTGGGCGAGGGCTGACAGGAGCACTAGCAGAGACTATCATCTTGTCTCAACTATCTCGGAACTGCAGTGGTAGCGCTGTACCAGAGGAGGCTGGTGGGAGGAGCTATAGGAGGATGGGCTCATTGTAACGACTGGAATGAAATTAATAGAACGGAGTCAAACATGTGGTTTCCATATGTTTGATGTGTTTGATACCGTTCCATTGATTCCATTGTAGCCATTACAATTAGCCCGTCCTCCTATAGCTCCTCCCACCAGCCTCCTCTGCTCTGTACGACTGCCTTGGACGGTCTGCAGTGAGATGAGAGATGTGTGACGGGATGCTGATATCGAGTGTGTGTTGATGTATGGCTGGATGCATACTGAGATTGTTTAATCAAATCACCGCCAGTCTCAGAGGAGGACTGCCTCCCAAATGGCACTTTATTCCCGATGTAGGAGAAACATTTTGACCAGGGCCCATAGGGTGCCATTTGGGACGCAACCGAGGAAAGCAGAACCTATCTATTATCTGAGGGCTTTCCAGGAGGAGTACAACTTATGGGCGGTCTTTGAAGCGCTGGCCCTGGTAACTTCTTGGAAGTGGTTTTACATCGTACAGTATATGGCTGAGTCATGTATAATCGCCTTCATTTCTGGGCCTGTCAGTACTTTGTCACCATGCTGAGCCTGTCTAATCAAAATGCTCAGGGGCATAAGTAGGTTGTGGTGTTTCTTTCCTCTTTGAAGTCTTATCTGACTGAACTTCGCATGGTTTTTCAAGTGTTTTCTCCTATCCCACCACATATTGATTTCCTATATCTATGTAATCTGTCTGGGTGGTGCCTATTAAGTGCCTGGCTGTTCAGTTGCCACACAATACTATAGAGAAAGTAACTGAGTTGGTCTGTAACAGAATTTCCACCTTACAATGTCTGGAATTGTGATATCCATGAGGTCAAAAGGGGTTGCAACCTGCTATATGGAGTGAATTTATTGCCACCAGAAATAGAATTCAAATGTAATAATTTTGAATTTGTAGCCTCCTAACTGATCTCGATCACTTTCAGAGTCAATATCACAATGGAAATGGTTCATCCAGTGCTGTTGTCAGCCAAAAATTCAACACAAAGAGTTATTTTCTATCACTGAATGTTGGATAATACTATCTCAAGCATCATAACAACAGCATACGAGTGCTTTATAATGTAAAGTACCACTGTATCCGGTCAGTGGTATATACACACACACACACTTTCCCAGTGCTGTTCATGAGCAGATGTGTGTGTGTTTGTGCGTGCGCGCACCTGCGTGTGTCGTCCGCTTGGCAGCAGTCCAGCAGCCCTTTTAGTCCCGAGAGAGTGGGGCCATGCCAATGTCATCACCCACAGCACCCTGATGGAAGCCTGCACCTCCAAAGGCTAAACACAGTGCTGTGATTAAATATTCAACCCTCTGGAAGAAATGCACTGAACTTGGAAAACACTCTGGGTCATTTGGGAGGGAATCTCTAACATTATTTTCTTCAGATGCTAGTGGGGTAGCTTCATTACACCATCTTGATCTCAGAGCTTACATTTTGATTCACACAGTGCTTTAGTCAGGATGGTGGTAAGTAGCCTTACACAAGCCTTGATTGGTAGTAGTTATTGCTGTTCTGATTTCAGAATCAGAGAAGTTTGGTAGTAGTTATTGCTGTTCTGATTTCAGATTTAAATATCAGAGAAGTAGACCAAAGTGTCATTCTCTTTAACCAGAGCCTATCTCCTGTTTCTGTAGCATTAGGCAGCTTGACGTACAAGTACACCCATTGGACAGGACTCTAGTCTATCGCAGGGCCTTACCCCCAAGCTATCTCCTTAATGCTGAGTGCCAAGCAGAGATGCACCAGGTGCCATTTTTACATTCTTTGGTATGACTCGGCCAGGGATTGAACTCACAACCTTCCAATCTCAAGGCGGACACTCTAACCACAAGGCCACTGAGTCAGTATGGTGGATCAGGCTCCTAATGGGGATGAGGCCCATAACCCTTTAAACCAGCGGGGGCTCTGACTCTACTCAACAGCATCAAGAACAACCCCAAGTCAGCTCTGGAAGAGATCTACATCTCAACGGTGCTGGTAAACAAGGCCTTTGTGGAGCTGCTCGAGGTGTTGTGTCAGGACCATTCAGGTCTGGAGATCTAGTACCAGGAGGTTACAGGCTCTGTCACCAGGACCAAGAACCCCTCCATCGCACTCAACATCACACAGGACTTCCTTGCAGAGCCAAAGGAAGGCCTGATGTAGTTGTTCCAGAGTTTGGATAAAGAGGGAACCATCTCTATGGACAACAAAGAGTTCAAGAAGATTGTGCAGAAAGCTAACATACCCCTGAATCAACACCAGCTGGAGTGTCTGATCCAGAACTTTGACAAGGACAGTACAGGCAGAATAGACTACAGACGTTTGTGTAGGTTCTGGCACAGAAACAAAGGCACAGCACCAGGACCGATTGTCCTCCATGATTATTAAAGTAAACAGAAAGTGTGGAGGGCGCCCGCCTTACAGAGGCAGCTGCAGTCACACGAGGGGAACGTCCATGAAGATGGGATGATGAGAGGGAGGAAGAGAGGGAGGAAGGGCCGGGCTAAGCAACCCTCAAACGGAAGAAAATGTACTGAAACAGGGAGGGACTATCTTGACTTTTTAAAATGTATTAATTTATTTTTATTTAACCAGGTAAGCCAGTTGAGAACAAGTTCTCATTTACAACTGCGACCTGGCCAAGATAAAGCAAAGCAGTGCAATAAAAACAACAACAACACAGAGTTACATATGGAATAAACAAAACGTACAGTCAATAACACAATAGAAAATCTATATACAGTGTGTGCAAATGTAGTAAGTTATGGAGGTAAGGCAATAAATAGGCCATAGTGCAAAATAATTACAATTTAGTATTAACACTCAAATCGAATCAAATCAAATCAAATGTTATTGGCCACATGCGTCGAATACAACAGGTGCAGACATTACAGTGAAATGCTTACTTACTTATCACTGGAGTGATAGATGTGCAGAAGATGATGTGCAAATAGAGATACTGGGGTGCAAATGAGCAAAATAAATACAAATGTAAATAAGAATATGGGGATGAGGTAGTTGGGTGGGCTAATTACAGATGGGCTGTGTACAGGTGCAGTGATCGGTAAGCTGCTCTGACAACTGATGCTTAAAGTTAGTGAGGGAGATAAGAGTCTCCAGCTTCAGAGATTTTTGCAGTTTGTTCCAGTCATTTGCAGCAGAGAACTGGATGGAATGGCGGGCCAAAGGAGGTGTTGGCTTTGGGGATGACCAGTGAGATATACCTGCTGGAACGCATACTACAGGTGGATGTTGCTATGGTGACCAATGATCTAAGATCTATTTTACTTCTGCTCTTTTTTTCTCAACACTTTTTTGTTGTTTTATTCTACTTTTTTATTAAAAATAAATGCACTGTTGGTTGTAAGTAAGCATTTCACTGTAATGTCTGCACCTGTTGTATTCGGCACATGTGGCCAATAAAAAGTTATTTTATTTTATTTGATGAATGTTTCCACAGTTTTATTGTGTAACGTTTCGACCCATGGTGCATCTATTCTTTATTGAATATGTTTATTTTTTGTACCCAGCATCTGCATGTTACTGGATGTACATTCCAAACTAATCTTCCTTTTCCTTACCACTGTGCTGCTGCTTGCTCTTGCTCTCTCTACTGGGCTACTGTGATCCATGTTGCTGTAGGAAGGGTTATATAAATACTTTAGATATATGCTCAAAGAGGGGAAGAAAAATCCAAGACAAGCATCTGTACATAAAACTAGTATGTTTTAATGTTAGGTAGCACTTTATAACTCTGTGTAATTAAGCATTTATAATGGATTAGTAAATAGTTTATTAATCATTACTCACACATTTCTAAATGTTAGTAACCTAGTTATTCACACAAATTTGAAACAACTTTTAAAGTATTTAATAATTATTCATAAGATCATTTATAAGATGTTTAATATAGGTCATTGTAAACCATTTACTAATCATTAGTATTTTTGCATGGCCTAATCTAAAGTGGGCAATTTATACTTAATTATAAAGAATTGATCAATGTTTTGAGTGACCAGTGTAATTTCTCACAAAAAGATGGACATACCATTAGTAGACATTCCAGCAGTACCTGATGCTCCTCAAAATGGAGCCTAGAAAATATAAACGGTTAAACAATAAGCACACAATACGGAGGATGTATTGAACATAAACTTTTTTTGGCAGTGACTTTTCTACCAAAACCAAAGTGCGGATTGCTGTCACTCTTTAGAGCAGTCTAATCTCGGTCAACCCAGAAGAATTTTGCATAATTTGGTCAGCTGCGTGATTTGGTTCTGGGTCCATGCGTGTTAGAAGTTGGGAGTTCCAGTTTGCGAGATATCGCACCCTGGTAGGGGAAAACTCTCAGCCAAAGTGTGTCTGGGTGCATATACATGCAGAGAGAGAGAGTGAAACAGAATAGCTCACACTGTACACTCTGAATATACAGTGAGCAACACTCACAAACTCTTGTCATTACTGTTAGCCCATATGACTAAGGTGACCGATAAGAGTTTGAACATCTTGAAGCGTTGTCAGTGCGTCAGATAATCGATTCCGACAGCTTTAACTGTCCTGTTGAGCAGTGACAACAGCAGCTATCCAAACAGTCCCTCTCCTCACTTGAGATAATGTATGGCTCTGTGGGGTTCATATTGTCATCACTACAGCTTGTGTCTCATGCTGGCGTAACAACTCTCAGAGAGAGGGCCTGCTGAGGGCCCCATACAGAGACACTCTTCACACAATTAGCCCATTCGTCTAGGGTTGCTCTCTCTCTCTCTCACTCACTCACTCACTCACTCACTCACTCACTCACTCACTCACTCACTCACCTCACTCACTCACCTCACTCACTCTTAGGTATCTAACTGGGCTATTCACCAAAGTTATAATTTGACTTTTCACATTGCTGGAAATGGTTATCTACACTGTAAAGGGGTTGCCGTGAATTTGACAGTAATTTACAGGCAGCTCATTGGTAAGTTAAGTTACTGTATTTCATATTGCAGAACACCTTCTGTAATCTAAATACAGTATCAAAGCAAGTACTGTGTAATGACACACAGTACAATACCATAGAATTGACTGTATTATACTGTAAATAAATAAATAAAATCAACGCTATAATCCTAATTAATTAAGGAATGGATGGATGAATTAATGAAATTAATTGAGGGGATTTGGGTTTGTTTTTCACAGTATTTTACTGTAATTACATGGGATTGGTGCAAGCAGGATGGCTGCTAGGTAATGTGTTTAATGAGCCAGAAACAACAATACCATGAACTCACTAGTGGTCAAAAGGTTTTTGGCACTCCAAATATATGGTACGGTACTGTATTCTGTTGGATGGAATTGCAGTACACTTTATTTACTGGCAGCCAGTTTCCTGTAAGAAAAATATCCTGTAGAAAAAAGGTGCAGTATGTTACCATACTGTATTTTACGGTATCCAATACTGTTACTGTAATTTATTTACGGTAACAATAATGCCACTGTAGTCATTTTACGTAACAAATACTCTTACTGTAATCTTTGGTACCATTGTTTTACGGTAACTTACAGGTATATTTCCTGTAATTTTATGGTACACTACAGGCTACTGGTTGCTGTAAAAATACAGTAAATATACAATAAGTTACTGTGTTTTTACTGCTGAATTGAGGTGTTTTTGCTGTATGCTGCTGAGTGTTAATTCATTGGGACTAGGCTATACAACACTTAGGATTAAACCTTTGACTGTTCAGTGTTTACAACAGTCAAAGGTCATGTAAACACACACTTTATGGTAACCTTGCAATGAGAGTATGTTATGACAAGCACAAGCCAGCTAGCTGTTCATTACCACAATGTTTTCTTACAGAAACCATATGTACATTACACTGTTATTCATTACAAAATGTATTGGCTATACATTTCAACTGCAAATGGCATGCGCTGATGACTGAATACGTTTATTCAGGCAAATGCTTGCTGCACTGGTTTTAGTCACACGTTCTAATTTAGCTAGCTAACGTTAGCTACTTATCTGAATTCAAGCACATGGCCTGAATGATAGATCTGCGCCAACTGTCTTGCTTTTTGCAGGTTGCATATTTCGGAAAACTAACTACATAAGCCCACTAGCTAACATAATAGGCCCAGACAGGAAGTTATTTTTGAAGTGCAGTATACGCAAACTGTAATAATAGAGTACAGAAGACAAGGAAGCATTGTTGAAGTCTAAAATAAATTAAAACACTTTATTTTATCCTAAGTGTTTATCCCTTACGTCAACCATACATTCATCTCTGTTCTGATTTCAGATTTAAATATCAGAGAAGTAGACCAAGGTGTCATTCTCTTTAAATGTGTATCTACGACACGTTGTTGGGAAAAGTGGTCAAGGTAGCTGAAATCAGAACAGCCCCCCCATGTCCTGTAGTTGCTGCCAGTTTGGAAGCCTTTGTTAAGGCAAGTGATAAGATGTGCAAGTGAAATAAAACAGAAATTTCTAGTCAGTAATATGCTGTATTGTGTAAACTACCTAGCAGCCAACCTGCTTGCACCAATCCCTTGTAATTACAGTATAATACAGTGAAATACATTTTTTTTTTGTTAGGGCAAATCAAGTCTGAAATGTTGAAGTGGAAATTACCAACTTTAGAAGCCTTTAGAAGCCTATTAAAACCTTGAATATACTACAAGTTTGCGTAACGTTCAATAAGTGAGAATGTGATGAGGACAGGGCTGCTTGCTTGGTGAAGTGTGCTATTGATTATTTACTTATTCAAATACGCTGGCTGTGGCAAGCTACTCACCGTCAAACCACCATGCCTACTCTCTCTCACATTGTGACCTAGGGCGGAATGATGTTCAATGAGCAGCTCGTAGAGCACCCTCTTTAGATAGGAAACTATTGAAAATGTCAAAATAATTACTGCAAATGAGCAGATGTATTTTGTTTATTCTATGTATATAATCTCAGCACTTTATCTGTGGAATATAGACCGATACAAATATTTATGTGAAAGGTTCATATCGGCAGATAATATCGGTCAACCGATTTGTCGGTCGGGCTCTAGTATAAATTACAGTTTTTCATTACAGTGTACTGTCAGGAATAAGCTAACAGTAGCCTGCAGTGGAAACTCGTTTGTAGGAGTTAGATTGGTGGAGAAATGTTGGTTGGAAGACGGCATACAGTGGAAAATAGAATTTTGATAAACAGTGGACATCACATACAAAAAGCTCAGTTCAATTGTCACAGTCAATTCACATTGTCTCCCCCTTTTACTGTTAAGGGGGTAATACGGGATTTGTACATCCATTCTTAACTTAACATTTTTTGATATATGGCCATTGATTCTTGAAGAATATAAGATATAAACGCCTCATGAGCTTAGTTCAACTGTCTTACCCCATTCCTCAGTTGTTGACCAAAAAAGTTACAAATGTGAGCGGCCGCTTTGTTGTTGTTTGAATCCCAGAGTGCCCCTTTAATTCCTGGACAAGGCCTCGTGGATAGTGTTGGCCACTTGCAGTGTTTGTTCTACAATATTGACAGTGGGAGAGTTTGGTTTGATAACACAAGAGCCACTCTTAGACAAGGCTGTGTGCTTTTAACCCAAGACCTGGACCATGCGGCTAATTTGACCCTTGAAATGATTGCATCCAGCACTCACTCTTCATTTTGTGAGGATATACTATTGGATATAGTAGGGCTGGTTATAAATAGCACACAGTAATGGACAACTGCAATTTATACGGTAATATGGTGTATTATCAACAGTAAAATACTCTGAAACTTTTTACTGCAGCATACTGTAAGTCATGGTGCATTGTGGGACAATGTTGTGGGCGGGGAAAGAATTGCTGCATTTCGATTGGTACTGTAATTCCACACCACAGAATATAGAACCGTACCAAATATTTTGAGCGCCAAAAACCTGTTGAGCACTAGTGGGTGAATGATATTGTTGTTTCTGGATCATTAACATATTTTGCTTTGTAAGAGGCGTGAGATTGCTGTACCAATTTTACTCCCATGTGGTTATACTGCCACAACAATTTAAAATGTATAGGGGACAGATTGGAATGGCAGCAAGTCTTAAACCATAAATGGTTGAGCGTTTTGCCATGTCCTTTTGGTCTGTTTTGCCCTGTAGTCACTGCCAAATATTATTTTGTTAGGGCAAATAATGTCTGAAATGTTGAAGTGGAAATTACAAACTTTAGAAGCCTTTTTAAAACCTTGAATACACTACAGATTTGCATTATCTACTGTGCAAGACATGTCCTACAACAACAGGGTGATCAAATTAAGATCCTACATCTGTGTAAGTGGTATTATGATTTTTGTGTTGTTAACAGCTAATGTCAAACTAACCTCATGTCAGGAATTTTGACTGAGTTGTGAAATCCCCTGAAAGCCCATAAAACAGAGGAACCAACCTGGAACCAGGTGCAGTGCTGGTCATAAAAATATAACAGATACATTATCTTTCCACCCTGTCTGCTTCTACTCCCTCCCTGAGTGTGGGTTTGTCCCAAATGGCACCCTATTCCCTATGTAATGCACTACTTTTGACCAGGGGATGGGCCCTGGTCAAAATAAGTTAACTACATAGGGAATAGGGTGCAGTTTGGGATGCAGGCCGTGTCTTACTTTAGGTGATGGGACAGCTCCCTACCTCCGCCAGTCACTTTTAGGACTTGACACGCCTCTGGGGCAGCAGTAAAAACGGCTCATGATCAACTGTCTATTTACCCCATGTTTTCCCATCTCTCAGGGTAACGGTGAGCTTAAAGAGTAGCCTAACCCCTGAAGTGGTTGTTTAGAGTTTGTCAGTGTTATTATTATGTCAGTTCTGTCCCAAATATCACCCTATTCCCTATATAGTGCACCTTTGACCAAAGCCTAATGGTAGAAGTGCACTATAAAGGGAATCGGGTGCCATTTGCAATGTAAGCATCCTTTGTATCTCTACTGACTTATCTAGGCTTGGGAAGACAGGAAAGGAGGATACAGCCAGCAAGACTGAAAAATAATGTAACAATATCTCTCTCTCAGGCGTCCACTTGTCTTCTTCCTCTGTTTTCAGGAGAGATCTTGGCACAAACGCTCGTTAGGTGAACGGAGATGCAACTGGGGACAGTTAGAGTTAGAGAGAGTAAGATTTGACTGTAATTTTAGCAACGGCACACAAGGGGTTGAAGGCCATTGTTATAAATAAAACAAACAGTGAGAAGTCACAGACGAGTACGAGGAAGTCAGTCACAAACTGTGTTCAACATTATCGTTTAAGTTAATAATCTATTCTGAGCAGAGAGAATATATGGAAACCCCCATTGATGTCATCACTGTCTGTTATACTGGCCCAGGGAGAGCTCGGTTTGTTGTTTTGGAAAGTTTTGAAAGTGTATTGAAAAGTTTCTTAGTAGCTAGCTACATTTTGAGTTTGGATCCAGCAACGCATTTGGCATCAGTTGCTGGGACTGCTACTATCTCTCCAGTGATCCTGCCGACCATGGCCGGGTCTGAGGAGCTGTTTGGCGTAGCAGCTAGCCCAGCTGCTAGCTAGCTGCCTATCAAGCTAGCAGGGTATCCTTGGGAGCTTGAACGCAGCCCGTAACACGGTTAGCCATTGTGGCTGGGACTGCAGATTGTCCCGGGCTTGTGGCTGTCTAGATCCCTACTGTTTGTTGTTGTTTTCAATCTTCCCTGCGACCTGTCCTGTCTGGAACTGTGAGAAGTAACACGCTATGACAGGCTCATTGTCCACCCTCCCTCCCAAAAGCCTGGAAGGGATGAGAGAGCCAAGCCTACGGGTTTGTAGCTTCAACCCCGCAGCACACACACACACACACACACACACTTACACACACCAACTGATTAAAGGACTGCTGAATATATAAATGTTTTATCTTGCTTTGTTTGCTCTTTTCCATATTATCTCTATCTCTGATAAACTACCCAGGAAAGGGCTGAAAATAGCCCATGTTAATATATGTAGCCTGAGAAATAAGGTTAATGAAATCAATAACTTGCTAACATCAGATAACATTAATATATTAGCCATTTCTGAGACTCACTTAGATAATTAATTTGATGATACAGAAATAGCAATACAAGGATATAACATCTATAGAAGAGACAGGAATGCTTATGGGGGAGGTGTTTCTGTATATATTCAGAGCCATATCCCTGTAATGCTTAGAGAATATGTCAATTGTTATTGAAGTGTTGTGGTTGCAGGTTCACTTGGCACAACTAAAGCCTTTTCTTTTGGGGTGTTGCTATAGGCCACCAAGTGCTAACAGTCAGTATCTAAATAATATGTGTGAAATACTTGATAGTGTATGTGATGTAAACAGAGAGGTCTACTTTCTTGGGGACCTGAATATTGACTGGTTTTCATCAAGCTGTCCACTCAAGAGGAAGCTTCTCACTGTAACTGGGGCGGCAGGTAGCTTAGTGGTTAAGAGCGTTGTGCCAGTAACCGAAAGGTCGCTGGTTCTAATCCCCGAGCTGACTAGGTGAAAAATCTGTCGATGTGCCCTTGAGCAAGGCACTTAACCCTAATTGCTCCTGTAAGTTGCTCTGGATAAGAGTGCCTGCTAAATGACAAAAAATAAAAAATAAAATAATAACCAGTGCCTGTAATCTGGTTCAGGTTATTAATCAACCTACCAGGCTGTTTACAAACACTACAGGAAGAAGATCATCCACATGTTTTGATCACATTTTTACTGATACTGTAGTACTTTGTCATAAAGCTGTATCCGTACCCATTGGAGGCAGTGATCACAATATAGTGGCTATATCCAGGAAAGCCAAAGTTCCAAAAGCTGGGCCGAAAATAGTGTATAAGAGATCATACAAAAGATTTTGCTGTGACTCTTATATGAATGATGTAAAAAATATTTGTTGTTCTGATGTGGAGCATCTAGACGCTGCACTTGATGAATTTATGAAATGACTTCTTCCAATTATTGATAAACATGCACCTGTTAAGAAATTGACTGTTAGAACTGTTAAGGCTCCATGGATTGATGAGGAATTGAAAAACTGTATGGTTGAAAGAGATGAGGCAGAAAGAGCAGCTAATAAGTCTGGCTGCACATCTGACTGGCTGACTTACTGCAAATTTTAAAAAAGAATATGTGACTAAACTCAACAAAAAGAAGAAGAAACTGTATTGTGAAGCCAAGATCAATGATATAAAGAATGATGGAAAGAAACATTGGATTACTTTAAATGATATTTTGGGCAGAAAGACCAATTCAACTCCATCTTTCATCGAATCAGATGGCTTATACATCACAAAACCATTTGATGTTGCCAATTATTTTAATGATTGGCAAAGTGGCCAAACTTAGGCAGGAAATGCCAACAATGAACAGTGAGCCATTGTACTCTTGCATAAAAAACTAATAATGAAAGAAAAGCATTGCAAGTTTGAATTTTGTAAAGTTAGTGAGGGAGAGTTGGAAAAATGATTTTTATCGATCAATAATGACAAACCTCCTGGCATTGACAACTTAGATGGAAAGCTACTGAGGATGGTAGCTGACTCTATAGCCACTCCTATCTGTCATATCTTTAATCTAAGTCTAGCGCTTGTCACAACCTGATCTGTTTCACCTGTCTTTGTGATTGTCTCCACCCCCCTTCCAGGTGTTGCCCATCTTCCCCAGTATCCCCAGTGTATTTATACCGGTGTTCTCTGTTTGTCTGTTGCCAATTCGTTTTGTTTTGTCAAACCTACCAGCGGTTTTCTCCTTGCTCAAGTTCCTGTTTTCCCAGTTTTGACCATTCTGCCTGCCCTGAGCCTGCCTGCCATTCTGTACCTTGTCACACCACCCTGGATTATTGACCTCTGCCTGCCCTGACCCTGCCTGCCGTTGTCACGATCGTCTGAAGGAGGAGACCAATGCGCAGCGTTGCGAGTGAACATGATGACTTTATTAACTTAAAGCAACCACGAAGAAAACAACAAATGACGATACGTGAAGTTCTAAACTGAAATACGACTAACAGCAACAAAGAAACAATAACCCACAACACAAAGGAGAAAACATACAGAATATATATGGCTCCCAATCAGAGATAACGAGCCGACAGCTGACACTCGTTACCTCCGATTGGGAGTCATCGACCAATCACCACATGACACAAACAAAATGAAACTCACCCATCCCCAACACCACCAAATGAAATACACCCAAACACATGAAAATGAACAACCCTGGCTCAATATAAACGTCCATAGAGCCAGAGTGTCACAGTACCCCCCCCTAAAGGTGCGAACTCCGGGCGCACCAACATCAGGACTAGGGGAGGGTCTGGGTGGGCGTCTGTCCATGGTGGCGGCTCTGGCCCCGGTCGTGATCCCCACCCCACCACAGTCACAACCTGCTTCGGTAGCCTCCTCCTAATGACCACCCTCCACCTAACCCCACCTGGACTAAGGGGCAACCCCGGACTAAGGGGCAGCATCGGCCTAAGGGGCAGCACCGGGATAAGGGGCAGCACCGGGATAAGGGGCAGCACCGGGCTAAGGGACAGCACCGGACTACGGGGCAGCACCGGACTACGGGGCAGTACCGGACTAAAGGGCAGTACAGGACTAAGGGGCAGCACCGGGCTAAGGGGCAGTACCGGACTCAGGGGCAGCACCGGACTAAGGGGCAGCACCGGGCTAAAGGGCAGCACCGGACTAAGGGGCAGCACCGGGCTAAGGGGCAGTACCTGACTAGATGGCGGATCCTGGCTGGCTGGCTCTGGCGGATCCTGGCGGGACGGCTCTGGCGGATCCTGGCGAGACAGCTCTGGCGGATCCTGGCGGGACGGCTCTGGCGGATCCAGGCTGGACGGCTCTGGCGGATCCTGGCTGGACGGCTCTGGCGGATCCTGGCTGGACGGCTCTGGCGGATCCTGGCTGGACGGCTCTGGCGGATCCTGGCTGGACGGCTCTGGCGGATCCTGGCTGGACGGCTCTGGCGGATCCTGGCTGGACGGCTCTGGCAGATCCTGGCTGGACGGCTCTGGCAGATCCTGGCTGGACGGCTCTGGCGGATCCTGGCTGGACGGCTCTGGCGGATCCTGGCTGGACGGCTCTGGTGGATCCTGGCTAGACGGTTCTGGCGGATCCTGGCTGGACAGCTCTGGCGGATCCTGGCTGGACGGCTCTGGCGGATCCTGGCTGGACGGCTCTGGCGGATCCTGGCTGGCTGACGGATCTGGCGGATCCTGGCGGGCTGACGGATCTGGCGGATCCTGGCGGGCTGACGGATCTGGCTGCTCATGGCTGGCTGACGGATCTGGCTGCTCATGGCTGGCTGACGGATCTGGCTGCTCATGGCTGGCTGACGGATCTGGCTGCTCATGGCTGGCTGACGGGTCTGGCTGCTCATGGCTGGCTGACGGGTCTGGCTGCTCATGGCTGGCTGACGGATCTGGCTGCTCATGGCTGGCTGACGGATCTGGCTGCTCATGGCTGGCTGACGGGTCTGGCTGCTCATGGCTGGCTGACGGATCTGGCTGCTCATGGCTGGCTGACGGATCTGGCTGCTCATGGCTGGCTGACGGATCTGGCTGCTCATGGCTGGCTGACGGATCTGGCTGCTCATGGCTGGCTGACGGGTCTGGCTGCTCATGGCTGGCTGACGGATCTGGCTGCTCATGGCTGGCTGACGGGTCTGGCTGCTCATGGCTGGCTGACGGGTCTGGCTGCTCATGGCTGGTTGACAGATCTGGCTGCTCATGGCTGGCTGATGGTGCTGGCTGGGAGGCTGGCGGTGGAGGCGGACCCCAGCCTCGGATTGCAGTCATCACCTCCAGCAGGGCGGCTCCCATCTGCAGGAGCTGCTCTTTCTGGTTCCGAACCTGAGCTTCCAGTCTGATATGGGCTGCGTCGGCTCCTGCTGATTCCATAGCAGGTGTATGATTCTGTCTGGCGGAAGGCTCTAGCGGCTCCTGTCTGGCGGAAGGCACTAGCGGCTCCGATCTGGCGGACGGCTCTGAAGGCTCATGGCAGACGGGCGGCTTTGCAGGCTCAGTACAGACGGGCGGCTTATGCAGCGCTTGACAGACGGGCAGTTCAGACGCCATAGGGCCGACAGGCAGTTCAGGCGCCGTTGGGCAGACGGCCAGTTCAGGCGCCGTTGGGCAGACGGCAGACTCTGGCCGACTGGTGACGCACCCCGTAGGATTCGTGCGTGGAGCAGGAACAGGCCGGGCTGGGCTGGCGACGCGCACCTTATCCCTGGTGCGAGTGGCCGGAACAGGCCGGGCCGGGCTGGCGACGCACATCGTGGACCTGGTGCGTGGAGTAGGAACAGACCGGTCCGTACCGGGAACACCCACCACTGGCCTTAACTGGGGATCAAGAACGGACCGGACCAGACTGGGAACACACTTCAGTCTCTCATGCCGTGCCACAACAACTTCCCTCCCTCTACTCGCCAATGGCTCCCGTAATCCGATAGCCTTCTCTCCAGCTCTACCTGTGGCAGCCTCCTGCTGCCCAGGCGCCCAAGCCATGTGCCCCCCCCCAAAAAAAATTTGGGGAGTCACCACGGGCTTCCAGCCTCGACTCCGCGCTTCCTCTTCATACCACCTCCTCTCGGCTGCAGCTGCCTCCAGCTCTTCACGAGGGCGGTGATATTCCTCCTCATACCACCTCCTCTCGGCTGCAGCTGCCTCCAGCTCTTCACGAGGGCGGTGATATTCCTCCGGTTGTGCCCAAGGACCCTTTCCAGCCCGAATCTCCTCCCATGTCCAAAAGTCCTTAGGAGGCTTCCATAAATCCTGCATAGGTAGGTCCTGTTGCCGCTTGTTACGCCGCTTGGTCCTCTTGTGGTGGGTTATTCTGTCACGATCATCTGAAGGAGGAGACCAATGCGCAGCGTTGCGAGTGAACATGATGACTTTATTAACTTAAAGCAACCACGAAGAAAACAACAAATGACGATACGTGAAGTTCTAAACTGAAATACGACTAACAGCAACAAAGAAACAATAACCCACAACACAAAGGAGAAAACATACAGAATATATATGGCTCCCAATCAGAGATAACGAGCCGACAGCTGACACTCGTTACCTCCGATTGGGAGTCATCGACCAATCACCACATGACACAAACAAAATGAAACTCACCCATCCCCAACACCACCAAATGAAATACACCCAAACACATGAAAATGAACAACCCTGGCTCAATATAAACGTCCATAGAGCCAGAGTGTCACAGCCGTTCTGTACCTTTTGGACTCTGATCTGGATTACTGACCTCTGCCTGCCCTTGACCTGTCGTTTGCCTGCCCCCTGTTTTTGTAATAAACTTTTGTTGCTTCAACACTGTCTGCATCTGGGTCTTCTCCTGAAACGTGATAGAGCTAAGTTTTTGCCTTCAGGCCTGGAGGGAAGCCAAAGTCAATCCGCTACCCAAGAGTGGTAAAGTGGCCTTTACTGGTTCTAACAGCAGACCTATCAGCTTGCTGCCAGCTCTTAGCAAACTGTTGGAAAACATTGTGTTTGACCAAATACAATGCTATTTCTCTGTAAACAAATTAACAACAGACTTTCAGCATGCTTATAGAGAAGGGCACTCAACATGTACTGCACTGAAACAAATGACTGATGATTGGTTGAAAGAAATTGATAAGAAGATTGTGGGAGCTGTACTGTTATATTTCAGTGCAGCCTTTGACATTATTTACCATAACCTATTGTTGAGAAAACATATGTGTTATGGCTTTTCAACATCTGCCATATCTTGGATTCAGAGCTATCTATCTAATTGAACTCAGAGGGTTATCTTTAATGGAAGCTTCTCTAATGTCAAAAATGTAAAGTGTGGTGTACTGGAGGGCAGCTCTCTCAGGCCCTCTACTCTTTTCTATTTTTACCAATGACCTACCACTGGCATTAACCAAAGCATGTGTGTCCATGTATGCTGATGATTCAACCATATATGTATCAGCAACCACAACTAATTAAGTCACTGAAACCCTTAAAGAGTTGCAGTCTATTTTGGAATTGGTGGCCAGTATTAAACTGGTCCTGAACATCTCTAAAACTAAGGGCATTGCATTTGGTACAAATCATTCCGTAAGTTCTAGACCTCAGCTGAATCTGGTAATGAACAGTGTGGCTATTGAACAAGTTGAGGAGACTAAATTACTTGGTGTTACCTTAGATTGTAAACTGTCATGATGGTCAAAACATATAGATTAAATGGTTGTAAAGATCAGGAGAGGTCTGCCTGTAATTAAGAGATGCTCTGCTTTTTTAGATTTTTTAGATTTTTTGTCATTTAGCAGACGCTCTTATCCAGAGCGACTTACAGTTAGTGCATACATTTTTTTTCCCCATACCCCCCGTGGGAATCGAACCCACAACCCTGGCGTAGCAAACGCCATGCTCTACCAACTGAGCTACATCCCTGAGCTACATTTTTGACACAACACTCCAAAAGCAAGTCCTGCAGGCTCTAGTTTTGTATTATTTTGATTATTGTCCAGTCATGTGGTCGAGTGCTGCAGGGAAAGATCTAGTTAAGCTGCAGCTGGCCCAGAACAGAGTGGTACGTCTTGCTCTTCATTGTAATCAGAGGGCTAATATAAATACTATGCATGCCAGTCTCTCTTGGCTAAGAGTTGAGGAGAGACTGACTGCATCACTTCTTTTTATAAGAAACTAATGTGTTGAAAGTTCCAAATTGTTTGCATAGTCAACTTACACACAGCTCTGACACACACACTTACTCCACTAGACATCACCAGTGGTCTTTTCACAGTCCCCAAATCCAGAACAAATTCAAGAATGCGTACAGTATTATATAGAGCCATTATCGCATGGAACTCCCTTCCATCTCATATTGCTCAAATAAACAGCAAACCTGGTTTAAAAAAAAATGATAAAGCAACACCTCACAGCACAACGCCTCTCCCCTATTTGACCTAGATAGTTTGTGTGTATGTATTGATATGTAGGCTACATGTGCCTTTTTTAAATGTATGTAGTTGTCACACCCTGATCTGTTTCACCCGTCCTGTGCTTGGCTCGTCAAACCTACTAGCGTGTTTTTCCGTACTCCTTTTTCTCTAGTCCATGTTTTCCTTTCCTCCCGGTTCCGACCATTTCTGCCTGCCCTGACCGCAAGCCTGCCTGCCGTCCTGTACCTATCTAACTCTGACCTGGTTTACGAACCTCTGCCTGTCCTCGACCTGCCCTTTGCCTGCCTGCTGTGGTTTAATAAACTACTCTGTGTATTGAACCTTCCGTCTCCTGTGTCTGCATCTGGGTCATATCCTGAGTCGTGTTAGTAGTTCTGTCCTTGAGCCGTTCTTGTCTATTAATGTTCTGTATTATGCCATGTTTCATGTATTGTGTGGACCCCAAGAAGAGTAGCTGCTGCTTTCGCAACAGCTAAGGGGGATCCTAATAAAATACCAAATACCATCTTAGCTGTAAAAGAACCCAGCATATCCACAGTATATGGTAGATCTGAGGAAGCAGGTAGTGTTTTGTTCTTATGTCAAATGCTGAACTGTATTCACCACTGTATTCACAGTTTACAACAGAAAACACCAAGGTTTAATAATACAGACAGAGAATCCATCAAACTATGTCCTGTATATTTATGTCATTGTCATCCTTGTCATCATACAGTGGTTATGGTTAGTTTTCTTCAGTATTGAGCAGTCCAACCACATAATGTCCAAACCTGTGTCTGTCATGCAGACAACATACCCACTGGGCATTGGTTTTTACATAGGCTAGGCCCTGTCGTTCTTTCATATCCCAGTGATAATACCTTGCATGAAGAACACACTTCAATTTGCTCAACTTGCCATTGGCTCAACTTACCCCATGGCCATTGGCTCAACTTACCCCAAGGCACACATTTTGACTATATTAGCCCACACAGCTACAAGGATGCACTTTCATGTTTGGTTTAAGACCTCATATTGAAGCGTATAGAGAGATACCCCAACTGATAGTATAGAACAATCTTAGGTCACACTTTATTTGGATAGTCCAGAAAGTCCATCTGTAGATGCTCTACAGATGGTCATACTATCAACAAACGATCTGTTGATAAGCAACTGCTTACTAAGGTTACGGTTAGGGTTAGGTTTAGAATAAGGGTTAGAGTTAGGGCTAGGGTTAGGGTTCGGGTTAGGAGATAGTTACTTGAAATGTTACTGATCGTCTGTAGAGCTCTGAGGTACCGGAACGCATTGAGAAACAAAGTGACTAACACAACGTAGCAGCATAGCAGACAGAGTAAACAGCCTAGTAGCCTACTATCTATGGTGGTGAAATGGACAGCGCTCTACAAGGTGCTGATTAATTCAAAGCATTTTAGACGTCTACTGCATTATGCCCACATACTTGAGTATAGCTCCGGGCTTACACAAGTCTGAATTTCTTATAGCCTAATTTTCTAGACATTAATGTACAGCAACATTTTTAGAAGTCACGTACCCGGCTGTGGGGCTTACAAAACTCGATTTTAATGTAATTTTGAAGACATCACAATGTAGCAGTAGAAAAAATATCACAATATTTATTTCAAATAACATAAATCAATGTAGGCTACAGCAGAACACACATGAGAATATATAGACCTCCTGCCTATGTGATAATATGAAGCACATATTCAGATTAACTTCACTGTACATAACAAGTTTGTAAAGGGATTTTTTTTTCCTACCTTAGTTTTCAAAACCTCCCAGAATGACTCTCCCCATGTCAAGTCCATTTAACTCCTGACAGACAATTTCTTGCTCAAAGCCATGAGCGGGCCTGTGGCTGTGACATTTAGCCTCCTTCTAAGGCTGTTCGGAAGACTCTGGCTGTAGAGTCATTTTGAGTGTTAACTATAACCAGGGTGTCCTCTTTAGCCTTCTCTACAATGCTTGCTGCCACCAAATGCGCCTTGGTTCGGGCATGTTAAAAAACCTTTTTTCTGAGGCAGAGGATGTTACTGTACATTCCACCCACTCTTTTGCTAGTTTAATCCCTCCAGTCGTTTCTAGACCCAAGCTTCCCTACCTTTTTACACACAGTTCCTTGCAAAAGTATTCATCCCCCTTGGCGTTTCTCCTATTTTGTTGCATTACAACCTGTAATTTAAATGGATTTTTATTTGGATTTCTTGTAATGGACATACACAAAATAGTCCAAATTGGTGAAGTGAAATTTAAAAAATAACTTGTTTCAAAGAATTCTAAAAAATAAATAACGGAAAAGTGGTATGTATTCACCCCCTTTGCTATGAAGCCCCTAAATAAGGAAGTCACATAATTAGTTAAATAAAGTCCACCTGTGTGCAATCTAAGTGTCACATGATCTGCCACATGATCTCGTATATATACACCTGTTCTGAAAGGCCCCAGAGTCTGCAACACCACTAAGCAAGGGGCACCATCAAGCAAGCGGCACCATGAAGACCAAGGAGCTCTCCAAACAGGTCAGGGACAAAGTTGTGGAGAAGTACAGATCAGGGTTGGGTTATAAAAAAATATCAGAAACTTTGAAAATCCAACGGAGCCTCAACAAACCTGCCAATAGAGGGCTGCCCATCAAAACTCATGGACCAGGCAAGGAGGGCATTAATCAGAGAGGCAACAAAGAGACCAAAGATAATCCTGATGGAGCTGCAAAGCTCCACAGCAGAGATTGGAGTATCTGTCCATAGGACCACTTTAAGCCGTACACTCCACAGAGCTGGGCTTTATGGAAGAGTGGCCAGAAAAAAGCCATTGCTTAAAGAATAAAATAAGCAAACACGTTTGGTGTTCGCCAAAAGGCATGTGGGAGACTAAAATTGAGCTTTTTGGCCATCAAGGAAAACGCTATGTCTGGCGCAAACCCAACACCTCTCATCACCCTGAGAACACCATCCCCACAGTGAATCTTGGTGGTGGCAGCATCATGCTAAATACAGGGAAATTCTTGAAGGAAACTTGTTTCAGTCTTCCAGAGATTTGAGACTGGGACGGAGGTTCACCTTTCAGCAGGACAATGACCCTAAGCATACTGCTAAAGCAACACTTGAGTGGTTTAAGGGGAAACATTTAACATCTTGGAATGGCCTAGTCAAAGCCCAGACCTCAATCCAATTGATAATCTGTGGTATGACTTAAAGATTGCTGTACACCAGCAGAACCCATCCAACTTGAAGGAGCTGAAGCAGTTTTGCCTAGTTTTGCCTTGAAGAATGGGCAAAAATCCCAGTGGCTAAATGTGCCAAGCTTATAGAGACATACCCCAAGAAACTTGCAGCTGTAATTGCTGCAAAAGGTGGCTCTACAAAGTATTGACTTTTCAGTTTTTTTTTGTCTTATTTCTTGTTTGTTAAAGATTACAAAATATTTTGCATCTTCAAAGTGGTAGGCATGTTGTGTAAATCAAATGATACAAACCCCCCAAAAATCAATTTTAATTCCAGGTTGTAAGGCAACAAAATAGGAAAAATGCCAAGGGGGGTGAATACTTTCACAAGCCACTGTATTGTACAGCCAAGCTTTGAATTCTGCATGACAAGCCAGGGGTTATACGTTTGCTTGTTTTTGAACTGCAAATTGCACCTGCTCCGAGCACCTCGTCGGTGGATGCACAGTCAGTTACTTACCCCACCGGCCTCAATGTACAAATAAGAGAGCAGATCTGGAATCAGTGTGGCAGTATAGAATGATTACACAGAAGGATCACCATGCTGTTACATGATGGTCTTTCTGGGGGGCGGGAGAAATAACGAGGAGGCAACTTGATTTAACGCTGATTCATTTTATTAGAAAGTCTACAGTGCGAACAGTGAAACAATTAATAAATAATGCCGCAAGAGGTACCGGATCTGGGCAAATAGGTGCTGGAACGAACAAAGTCAAATCTGAGAGGTGCCGGATCCTGTTCTGTCAGGATCCGGCTCAAATTAAGCACTGCCTTTTCCTAAATATTTGGTCAAATTATAAATTTTGTGTATGGTTTCCTAGATTAAACAGTGGCTCAACTTACCCCTTTGGCTCAATTTACCCCACTCTCCCCGACTGGTCTGGCCAACACTTCAACCACCTCTTTCCATCACATTAGATCCAACGGTACTCCAAATCTGGCCTCCCACTTTCAAGAGATATGAAATATGTGTGTGATTGATTGTGTGTGTGAGTGAGTGCATGTGTTCATGTGGGTTGTCATTGTTTTCTTCTATGAGAGTATATGAAAGAGGTCACTTAAGAGGAAGGATGTGTTGCCATCTTGTGTGTGTCACATGCCTGGCTCTGTACTGCAGCCATCAGCAGCAATGAGGAACCACTCTCAGAAGAAAAAGAAAGAGGTGACATTGGTTGTGTCCCAACTGGCACCCTATTCTCTATATAGGACACTACTTTTGACCACTGCCCTATGGGCCCTGGTCATAAGTAGTACTCTAAAATAGCGAATAGGGTGCCATTAGGGACGCAAACATTGATTCTGGAGATTGGCTCCTACAGAAAGAGCTTGAAAGGACAGCATCATTAATCTATGCCATTAAATTTCTTCTTCAATGAGGCGGCTTTTAGCGAAAGGAAAATCCATCAAAATGTCACACGTCATGACTCTCTCTATTTATCTCTCCACCCACATTACCTCATAATAACCCAGTAACTCACTCTCTATCTCTCTCTCTCTCTCTCGTCTTGTGTAGCCAGATCATTTTTTGCTCCGACAAGCTGACCAATGAACTTTTCAGCAAGAGTAAACACAAAGTTAAATTCCTCACTCTGCTTTTTTAAATCTCTCAATACATAAAGGGATGGATGTACCTTTCACAACAGTTTTTAAATGCCCTGCTCATGTACAGTTGAAGTCGGAAGTTTACATACACCTTCGCCAAATACGTTTAAACTCAGTTTTTCACAATTCCTGACATTTAATCCTAGTAAAAATTCCCTGTTTTAGGTCAGTTAGGATCACCACTTTATTTTAACCCTCCCGTTGTCCTAGGGTCAAAATGACCCGCCACTGTGTTGAACCAACTTTATTTAATTTGTATATTTTTTGGATCATTTGTGAGAAGGAGGCAGTGATACTTTCTTTAAAGTCTCACTGCCTCCTTCTCACAAATGATCCCAAAAATAATAGTAGAGAGAATTATTTCTTTCAGCTTTTATTTCTTTCATCACATTCCCAGTGGGTCAGAAGTTTACATACACTCAATTAGTATTTGGTAGCATTGCCTTTAAATTGTTTAACTTGGGTCAAACGTTTCGGTAGCCTTCCACAAGCTTCCCACAGTAAGTTGGGTGAATTTTGGCCCATTCCTCCTGTCAGAGCTGGTGTAACTGAGTCAGGTTTGTAGGCCTCCTTGCTCGCACATGCTTTTTCAGTTCTGCCCACATATTTTCTATGGGATTGAGGTCAGGGCTTTGTGATGGCCACTCCAATACCTTGACTTTGTTGTTCTTAAGCCATTTTGCCACAACTTTGGAAGTATGCTTGGGGTCATTGTCCATTTGGAAGACCCATTCGCGACCAAGCTTTAACTTCCTGACTGATGTCTTCAGATGTTGCTTCAATATATCCACATAATTTTCCTTCCTCATGATGCCATCTATTTTGTGAAGTGCACCAGTCCCTCCTGCAGCAAAGCACCCCCACAGCATGATGCTGCCACCCCAGTGCTTCACGGTTGGGATGGTGCAAGCAACCCCTTTTTTCCTCCAAACATAACGAGGGTCATTATGGCCAAACAGTTCTATTTTTGTTTCATCAGACCAAAAAGCACTTTGTCCCCATGTGCAGTCGCAAACCATAGTCTGTCTTTTTTATGGCCTTTCAGGTTATGTCGATATAGGACTAGTTTTTACTGTGGATATATACTTTTGTACCTGTTTCCTCCAGCATCTTCACAAGGTCCTTTGATGTTGTTCTGGGATTGATTTGCACTTTTCGCACCAAAGTATGTTCATCTCTAGGAGACAGAACGCGTCTCCTTCCTGAGCGGTATGACGGCTGCGTGGTCCCATGGTGTTTATACTTGTGTACTATTGTTTGTACAGATGAACGTGGTACCTTCAGGTGTTTGGAAATTGCTCCCAAGGATGAACCAGACTTGTGGAGGTCTACAATTATTTTTCTGAGATCTTGGCTGATTTTTTTTGATTTTCCCATGATGTCAAGCAAAGAGGCACTGAGTTTGAAGGTAGGCCTTTAAATACATCCACAGGTACACCTCCAATTGCCTCAAATTATGTCAATTAGCCTATCAGAAGCTTCTAAAGCCATGACATCATTTTCTGGAATTTTCCAAGCTGTTTAAAGGCACAGTCAACTTAGTGTACGTAAACTTCTGACCCACTGGAATTGTAATACAGTGAATTATAAGTGAAATAATCTGTCTGTAAACAATTGTTGGAAAAATTACTTGTGTCATGCACAAAGTAGATGTCCTAACCGACTTGCCAAAACTATAGTTTGTTAACAAGAAATTTGTGGAGTGGTTGAAAAACAAGTTTTAATGACTCCAACCTAAGTGTATGTAAACTTCCAACTTCAACTGTATCTATCATAAATGTTTGCAAAAACAATACCAGTAACAGCAGTTATTACACCGTTTGTAATACTGCAGTAATACTATATCTGTGCTTTCAGATACAGTAGCATGACTCCCACATCTTCTGTAGCTCTTACTGCTCTATTCCATTAAGCTGAGTGGACTCTCCCTCTCCTACTGAGAGAGAGAGAGAGAGAGAGAGAGAGAGAGAGAGAGAGAGAGAGAGAGAGAGAGAGAGAGAGAGAGAGAGAGAGAGAGAGAGAGAGAGCAAGAGGGAAAGAGAGAGAGAGAGAGAGAGGTGAGAGAGAGAGAAAGAGAGAGAGAGGGAGAGAGAGAGGGAGAGAGAGAGAGAGAGCAAGAGAGAAAGAGAGAGAGAGAGGTGAGAGAGAGAGAAAGAGAGAGAGAGGGAGAGAGAGGTGAGAGAGAGAGAGAAAGAGAGAGAGAGGGAGAGAGAGAGGGAGAGAGAGAGAGCAAGAGGGAAAGAGAGAGAGAGAAATAAAGAGAGAGAGAGAGAGAGAGAAGGTGTGGGGGTGTATCAGATGATATAGCAGGGATAGAAGATAGAAGAAAGGAGGAGGATGGTTATTATGAGTTATGGAGAGGAAGAGGCAGATGTATAGAAGACAAAAGTGTGTGTGTATGTGTTTTTAATCAGAAAGGTAAGATGCAATTAGGCTTCTTGACCCATCATCGTCTATAATTACAGTCAATTAACTCCTGTTTAATTTATTTCATCTGGGCTCCTCTGCCCTTATGGAAGGCCAGAAATAATCAGCCTTCAAATGAAGGAACTGACACCCTGTTTTCCACTTTTGTGGTGTGTGTGTGTGTGTGTGTGTGTTTGTAATTAGTGTATAAATTGGTTAAGGGATCCACTACTCAAATAATATGTGAGTGTAGAGTGTGTGAGGAGCTTTTCTCTGTGATTTCCTAGGTCTGTGTATATATGCATGAGTGTTAGTTGCATTTATTCTGTGTACTGCCACTCTATGTTTTGCGAGTGCGTGTGTGTGTATGTGAATGTACAGTATATATACTACTGTAAGTCTTTGTCAAGCCTTCCTCCTAGCTCAATGAGCATTTGAGGAGTGTGGTTGCTAGTATAGTGTGGTGGGTAGGAGTGGGACTGTAGTCACTGTACAGTATGAATAATGCACTGTGTGGGCTCACTAAGTGCAGATTGTTAGGGATTCTACTCAGAGCAGAATGCAGATCCCATGAGTCACTCACTACAGCCCCACCCATAGAGGAGAGAGAGAGAGAGAGAGAGAGAGAGAGAGAGAGAGAGAGAGAGAGAGAGAGAGAGAGAGAGAGAGAGAGAGAGAGAGAGAGAGAGAGAGAGAGAGAGAGAGAGAGAGAGAGAGAGAAGACTGAGACAGACACAGAGACAGAGACAGAGACAGAGAGAGACCGAGAGAGACCTTCAACATGGTCTCTTCTCTGTCTCTCCTTCTATATCTCTCTCTTTTTATCTCTCTCCATCTCAGAGCTCAATGGCACTCTTTGAGAATGACACACAGTAGGCCATATTTGATTATGAGATACAAACCTGCAGGCCTCACCAGAACTTGAGATTCTCACGCAATAGTAGGTCCCATGCTGATCAGCCTGCCGACTGCCATTACTGTAATACCCTGTCTGTCAATCAGCTTATCTAATCACATTCTAATAACGTTTCATACCACGGTTTGTCATTTCATCAGCTATCAAAGCCATACTAACCCTTCCACAGGAGGCTGAGGGGAGGATGGCTCATAACAAAGGATGGATTGGAGTGAATGGAATGGTACCGTCCTCCCCAATTAACGTGCCACCAGCCGCCTGGGACACCTTCCAGCTGTAAAGTGAACTGAACTTTTCTCTTGACCTGATTCATCCATCTCTCTGGACCTGTGTGTCCAAGCATATATACTACATCCATCCACATCCTGACACTCACCTAGGTTAAGTCCCATAGCTGTCAATCAAAGGTGGGTTCATAGCAACCATGCAGGTGATATGAACTCTGACAGCTTGCCAACAGTATGTTGCTATGGAGATGCACAAGCAGTGGATTAAACCAACCTGCAGGCAGAGGGGCAGGCAGCATGACACGAATGGGTGGAGGCCAGGAGACAGATAACAACAAGGGTGCATTACGTGATTGATTCATAAAGTCACCAGTGAAAAGGAAAGGTGGATGTGAATGGGGGATGAATAGAACGATGAATAGTGTGGTGTACGAATGGCTGACCTGCCATATATATGGATTTCTTCTCTTTGCTTTCACATTCTGTCGACATGAACACACACACACACACACACACACACACTTCTCCTCTCCTTGTTGATTTGCTGCCATGCTTTATTCCACACCATTGCATATGCTATTTGCCACTCTAAATACCCCAGAGCTGTTTATGATAGAGTGCTCCAGTGGAACTCTTCCGCCTGATTGTCAATGTGCTCCCAGTGAGCTAGAAAGAGCTATAGAGGGAGTTACACACTGTCATTAGCTTCAGTAATCAGTTGTCTTACAGACCACAGAGGAGGCAGAACATGCATGTTTATCAGTGCGAAGCGGCTAGCCTGGGACTGGATCTAATCAAGTTAACCAGTCCCCTACCTTATAGACAATCACACATCTCTCATTAGCAGTCTGCTCAGGTGCTCTGTATCCATCAGTTATGGGTGGTTACACACACACACATACACGCACACACAGACACAGACACAGATAGTAGATCTGCTTCACCTGCCATGTACATACATGGCCTCCTGTAATATGAGCTCTCCATTGACTTGTGCTCACTGCTCACAGCACATCTTTAATTCCTCATTATGGATGATGTGATAAGGAACTTTACATTATTATTTTCTCAGCAATGGATGGCAACCCTTGTAAATTGCTTTTAGAAACCTCAAGTACCTTAGATAATTTTTGCTCTGGTAAATTGGTTTAGAAATGGTCCAAGGATCACTCTAGTAAGTCAGATACAGATGCAGAAAGATCACAACAAACGAAGACAACATTTATTTACAAGGGGAAGAAAACAAAGTGTGATATACAGTAGAAACATTGAGAGCAGCAGCAATGTGAAAGGATAAAGCCCCCCAGTTAGTAGTCGTCCGCCCACAGTACACTACAGCCTAGCGCGGAGGAGGAAAGGCTAGCTACCATTACACAACGGTTAGGTGACTAGCTGCCCACACACACCATATTATGGAATGGTAGATTGATATTGAGCAACATATACACACTACCGTTCAAAAGTTTGGGGTTACTTAGAAGTGTCCTTGTTTTCGAAAGAATAACATCAAATTGATCTCAGAAATATAGTGTAGACATTGTTAATGTTGTAAATGGTTATTGTAGCTGGAAACGGCAGATTTTTATGGAATTCATGGAAAGAAAAAGCCATATCTCAGACTGTCCATCTTAATCTTTTATTTGTATTGGCCAGTCTGAGATATGGCTTTTTCTTTACAACTCTGCCTAGAAGGTCAGCATCCCGGAGTCGCCTCTTCACTGTTGATGTTGAGACTGGTGTTTTGCGGGTACTATTTAATGAAGCTGCCAGTTGAGGACCTGTGAGGCACCTGTTTCTCAAACTAGACACTAATGTATTTGTTCTCTTGCTCAGTTGTGCACCGGGGCCTCCAACTCCTCTTTCTATTCTGGTTAGAGCCAGTTTGCGCTGTTCTGTGAAGGGAGTAGTACACAGCGTTGTATGAGATCTTCAGTTTCTTGGCAATTTCTCGCATAGAATAGCCTTCATTTCTCAGAACAAGAATAGACTGACACGTTTCAGAAGAAAGTTATTTGTTTCTGGCCATTTTGAGCCTGTAATCGAACGCACAATTGCTGATGCTCCAGATACTCAACTAGACTCAAGAAGGCCAGTTTTATTGCTTCTTTAATCAGCACAACCGTTTTCAGCTGTGCTAACATGATTGCAAAAAGGTTTTCTAATGATCAATTAGCCTTTTAAAATGATAAACTTGGATTAGCAAACACTACGTGCCATTGGAACACAGGACTGATGGTTGCTGATAATGGGCCTCTGTACGCCTACGTAGATATTCCATTAAAAAATCAGCCGTTTCCAGCTACAATAGCCATTTACAACATCAACAATGTCTACACTGTATTTCTGATAAATTTGATGTTATTTTAATGGACAAAAAAATTGCTTTTCTTTCGAAAACAAGGACATTTATAAGTGACCCCAAGCCTTTGAACGGTAGTGTACAGTGGGGGAAAAAAGTATTTAGTCAGCCACCAATTGTGCAAGTTCTCCCACTTAAAAAGATGAGAGAGGCCTGTAATTTTCATCATAGGTACACGTCAACTATGACAGACAAATTGAGAAAAAGAAATCCAGAAAATCACATTGTAGGATTTTTTATGAATTTATTTGCAAATGATGGTGGAAAATAAGTATTTGGTCACCTACAAACAAGCAAGATTTCTGGCTCTCACAGACCTGTAACTTCTTCTTTAAGAGGCTCCTCTACTCGTTACCTGTATTAATGGCACCTGTTTGAACTTGTTATTAGTATAAAAGACACCTGTCCACAACCTCAAACAGTCACACTCCAAACTCCACTATGGCCAAGACCAAATAGCTGTCAAAGGACACCAGAAACAAAATTGTAGACCTGCACTAGGCTGGGAAGACTGAATCTGCAATAGGTAAGCAGCTTGGTTTGAATAAATCAACTGTGGGAGCAGTTATTAGGAAATGGAAGACATACAAGACCACTGATAATCTCCCTCGATCTGGGGCTCCACGCAAGATCTCACCCCGTGGGGTCAAAATGATCACAAGAACGGTGAGCAAAAATCCCAGAACCACACGGGGGGACCTAGTGAATGACCTGCAGAGAGCTGGGACCAAAGTAACAAAGCCTACCATCAGTAACACACTACGCCGCCAGGGACTCAAATCCTGCAGTGCCAGACGTGTCCCCCTGCTTAAGCCAGTACATGCCAGGCCCGTCTGAAGTTTGCTAGAGTGCATTTGGATGATCCAGAAGAGGATTGGGAGAATGTCATATGATCAGATGAAACCAAAATAGAACTTTTTGGTAATAACTCAACTCGTCGTGTTTGGAGGACAAAGAATGCTGAGTTGCATCCAAAGAACACCATACCTACTGTGAAGCATGGGGGTGGAAACATCATGCTTTGGGGCAGTTTTTCTGCAAAGGGACCAGGACGACTGATCTGCATGGAGGAATGGGCCAAAATACCAGCAACAGTGTGTGAAAACCTTGTGAAGACTTACAGAAAACGTTTGACCTGTGTCATTGCCAACAAAGGGTATATAACAAAGTATTGCGAAACTTTTGTTATTGACCAAATACTTATTTTCCACCATAATTTGCTAATAAATTCATAAAAAATCCTACAATGTGATTTTCTGGATTTTTTTTCTCATTTTGTCTGTCATAGTTGACGTGTACCTATGATGAAAATTACAGGCCTCTCTCATCTTTTTAAGTGGGAGAACTTGCACAATTGGTGGCTGACTAAATACTTTTTTTCCCCACTGTATATACAGTACCAGTCAAAAGTTTGGATACACCTACTCATTCAAGGGTTTTTCTTACTTTTTTAGTAAATTTCTACATTGTAGAATAATAGTGAAGAAATCAAAACTATGAAATAACATATATGAAATCATGTAGTAACCAAAAAAGTGTTAAATAAATCAAAATATATTTTATATTTCAGATTCTTCAAAGTAGTCACCCTTTGCTTGACGACAGCTTTGCACACTCTTGGCATTCTCTCAACCAGCTTCATGAGGAATGCTTTTCCAACAGTATTGAAGGAGTTCCCACATATGCTGAGCACTTGTTGGCTGCTTTTCCTTCACTCTGCGGTCCAACTAATCCCAAACCATCTCAATTGGGTTAAGGTCGGGTGATTGTGGAGGCCAGGTCATCTGATGCAGCCCTCCATCATTCTCCTTCTTGGTCAAATAGCCCTTACACAGTCTGGAGGCGTGTTTTGGGTCATTGTCCTGTTGAAAAACAAATGATAGTTCCACTAAGCGCAAACCAGATGGGATGGTGTATTGCTGCAGAATGCTGTGGTGCCTTGAATTCTAAATAAATCACTGACAGTGTCACCAGCAAAGCACCCCCACACCATTACACCTCCTCCTCCATGCTTCACGGTGGGAACCACACATGCGGAGATCATCCGTTCACCTTCTCTGTGTCTCACAAAGACACAGCGGTTGGAACCAAAAATCTCAAATTTGGACTCATCTGACCAAAGGACAGATTTCCACGGGTCTAATGTCCATTGCCGTGTTTCTTGGCCCAAGCAAGTCTCTTCTTCTTATTGGTGTCCTTTAGTAGTGGTTTCTTTGCAGCAATTCGACCATGAAGGCCTGATTCACGCAGTCTCATCTGAACAGTTGAGATGTGTCTGTCACTTGAACTCTGTGAAGTATTTATTTGGGCTGCAATCTGAGGTTCAGTTAACACTAATGAACTTATCCTCTGCAGCAGAGGTAAATCTGGGTTTTCCTTTCCTGTGGCGGTCCTCATGAGAGCCAGTTTCATCATAGCGCTTGATGGTTTTTGTGACTGTTCTTGAAATTTTCCGGATTGACTGACCTTCATGTCTTAAAGTAATGATGGACCCCTGTAGCTCAGTTGGTAGAGCATGGCGCTTGCAATGCCAGGGTTGTGGGTTCATTTCCCACGGGGCCAGTATGAAAATGTATGCACTCACTAACTGTAAGTCGCTCTGGATAAGAGCGTCTGCTAAAATTACTAAAATGGAAAAAAATGGACTGTTGTTTCTCTTTGCTTATTTGAGCTGATCTTGCCATAATATGGACGTGGTATTTTACCAAATAGGGCTATCTTCTGTATATCACCCCTACCTTGTCACAACACAACTGATTGGCTGAAACGCATTAAGAAGGAAAGAAATTCGACAAATTAACTTTTAACAAGGCACACCTGTTAATTGAAATGCATTCCAGGTGACTGCCTCATGAAGCTGGTTGAGAGAATGCCAAGAGTGTGCAAAGGCAAAGGGTGGCTATTTGAAGAATCTCAAATATAAAATATATTTTGATTTGTTTAACACTTTTTGGGTTACTACATGATTCCATATGTGTTATTTCATAGTTTTGATGTCTTCACTATTATGCTACAATGTAGAAAATAGTAAAAATAAAGAAAAACCCTGGAATGAGTAGGTGTGTCCAAAATTTGACTGGTACAGTTTATATAAAAAAAATGAAGGTGACAGTTTTGAGATAACAGTTTTGGATCAGAGGATTTGTATCAGTTATGCTAGATTACCAAAACCTTCAGTGATTACATGTATGATCAGACAGATGGTCAGGGGTAGGAAGCATTGCAGGAGTGACCGGAGGACCTCACTTCTGGGTTGTGTCCCAAATGGCACCCTATTCCCTTTATAGTGCACTACTTTTGACCAGAGCCCTGGTTATAAGTAGTGCTCAATAAAGGGAATAAGGTGGTATTTGGGACGCATCCCTGCTGTCCAACAGAGCACAAATATCCCTGGCGTCTTACAAGTATCAGTCTGCCCTCAGAATGAACAGGCATTTTACATGAATGTCTGAATGCACATTGCCACAGGGAAACCATTTAGGATCTTCTCACCCATTTGGATTCTGTTCAAATGTTCCTAGGCAGTATTATGGCTATTGAATGGGTTCAGAGAGCTCTTAATTCCACCCACACAAAATTGTTCTCATTCTGTGTAGAGCAATCATCCAGCAATTACAGTCATTACTGAATATATATATATTTTTTATACAAATTTTTTATATGTGTGAGTGGTTTATCAGGGTGAACGGGAAAAACATATATTTACTCTGAATATTCGTCATAAATTCTCTGTCATAGTGTTTCATCTGACCAGCAGCATAGCTCATGGTTTGGTCCTCAGCCAATGATCCCACTCTGTAGATGGTGGTAATGGTACTAAAAAGATGGCAATCTGCCACAGTGGTGAGTGGTGTCACTTTAAATTGGAGGGCGGGCTCATTGCAATGGCTGGAATGGAATGAATGGAATGGTGTCAAACACATCAAACGTGTTGTTTCTCTCTCTCTCTCTGTCTCTCTCTCTCTCTTTTGCTATATCCCATCTTCAGAGAGACCAGCCATTCTGGCTCTGCAGCAGGGTTGGCTCAATTCTGAATTTAGTTGCGAATTTGAATTTCATTTGAATTGGCCACATCCCACAGGAAGCAGAATTTGAATTGAATTTGAATTAAAGGAAGTCAATTAAATGAAATTCCAATGGCTATTTATTCTATAAATGAACTCACTATACAAACATATCTTTTTAAATCATATACGGGCAACTCCGGTCCTCGTGGCTTGATTGGTGACACACTTTTGCCCCAGCCCCAGCTGACGTACCTGACTCCAATAATCAACTAAACATGGGGCTCGTTTGCATGGTAAGGCAAAAGCAATTGACTGTCAACGAAATTAGAGGGAAGTTGTGGAAGGTGCATCTGCGATAGCCAAAAGTTGGAAACTGATGTGGTTTTCCAACAGCAAGGCTCAGTGCAACATGGCAGTGTTGCCATTGTCTGTAAAAGTTGTTCTTTGTAATGGTCTCCAACCCCCATATCACACACTCATAAACTAAAAATATGTGTGTGCATTGTACAATCAATTGGTGAGAGAGAGAGAGACTCAAATATCACATTAATTTGTACATATCCACTATATACAGTACATGAATTGTGGCAAAGTTATTTCCTTTTTCAGTCATGTCTTTGGTCACGTCAAACAAAAACACCCTAATGATTGGTTGACAATACAGCCTACCACAATGCAGGCAATGGCTGTAGGATGAAGTTGGTGAAGAGCAACTGCAGAAACTTGCAGTCGACTATAGTCAAAACTTCATGGGCTTTGATTACATGATTTTTGTAAAGTTCATGCAGTTGACATGTGGCGCAAGTCGGACCATTTTTATCCCCATAATGCAACACATTTTGAAAGGCGGTGACCATCTGACAAAAGTGATCCGCTTGAACGCACCCTTGGTCTTCAATTTAGAATGCAATTAGTCTAATCAGGTGTGATAGCTAAAGGGCTGGGGGAAAGTGTGACACCAATCAGGCCCCCGATGACGGGAGTTGCCCATCCCTGATCTAACAACTGAACTCAAAATACTGTTTGATATTTTTGTGTTATAATCAAACTAATATTTGAAGTGGTATATGTATTCTTTGCATTAATAAGTAGCAGATCCTTTTGATAAAATATTTGTCAAATTAATGAGACTTTCATGTTTCATGTCTCAGTTGAATTAGGTTGAATTGCTTTGAATGAATTGCTTCAATTCAAAATCCCCCTCTCTTGCAGGCTGGCCACTCCACTCCTCTGTGCAGCATGCAGTAGTGTTTGGTTACCATGGAGACCCTTCACCATCAGATTGCCCACGCCTCCCTTTGTTGCACCACCACCACGACCTCCACCGTAGTCAGGTGTAGGGATGAATGCGGATCAGATATGGTAATAGTAGGTGGGTGGGTGCAGTAGCTACATGTTAAATGCTATAACACCTCTTTCGTTTTCAATTCAAGTGAATTACTTAATTGTGTTTTAAAGATAATTGTACTGAGAATATGCATTGTTAGCTGCTTGGCATAAAAACGAACGTAAAAATGAAGCTCACAGTTCCTTGTGAAGGAGTGTGACCCTAACCCTAGCTTCATGTCCACACCCTGGTTCAACCCTAACACTAGCCATAACCTTAACCCTAGCTTCATGTCCACACCCCGGTTCAACCCGAACACTAGCCATAACCTTAACCCTAGCTTCATGTCCACAGCCCGGTTCAACCCTAACACTAGCCATAACCTTAACCCTAGCTTCATGTCCACACCCTGGTTCAACCCTAACACTAGCCATAACCCTAACCCTAGCTTCGTCCACAGCCCGGTTCAACCCAAACACTAGCCATAACCCTAACCCTAGCTTCGTCCACAGCCCGGTTCAACCCTAACACTAGCCATAACCCTAACCCTAGCTTCATGTCCACAGCCCGGTTCAACCCTAACACTAGCCATAACCCTAACCCTAGCTTCGTCCACAGCCCGGTTCAACCCGAACACTAGTCATAACCCTAACCCTAGCTTCGTCCACAGCCCGGTTCAACCCTAACACTAGCCATAACCCTAACCCTAGCTTCATGTCCACAGCCCGGTTCAACCCGAACACTAGCCATAACCCTAGCTTTATGTCCACAGCCCGGTTCAACCCTAACACTAGCCATAACCCTAGCTTTATGTCCACAGCCCGGTTCAACCCTAATACTAGCCATAACCCTAACCCTAGCTTCATGTCCACAGCCCGGCTCATCCCTAAGCCCCTCAAATGAGACTATGGTCCACAAGCCCGGTGTATTCACTTCCTGCATCAAACAGTCTACCTTCATCTGTCCAAGTAAAGGACTCACTCAAAACAATGGGCCTCTATCTTGAGTCTGTTTGGGGTCAATAATCATTAGTACTGAGAGTATCTATTTTGTATTATTATCTGTATTATTATCTATAGTTGATCTATTTGAATGCTAACAATTATGTGCAGACTATATGCACTCAGGTTGCATATGCAGACATTGTTTTCATTTAGGCAATTTAACTGGAAGGTTTTTCAAATCAAATTCAATCGAGGGCAGGCTTAAATGAATGAACAACAGAGACAAAATGCTAATATTTTGGGGAATGGCCTTGTCTCCAAGGGAAGATCCTCGGAGCCAGATGCTGTGATGCAGGTAGCCCGATGAGGTTCTGAAGACGGGCCTTCAGCTGGTGGCGATAGGGAGGTGGAGAGTTGAATGAAGTAAAGTGAGCTATCCATTCAGACCAGACTTGTTGATTGAACCTAAGTTATCAACTACATTAAAAGGCACTCTCCAAACACCAACATGTAATGCCACAAAAGGCCATCCACTCAAATGAAAGTCAAGCTAAACACAGTACAAGTCTAAATAAGTAGAGTGAGTTTTTCCACATCTGTAAATGGCCACCCTGCCTCTGACAGAGCCTCAGAGGTCAGACCGGGACAGAGAAGGAAAGGCCCGTTCACTCCATTGTGCTGACCACAATTTATGGTAATGGTGCTGGCTAGTCCTGTTGTCATTGAATTACCCCATATCGCTCAGCGGCCACTCTCTCCAAAATATTGGGTCCCTTCCTGATTCAGCCTTTCATTAGCTGAGGCATTAGGCAAAATCTTTTTAGTGTGCAGACTGAGGGGATGTTTGGACTGAGTATGGCACTTTTCATTATGTATGGCTTTTCTGTGTGGTGACTGTGGACATTGTTGTGCAATTGATCAATAAAGCCCTCTAAAATATCTCGCTCAATATATTAATGACTGATATTGATATTGACCATAATTGTGGTCTTCCCCGGTGTATGAATGAAAGAGAGAGCGCCAGAGCCAGAGAGACAGAGGAAGACAGAGAGAGAGAGACTGGGGAGAGACCGGAGAAATACCGGGGAAAGAGAGAGAGGAAAATACTTGCAGTCAGTCTGATCCTGTTCATATTTGGATCGGTTTGTCTCTTATGGTGGTGGCGATAGATACTGTACATAGAGGCCTGGGCAAATAGCCTGACAGCCAGAGTGACTAATGGCCACGCTGAGGTGAGGTCATTTATTCCAGAGTGACAGGGGTGGGGTCACTGCACTGTGCCACTACACGTCCACTCAGACCTATCCCTTCTATAGGTTCTCAAGTAGGATGAAATGTAAATAAAAGAGGGGGCGAGGTAACAAGGCTGTGAGGGAATTTCTACTATCAGGCCTACTTTTTACCAGAGCCCCATGGAGTTCAGGTCTACTCCATAGGGAAGGGTTCAGGTCTACTCTACCAGTCCATCAAGCTGTGCCTGCTGAGGAGAGCCTTTAGCCCAGGGGCCAGATGTGTGGAGGAGCTGTTGAGTGCAGCCATGCAGGGAAATTCCCCCACTCATTCCTCCAGTTGACATTTAATGTAGACTATGACAATGTGGGGTGGGGCAGGGACATAACAGAGAATATCAGCACTTTGTATGATTCACAATGTCATAACACAAACAATTTCCTAAAAATGGGTGAGAGTGGGTGTCATGAATGAAAATGAGGTGAGAGAGAGAAAGGGGGGGGGGGGGGGCAGAGAGATTTAGGGGGGAGGATGATATGGTGTCAACATAACATGGCTACTTGGCTTTTTGTATCCAATTCCATTAGCTGTGGGTGTTTGTGTTTGTATATACAGTTGAGTTATAGTACCAAAAATACAGGTTTCTGTAGGTCATCTGAAGAGTCACAGGAGGAGGTGTTACTTACTGGTGATGACACTAGCACAGTGCTAATGTTTCCACTAAAGGGGGGGTTGAATCCTGTCCAGACCTGACTCCGGGAATGTTCTGGAACTTTCTTCTCCTGTGTTGTTCCGGAACTCCAGAACGGGAATGTGCCTGTCTTGTCTTTGAGGAACAGGTCTGGCAGGGGAAGAGAGAGAGAGAGACTGAGAGAGAGGTGGAGGGGGTAAATGGAGGGGGGTTGGAGAGAGAAGAGAGGTATTGAGAGCGAGAGAGTGAGAGAGAGAGGTGTGGGGGGGGGGGGGGGGGGGGTGGAGAGAGAACAGAAGGATTGTGAGCGTGATTGGTGGTATCCCTGAGAGACAACTCCCTCTTCAGACAGTAACTGGCATTACTACCTAGCTACCTCTGAAATGTCTGAAATACCTCTGACATGTCTGAAATTGTTGATCTCTAAATATGGTGAACTCTCATTCACTTTCTATGCAGTAGAGTAGAGGACAGTGCCACAAATAACTACCACTCAAAATATGACCTGAAACCATTGTAGTGATCCTGCAATCCAACAGCTAGGTTTCCATAACTATAAAATCTACCATACGTAATCAGTATGGATGGACACTACGGGCTCTTTTTGTTCATGTTGTTCTCACTGCCACACACATGTTACAAACACTGATGTTTTGGATACAATTACTGCAATAAGCTACAATAAACAATTCTAACTTGTGACAAAATGGATCCTAATAGATAAAGTCACTACATACAGTACGTTTTTATCATTCTGAATCTGATCAGTTTTGAGACCCTCTGCTGCTGAGGCTGAGCTCCCCATCCCTGGTTGCTATGGCGACCAGCCCGACCCAGCAGCAGAGTGGTGGGCTGCAGGCTGGAGCCATACCCAGTGCTGAATTGGGAAACAGATACATGAAAACACCTCGCCCTCTTTCATCAGCCAGCCGATCTTCCTCTTTTATTACCACATCTGAGGGTGCTTGTCAGTGAATATATTACACGACCCGACATCAAGGCCCTGTAACATAAGAACACTAATACGATTAATTAGGTGGGTTATTATAATAACGCTATTATAACAATAACAGTACATGTTGTGGGTTTTGGCGCTGCTCCAAGGTGATTTACTGTAAATGAAAGAGATGGAACAATAATTCTGCTTTGGGTTGTTAGTCTCTAAGTCTGAACGTCTATTTTAGTCTCCAGTAGAGTTACTCTTACAGACAGTACAGACTCCCTGGGGATGGTTCCCTTCCTGTTCCAGCAGTCGTTCACTACTTCCCACAAATCTGAAAGCATTGGATTGCTGGAGGGAGTTTCCACCATATTTCTTATCCCAGCCATTTCCTTTCAAATCAGTTAAGTGAACAAGTGCACACTTTGGGAGAAGGGAGGGATAACTGGGACATAGCCACAGATGTCCGTGTTGTGTTGTGTTCCCACATGACCTCACCCCGGAAACATGCCACAGACCTTAACCTCAGGGCCCTGGAATGTGTGACTCAAATCACCCTACCACAACTCTGTGTGTGTGTAAAGAATGTATTGTTCACATATGTAAAGGATTCAGAGAATGTTGCTGTTGTTTTTTTAATTTTAGTAAATGTTCAATTGAGAGACTAGGAGGACACACATTCCCACAGCCCGAGGTGAAGAGAGTAAAAAATAAAAAGCCCCATGCTGCAGCTGTAGAGCCATTATCATTGTGCAGAGTGGGAGTGGGTGGTGATAGAGAGAGAGAGGGAATGAAAAAGACTGACATGTTTATGACTGTGGCATGCTAGGCTAGCAGACTCCGGATGCCTCATTTCTGTGGGATTTTCCAACAGACTTATCACAAAGCCTACATCACCTGACAACCTACGCCCATCTCCTCCTCCTCCTCCACCATCTGTGAAACACAAAAGGAATCGAAAATCTGCTGGACCACAGTGAGAGCATCAGCAGTGCATTTCAAACTGTCCTGTGTTCGTGGTATGTAGGCGGGCAGGGAGACAGGCAGGCATGGTGGTAGGCAGGAAGACAGGCAGGGACACAGACAGGCAGTTACTGACTGTTACTGATTTCCATAGACAACTGGGTTTTGCTTTGCATAAATAATGCTGTAGTCAGCCTGAGGTGCAGCAAACCATAAAATTGGTTCCTTTGGAGGCTAAGGCAGGCAGGCATCTCACATTCAGGCAGCTCTGCTGTGGGAATCGACAGGAAAGACTAGGGGAGCTCACAAAAAGTAGGCTTGGTTTAACTTAAAACACACCACCGCCAGCCATCACACCCTTGTTCTAACAACAGGCACTATATAGGTAATAGGTTGCCCTATGGGTCCCGGTCAAAAGTGACTCCTGTGTCATTACAAGGGAAAGTGGTGTTAATAATTAATGTTGCTCTTAGGGATGGAGGATTACATTCAGCCAGCCGGCAACAGTGAGCTCTGACTCAAACCTGATAAAAAATGATCCTGTGGAAGAGAAGCATAGCCCACTTGGTCTGCATTCCCAAATGGTACCGTATTCCCTATTAAGTACAATACTTTTATCCAGGGCCCATAGGGCGCTAACTAAAAGTAGTGCACTATATAGGGCAGGGGTATTCAACTCTTACCCTACGAGGTCCGGAGCCTGCTGGCTTTCTGTTCTAGCTGATAATTCATTGCACACATCTGGTTTCCCAGGTCTAAATCAGATTAGAGGGGAACAATGAAAACATGCAGTGGAACTGGCTTCGAGGTCCAGAGTTGAAGAGTTGAGTTTGAGGGATATAGGGAATAGGGTGCCATTTGGGACGTAGTTTCTGTATCTGCAAAAACATAACAAAGCCCACATAAACACTCTCCAGATGGCTCTGTTGTTTTGTCAACAGAAACAACAGAGCCATCGCGGACGTCTGTGGCTATGTCCCGGTTATCTCTCCTTTCTCCCAAAGTGTGCACTTGTTCACTTCCCTTAACTTATTTGAATGGAAATGGCTGGTATAAGAAATATGGTGGAAACTCTCTCTAGCTCATGCCTCCACCAATCCAATGCTTTCAGATTTGTGGGAAGTAGTGAATGAGTATCAGTGGAGGCTTCTGAGGGGAGAACGGCTCATAATAATGGCTGGAATGGAGTCAATGGAATGGTATCAACCACATCCTCCCTTCAGCAGCCTCCACTGATGAGTATTCAGGGTCAGATGGCCGTATGTATTTTTTATTTTACCTTTATTTAACTAGGCAAGTCAGTTAAGAACAAATTCTTATTTACAATGACGGCCTACACCGGCCAAACCCGGAAGACACTGGGCCAATTGTGCGCCGCCCTATGGGACTCCCAATCACGGCCGGTTGTTATACAGCCTGGAATCGAACCAGGGGGTCTGTAGTGACGCCTCAAGCACTGAGATGCAGTGCCTTAGACCACTGCGCCACTCGGGAGCCCAAGTTTATAGACTTTGGCATGATTAACTGGAGTAATATAAGAATAATTCTGATGTCTGAATGTTTGACTCAAGCTATACTTATACGTACAAATGGATTTACCAAACAATGAATCCATCTACACACCCTCTTCTTCTTTCTTGTGGTTTCCATGGTGCTAGCTCCAATCCTGTCACACCACACAGTACAATCAGCACCAACGCCACCCACACACATACACCAACTCATGACCAGAAGTAGTTTATGAGAGCATAATCAAGTAAAGCAGGGCGATAATAAAGCAGAGCCCTCAGCTATGGACAAGCACAACAATTACTGTAATGGATGACTCAGGTGATAACTACAAGCTACAACAAACAGTACGCTCTCATTCTCTTGCAGTCAATGTCGCCCTCTATAGGGAGACATCAGACATTGGACTTGCAACCCACCTGAATGAGCAGGCTAAAACACTTTTTTGATATTGAATATCTGTAATTGTTTTATTCTCTGTAGTTCAGATATAGTATAAAACCATTTCTTTATTATTATTTTTTATATATACCCCTTGGCAACACGTTTTTGTACATGTGCTTGTGTTGCACAGTAAAATAATGTTGATTCCTGTCGGATGGATGTATTGGTAACACACAGGAAGTTCCTATTCCACCACAATAAACCAACATGTGAGAGTTCTCTGATGTGAAACAAGCTATAGTGTGTGAAAATGGACGAAGAACAAACGGTAGGTTGTACAAGTATAACTTATTATAGTTTTTCGCTAATTTTAATTTTTATACCTGCCAGATTTATCTGAAAAACATTAACTTGTTGTGACGTTAGTGGCTATCTAACCTAGTCAGATTTATCTGAAAACCATTATCTTGTTGGAACGTTAGTGGCTATCTAACCTGGACAAAGGTAACTTTTTTAGCCACTAGCTCAGTTGGGATTGAAAATGTTCATTAGAGCGTGCAAGATCTTTCGATCTGTCTTTTGCCCATGTATTAGCAGGTAAGGTAAAACATTTAAGAACTCCTTAATGGAAGATTTTACCATAGGCGCATAGCAGTTATAATAGTTCAAAATATGTTGACGGTAAGAACTGTATCAACGATTTTTATAACTAACCAAAGATAGACCGCGGTCTGTCTTCTTCTTCGAGTTTGTATTCGCGGATCGCAAACAACTGACAGGTGCATAGACTGCCACCAACTGTACTGGAATGTGAGGCCGGTCACGACCTGTCTATACCACAAACTATTTTCTCTTAACTACAGTACCAGTCAAAGGTTTGGACACACCTACGCATTCCAGGTGTTTTCTTTATTTTTACTATTTTCTACATTGTATAATAATAGTGAAGACATCAAAACTATGAAATAACACATATGGAATCATGTAGTAACTAAAAATGTGATAAACAAATCAAAATATATTTAATATTCTTCAAAGTAGCCACCCTTTGCCTTGATGACAGCGTTGCGCACTCTTGGCATTCTCTTAGCCAGCTTCATGAGGTAGTCACCTGGAATACATTTCAATTAACAGGTGTGCCTTGTTAAAAGTTAATTTGTGGAATTTCTTTCCTTCTTAATGTGTTTAAGCCAATCAGTTGTGTTGTGACAAGGTAAGGGTGGTAGACAGAAGATAGCCCTATTTGGTAAAATACCAAGCCCATATTATGGCAAGAACAGCTCAAATAAGCAAAGAGAAACGACAGTCCATCATTACTTTAAGACATGAAGGTCAGTCAATCTGGAAAACTTCAAAAACTTTGAACGTTTCTTCAAGTGCAGTCACAAAAACCATCAAGCGCTATGATGAAACTGGCTCTCATGAGGACTGCCACAGGAAAGGAAGACCCAGAGTTACCTCTGCTGCAGAGGATAAGTTCATTAGAGTTACCAGCCTCAGAAATTGCAGCCCAAGTAAATGCTTCAGAGTTCAAGTGACAGACACATCTCATAATCAACTGTTCAGAGGAGACTGCGTGAATCAGGCCTTCATGGTAGAATTTCTGCAAAGAAACCACTACTAAAGGACACCAATAATAAGAAGAGACTTGCTTGGGCCAAGAAACACGAGCAATGGACATTAGACCGGTGGAAATCTGTCCTTTGGTCTGATGAGTCCAAATGTGAGATTTTTGGTTCCAACCGCTGTGTCTTTGTGAGACGCAGAGTAGGTGAACGGATGATCTCCGCATGTGTGGTTCCCACCGTGAAGCATGGAGGAGGAGGTGTGATGGTGTGGGGGTGCTTTGCTGGTGACACTGTCAGTGATTTATTTAGAATTCAAGGCACACTTAACCAGCATGGCTATCACAGCATTCTGCAGTGATACGCCATCCCATCTGGTTTGTCCTTAGTGGGACTATCATTTGTTTTTCAACAGGACAATGACCCAAAAACACACCTCCAGGCTGTATGAGGGCTATTTGACCAAGGAGAGTGATGGAGTGCTGCATCAGTTGACCTGGCCTCCACAATCACCCGACCTCAACCCAATTGAGATGGTTTGGAATGAGTTGGACCGCAGAGTGAAGGAAAAGCAGCCAACAAGTGCTCAGCATATGTGGGAACTCCTTCAAGACTGTTGGAAAAAGCATTCCTCATGAAGCTGGTTGAGAGAATGCCAAGAGTGTGCAAAGCTGTCATCAAGGCAAAGGGTGGCTACTTTGAAGAATCTAAAATAAAATAAAATATTTGTTTAACACTTTTTTGGTTACTACATGATTCCATATGTGTTATTTCATAGTTTTGATGTCTTCTTATTATTCTGCAATGTAGAAAATAGTAAAAAATAAAGAAAAACCCTTGAATGAGTTGGTGTGTCCAAACTTTTGACTGGTACTGTAGCTAACCCTGAATTTCTAACAACCCCCCTGGGAGGTGGAACCTCTTCATTCAGTATTCCCTGTAACATTTCGGTTGTAAAGTCCTGGAGATCCAGAACTCTATTTGCCTCCTTCACAATGATGTCTAGCTTCTTAAAATGTTTTAATCGTTTGACTAGTACAATTTAGCACTTGCGCTGTAAACGCAACAAAGTCCACCTTCTTCATTGTTAGTGTGTTGGGATCCTTCCCCTGCATGGCATTCACTGCAGACTGTGGGACATCCACTACCATCTCATCTCTACTCACTCCTTCATCTATTTTCACTGCCTCCACATAGGAGACCTGCTGGATAGCCCAGATCCTAGCTACTGCGACCTCCTTCATCCTTACAGGGCACTCCAGGAACCCGGGAACGTGATTCCCATCACAATTACAGCAATATACTTCATCTGACTCTTCAACTACGACATATTTATTCCTTCGACAAACACTTGCCACGTGTCCAAACTTTTTACAATTGTAACACCGCAGTGGCTTCTGTACATACGGTTTCACCGCATACCACAGCCTGTCTTTTCCAATGGGAGCAAATTAATCATAGTGGGCAGAACAAGGAAGGAGGTGGGTAGAGCCAAGCACGAGCTAGCGAGAGCCTATTGGCGCTTTCTAGCATGTATTTGCATATTTCCGTTAGGGAACGCCTACTCTCTGAAGTGCGCGTAGTGCAATTACTCAATACGCCATTGCACTCCTTCTAAACAATGCAATTTTTGTTAAACTTGGCAAAGGGTAAAGTCTACAAAACATTGATCACTCTGTTCGTAACAGATTCTAGTTTGGGAAACAGAAAACTGTATTGAGATTTAAATGTTTCATGGATTAGAACATTTGTAGAATGTCGGCCAAAATCCATCTCGCTCCATTTTCTCCCACTGCCGGCCACTTGGCTTCCTCTCACCACCAACTGGTGAAATATCTGTCCCATTGTTCTATCTGTGACTCTATGCTCTCGTCATACTGCAGCATCCCTGCTAACAGTTCCTGGTCACCTGTGTGCCTATAGACATGTGACAGTGACCCATGACTCTATATATATATATCTGTATATATGTCTCTGTGTATGTAATACAATGTGTATGTAATATGATGCATGATGTGCCATATAAAATTGGATTTGATATAGGGGGGCTACAGTGAGATCTGTGGCCAGTGTGGAGAAGTGGACTGGGGGGTGTCGGACGAGGGTCGGTTCTACTGCAGGTCCTGTCATAATGTCATCGAGGTAAGCACTCATATTTAACTCATATTCAAGATTGGTTCATGTTGAAGCAGTCATGGTCCCATTCCCCATTTGGTGCACTACCTTTGACCGTAGCCCTATGGGCCCTGGTCAAGGTAGTGTACTAGTTAGTAGGGTGCCATTTGGGATGTACACATGGACAACAATTGTATTTTTCCTCAACTTCTGTACACAGAGAACAAAAGAAGTGGTGGATACAAATACCTTTATGATTGGTACCAGCAGAGTGTCCTCCATCTCCAAGGGAACCAAAAGGAAAAAACTAGGTTGGTCTCCACTCTCGTATGTCATTAATTCCTACAAGCAAATCATTTTGATTGTGTTTTTGTTGGTTGTTGTACAGTTGAAGTCGGAAGTTTATGTACACTTAGGTTGGAGTTATTAAAACTCGTTTTTCAACCACTCCACAAATTTCTTGTTAACAAACTATAGTTTTGGCAAGTCGGTTAGGACATCTACTTTGTGCATGACACAAGTAATTTTTCCAACAATTGTTTACAGACAGATTATTTCACTTATAATTCACTGTATCACAATTCCAGTGGGTCAGAAGTTTACATACACTAAGTTGACTGTGCCTTTAAACAGCTTGGAAAATTCCAGAAAATGATGTCATGGCTTTAGAAGCTTCTGATAGGCTAATTGACATCATTTGAGTCAATTGGAGGTGTACCTGTGGATGTATTTCAAGGCCTACCTTCAAACTCAGTGCCTCTTTGCTTGACATCATGGGAAAATCAAAAGAAATCAGCCAAGACCTCAGAAAAAAAATTGTAGACCTCCACAAGTCTGGTTCATCCTTGGGAGCAATTTCCAAACGACTGAAGGTACCACGTTCATCTGTACAAACAATAGTACGCAAGTATAAACACCATGGGACCACGCAGCCGTCATTCCGCTCAGGAAGGAGACGCGTTCTGTCTCCTAGAGATGAACGTACTTTGGTGCGAAAAGTGCAAATCAATCCCAGAACAACATCAAAGGACCTTGTGAAGATGCTGGAAGAAACAGGTACAAAAGTAATCTATATCCACAGTAAAACGAGTCCTATATCGACATAACCTGAAAGGCCGCTCAGCAAGGAAGAAGCAACTGTTCCAAAACCGCCATAAAAAAGCCAGACTACGGTTTGCAACTGCACATGGGGACACAGATTGTACTTTTTGGAGAAATGTCCTCTGGTTTGATGAAACAAAAATAGAACTGTTTGGCCATAATGACCATCGTTACGTTTGGAGGAAAAAGGGGGTTGCTTGCAAGCCGAAGAACACCATCCCAACCGTGAAGCACGGGGTGGCAGCATCATGCTGTGGGGGTGCTTTGCTGCAGGAGGGACTGGTGCACTTCACAAAATAGATGGCATCATGAGGAAGCAAAATTATGTGGATATATTGAAGAAACATCTCAAGACATCAGTCAGGAAGTTAAAGCTTGGTCGCAAATGGGTATTCCAAATGGACAATGATCCCAAGCATACTTCCAGAGTTGTGGCAAAATGGCTTGAGGACAACAAAGTCAAGGTATTGGAGCGGCCATCACAAAGCCCTGACCTCAATCCCATAGAAAATGTGTGGGCAGAACTGAAAAAGCGTGTGCGAGCAAGGAGGCCTACAAACCTGACTCAGTTACACCAGCTCTGTTAGGAGGAATGGGCCAAAATTCACCCAACTTATTGTGGGAAGCTTGTGGAAGGCTACGCAAAACGTTTGACCCAAGTTAAACAATTTAAAGGCAATGCTACCAAATACTAATTGAGTGTATGTAAACTTCTGACCCACTGGGAATGTGATGAAAGAAATAAAAGCTGAAATAAATCATTCTCTCTACTATTATTCTGACATTTCACATTCTTAAAATAAAGTGGTGATCCTAACTGACCTAAGACAGGGAATTTTTACTAGTTTTAAATGTCAGGAATTGTGAAAAACTGAGTTTAAATGTATTTGGCTAAGGTGTATGTAAACTTCTGACTTCAACTGTATATATGCCTGACTTTGTGTGCGTTTCAGAGCAAGGGCGAGAGTGGATGGTGTGTGAGGGCTTTCAGTTCATCCTGAAGCATCAGGCTGAGGCTCTTCTGGCCATGGGAGTCTGCCCACAGTTCAAGGTCTGTCAGAGGGAACACAGAAGGGCGGTTTCCCGGACACAGATTAAGCCTAGTAGTCCTGGACTAAAAAGCATGCTCAATAGATCATCTCCATTGAAACGTTTAATCCGTCTCAGAGAAACCGGAAAGGAAAACCAAATAATGCTATTTTACATCAATGTAAAGACACTCAACATGTTCTGTAAATGTCTTGTATGGTCTGTGTTTTGTAGGATGACGTGCTGTGTCAGTTTTGGAGAATGTACCTACAGAAGAGCCGACAGGCCTACACCAAGAATCCTGTGCATGATGGGAAATTTAGACTGGTCAGTATTCTCATCACTGCAAGCAAAATAGCACTTTCTGTTGAAGTGACAAACTTTCCCCGTCTATTTTCGGCCCCTTGTGGCGGACGGTCGATGAGACATTCACTCAATGTGTGCTTTAGATTGGATACGTTTAGTTACATGTTTGCAGCTCTCAGATGATAAAAGTACACCTACACAGACCTCACCCTCCTTTGGTTGCGGTATCATTTATTTTGTGTGTTTTTTCTTGTGGCCCTCCCTAGCGTTCTCAGGGCTCTGGGGAGTCAGAAAGTGCTCCAGAGTTGTCAGTGATGAGTGACTCTATGATGTCTGCCAGTGAGACAGACGGGGATGGAGACTGGGCCAGTGGAGGAGGCTCTGTTTCAGGTACATTAAACCACACAGGCACGCTGAACAGCCAATCCCAGCACACTAGCCACACATAGTCATTATATCTGTGAGTGTGCATGCATCTGTGTGTGTGCGGACACATCTGTGTGTATGTTCCCCTGTGTGTGTATGTGTATGCTAACGTGTGTGTGTGTGTGTGTGTTTTCCTATATGTGTGTGTGCTCCCCAGGTCACACCAGTGACGGAGTCTCCTCAGTGTGTTCCGGTTCTGTTGATGCGGTCTCGTACCTGACCCCACGCCAGAGAAGGAGCCAGGGGTTGATGAGCATGCCCAAGACCCTGGCACTGTGCCACCTGGCCCTGCTGTGGGCCAGAGAGGCCATCACACTGGCAGATTTGCTCAGGTCAGGGCCATGGGGAGATGGCGGAAACATGGGTGGAAGAGGAGATTAACAAAGTTGGATTGAATTTAATATATAAAAACTTTACCATTTGTGATCCTGATCTCCCTTGCAGAAGAGATTTTATTTCATTAAGACTAACCGTGATTAAATGTAGGTTAAAGGTTTTTAAAAAACGGGAAGTAAATCTCAGGTTTCCTGCTTTGTGTCCCTGCCTATTGAGTCTCTCTCTCTCTCTCTGTTGGGCAGGTTTGTGAATGAGGGCCACATCCCCTATGTGAACGCCTACGAGGGCTTCCCAGAGGAGATGAGGCTCTACGGCCGAGACTCACTCATCTTCAGAGTGGAGGTGAGAGCGTACATTAGTTGTTGATTTATTGGGAAAAAGATGCACTGAGTGCAACCTAGGGGAGAACACATTAAAGCGATTCCACTTTTGTCCAACGTGGTCCCTGATGGAATACAGACTAAACAAAAGAAAACAACTGTAATCGCTCTGCATCACACAGCATAGAACAAATTAATTACCAAAAAATTTAAGAGACAGGAAAATAAAAGTACAGTCAACCTATCGTGATCCCGTCATTTGTCCTCCTGGACTCTAAATGCATTATACATCAATAAATCTACATCGTTATCAATAAAATTATAACGCTCAGATGGCCTTGGGACCAGACCTCTGCCTTCACATTTCTGATGTAGCAGAGGCATAAATGCCTTTCAGTGACACTAGGAGCTAATCAACATTCTCCATTGAGCTTTAACCTGTCCTTTTAAAAAAACCTGGACTGCGACAGTTTAATAGGCATTCCACAACAAAATCCCAATGTAGAAGAATGAGTTCCATGCCATACTATTAACTCTTGGCACACTGGGTCTTGTGTTGTGGCCATGTTGAGTATGAACCATTCGCTATCTGTGAGCCTAAGTAGTCAGGAGCAGTACCGCTAATGGTCTTATATATGTGGTTAAGCTTCATCTAGAAAACAGACCCACTGCTTGGAATTCATGTACTCCCAACATGTGTTCTGGTGGGTACATTAAGCAGATAGCGAATGATGTGGTTTTGCACAACCTACATCTTGTTCTGTAGTTTTGTTGTCAGACCACTGTACCACGCTACCCTCATTGAAACATGTATGAAGACATCAGAATGTTGGCTCAGGTGCAAGAGAAACTGCTGCTTGTCCCCACACACCAATACACCTGCTACCCCGCTCTGCATTTGCATACCTTGTCTTGAAATCTTATCCCGATCCTCCAAAGGAATTAATTGCATAGAAGACTAGATCAAATAACTGTGTGTGAATGTGTGTGTGTTCCCTAGTCTATCCCCTCTTATAGCCACCTGCACAAGGAGGCCCAGACCCTGGCTGTGTTCCTGGAGCTACCCCTCTTCCCCCCCATCACCCTGGACTGCCTGCTGCACCCCACCCTGCTCACTGTCCGCTACCTTACCGAAGCCAACCTGCCCGGTGGGTCTGCCAAGCCAACAACACACTCTTAACTCTTTTTGTTGTTGTCTGTTGGTTTATTTGTGTCAGTCACTTTTTAAAGAGGAGACACCAGTACTTGTTTATACCTGTGTTCCTCTTTTATATTTATTTTTTGGCACTTTACACAACGTGCAACTCATTCTTAACACAAGTTATTCCACCTTTACTCCACACACAGAGGCGCATACAAAGCTCTCCCTCGCCCTCCATTTGGCAAATCTGACCATAACTCTATCCTCCTGATTCCTGCTTATAAGCAAAAACTAAAGCAGGAAGCACCAGTGACTCGGTTAATAAAAAAGTGGTCAGATGACGCAGATGCTAAGCTACAGGACTTTTTTGCTAGCACAGACTGGAACATGTTCCGGGATTCTTCAGACAGCATTGAGGAGTACACCACATCAGTCACTGGCTTCATCAATAAGTGCATCGATGATGTCGTCCCCACAGTGACCGTACGTACATACCCCAACCAGAAGCCATGGATTACAGGAAACATCCGCACTGAGCTAAAGGGTAGAGCTGCCGCTTTCAAGGAACGGGACTCTAACCCGGACGCTTATAAGAAATCCCGCTATGACCTCCGACGAACCATCAAACAGGCAAAGAGTCAATACAGGTCTAAGATTGAATCGTACTACACTGGCTCTGACGCTCGTCGGATGTGGCAGGGCTTGAAAACTATTACAGACTACAAAGGGAAGCACAGCCGCGAGCTGCCCAGTGACACAAGCCTACCAGACGAGCTAAACCTCTTCTATGCTCGCTTCGAGGCAAGCAACACTGAAGCATGCATGAGAGCACCAGCTGTTCCGGATGACTATGTGATCACGCTCTCCGTAGCCGATGTGAGTAAGACTTTTAAGCAGGTCAACATTCACAAGGCCGCAGGGCCAGACGGATTACCAGGACGTGTACTCCGAGCATGTGCTGACCAACTGGCAAGTGTCTTCACTGACATTTTCAACATGTCCCTGACTGAGTCTGTAATACCAACATGTTTCAAGCAGACCACCATAGTCCCCGTGCCCAAGGACTCTAAGATAACCTGCCTAAATGACTACCGACCCGTAGCACTGACGTCTGTAGCCATGAAGTGCTTTGAAAGGCTGGTCATGGCTCACATCAACAGCATTATCCCAGAAACCCTAGACCCACTTCAATTTGCATACCGCCCCAACAGATCCACAGATGATGCAATCTCTATCGCACTCCACACTGCCATTTCCCACCTGGACAAGAGGAACACCTACGTGAGAATGCTATTCATTGACTACAGCTCAGCATTCAACACCATAGTGCCCTCTAAGCTCATCACTAAGCTAAGGATCCTGGGACTAAACACCTCCCTCTGCAACTGGATCCTGGACTTCCTGACGGGCCGCCCCCAGGTGGTAAGGGTAGGTAACAACACATCTGCCACACTGATCCTCAACACGGGGGCCCCTCAGGGGTGCGTGCTCAGTCCCCTCCTGTACTCTCTGTTCACCCATGACTGCATGGCCAGGCACGACTCCAACACCATCATTAAGTTTGCCGACGACACAACAGTGGTAGGCCTGATCACCGACAACAATGAGACAGCCTATAGGGAGGAGGTCAGAGATCTGGCCGTGTGGTGCCAGGACAACAACCTCTCCCTCAACGTGACCAAGACAAAGGAGATGATTGTGGACTACAGGGAAAAAAAGAGGACTGAGCACGCCCCCATTCTCATCGACGGGGCTGTAGTGGAACAGGTTGAGAGCTTCAAGTTCCTTGGTGTCCACATCACCAACGAACTATCATGGTCCAAACACACCAAGACAGTCATGAAGAGGGCACGACAAAGCCTATTCCCCCTCAGGAGACTAAAAAGATTTGGCATGGGTCCTCAGATCCTCTCAAAATTCTACAGCTGCACCATCGAGAGCATCCTGACTGGTTGCATCACCGCCTGGTATGGCAACTGCTTGGCCTCTGACCGCAAGGCACTACAGAGGGTAGTGCGTACAGCCCAGTACATCACTGGGGCAAAGCTTCCTGCCATCCAGGACCTCTATACCAGGCGGTGTCAGAGGAAGGCCCTCAAAATTGTCAAAGACTCCAGCCACCCTAGTCATAGACTGTTCTCTCTGCTACCGCACGGCAAGCGGTACCGGAGTGCCAAGTCTAGGTCCAAAAGACTTCTCAACAGCTTCTACCCCCAAGCCATAAGACTCCTGAACAGCTAATCATGGCTACCCGGACTATTTGCACTGCCCCCCCACCCCATCCTTTTTACGCTGCTGCTACTCTGTTAAGTATTTATGCATAGTCACTTTAACTCTACCCACATGTACATATTACCTCAACTACCTCAACTAGCCGGTGCCCCCGCACATTGACTCTGCAACGGTACCCCCCTGTTTATATAGCCTCCCTACTGTCACTTTATTTGACTTCTGCTCTTTTTTTTTCTCAACACTTTATTTTTTATTTTTTATTTATTTAATAAATGCACTGTTGGTTAAGGGCTGTAAGTAAGCATTTCACTGTAATGTCTGCACCTGTTGTATTCGCGCATGTGACCAATAAAATTTGATTTGATTTGATTCAACCAATATTTATCTTTTTTTCTTTCAGATGAGCTGCATGACTGGGTGTGCAGGATCATGGAGAAGGCTGGTATGGAGTCGTCCGTGACCTTTGAACCCATGAGGTCCAGATCCCCTCTCCCACACTACGATGTCCAGGCTGCTGCCCTGATCATCATCGCCATGAAGCTGCTCTTCAAACTAGACGACCACACTGAGTGGTAGCTATGCCGTCTGTTACCTAGAGCGAAAGAGAGAGAGAAATGTATTTAAGGGCTTATTCTCACCGAATAGTTATCGGGACAATTTCAATTTACATAATATGTACATACACTTTACAATTCACATTAGCGACGGGAATGTCACGAGCCGACAAGGGGTTCGGTTGACGTTCTTGCTTCGCAGCTCAAAAGTACCGTAAATGTCACAGTAACCTGGACTCAGGAGGTTAAGCATTGCAAACTATTCAACTAGCTAGCTACTAGCTAACGTTAAGCAAGCAACTCTTCATGCATCTACCATATTACATTATTGCAACAAAACCATATTACACTCTTGAATAACGCAACAATTCACAAGCATGTGAAGACAATTAATATTTTCGTCTGAACACTAGTCACATGTTAGCTTCAAGACAAAAGCACAGATGTTGACTTATGTAGTTTGACTTGCGTATCTAAAAATGTTGACTGACATATTTCAACATTTTTAGATAGTATCGACATTAAAAAAAGGTGGCGGGAATGGGCTTCCATAGTTTGACGTGGCTCAGTGCAGCTACTGCAACCATTTCAGAATGTAACAGGCTGTTACTGCAATTTCAGGTAAAAACTCAATAACACAAGTCTCAAATATAAGGAAAATGTCTAGCCTACACATTTCAGCTTTTTCAAAAACATTTCTCTGCTATTACCATTGATACTGTAGGAGTGGTGAGCTGAGTGAGACAATTCTGTTTACACTACCCTGCTCGGAGGGTGGCAACTGTCGGGTGCGACCTCCAGAGGAAGCACTCGAGACGTGAGAACAGTATTGTCCTCTAGAACCTCTAGAAAATGTACCTTTGCTATCGTCAATGTGAAAACGGTCTGCCACTCCACAATATAACATTCATTGACAATACATAATACAGATTTTAAAACTACATTGTGGACCACTCGGGTAGTTTTGAGACACTGTATGTAATCATAGTAGGCAATTATAGTACACTATATAGTCTGTTAACAAGTCAATATTTTGCCACAGTCTAGGAACCACAATGCTCTTTAGGAAGCTCCATGTAGACTGAAACATCAAGTCTGCATGTCCCTGGTCATGTAAACTGAGTCACACAGAAATGTCATGAAAAGTTTAGATCACTATGTCTATGCTAGATATTGCACTTTGGTGATTGTTTACTACTGCTCATATCTAAAGCAGTTCTCCTGTTTGTGTGTTTTTAGGGATTTGTCCAATGATGCAAGTGACAAGAACAAGGAAAATCCAGGTAAACCTCAGACTCACTTTGGTGTGATAAATTGATAACCAGCCCTTCCTGATGGCTGCTATAGATGTGGGAAGAAAAAATTAAAATCATAATTGAGAAGGTATTGATCTGAATAATCTCTCGGGAGATACAGTGAGGGGAAAAAAGTATTTGATCCCCTGCTGATTTTGTACGTTTGCCCACTGACAAAGACATGATCAGTCTATACTTTTAATGGTAGGTTTATTTGAACAGTGAGAGACAGAATAACAAAAAAATCCAGAAAAACGCAAATCAAAAATGTTATAAATTGATTTGCATTTTAATTAGGGAAATAAGTATTTGACCCCTCTGCAAAACATGACTTAGTACTTAGTGGCAAAACCCTTGTTGGCAATCACAGAGGTCAGACGTTTCTTGTAGTTGGCCACCAGGTTTGCACACATCTCAGGAGGGATTTTGTTCCACTCCTCTTTGCAGATCTTCTCCAAGTCATTAAGGTTTCGAGGCTGACGTTTGGCAACTCGAACCTTCAGCTCCCTCTACAGATTTTCTATGGGATTAATGTCTGGAGACTGGCTAGGCCACTCCAGGACCTTAATGTGCCTCTTCTTGAGCCACTCCTTTGTTGCCTTGGCTGTGTGTTTTGGGTCATTGTCATGCTGGAATACCCATCCACCACCCATTTTCAATGCCCTGGCTGAGGGAAGGAGGTTCTCACCCAAGATTTGACGGTACATGGCCCCGTCCATCGTCCCTTTGATGCGGTGAAGTTGTCCTGTCCCCTTAGCAGAAAAACACCCCAAAGCATAATGTTTCCACCTCCATGTTTGACGGTGGGGGTGGTGTTCTTGGGGTCATAGGCAGCATTCCTGCTCCTCCAAACACGGCGAGTTGAGTTGATGCCAAAGGGCTCTATTTTGGTCTCATCTGACCACAACACTTTCACCCAGTTCTCCTCTGAATCATTCAGATGTTCATTGGCAAACTTCAGACGGGCCTGTATATGTGCTTTCTTGAGCAGGGGGACCTTGTGGGCGCTGCAGGATTTCAGTCCTTCACGGCGTAGTGTGTTACCAATTGTTTTCTTGGTGACTATGTTCCCAGCTGCCTTGAGATCATTGACAAGATCCTCCCGTGTAGTTCTGGGCTGATTCCTCACCGTTCTCATGATCATTGCAACTCCACGAGGTGAGATCTTGCATGGAGCCCCAGGCCGAGGGAGATTGACAGTTATTTTGTGTTTCTTCCATTTGCAAATAATTGCACCAACTGTTGTCACCTTCTCACCAAGCTGCTTGGCGATGGTCTTGTAGCCCATTCCAGCCTTGTGTAGGTCTACAATCTTGTCCCTGACATCCTTTTAGAGCTCTTTGGTCTTGGCCATGGTGGAGAGTTTGGAATCTGAATGATTGATTGCTTCTGTGGACAGATGTCTTTTATACAGGTAACAAGCTGAGATTAGGAGCACTCCCTTTAAGAGTGAGCTCCTAATCTCAGCTCGTTATCTGTATAAAAGACACCTGGGAGCCAGAAATCTTTCTGATTGAGAGGGGGTCAAATACTTATTTCCCTCATTAAAATGCAAATCAATAAATAACATTTTTGACATGTGTTCTTCTGGATTTTTTTGTTATTCTGTCTCTCACTGTTCAAATAAACCTACCATTAAAATTATGATCATTTCTTTGTCAGTGGGCAAACGTACAAAATCAGCAGGGGATCAAATACTTTTTTCCCCTCACTGTGCATACTACATACAGAGGAATAAACTAAACAGTTATTTACATACAGTGCTATGAAAAAGTATTTGCCCCCTTTCAAATTTTCTCTACTTTTGCATATTTGTGATACTGAATGTTATCAGATCTTCAACCAAAACCTAATATTAGATAAAGGGAACATAAGTGAACAAATAACACAGCAATTACATATTTATTTCGTAAACAAAGTTATTCAACACCCAATTTCCCTGTGTGAAAAGTAATTGCCACCTTACACTCAATAACTGGTTGTGCCACCTTTAGCTGCAATGACTCCAACCAAATGCTTCCTGTAGTTGTTGATCAGTCTCTCACGTCGCTGTGGAGGAATTATGGCCCACTCTTCCATGCAGAACTGCTTTAACTCAGTGACATGTGGGTTTTCAAGCATGAACTGCTCGTTTCAAGTCCTGCCACAACATCTCAATTGGGATTAGGTCTGGACTTTGACTAGGCCATCCCAAAACTTCCAATTTGTTGCTTTTTAGCAATTTTCATGTAGACTTGATTGTGTGTTTTGGATCATTGTCTTGCTGCATGACCCAGCTGCGCTTCAGCTTCAGCTCACAGACGGATGGTCTGACATTCTCCTGTAGAATTCTCTGATACAGATCAGAATTCATGGTTCCTTCTATTAAGGCAAGTCGTCCAGGTCCTGAGGCAGCAAAGCATCCCCAAACCATCACCCCACCACCACCACCATGCTTGACCTTTGGTATGATGTTCTTACTGTGGAATGCAGAGTTTGGTTTTCGCCAGGCATTACTGGAACCATGTCGTCCAAAAAGTTATACTTTTGAATCATCTGTCCATAGAACGTTCTTCCAAGAGTCTTGATGATCATCCAGGTGCTTTTTGGCAAACTTGAGTCAACTTTTTGGATGAGATGGGCACAGATAATCATAGTTTATATTGTCCTACACATTGTAATTAACCTTTTTTTCGTAAAGAGCGGCCATTGAGGTGTGGTTTTGTCTTTGGAACGGTGGAATGTTGCCTGTTTGTCTGCATTCCTTTTGATTTCTGACTTCCTTTTCATTCACTTGTAACATTCCATTTGATATCTTATCAGCCTCCTGTAGCTCAGTTGGTAGAGCATGGCGCTTGCAACGCCAGGGTTGTGGGTTCGATTCCCATGGGGGGCCAGTATGAAAAATGTATGCACTCACTAACTGTAAGTCGCTCTGGATAAGAGCGTCTGCTAAATGACTAAAATGTCAAATGAAAAATAATATAAGTGAGAGTAGGTTTGTGAGAGTAGATTACATGGCTGGCCTGAAATATTTGGGTGGTTTGAGGTGCTAGAGTTTCCCCTTGCTATTTTCTGTGGTAATTAAAAAGCAAATGGAGAATTCTGACTTCTCTTAAGAAGTAGAGCCCATTATGAAGACTTAAATGAAGTGAGTTCCTAGCGGTAGCCTGTTATATAGTTCGGAAATGGCCCCTTATTTTGGGAAGTCTTCTCAGTTGGACAATGCAAAGGCCAAGTGTCCTAAATTCTGTCTGGCACTCATCCCTCTCTTTATGTGCGACAGATGGGAACAGCTTTAACCTGAGAAGGTGGTACAGGACCATGCAGACTGCCCTGACCACAGCCGCACGGAGACAGCAGGACAACATAGCCAGGTGAGACTCCTCTCACTTTTAACTGGCTCTTTCACTGTTCTCTCTCTAAAGTTGGCTGTGCAGATACTGTGGTCTAGTGGTAACACATCCGGCTCAATCACATATACTGCTCCCCACCAGAAACGGGTTCATTTCCTGTGTCCACCCTTCATCTATATCCTCCTCTATTTCACAAATGTCTGTATAAAGCATAATAAAAAGCATTTTTGACTGGTTTTATTTACCCATTTTCTTTCCACAGAAAACATTGGAAGGCCCAGAAACCTCTATACACCTCGAAGAAAGACAAGCTGGTCGTTCTCAAAAGGAGACGTAGGTGTCACTCAAATATCAGTCTGTTCAGATGAAGAAGAAAAACATGTATGGCAAATGGGCTGTAAAAAGAGCTGGCACAAACATGCTGATGTATCTACACTCAGTCACTCACTTGCCAACATATCAGCGTCATTCTGCTTTTGCTAATCTCTCTCTTTTCTCCACCCCAATCTCACTACACCTTGTCCCTGTCCCTTTCTCTCACCATCCCCCCCCCCCCCCCCTTCTCTTTCCCTCACCCACTAAACACACCCTTTTTCCTCACCATTTCCCGCACCCTCACTCTTCCCCCTCACCCTCTCCAGGTATTGCAGAGCAGCTCCAGTTGAGTTTCCAGAAACTGTCTGGTTCCCCTGTGGCCCCGCCATCTTCCCCTCCCTCCAGCTTCTGTTTCTGCTGGGGTGAGGAGGGGGAAGGGGTCCGGGACGGGCCCAGCATGCACCACCATACCCTGGACAGCAGCGTCCGGCTGAGAGGGGCAAGCCTCCAGCCCTCCAACCCAGAATACTGGCACCCAGCCCTGAGGGCCTGCAAGCCCAGGTAAGGCCCAGTGCCCGGTTGCAGCAGCATACCAACCTGCATCCCACTGCTGGCTTGCCACTGAAGCTAAGCAGGGTTGGTCCTGGTCAGTCCCTGGATGGGAGACCAGATGCTGTTAGAAGTGGTGTTGGAGGGCCAGTAGGAGGCACTATTTCCTCTGGTCAAAAAAATAAAATATTCCAATGCCCCAGGGCAGTGATTGGGAACATTGCCCTGTGCAGGGTGCCGTCTTTTGGATGGGATGTTAAACGGGTGTCCTGACTCTGTGTTCACTAAAGATCCCGTGGCACTTATCGTAAGAGTAGGGGTGTTAAAACCCCGGTGTCCTGGTTAAATTCCCAATCTGGCCCTCATACCATCATGGCCACCTAATCATCCCCAGCTTCCAATTGGCTCAGTCATCCCCCCCTCCTCTCCCATGTAAGTATTCCCGAGGTTGTTGCTGTAAATGAGAATATGTTCTCAGTCAACTTACCTGCAAAAATAAGGGTAAGAAATTACAAAAACGTAAAGGTAGAGTCAGTGATGCACAAAGTAAACCAGAGTCAGCGTAGACCTCTGCAACAAGCATGAGGCTAAACTTCTCTGCTGATCCCGCAACTATCAGCTTGCAGGAGCAGGAAGTGCACCCGTGCACATGCGCAGCGTCCTGCATCTGAGTCTGTTTTAAGTTAATATTTCCCTTGTTGGGGTGACCCTGAATCACCTCACCTAAACATCCTAACTGATGTCTTTTTTAAATAATATGATAGCCCTCACCCTCACATAGACATACACATTGCACAGTTCCCAGACTGCTGAGAGCTTGCGGCAGTTGTATATGCTGGGTGAAGGAGAGTGGGAATGCAGGCCTGTATTCTCTCTCTCCTCTGATGGGGGCTGTTTTCACTGTCAGCACTGATCAAATCTACCAAGCTACCCTTTCCTTTCCACCTTCCTCAGTTTGCTGAGGCTGAATCCTATAGTGATTGAAAACTGAACCCAGCATTAATCTACACCTGGGCTCTGCATTCTGTTGTGGAGGCCGATTCCCTTCTAACCTGTCCCACAAGGGCTCTTTCAGTTCCACTCTCTATAGGCTGTATCTAAACCATCCCTTTTAAAACCTAGTTTCAGCTAGAGACAGCACTGGCTGTGGGTTTTTCCCAGCATATAGGCAGTAGGCATGCATAATAATGCTTTAGAAAATGTTTCAGAATTGTTGTAGACGATGTAGAGATGTGAATATACATATAGAAACAAAACGTCCATGACAAGTGCTCTGTTTAAATATAGTCTGGATGAGAGGACCAGGATGTCTGTCATATACTGTTTACACACTGGTTATTAGCAGTGGTTAATAATTGCATGCACAGGGACGTGAGACAAACTCCATTTGCAAATCTGCCAGATTTTGGTTATACTTGCAGAATTTCCATTGCTCCATAAAAGTTCAATTAAACTCTTTCAGATTGGTCTTTACTGCACACCTCACAGGGATTGCGCTGCACTAGGCACACTCTACAAAGAGCCAGAGTCATGTGCCTTCTTTAAAACAACACCGTTGAGTTTTTCTGTCATGTTTTGTTTTCCCCCTCAGGTTTTGTAAGAGCCACTATGCGGAGGTAGAGGTCACTCTCCCCAGGATGTATGTGTGGTTGTTGGGCCTCTTCTCCTTCCTGCTGGGGGTGAAACCTGGCTGTGTATACGAAGAGGTACTGAAGGTGGAGAGGCGCTTCCTCAGGAGCAGCAAGTCCCAGCCCAGGGCAAGAGCTACGCCCAGAAAGACACAGCCCAAAAAACAGCCCAAACGCAAACAAACCAGAAAAACATGTTCTAGGTGACTAAAGAGAGCGTGACTTCATCGGGACCAACTACTGTGGTTTATTTATGTACCATATTGCCATGCATTACTGCGGTTCTTGTATCAATGCAAATTGATTATGTGCCTTTTTGTACAAATTGCCTCATTGCATTGCCATGGATGAATGGCAATGTTCCTGTGATTTACAATTTACTTTTGAAATTATATTAAACTGTTCTGTTATTAGTGTTATAAGTAGCTCTGTTCATTAAATAATGCCTGACATTTTAGGCTAAGTACAGGCTGTGAGAGAGCACTGTTATTATTCCAAATGTGCGTGTTACTTCAGTTTTTAATGTGATGGACATGTAATAGGTGTTACCTGCAATTAGTGTGGTTTTGGAATAATTTGTTCCGAGTCTCAGGCACTTCTCTCTACGAAACTGGTATGTATCGGTTTTTGTGAGCCTCATCAAGCTATTTCCTAGGCCTATGTGCGTTTACCTGAAACCCCGCCCATTGTCACAGCAAGCCAATCGCGTGGCCTATCGCAGGTAAAACTTCGGCTCCAGCTCATAGATCGAGAAAAGCCGAATAAACTAGTTCTGGAGTACACGGTTGACATACATTTTAACTACCAGCATCTCGTGTTTTTTAAAATAGTTGACGTATCGGAATTACCGTTCCAACTTGAAAGTCCAGTCCGCCGGAGCGAAATGACACAGGAGCTTGGCAAGTAAGTAGGCCTACACGGTCCAGTTGTATACAGGTGTGCAATACTGTATGAATGACGATCTTCCATAGCCTAACTATCCAGGTAGCCTAAGTAAACTAGTGTAAGCTACTGGATCACAATTGTCATTTAAAAAATATTTTTCGTATTATTCTTACAGATGTATTTAAGCTTGTTTAATGCTGATCCTGTAAATGTTTTGAACTGGGCTTCATTTAATAATATTTTTAGCATTTAGAAAACATTCGAAGGAAATCTATTCAATTAATGGCAGTTTGATTGTGTATTGAACTTCTTAGACAATGTACACAAACAAATACTGACACAATTAAATCGTCTCATTTCTGTACCTGGCATCTTATATTTAAACAAAACGATGAAATTGATTTGCTCCTAAGCATAGACATTAGTCTGACTGCCATGACACAGACAGCGAATTGAATACCTGTCTTGCTGTTAGAGCAGGATAAGAGATCTGTCAAGCGTGCTACTGCCTGAAGGTAACACTTACAATAATAATAATATGGCATTTAGCAGACGCTTTTATCCAAAGCGACTTATGCGAAAATGCATGAATACATTTTTGTGTATGGGTGGTCCCGGGGCTCGAACCTACTACCTTGGCGTTTCAAGCGCCGTGCTCTACCAGTTGAGCTACAGAGGATCAAGCCTACTGCTCACTCTATGGGACTCTTTCTGTCCGTGTAAAACATAACATTTAAGAGGTTAGGGCTATTATTGGGCATAGTGAGGGGGATTCTGAACTTAAAATGTTGGACTTGTCCCACTGTGCAGAAAGGGGGATTCTGAACTAAATGTTGATCTGTCCCACTGTGCAGAGAGAGGTGGATTCTGAACGTAATGTTGGACTGGCCCACTGTGCAAAAAGAGGGGGATTCTGAACTTAATGTTGGACTGTCCCGCTGTGCAGAAAGAGGGGGATTTGGCCTCCCGAGTGGCCCATCGGTCTAAGGCACTGCATCGCAGTGCTTGAGGGGTCACTACAGACCTGGGTTGCTTCCCAGGCTGTCACAGCCGGCCGTGACCAGGAGACCCATGAGGTGGCGCACAATTGACCCAGCGTCGTATGGGTTAGGAGGGTTTGGCCGGCTCGGATTTCCTTGTCCCATCGTGCTCTAGCGACTCCTTGTGGCGGGCCGGGCGCCTGCAAGCTGACTTCGGTTGCCAGCTGGAGGGTGTTTCCTCCGACACACTGGTGCGGCTGGCTTCCGGGTTAAGCAAGCAGTGTGTCAAGAAGCAGTGCGGCTTGGCATGGTTGTGTTTCAGAGGACGCATGGCTTTCGACCTTCGCCTCCCCCGAGTCCGTAGGGGAGTTGCAGCGATGGGACAAGACTGTAACTACCAATTAGATATCACAAAATTGGGGAGAACAAAAAGAGGGGGGGGTTCTAAACTAAATGTTGGACTGTCCCACTGTGCAGAAAGAGGGGGATTCTGAACTTAATGTTGGACTGTCCCACTGTGCAGAATGGGAGGGGTTCTGAATCTGAATTTACTCTCGGACTGTCCTACTGTGCAGAAATAGGGGGGTTCTAAATCTGAACGTAATGTTGGACTGTCTCACTGTGCAGAAAGAGGGGTGTTCTGGTGCTCCAGAATGAGCCGTCGTACAGCGGTGGTCAGCGGCAGGCACTCACTGAGGATGACGAGGCATGGAGGACCTTCCTGGAGAACCCCCTGACGGCCGCCTCCAAGGCCATGATGAGCATCAATGGAGATGAGGACAGTGCCAACGCTCTGGGCCTCCTCTACGACTACTACAAGGTACCTTATATATTCCTACTATATTACTACTACTATATACCCACTATACTATAAAGATTCTATAAGTACCTCCACCGCCATAGATGTATCATAGATGTGTGATAATAATGTATTAAATTACTTTTCTAGGTGCCACGAGATAGGAGACCGAATGGACAGCCCAAAACAGAAGAGCTCCTGGGCGATGCTGATCCAAACAAAATGTAATGAATCTCCTTAGTTATGATGTTGTTATCCAGTTATGACTTATCATACTTGACTTTATATTTACTGTAAATCGAGAAAAAGTGTGTTGAAGTAAAGAAAGCTGTGTTCTGAGATGACCTTTACTCTGATCATCTCCTCAGAAAATTCATGGTGCCACTCCAAGACTCTCCCCTGAGGACCGTCCCTCGCAACACCGTGGTCCAGGGCAGCAGCCAACCCAGCCGGATGGACAAGACCCGGGCTCTCTACCCAGCCTCAGACTCCATAGTCTGCCTGTCCACCACCTCCAGCCCTCCCTCCTACTCCATCAGCACAGGGCGGACCCTGGCCCCATTGGGCCTCCCCCCTGGACCCCACAGTTCCCAGTCCGACGGAATGGCCTTCAGTCGCCAGCTCAACCACAGCCAGTACAGCCCCAGAGCTAAGAGCCTCACCCCCAATTCCACCTACACAGAGCCCTACAAGGACAGCTCCAATGAGGTAGGTCCTCTAACTGTTACTCCAGAACCAGATTGAACCAGAGCATAATTTTACACTGAGCAGTGCAAGCCTCTCCTGGAGCTGTACTGCTTACACCTAGGTTTCATTGAAATGAATGAAAGCGTCTCACGCTCTGTAAAAGTAGCAGGCTTGTGAGAATCAGCCTATTCACTTTTATGGAGCCAAGGAGGCATCATCCATATTTTCATTGATCTATGGGGTTGTAGTGTAATATGTAATGGTCACCTATACAGATTATTATGGGTGCCTCCCAAATGGCACCATATTCCCTATAGTGCACTATAAAGCCAAGTGAATAGGGTGCCATTTGGGTCACATCCTATGTCTATGGTGCTAATGTTCCCCTGGAATGTTTTGTTGTGACCCACAGGTCTTCCCTCTGTCGGAGGAGCTCCAACAACGCATGGCCTCCATTCCTCCCGGTGGATACCCTTACTACAGCTCGACAGCAAGGTAACATACTCAGTCAAACATGGGATAGAGACAGTCACTGAGAGACAAATTCCTGTAAAAGGCCAAATAAATGAACTGAACTTAGTGTGTTTTCAAAAATGCTTTCATAGTCACCAGACATCAGGATGTATGATGACGAAGAATTCTCTCTCTATCTCAGTCAACACTTTGAGTACATGCTGGAGGCTCCCCAGTCTATCCGGCCCAAGAGCGGCAGTGGCCAGATGAGTTACCTGAACAAGGGCCAGTTCTACCCTATCACCCTGAGAGAGCTAGGGGGCCCCCCGGTCCCACCCCACCTCAATGGAGAATTCCGGGTATGAGCTTCTCTATTGTATCTCTTCTATTTCTATTCTTATCGCTCGCTCTCTCTCTTTCTCTCCCCCCTCTCTCTCTCTCTTTCTCTCCCCTCTCTCTCTTTCTCTCCCCCCTCTCTCTCTGTCTTTCTCGCCCCTCTCTCTCTTTCTCTCCCCCCTCTCTCTGTCTTTCTCGCCCCTCTCTCTCTTTCTCCCCCCCCTCTCTCTCTCTTTCTCTCCCCTCTCTCTCTTTCTCTCCCCCCTCTCTCTCTGTCATTCTCACCCCTCTCTCTCTTTCTCCCCCCCTCTCTCTTTCTCTCTCTCTCTCTCTCTCTCTCTCTCTTTCTCTCCCCTCTCTCTCTTTCTCTCCCCTCTCTCTCTTTCTCTCCCCCCTCTCTTTCTTTCATCTCTCTTTCCTGACTTCTTATCTATTTCTATTCTACAAGTATCTAGTGTGTCTCTAGGTTTGGGAAATGTTTTGGGAATTACTTACTGATGGAATATTTCAGAGTGTGGTGATGCTGGTGTTTGGAGAGGAAAAGTTCACAGATGACCAGCTCAAACACTGGAGATACTGGCACAGCAGACAGCACACAGCCAAGCAGCGCTGCATTGATATTGGTGAGGGGTTACACACACACATTCATGCATACACACACTGCACGCATACGCACACACAACCGTGTGCATGCACACACTCTCTCTCACACTAGGGCTGCACAATTAATCGAATTCACATCGAAATCGAAATATTGACGTGCAATATTCATATCGCAAGAAATCCATATCGCACGCAATATTTTGAAAGGCATTTCAGCCGTGTGCAACGTCCCTTTTTATAATTGACTACGTTTTTCTCCTCTTGTGGCCTCTTTCTGCACACATCAACCCGAGCCCTGTCACTCAAGCAGTGCAGTTCCTCTTCCTCGCTGTTAGATTCACTATAAGTTTGCATGCTGTTGTGTTAGGTCAAATGCAGTCAACCGATTGTTCCAAACAATAACGATGCTGCTTTACCCACACACAAATACACACACACACACACACACACACAACCAAAACAGTCACACTATGTTCTCAGAATCAGTATGTAAACATTATTGTTTGTGTGTAAAACATCCTGTTGTATCTCTTCCCTGTTTGTTCATCCCAGCTGACTACAAAGAGAGCTTCAATACGATCGCCAGTATTGAGGAGATCGCCTACAATGCCATCTCTTTCACATGGGACACTAAGGACAAGCCACGGGTAAAAGAGGCCAATATCATGTGGCAGCAGAAATCTTTGTGTGAAGATTTTGGGCTCTGGGGTGAAGTTTCCCCTGGGTACAGATCTAGGATCAGCTTGCCCTCCCCAATCTTAACCTTAACCAATGGTGTAAAAAATGCCAAACTGACCCAAGATCAGCGTCTAGAGGCAGCTTCACTCTACACCAGATTTAGGAGCAAAATGTATGTCTATGTTTTGTCAGAAAAAGAAAGTAGTTACAAACAATCTCCAGCAGGGGGAGACATACACAAGTAAATCAATCATACACAACACTTTGAAACAACCCAGGACTATAGTTACTAGAGACTACAATTTTCTACCTTGGTTTTCTACCTGCATGAAAGAAATGTCATACTCAATGGAAATAAACCCATAAATGTGCATCAGAACTGTTCATTCAAAAATATTTATCTAATTCATTCAAATGTAAAACATTCTGTCTATTACTACTCTACCCTGCTATTTTTTGGTATGTTTTCATGTCATTATTGGTGCTTTTATGCAATGTTTTTAATGTGTTGCATGTGAGCCTCATGCTTTTCTGTCCAATGTAAATTGGATGAACAATAAAATGTTTAGAATTTGAATCCTCACGTGCCTTGATCTTTGCCCCCTCAGGTGTTTGTGTCAGTGAACTGTCTGAGTACAGACTTCTCCCCTCAAAAAGGAGTGAGGGGCCTTCCTCTCAACCTCCAGATTGACACCTACAGCTGTGGTAACCATGGTGAAAAGCTAGTGCACAGAGCCTACTGCCAGATCAAGGTGTTCTGTGACAAAGGTGCCGAGAGGAAGATCCGAGACGAGGAGAGGAAGCAGACTCAAAGGAAGGGAAGGGGACAGGAGACAACTGCAGCCTGTGAGTACAGTACACCTGATTTAAGTCAGACACATACATATAGATAGATAGATAGATAGATAGATAGATAGATAGATAGATAGATAGATAGATAGATAGATAGATAGATAGATAGATAGATAGATAGATAGATAGATAGATACATACATACATACATACATACATACATACATACATACATACATACATACATACATACATACATACATACATACATACACATACAGTGCATTCGGAAAGTATTCAGACCCCTTGACTTTTTCCACATTTTGTTACGTTACAGCCTTATTCTAAAATTGACTAAATCGTTTTCCCCCCTCATCAATGTACACACAATACCCCATAATGACAAAGCAAAAAGAGGTTTGTAGATTATTTTGCTAATTTATAAAAAATCCAAAACTGAAATATCATATTTACATAAGTATTCAGACCCTTTTCTCAGTACTTTGTTGAAGCACCTTTGGCAGCGATTACAGCCTCGAGACTTCTTGGGTATGACGCTACAAGCTTGGCACACCTGTATTTGGGGAGTTTCTCCCATTCTTCTCTGCATATCCTCTCAAGCTCTGTCAGGTTGGATGGGGAGCGTCGCTGCACAGCTATTTTCAGGTCTCTCCAGAGATCGGGTTCAAGTCTGGGCTCTGGCTGGAGCAGGTTTTCATCAAGGATCTCTCAGTACGTTGCTCCGTTCATCTTTCCCTCGATCCTGAATAGTCTCCCAGTCCCTGCCGCTGAAAAACATCCCCACAGCATGATGCTGCCACCACCATGCTTCACCGTAGGGATGGTGCCAGGTTTCCTCCAGACGTGACGCTTGGCATTCAGGCCAAAGAGTTCAATCTTGGTTTCATCAGACCAGAGAATCTTGTTTCTCATGGTCTGAGAGTGCTTTAGGTATCTTTTGTGAGGAGTGGCTTCCCTCTGGCCACTCTACCATGAAGGCCTGATTGGTGGAGTGCTGCAGAGATGGTTGTCCTTCTGGAAGGTTCTGCCATCTCCACAGAGGACCTCTGGAGCTCTGTCAGAGTGACCATTGGGATCTTGGTCACCTCCCTGACCAAGGCCCTTCTCCCCTGATTGCTCAGTTTGGCTGGGCGGCCATCTCTAGGAAGAGTCTTATTGGTTCCAAACTTCTTCCATTTAAGGATGATGGAGGCCACTGTTTTCTTGGGGACCTTCAATGCTGAAAATAAATAAATGGTACCCCTCCCCAGATCTGTGCCTCGACACAATCCTGTCTCGGAGCTCTACGGACAATTCCTCCGACCTCATGGCTTGGTTTTTGCTCTGACATGCACTGTCAACTGTGGGACCTGATATAGACAGGTGTGTGCCTTTCCAAATCATGTCCAATCAATTGAATTTACCACAGGTGTACTCCAATCAAGTTGTAGAAACATCTCAAGGAGGATCAATGGAAACAGCATGCACCTGAGCTCAATTTTGAGTCTCATAGCAAAGGGTCTGAATACTTATGTAAATAAGGTATTTCAGTTATAAAAATTTTATAAATTAGCAAAGATTTCTAAAAACCTGTTTTCGCTTTGTCATTATGGGGTATTGTGTGTAGATTGCTGAGATTTTTATTTATTTAATCCATTTTAGAATAAGGCTGTAACTTAACAAAATTTGGAAAAAGTTAAGGGGTCTGAATACTTTCCGAAGGCACTGTATATATATATATATATATATATATAGTTTAATCTCTCGTGGACAGACAACGTAAACATAAATTGTACTGTAGATCTGTTATGATACATGTGAGATAACGAGCAGCATTAAGAATGAAACACATCGAGAATCTCACTGCCGATAGGTAAACAGTGCGAGGCCGTTCCTTCTCTCGCTCGGTACCTGCTGCGTGCCAACCCGTATAGCGACAAACCTGCCATATCTACTTGAAGAATCACAATTATCGTCAGTGGCCAACAACTTGACTTTGAGCCAATCCGAAAGCATGAGCCCCCACGTGGGGGAGCCAACAGAAGTGACAACAAAAAGGCAAAAAGAGGGCATTTTCTCCTTATATCCACGGTTAAATGTCATGAGCCAGTCACACTTTATATGCAGTGTAGGCTATGGGATGGTAGCTAGCTAAGTGCACAGATGCAATGCACACAACACTAAATACTTCCTCCAAGCTTGCTAACCACTGTAGCTACTATTGACATTATAATTAAGTCATAATGGATTAGTTTCCATGAAACAGCTGCCTGTGTTAGCTGCCGAGTTAGTGCAGTGTCCTTAGATAGCTAGCTATGTTGTGCTAGCTAACGAATATGCTAATGTTAGTTAGCTAGCTATACATTTGGCTATGGGCTGGCACTGGCAGTATGGGATTATGGAGAGTGAATTAAATTGTTTGTTTGTCATCTGGCTAGTATCATCAAGGGCTTTCTACAAAATAGCAACATTAGCTCAGCTAGCTAGCTTGCTAACATTGGCATCTAGACCATAACCTAAGCAACACACGCAGACATGCATTGCCAAACAAGGCTACTGCCACCTTTTGGTTTGGAGTATTTTAACAAGGCTTTGTGGCTGACGACTTCAATGTCTTTGCTGTGTGAACACAAAAGAGATTGACTCCCGACACTGTTCAGAGGTGTAATTACTTTCAGCTGGCGAACGGTAGACAATCCTGTGTGTGTCCCTGCTCTTAGTTCCGGTGCTTTGGACAAATCACGATTTCGCTGGTGTTAGCTTATTTTGGCTTTCGGAAGGGTAGGGGACATTTGGCCTATAGACTTGCCTGTAACTTGCAAAGAGAGAGGGTGGAGTTCTTCAGTCCTGTTCTCTTAACACGTATGGACCCAGAACTTAATCCAACATCTGACCAATTACGCAAGACTTTAGTTCTGTGTTAACTGAGATTAATATATAGTGCTTTTAACAAATATATTTTTCTTTGTGTGATTCACAAAATCCTGTACTCAACTAACCCCTAAAAAGCAAGCTAGGGAAACAGCATGTCAAGGGTAAAAAACTCAGTCTCTAGAGTTGATATACAATAGTAGACATGTCTCAATAAAATAAAAACACCTTGAAGAAAAGGAAAAGCACTTGTTCTTTGCAACAGCAACAGTCCCATTTGTCTCTTCTCACAACCGATGGTGGAGTGCCCAGAGTGGAGGGCCCCTATTCTAGTGAGCGAGACTAGTGTCCCATCCTGCTCCCATGTTAACCCCTCTACCTCTCCCTGCTGTCCTGTCACAGATGTGGAAGACCCTCTGAAGCTGAAGCATGTGGACATAACATTGTTCAAAGCCATGAGTGATATGGACTCCCAGCCGGTCCTCTTTATCCCTGAGGTCCACTTCCCCAGCACCCAGCGCCACCACGTAAGACCTACATTACATGGAAGGATAAAACAATTAAAATATAAGGCATTAAACCTCTCTCTTAAGGCCTCCATTGTACCGATATTGTATCTAAATCCAAATAGGTTTTCTAGAAAGCTACTAAGAGAGGCCCATCCTATGTTTAAAACCTTACATTTTCAGTGGATTGACAATGTATCCCTGTTTTAAAGTATCCTTATTTTTAAATAAAGTCATACAGAGTTGGCAACAATTTCAATTTCATCCTCCAGAAAAGGTAGATCTAATATTACAGAAAATAATATGGCTAAACTGCAATATATTGATTGAGAAGAAAAACACATGGGGGGGGGGGGAGTTACTAGAAGGGTATAATATTTATGAAGGACATTGTAAACAAAAATTGTAAAATTATGTCACACAAGCAACTAATAAGTGTGTATGGAGGTGTATGCTCAATACAAAATTATAACCAACTCATCACGACTCTGCCACAAAATTGGAAGAGACAATTACTTAAAGAAGATATTAAAGAATTAGTCTACCTGCCACCTATTAAAAATCATAAATGGCTTAAAATGCTTAGTATAAATCATTTTTTTGATCAATTTCACTTAAAGTCAAAAGGTTTGACAGCAATACTGTATACATTTCAAGTCCGTTGGGAACAGCGTTTTGATGTCCCAATTCCTTGGCATCGGGTCTATGAACTGACATATAAAACAACAATTGACACCTCAATCCGTTTGTTTAAACTATTATATAAAATACTTGCTACAAAAAGAATGCTCAATATATGGGGCATTGAATAGTCAGCCTTGTGCAGACTGCCACGAGGAAACAGAATCAATAGAACATATTTTCTTGTACTGTCCATCGGTGGCTCGCTTTTGGAGTCAGGTCCAGGAATGGTTGTTATGTCATAATATCAGGGTTCAGATGGACCTGCAAACTGTATTGTTAGGGGATCTGAAAAACCACAATCAGTCAATGAGAAATATAATTATACTCTTGGGTAAAGTATTTATTTTTAGACATGTTATAAATAGGGAGGTTCAGGACCCTCATAAGTCATCATAGTAAAATGGAGGAATGTATTGCAAAAGGAAATAGCTAAATGGCATTATACTGGGAAAGATGGGTTAATCTGTGGACATCGGAGGGTTGGCATTAAGATCAGAATGAATGGTGGATTGGCCGCTGTGGGTGAAAATCCAGCACTTGAAGAAAGAGGAGATTAGGAATATATTTATAATATATTTAACTACAGGTACCGTAGATGAGAGCGAAATAGCTGTAAGTAGCAGTAGAAGTATTGAGGGGATAAATAAAGGGGATTAGAAATTATGCAAACAATTAAATTAATAGAACCGACAATCTATCTGAAATATTAAAGCTGATCTACCCCACCCCCAAAAATATATAAAATAATTCTACCTTACCCATATTTAGGGTTGCAAAATTCTAGTAACTTTTCCAAAGTTCCCGGACTTTTTAGAAATACCAGTTGGAGGATTCCTGGAATCAAGAGGGAATACGCAGGGAGGGAATCCTCCAACTGGGAATCCTCTAACTGGGATTTCTGGAAAAACCTGGGAACTGCCCATGTTACACTGCAACATATCGTCAAACTGACCATAGTCTCTAGGGACGTTTTGTTTTTAGCCTTTGCTAGGACCGAGCAACATTTTCATGGATAATTTGTAATACAAATTAGTTTTAAAAAAAATAGACACCTGGTTGCATACATGGGCACCCATGACAATACTGCTGATTCATTTAAATACAAAAATCTGCTGAAATACAGGAGTAAAGCTCATCATTTATAACAAGACTTACTTACATTTGTGTGAGATCACATGTAAATACATGAGGGGGGGAAATGTCATTTTTGAGACATATTTTCAGAAAATTTCATGAGACATGTTGTGCAACATAAAGAACACAAAGGAGTATACAAACTAAGAGACAGCAGTCCTCAAATAGGGGTGCTTGTGCTACACTGACTGGAGAGTTTCAGTGGAGTTGGTTTGAGACAGTAGTAGCTGAACAAATAGCCCAGGTAAAGAACTTACAGTGGGGGGAAAAAGTATTTAGTCAGCCACCAATTGTGCAAGTTCTCCCACTTAAAAAGATGAGAGAGGCCTGTAATTTTCATCATAGCTACACGTCAACAATGACAGACAAATTGAGGGAAAAAAATCCAGAAAATCACATTGTAGGATTTTTAATGAATTTATTTGCAAATTATGGTGGAAAATAAGTATTTGGTCACCTACAAACAAGCAAGATTTCTGGCTCTCACAGACCTGTAACTTCTTCTTTAAGAGGCTCCTCTGTCCTCCACTCGTTACCTGTATTAATGGCACCTGTTTGAACTTGTTATCAGTATAAAATACACCTGTCCACAACCTCAAACAGTCACACTCCAAACTCCACTATGGCCAAGACCAAAGAGCTGTCAAACGACACCAGAAACAAAATTGTAGACCTGCACCAGGCTGGGAAGACTGAATCTGCAATAGGTAAGCAGCTTGGTTTGAAGAAATCAACTGTGGGAGCAATTATTAGGAAATGGAAGACATACAAGACCACTGATAATCTCCCTCGATCTGGGGCTCCACGCAAGATCTCACCCCGTGGGGTCAAAATGATCACAAGAACGGTGAGCAAAAATCCCAGAACCACACGGGGGGGCCTAGTGAATGACCTGCAGAGAGCTGGGACCAAAGTAACAAAGCCTACCATCAGTAACACACTACGCCGCCAGGGACTCAAATCCTGCAGTGCCAGACGTGTCCCCCTGCTTAAGCCAGTACATGTCCAGGCCCATCTGAAGTTTGCTAGAGTGCATTTGGATGATCCAGAAGAGGATTGGGAGAATGTCATATGGTCAGATGAAACCAAAATAGAACTTTTTGGTCAAAACTCAACTCGTCGTGTTTGGAGGACAAAGAATGCTGAGTTGCATCCAAAGAACACCATACCTACTGTGAAGCATGGGGGTGGAAACATCATGCTTTGGGGCTGTTTTTCTGCAAAGGGACCAGGACGACTGATCCGTGTATAGGAAAGAATGAATGGGGCCATGTATCGTGAGATTTTGAGTGAAAACCTCCTTCCATCAGCAAGGGCATTGAAGATGAAACGTGGCTGGGTCTTTCAGCATGACAATGATCCCAAACACACCGCCCGGGCAACGAAGGAGTGGCTTCGTAAGAAGCATTTCAAGGTCCTGGAGTGGCCTAGCCAGTCTCCAGATCTCAACCCCATAGAAAATCTTTGGATGGAGTTGAAAGTCCGTGTTGCCCAGCGACAGCCCCAAAACATCACTGCTCTAGAGGAGATCTGCATGGAGGAATGGGCCAAAATACCAGCAACAGTGTGTGAAAACCTTGTGAAGACTTACAGAAAACGTTTGACCTGTGTCATTGCCAACAAAGGGTATGTAAATATAACAAAGTATTGAGAAACTTTTGTTATTGACCAAATACTTATTTTCCACCATAATCTGCAAATAAATTCATAAAAAATCCTACAATGTGATTTTCTGGATTTTTTTTTCTCATTTTGTCTGTCATAGTTGACGTGTACCTATGATGAAAATTACAGGCCTCTCTCATCTTTTTAAGTGGTAGAACTTGCACAATTGGTGGCTGACTAAATACTTTTTCCCCCACTGTAAGTAGTTTTTTGGGTGTATCTGTACTTTACTTTACTATTAAAATTTGTACTTTTACTTCATTACATTCCTAAAGAAAATAATGTACTTTTTACTCCATACATTTTCCCTGACACCCAAAAGTACTCGTTACATTTTGAATGCATAGCAGGAAAGGAAAATGGTGCAATTCTCGCACTTATCAAGAGAACATCCCTGGTCATTCCGACTGCCTCTGATCTGGCGGACTCACTAAACACACATGCTTCTTTTGTAAATTATGTCTAAGTGTTGGAGTGTGCCCCTGGCTATCCATAAATTTAAAAAACAAGAAAATGGTGCTGTCTGGTTTGCTTAATATTAGGGATTGTAAATTATTTATACTTTTACTTGTACATTTGATACCTAAGTATATTTTAGCAATTACATTTACTTTTGATACTTAAGTACATTTAAAACCAAATACTTTTAGACTTTTACTCAAGTAGTATTTTACTGGATGACTTTCACTTTTACTTGAGTCATTTTCTATAAAAAGTATTTTTTTTGTATGACAGTTGGGTACTTTTTCCACCACTGCTTATTAGCAGTCGTTATTTGCATAGATGTCAGTATAAGATATGGATATCGGGTATCTAATCTTGCTCTTTGTCCTTTATCAGGCATGCCTATCAGATGACGGTGAGGATGGGTGTGTACAATTCCTCTTTTAGACAAGAATTGTAAAATCTGGTAACATGTATAGATGCTACAAATGGCTATAAACGTAATAATGAAATAATTGAAAATGGTGTATACCCATAATAAGTGATTAACTGCATTTTCCATACTCGTCCAGACTCATGATAGTCATACATGTTGTGTTTGTTTTGCTGCAGCTTGGGGCAGAAGAGACTGCTCGACTATGATGAGGACTTTGACTCAGCCCCTCACAAGAGAGCCAGGAGGGAGGAGCCAGAGAAAGGTACATCAAATAGTAGAGACATATGCAGACAGACAGACAGACAGAGTGAAAAAGAGACGGTTTAGTGAAGAGAAGGCATAAACCGGAGAGAGAATTATAGAACGAGGGAGCAAAAGAGAGAGAATGAGTGAGGGAGAGAGAATTCAAAATAGCATGAGAGAGAGGGAGAAATGCTTTCTGCACTGTAGTTGTGTTTGTTGCTCTGGCTGCTGTTGTTCAGGCTGCTCCCACCTAGTTCAGCTGACTGAATTTATGTAAACACAGGCCACGTGGCTTCCAAAGCCCCCCTCCCACTCTAGATGCACAAAACACAACACACAAACACACTCAACCGGTGTGGAACGTGATCATTTCCCTGACATGTAGACCAAACGGGATTGTTTTTTTCCCCAGTCACGTGTGTGGGGCGGAAAGGTTCTAAGAATGATTAGGGTCTGTTTGATGTTTGGTGTGGTCTCTCTCAGACTAGTCTATTGCTGACCAGGCTCATAGTCAATTCCCAAGACGCCAGCGTGAAAGGAGCAAAGAGCAATTACAGTCAGTCAATGGTCCAGCCTGCTCTCAGTATAACAAAGGAGTGTCCAAAATGCCTCCCTATCCTGGGCTATGGTCAAAAGTAGTGCACTATATAGGGAATAGGGTGCCATTTCAGAGACAGTCCATGTTAACTGAGTTTCACTATCTTTATGGGGGGTGAGAGTGGCAGTTGTTTCAGCATGAAAACACACCACAACCATGGAAACGTCACCCAGCAGGATATTAGGGCAATACTGTAGTAGTTACCTCAGTGACTTGACTGAGAGAGAAACCCACACAGTATTTTTGTGTGTGAAACTGTCTCACACCCATGTCAAAAAAAATACCTTGTGTGTAATCCCACCTCTATTTGCTTATGGCAACTCTCCCTCACACTGGGGGTTGGTGTGGTATCTGACTGTACCTCTCCCTCACACTGGGGGTTGGTGTGGTAGTATCTCACTGGGTTGGTGTGGAATTTGAATGTACCTCTCCGTCACACTGTGGGGGTTGGTGTGGTATCTGACTGTACCTCTCCCCCGCACTATGGGGGTTGGTGTGGTAGGCAATCTTTTGGTGTGGTATCTGACTGTGGGGGTTGGTGTGGTATCTGACTGTACCTCTCCCCCCCACTATGGGGGTTGGTGTGGTAGGCAATCTTTTGGTGTGGTATCTGACTGTGGGGGTTGGTGTGGTATCTGACTGTACCTCTCCCCCCCACTATGGGGGTTGGTGTGGTAGGCAATCTTTTGGTGTGGTATCTGACTGTTGGTTTCGTCTCTCTCTGTGTTCCTCTAGTGCTGCTCTACGTCCGTAAGGAGACAGAGGAGGTGTTTGATGCTCTGATGCTGAGGACGCCCACTATGGCAGGACTACTGGAGGCTGTGAGCAGATGTTGTTGGGTTCCAAAGAACCTTTGTTTTTGCAAAAGTATTTTCAGAACTCCTCGACTTTCGAAGATGAGTCTAAAATAAATATATTTAGCTCAGAATGTCTTCTTTGACATTACTGTATTTATACTAGGGATATAATTTCTCAACAGGCAAAGTTAAAAAATAGCTGGAGTGGGACTTTAATACTTGTGAATACTTGTCTGATAAGTGTTGTATGTTTTGAGTGTGTGCCAAATGAATGACCTTGATTTTTCCCCCATGGGTTTAAATACATAGCAAGCGCAGACATAGCTATTTGTGTAAAGTGTGCCACCCTGGATGCGTCCTAAATGACACCCTATTCCCTTTATAATTAACTACTTTTAACCAGGGTCCATAGTGTTCTGGTCAAAAGTAGTGCACTATATAGTGTATAAGGTGCCATTTGGGACGCAAGCCACAGTGACACAGTCAGATAGGTTTGTTTCCTGTTTGTGTCTGTCAGGAAGCAGTCACTCGTCAGAGAAGGCACACAGGCATTCAATGGAATGTATTGTATTGTCTAACGACTGTTTGCACCCAGTTCTCATAGGGTGTTTCCCATGTTTTTCGTCACATCTCTAGGTAAGTGATAAATATGAGCTGCCACTTGGAAAAATGGGGAAAGTCTACAAGAGGTGCAAAAAAGGGTAAGACCGGTGTCACTGCTCATGATCTAGGTCACTGCAAATAAATTTTGTCCCAAATGGCACCCTATTCCCTATATAGTGCACTACTTTTGACCAGCGCCATAAGGCTCTGTCAGAAGTAGTGCACTATATAGGAAATATGGTGCCATTTGGGACGCATAAAAGTAGATAATCTATAACATGTTTATAGATGTTATTGTCTCCCGAGTGGCGCAGTGGTCTAAGGCACTGCATCGCAGTGCTAGCTGTGCCACTAGAGATCCTGGTTCGAATCCAGGCTCGTCCAGGGTAGGGGAGGGAATGGCCGGCAGGGATGTAGCTCAGTAGATAGAGCATGGCGTTTGCAACGCCTGGGTTGTGGGTTCGTTTCCCACAGGGGGTATGAAAAAAAAAAATATATATATATATATGTATGCACTAACTGTAAGTCGCTCTGGATAAGAGCGTCTGCTAAATGACTAAAATGTAAAATGTAAAAAATATAGAGTAAACTCCACTTTGAAAGAAGTAAATCACTTCTACTGTCTTATCTGTAGGATCCTAGTTCATATGGACGACAACATCATCAAGCATTACTCCAACGAGGATGCCTTCCACATCCGCATGGAGGAGGTGGGGGGGAAGGTCCTGCTGACACTGACCGAGATCTGAGCTCCGAGCCTGGACAGGGGTGTATACATTAGGGCACGCAACGTTTCAAAACGTTTCGCAACGGAAAATTAGAATTTCTTATTGGACCAGTCCAGGTTATTGGACCTCCCTGTTTTAGTATTTTTTCTTCTGTTTGGTGCCTAGTGAATATGAATACGACCCTGGTCAGGGGGAGTGGAGTTTGTTGTTAGGGGCCTCCTGGGTGAGGCCCTTGGAGGTGGAACACTTGGAGGGGTATGAGGAGGGGCCCAGAACAGTAGGATTAGTCACCTGTTTACACAACTGTAACATACTTCTACAAGTAAAAGTAGATATTTCTACAAGTAAAAGTAGATATTTTCATGAGTTCTGCCTTTCTGCTGCACCAGTGCCTACGAGGCCATTTTCTGGTGTGGTTGGTTGCGCAACATTGCTACCTCGCTCGCTGGCTGGCAAGATTTTTGTTGTTGTATTTTCACGTAAAATGTGACTGATTGATTCACTGTATCTATGTTAAAAGTTGAAATTATGTTGAGGAACATTTGGAAACAATATTGTGTAATGGCCAATGATATTTTCCTTCCTTAAAATTAGACTTTTTGTACTACTACTTTACAGTATATGTATCTGTGAACGAATGATTTTCCAGACGAGATGTTGTTTAGAATGTCAGTGTTCATATAAGTTCATATTATGTATTCTTTTCTAAGATATGCAGTGGTCAGTTTAAGAAATTGACTTGTAAAACATGATGCGGTGAGCGGTTAGGGCTATTTCTGTCTGAGTACTTACTTTTATCATTCTTTTTCAGAATTCTTGGAGGTGATATGTTTTTTTTATTTTTTATGTTTACATCATGAAAAAAGTTATATAATAATGAATTCAATAATATATGTATTTATATTTACATTTTGTGCCAAGTATGGTGTGTGTATCTGAATCTAGATATATAGGCGTCAGCACCATATTTTGTGATGACAGAATGTGAATATTTCTTTGCAACAGGAAATTGGGGTGGGGGTCAGGAAGTGTGTGTTAGTGTTTCAAAACCTTGTCTTTCATGCAAGAACTGAAATCAGTCCTGTAAACAGATGCTTACCTACAGTGGTTATTAAATTTGTTAAAGTCATTCTTCAGACTAAGCATTTCTTTGCACATTGTGTTTTTGTAGGGGAACTTAGCTCAACTGCATCAATGAGGCATGAAGCAGAGAATGTGCAGATTTGGTGATTAGGCTCTGGTCAAAAGTAGTGCACTATATAGGAAATAGGGTACCATTTGGGATGCAACCGTAGTGTCCCTCTGCCAAGTTGAGTTTTATGTAAATAGAACCACATCAGAGAGTGTGTTTTATAGCCCTTTAGGTTGAGTTAGAAAAATAATATAGAGTCTGAGAACCATCTTTCTCACAGCTCTTTTAGTCCTGTCCTGAACATCATCCAGTCAGGCTGTCCCATGCTACTTATTTCAGAAACACCTAGGCCCGTACACATTAAGTTGTACACTTTTGGCACAACGGTTGTGATACAACGGAGAGATATTTGTTATAAAAATAATTACAAAAGTGCTGTAGAGGCACAGTGGAATGGTTGTGTAATAATTTTTGCGCAAACAAAGTCTATTGCAACCATACTCAACAGGCGGACCGCGGTCCGGATCCGGACCCAGAACAGTGTCAATATGGACCACGGGTCCCGACTTTATTTTTGTTATATTTTTTGGGAAATCAGTCTTGCTTTTAACTTACTGCTGTTGAGAGTTGTAATAGTAGAAGGCAGTTTTCCTCTTAGAGAGCTTTGTATAACCTGTCAGCAGAGATGGGCAGTATTTCTGTTACATGTATTTGAAATATGTATTGCAATTACTTCTGAGTATTCTGTAATTTGTATTACACTGGGTTGAACTACACTCCAATGTATTTTGTAACAAGATACTTCCGAGAGCTGTAATTTGTATTTTCAATACCATTTTTTATAGCGGTTCACAATTTTGTGGCCCCCTCTCACCCTGCATTGGTATCAGAAGTCTGATGGCACTATGGTGTGATAAGAGCATCTTATAAATTAATGAAATATAATTGTACATGTAAAAATTGACAATTGCAAAGCATGCTGAGTATTATTCTAATGAGCTCCGCCTGACATAAGGCCAATAATAATACCCAGTGTGCTTTGCAGTTCATTTTGGTATGTTCATTTTCGTATTTACGTTTTCGTCATTTAGCAGACACTCTTATCCAGAGTGACTTACAGTCAGTGCATTCAACTAAGGTAGATAAACAACAACATATCACAGTTACAGTAAGTAAAACGTTTCTGTAACTGTTACTGAGAAGGTTGACATGGCAAAATGTGTAGAATTGTAGGAAATTAGCTTTAAAACTGCAACATTTTCTCTCCACCCCATGCCAAAATGTGTAGAATTGCAGGAAAGACTCTTTAAAACTGCAAAACTTTCTCTCCGCCTACAAGAGGGGTGTTAACAGTTTGGGCTTACCTGCGTTGCGAGGTGGGGGTTTGTTAATACGCCAATAAATAACAATATCCATCCGGACCTTCTCAAATAGTAGTTGAGTACCCCTGGTTTATTGTATCACAGAAATATCAGTTGTATCAGTCACAACCATTGTGTGAAGTACATTGTACAGCTCGCCATATGATGAGCCTGAGGACCAGGATGTACTGTAGGCCTAGGCTATGTGCTGAGAGTGGTAAACTACAGGTGAGCGAGGTAGCCTTGTCTGGTACCTACTTTTGACCAGGGTCCATAGGCAATAATGTGCCAAATGGGACACATCCCTTCTCCTTGTGTAGTCTGAGCCAGTCTCTGCCCTCTCTTCACCCCACCCCAGGGCCGTGGGCTACATTCATCCCAGTGTGTTTTAGCAAGGCCTTGTAGGTCTCTGCTCGGGCCCAACTCTCCTGACTGTGTGGCTTGTTAGCTGCATGGTCTAACTGGCAGTCAGAGTGCTGCCTGCCTGCATGCCTCAGCTAACGCGAAAGAGCATGTGAGGGTGTGAGAGACATCCCACTGGGCAAGAACTGGTTGAAAATAATCAATGTGATGATTGAATCACTGTGGAAACTGATTGGATTTAAAAAAAGTCATCAACGTAAGTAAATCTAGTATTTTACATTGAACCTAAATCCAATGAAATTGTGAATTTTTTTGTTGAATTTGCATTAGTTGACAACTCAACCAAATGTAAATCAAAACTTGATGTTGAAATGACGTCTGTGCCCAGTGGGATGCTTGGAGTGCTGAGTAATTGTTTGGTGTGGTTAAACTCTGAACCAAAGAGATATTTAGCCTCAGGGGTCAACAGAGAAGCATTCTTTTCTCCCACATACACTTCCACTAACTAAGGGAGTTTGGGGTGAGAGGGACTGTGGACAGTACGCAATACAGCAAGCATGTTACATCTCAGTGCTTGATTCAAGCCCTCCCTTTTTTTGGTGGCCAACATTCCAGAACCCCACCGACCACAACACACTCCCCTCTGTTAGTTAGGTACGCTGAAGTGGTGCTCATTTTCCTGTGTGTGTGTGTTTGTGTGTGTGTGTGAGTTCCTCCTTGGTTGGTGAGCCCACCACTGTTGCCCAGAGCTCTCAGCAGCTTCTCTCTTCTCACACCCACCCACCCTGCGTGGCTTCAGGTATCACTGCTGACCAAATTATTGAAAACCTTAAAAGTTTATTTTTCTGGAGTCTCTTAATCATTTGGGGATCAGTAGGGCTCTGGTCAAAAGTAATGCACTATATAGGGAAGAGGGTGCCATTTGGGATGCAAGCCTTTGTGATCAGTAGGATGAGGATCCACACCTGTGAAAATATAGTGCATATACTGTAGCATTACCGTACCAACGTTGAAGGATATTGAATGTCTGAGTTCCTGGGCTTTAGAAGCTCTAAAGGGCACAGATGTGGGGTCGGGGGGAGCCTTTTCTGAGAACCTCAATGAAGCGCGACCTCTGACCTCTGGGTAATGTGCACCACTGCTAGGACAACAGGACGTGACCTTAGGCACCCCTCGAGCATTCCACGCACTAAAGTCCTAATTTGCATGTAACCCAACAAGTCAGCTCAACACCTAATGCAAATGGTCTATTATAGATAGTAAACCAACCTTGATGTGGACAGCAGCTGGTGAGCCCATCCCTTGCCTCTTCCTTTAGTTTTTATCACCATAATAATAAGTTACTATTCCATCACATGCCAAAACACCGATCCAGTCTCTCCATTGAGTCTAGGCGGAGTCTAGCAAGCCAAGCCTTGGCAAGTGTTGGTTTGCTCCATGTTCCAGCATTTCCAAGACAACAGCCACCCAATTAGCATCTCCTGTAGCCTAGCCATGTGTTGATGTCATAGTGGGATTTTGGTTCATATATCTCCCCATGCTCTAGAATTCTCATTTGATTCACAGAAAAGGCCATCCACTTAGCATGACACACCCGTATATACAGTGGGGAGAACAAGTATTTGATACACTGCCGATTTTGCAGGTTTTCCTACTTACAAAGCATGTAGAGGTCTGTAATTTTTATCATAGGTACACTTCAACTGTGAGAGACGGAATCTAAAACAAAAATCCAGAAAATCACATTGTATGATTTTTAAGTAATTAATTTGCATTTTATTGCATGACATAAGTATTTGATCACCTACCAACCAGTAAGAATTCCGGCTCTCACAGACCTGTTAGTTTTTCTTTAAGAAGCCCTCCTGTTCTCCACTCATTACCTGTATTAATTGCACCTGTTTGAACTCGTTACCTGTATAAAAGACACCTGTCCACACACTCAATCAAACAGACTCCAACCTCTCCACAATGGCCAAGACCAGAGAGCTGTGTAAGGACATCAGGGATAAAATTGTAGACCTGCACAAGGCTGGGATGGGCTACAGGACAATAGGCAAGCAGCTTGGTGAGAAGGCAACAACTGTTGGCGCAATTATTAGAAAATGGAAGAAGTTCAAGATGACGGTCAATCACCCTCGGTCTGGGGCTCCATGCAAGATCTCACCTCGTGGGGCATCAATGATCATGAGGAAGGTGAGGGATCAGCCCAGAACTACACGGCAGGACCTGGTCAATGACCTGAAGAGAGCTGGGACCACAGTCTCAAAGAAAACCATTAGTAACACACTATGCCGTCATGGATTAAAATCCTGCAGCGCACGCAAGGTCCCCCTGCTCAAGCCAGCGCATGTCCAGGCCCATCTGAAGTTTGCCAATGACCATCTGGATGATCCAGAGGAGGAATGGGAGAAGGTCATGTGGTCTGATGAGACAAAAATAGAACTTTTTGGTCTAAACTCCACTCGCCGTGTTTGGAGGAAGAAGAAGGATGAGTACAACCCCAAGAACACCATCCCAACCGTGAAGCATGGAGGTAGAAACATCATTCTTTGGGGATGCTTTTCTGCAAAGGGGACAGGACGACTGCACCGTATTGAGGGGAGGATGGATGGGGCCATGTATCGCGAGATCTTGGCCAACAACCTCCTTCCCTCAGTAAGAGCATTGAAGATGGGTCATGGCTGGGTCTTCCAGCATGACAACGACCCGAAACACACAGCCAGGGCAACTAAGGAGTGGCTCCGTAAGAAGCATCTCAAGGTCCTGGAGTGGCCTAGCCAGTCTCCAGACCTGAACCCAATAGAAAATCTTTGGAGGGAGCTGAAAGTCTGTTTTGCCCAGCGACAGCCCCGAAACCTGAAGGATCTGGAGAAGGTCTGTGTGGAGGAGTGGGCCAAAATCCCTGCTGCAGTGTGTGCAAACCTGGTCAAGACCTACAGGAAACGTATGATCTCTGTAATTGCAAACAAATGTTTCTGTACCAAATATTAAGTTCTGCTTTTCTGATGTATCAAATACTTATGTCATGCAATAAAATGCACATTAATTACTTAAAAATCATACAATGTGATTTTCTGGATTTTTGTTTTAGATTCCGTCTCTCACAGTTGAAGTGTACCTATGTTAAAAATGACAGACCTCTACATGCTTTGTAAGTAGGAAAACCTGCAAAATCGGCAGTGTATCAAATACTTGTTCTCCCCACTGTAGTAAAAGCATGACTATACAAGGTAAAACATTTTAAATGTAGGTCGCTCACACTCAGAAACTGGGGTTGATATTTGGCTGTGTTGTACAATGACTTCTTTGTTCGTAAGAAATTACATGACCTTTGTCCCCTGACCCCCAAAGGATGTCTTGGAAAATGTTACATTTCATGTGACCCTATTGAGGTCCAAATGAGTTTTTTTTAAAGCAAGGCAATGCTTTAAACATTCTGTGGTTAGAAAATACCAGAAGTGTATATATGCCGGGTCAGCAGGGTAGTTGGGGAGCCAGATCTGTTTTCCTTCAGTGTATTTTAGCAGGGAGCAGCTGTCAGCTAAAGAGGTTATATATGTGCACTAGCACTACACTACCGCCCCTCTACTGGAGTCTGAAGGCGTTGTGTGTGTGTGCATGAGGGTGTGTGCGTGAGTGTGTGAGTCCGTGTGTGTAATGGTATTGAAGTTCATTCAGTTTACCTCCCCTCCCACCAACCCTCTCTCTGGGTTTCTTGGCTCTCAGCTGCCTGCATAGCGGCCCAGGGCTACCCTTGGCATGCAGTGTGGCGTCACCCTGCAACTCCCAGCCAAACAGCCTCCCTGCTCCCTGTCCTACACACAGCATTACGATGCCTACACCCACAGCCTCAACAGGTGCTATGCGTTGCCTTAAAACAACACAATCTATAGAACGAGGAGAACAAACTCACTGTGTGAACAAGGTGAGACTGGATTGATCTGGCCTCATCTGGAACACAGTGAGAAGAAAGTTGTACAATGAGAGAAAGATGTGTGTGTGTGTTTTTTAGCACTACATAGTCCAAACCCTGCAGATACATCTTCGCATGCCCCGCCCACTTGAGAATCTGTCTTTTTCAGCCATCTATTTCCTGTGTTAGAGGGGTGCAAAATCCACTTGTCACTTAAATCTTGCTGGATTGATTGCTTTCATTTGACTCCTGCGACTCTTTCATACTCTTGCTTCCTTGTGCCTGTAATTTTTCCCCGTTAACGTTACGACCGCGGAAATGTTTGTAATGACCTGTCAAACACACCCCGGTAACGGCTGTAATGGGCTAAATGCAATACATTGTCTTTCTGTTGAATCAATAAGAACGCTAAAGCTTCGTCAGGGATTTAACGCACTGTCTCGACACATACATCACAAGAAAGATAACTTTATTATGATGAGTGTTCACTTTGTGGAATTTAATTTTTAAAATAATTGAATATAGTTGAAATGTTTAGAAATGTACGATTCAGTGCCAACAGAAACTATTGAAATTCAATATTTTTTAATTTAATTTGAATTAAACCTTTTAAAATTTGTAATGCGGAAATGGAATCATTGAATTAATAAATTGAACGTGTATTCATGATTTGAAAATGAATTGAATTAATATTGTATTCAGTTTTCAAATTCAAATTTAATTTAATTTAATATTCAAATTCAATATGTACACTACCAGTCAAAAGTTTGGACACACCTTCTAATTCAAGGGTGTTTCTTTATATGTAAAAAATTTTACAATGTAGAATAATGGTGAAGACATCAAAACTATGAAATAACACATATGGAATCATGTAATAACCAAAAAAGTGTTAAACAAATCTAAATATATTTTATATTTGAGATTCTTCAAACAGCCACCCTTTGCCTTGATGACAGCTTTGCACACTCTTGGCATTCTCTCAACCAGCTTAATGAGGTAGTCACCTGGAATGCATTTCACTTAACAGGTGTGCCTTGTTAAAAGTTAATTTGTGGAATTTCTTTCCTTCTTAATGCATTTCAGCCAATCAGTTGTGTTGTGACAAGGTAGGGGGGGTAGACAGAAGATAGCCCTATTTGGTAAAATACCAAGCCCATATTATGGCAAGAACAGCTCAAATAAGCAATGAAAAACGATAGTCCATCATTACTTTAAGACATGAAGGTCAGTCAATACGGAACATTTCAAGAACTTTGAAAGTTTCTTCAAGTGCAGTCGCAAAAACCATCAAGCGCTATGATGAAACTGGCTCTCATGAGGACCACCACAGGAACGGAAGACCCAGAGTTACCTCTGCTGCAGAGGATAAGTTCATTAGAGTTACCAGCCTCAGAAATTGCAGCTTAAATAAATGCTTCACAGGGTTCAAGTCACAGACACATCTCAACATCAACTGTTCAGAGGGGACTGTGTGAATCAGGCCTTCATGGTCGAAGAAACCACTACTAAAGGATACCAATAATAATAAGAGACCTGCTTGGGCCAAGAAACACGACCAATGGACATTAGACCGGTGGAAATGTGTCCTTTGGTCTGGAGTCCAAATTGGAGATTTTTGGTTCAAACCGCCGTGTCTTTGTGAGACGCGGTGTGGGTGAACGTATGATCTCTGCATGAGTAGTTCCCACCGTAAAGCATGGAGGAGGAGGTGTTATGGTGTGGGGGTGCTTTGCTGGTGACACTGTCTGTGATTTATTTAGAATTCAAGGCACACTAAACCAGCATGGTTACCACAGCATTCTGCAGCGATACGCCATCCCATCTGGTTTGGGCTTAGTGGGACTATCATTTGTTTTTTAACAGGACAATGACCCAACACACCTCCAGGCTGTGTAAGGGCTATTTGACCAAGAAGGGGAGTGTTGGAGTGCTGCATCAGATGACCTGGCCTCCACAATCCCCCGACCTCAACCCAATTGAGATGGTTTGGGATGAGTCGGACGGCAGAGTGAAGGAAAAGCAGCCAACAAGTGCTCAGCATATGTGGGAACTCCTTCAAGACTGTTGGAAAAGCAGTCCAGGTGAAGCTGGTTGAGAGAATGCCATGAGTGTGCAAAGCTGTCATAAAGGCAAAGGGTGGCTATTTGAAGAATCTCAAATATAAAATATATTTAGATTTGTTTAACACTTTTTTGGTTACTACATGATTCCATATGTGTTATTTCATAGTTTTGATGTCTTCACTATTATTCTACAATGTAGAAAAAAGTAAAAATAAGAAAAACCCTTGAATGAGTAGGTGTGTCCAAACTTTTGACTGGTACTGTATATATTAAATTTCCATATGGTAAATATTGCATTCATTGTCTGTGTATCTAGATTTCAAAATATTATTTAAAGTTTACCAAAGTTTCATATATTAAACTTTCAGATTCAGTTTTCAAATTCAGTTCTCTAAATTCAGATTCAAAACCAGAGACAACATCCTGGTTCTTTGCCAGCAACGAATGGTAGAAGAGAACAGATAGAATCAAACGCTTTCTGTGTTAAACAGGTTTCTGGCGGTTTAGGTTTGGTTTTGAACCTTTTGGGCTATATGACCCCATTGCTGAAAGCTAAGACACTCTGGAATATGGTCATGCCTTCTGTTCCCTTCTACGCTACATGACCAAAAGTATGTGGACACCGGCTCGTCGAACATCTCATTCCAAAATATGGGCATTAATATGGAGTCGGTCCCCCCTTTGCTGCTATAACAGCCTACACTCTTCTGGGAAGGCTTTACAATAGATGTTGGAACATTACTGCGGGGACTTGCTTCCATTCAGCCACAAGAGCATTAGTGAGGTCAGGCACTGATGTTGGGCGATTAGGCCTGACTCGCAGTTGGCGTTCCAATTCATCCCAAAGTTGTTCGATGGGGTTGAGGTCAGGGCTCCGTGCAGGCCAGTCATGTCCTTCCACACCGATCTCGACAAACCGTTTCTGTATGGACCTCACTTTGTGCACGGGGGCATTGTCATGCTGAAACAGGAAAGGGCCTTCCCCAAACTGTTGCCACAAAGTTGGAAGCACAGAATTGTCTAGAATGTCATTGTATGCTGTAGCGTTAAGATTTCCCTTTACTGGAACTGAGGGGCCTAGCCCAAACCATGAAAAAACATGGAAAGGTGGCATCCTATGACGGTGCCACGTTAAAAGTCATTGAGTTCTTCAGTAAGGCTATTCTACTGCCAATGTTTGTCTATGGAGACTGCATGGCTGTGTGCTCGATTTTATACACCTGTCAGCAACGGGTTTGGCTGAAATAGCCGAATCCACTAATTTGAAAGGGTGTCCACATACTTTTTTATATATAGTGTATGATGCTCACAGGACACGTTAGAATGGAGTGTGACAAAAACCGCAATTTGGCCCCCATAACATTATAGTTGAATAGCCCTGTCATAGCCCTTCCAAGGATAGATTTTCCACTCCCTATTTAATCTTGCTCCTGGGTTCGAACTGGGTCTCCTGCATGTCACAAGACTGTGTTAGCCCATTTAGCTAAAGCCCATAGGGATGAGTTCAGGAAGCTAACACAAGTCTTCAAGTCTCCAGCAAGGTTACTCATCAAAAGAGCGTGGACCTCGGTTACATTTCACCCCCCTTTGACTTCATACTCAGAGATCACAGCACCAACATAACTGACTGGGTTAGAACTCAGGCCTACTGCACGACAACAACACCTTCTGTGGCAAACAGAAGCAGAAGGATCTGTGCACCCCAATGAGAGTGCAACAGAGGTGGTTTTGTGATCCATGTGATGAGCAACCTTATTGCCTGAGACCTGAAGACATGTTAGTTTGACAATGTGCCAGACAATGTAACTTTTCAGGTCTCCCCTTGTACAATTGAAGAAGGCCTTTTTCATTAGCACGGTGGGTTTAGCATACAATGTAGCTCAGCATTTGAATTATTTATTTTATACAGTCATTTTTATCAAGGGTGTCAATAATTGTGGCAACCAGAAACAACATATAAAACAATCTCCAGGCAGTCCCTTTCAGTAGCAATGGTCATCAAATTAGGGTTTTAAAAACAATTATTATAAATGCACAGTTGGACAATGGATGAGGAAGATACTCCAAACGTTTTGAATTTGTATAATCCATCAAGTATGGACTGAATTATAGCACATAAAACATTTCACTGGCACAGACAAATAATGAATGGAGTTCCGGTGCTCAATTTATTGCAAAATTTCACACAAAAAATAAAAAATAATGCACTCATACAGTGAGGGAAAAAAGTATTTGATCCCTTACTGATTTTGTACGTTTGCCCACTGACAAAGAAATTATCAGTCTATAATTTCAATGGTAGGTTTATTTGAACAGTGAGAGACAGAATAACAACAAAAAACGCATGTCAAAAATGTTATAAATTGATTTGCATTTTAATGAAATAAGTATTTGACCCCCTCTCTATCAGAAAGATTTCTGGCTCCCAGGTGTCTTTTATACAGGTAACGAGCTGAGATTAGGAGCTCACTCTTAAAGGGAGTGCTCCTAATCTCAGTTTGTTACCTGTATAAAAGACACCTCTTCACAGAAGCAATCAATCAATCAGATTCCAAACTCTCCACCATGGCCAAGACCAAAGAGCTCTCCAAGGATGTCAGGGACAAGATTGTAGACCTACACAAGGCTGGAATGGGCTACAAGACCATCGCCAAGCAGCTTGGTGAGAAGGTGACAACAGTTGGTGCGATTATTCGCAAATGGAAGAAACACAAAATAACTGTCAATCTCCCTCGGCCTGGGGCTCCATGCAAGATCTCACCTCGTGGAGTTGCAATGATCATGAGAACGGTGAGGAATCAGCCCAGAACTACACAGGAGGATCTTGTCAATGATCTCAAGGCAGCTGGGACCATAGTCACCAAGAAAACAATTGGTAACACACTACGCTGTGAAGGACTGAAATCCTGCAGCGCCCGCAAGTTCCCCCTGCTCAAGAAAGCACATATACAGGGCCGTCTGAAGTTTGCCAGTGAACATCTGAATGATTAAGAGGAGAACTGGGTGAAGGTGTTGTGGTCAGATGAGACCAAAATCGAGCTCTTTGGCATCAACTCAACTCACCGTGTTTGGAGGAGGAGGAATGCTGCCTATGACCCCAAGAACACCATCCCCACCGTCAAACATGGAGGTGGAAACATTATGCTTTGGGGGTGTTTTTCTGCTAAGGGGACAGGACAACTTCACCGCATCAAAGGGACGATGGACGGGGCCATGTACCGTCAAATCATGGGTGAGAACCTCCTTCCCTCAGCCAGGGCATTGAAAATGGGTGGTGGATGGGTATTCCAGCATGACAATGACCCAAAACACACGGCCAAGGCAACAAAGGAGTGGCTCAAGAAGAAGCACATTAAGGTCCTGGAGTGGCCTAGCCGGTCTCCAGACCTTAATCCCATAGAAAATCTGTGGAGGGAGCTGAAGGTTCGAGATGTCAAACGTCAGCCTCGAAACCTTAATGACTTGGAGAAGATCTGCAGGAGTGGAACAAAATCCCTCCTGAGATGTGTGCAAACCTGGTGGCTAACTACAAGAAACATCTGACCTCTGTGATTGCCAACAAGGGTTTTGCCACAAAGTACTAAGTCATGTTTTGCAGAGGGGTCAAATACTTATTTCCCTAATTAAAATGCAAATCAATTTATAACATTTTTTACATGCGTTTTTCTGGATTTTGTTGTTGTTATTCTGTCTCTCACTGTTCAAATAAACCTACCATTAAAATTATAGACTGATCATGTCTTTGTCAGTGGGTAAACATACAAAATCAGCAGGGGATCAAATACTTTTTTCCCTCACTGTATATACATTTTATTATTGTATCAGGTATTTTAAAATATATATTTTCTTAAAATAAAGAATGATATGTATGGGGTGTATTTGCATATATGAATAAATTAACAAAGAGGTGGAACAGGGCTGCAACCACCAAACACTTGTTCTGTCTACCCAACCTGCACTCAACTGGGGTGTATTCATTACGCCGATTCTGTTGCAAAACTTTTCAACATTTTGCAATGGCCATCTCAGTCTCCGGACTTCAAACCATTGAAAACCTGTGGTTTTAACTGAAGAGGGCAGTCCTTAAGTGCATACAATGGATATCAAGGATCTGGAAGAATTCTGTATGGAGGAATGGTCTAAGATCCCTCCCAATGTGTTCTCCAACTCAGAAAACATTTGAGAAAAAGGCTCAAATCAAATGTATTCGTCACATACAGTTTACAACAGGTACAGTTGAAGTCGGAAGTTTACATACACCTTAGCCAAATACATTTAAACTCAGTTTTTCACACTTCCTGACATTTAATCCAAATCCAAATTCCCTGTTTTAGGTCAGTTAGGATCACCACTTTATTTTAAGAATGTGAAATGTCAGAATAATAGTAGAGAGAATGATTTATTTCAGCTTTTATTTATTTCATCGCATTCCCAGTGGGTCAGAAGTTTACATACACTCAATTAGTATTTGGTAGCATTGCCTTTAAATTGTTTAATTTGGGTCAAACGTTTTGGGTAGCCTTCCACAAGCTTCCCACAATAAGTTGGGTGAATTTTGGCCCATTCCTCCTGACAGAGCTGGTGTAACTGAGTCAGGTTTGTAGGCCTCCTTGCTCGCACACGCTTTTTCAGTTCTGCCCACACATTTTCTATAGGATTGAGGTCAGGGCTTTGTGATGGCCACTCCAATACCTTGACTTTGTTGTCCTTAAGCCATTTTGCCACAACTTTGGAAGTATGCTTGGGTTCATTGTCCATTTGGAAGACCCATTTGCGACCAAGCTTTAACTTCCTGACTGATGTCTTGAGATGTTGCTTCAATATATCCACATAATTTTCCTTCCTCATGATGCCATCTATTTTGTGAAGTGCACCAGTCCCTCCTGCAGCAAAGCACCCCCACAGCATGATGCTGCCACCCCCGTGCTTCATGGTTGGGATGGTGTTCTTCGGCTTGCAAGCGTCCCCCTTTTTCCTCCAAACATAACAATGGTCATTATGGCCAAACAGTTCTATTTTTGTTTCATCAGTCCAGAGGACATTGCTCCAAAAAGTATGATATTTGTCCCCATGTGTAGCTCCTTGCTGAGCGGCCTTTCAGGTTATGTCGATATAGGACTCGTTTTACTGTGGATATAGATCATTTTGTACCTGTTTCCTCCAGCATCTTCACAAGGCCCTTTGCTGTTGTTCTGGGATGGATTTGCACTTTTCGCACCAAAGTACAGTGGGGAAAAAAAGTATTTAGTCAGCCACCAATTGTGCAAGTTCTCCCACTTAAAAAGATGAGAGGGGCCTGTAATTTTCATCATAGGTACACGTCAACGATGACAGACAAAATGAGATTTTTTTCTCCAGATAATCACATTGTAGGATTTTTTATGAATTTATTTGCAAATTATGGTGGAAAATAAGTATTTGGTCACCTACAAACAAGCAAGATTTCTGGCTCTCACAGACCTGTAACTTCTTCTTTAAGAGGCTCCTCTGTCCTCCACTCATTACCTGTATTAATGGCACCTGTTTGAACTTGTTATCAGTATAAAAGACACCTGTCCACAACCTCAAAAAGTCACACTCCAAACTCCACTATGGCCAAGACCAAAGAGCTGTCAAAGGACACCAGAAACAAAATTGTAGACCTGCACCAGGCTGGGAAGACTGAATCTGCAATAGGTAAGCAGCTTGGTTTGAAGAAATCAACTGTGGGAGCAATTATTAGGAAATGGAAGACATACAAGACCACTGATAATCTCCCTCGATCTGGGGCTCCACGCAAGATCTCACCCCGTGGGGTCAAAATGATCACAAGAACGGTGAGCAAAAATCCCAGAACCACACGGGGGGACCTAGTGAATGACCTGCAGAGAGCTGGGACCAAAGTAACAAAGCCTACCATCAGTAACACACTACGCCGCCAGGGACTCAAATCCTGCAGTGCCAGACGTGTCCCCCTGCTTAAGCCAGTACATGTCCAGGCCCGTCTGAAGTTTGCTAGAGTGCATTTGGATGATCCAGAAGAGGATTGGGAGAATATCATATGGTCAGTTGAAACCAAAATATAACTTTTTGGTAAAAACTCAACTCGTCGTGTTTGGAGGACAAAGAATGCTGAGTTGCATCCGAAGAACACCATACCTACTGTGAAGCATGGGGGTGGAAACATCATGCTTTGGGGCTGTTTTTCTGCAAAGGGACCAGGACGACTGATCCGTGTAAAGGAAAGAATGAATGGGGCCATGTATCGTGAGATTTTGAGTGAAAACCTCCTTCCATCAGCAAGGGCATTGAAGATGAAACGTGGCTGGGTCTTTCAGCATGACAATGATCCCAAACACACCGCCCGGGCAACGAAGGAGTGGCTTCGTAAGAAGCATTTCAAGGTCCTGGAGTGGCCTAGCCAGTCTCCAGATCTCAACCCCATAGAAAATCTTTGGAGGGAGTTGAAAGTCCGTGTTGCCCAGCGACAGCCCCAAAACATCACTGCTCTAGAGGAGATCTGCATGGAGGAATGGGCCAAAATACCAGCAACAGTGTGTGAAAACCTTGTGAAGACTTACAGAAAACGTTTGACCTGTGTCATTGCCAACAAAGGGTATATAACAAAGTATTGAGAAACTTTTGTTATTGACCAAATACTTATTTTCCACCATAATTTGCAAATAAATTCATTAAAAATCCTACAATGTGATTTTCTGGATTTTTTTTCCTCATGTTGTCTGTCATAGTTGACGTGTACCTATGATGAAAATTACAGGCCTCTCTCATCTTTTTAAGTTGGAGAACTTGCACAATTGGAGGCTGACTAAATACTTTTTTTCCCCACTGTACGTTCATCTCTAGGAGACAGAACGCGTCTCCTTCCTGAGCGGTATGACGGCTGCGTGGTCCCATGGTGTTTATACTTGCTTACTATTGTTTGTACAGATGAACGTGGTACCTTCAGGCGTTTGGAAATTGCTCCCAAGGATGAACCAGACTTGTGGAGGTCTACAATTCCTTTTATGAGGTCTTGGCTGATTTCTTTTGATTTTCCCATGATGTCAAGCAAAGAGGCACTGAGTTTGAAGGTACGCCTTGAAATACATCCACAGGTACACCTCCAATTGACTCAAATGATGTCAATTAGCCTATCAGAAGCTTCAAAAGCTATGACATCATTTTCTGGAATTTACCAAGCTGTTTAAAGGCACAGTCAACTTACTGTATGTAAACTTTTGACCCACTGGAATTGTGATACAGTGAATTATACGTGAAATAATCTGTCTGTAAACAATTGTTGGAAAAATTACTTGTGTCATGCACAAAGTAGATGTCCTAACCGACTTGCCAAAACTATAGTTTGTTAACAAGAAATGTGTGGAGTGGTTGAAAAACGAGTTTTAATGACTCCAACCAAAGTGTATGTAAACTTCCGACTTCAACTGTATATAAGGTGCAGCAAAACGCTTATGTGCTAGCTCTCTCAACAATGCAGTACATTAATTAATAATAACAATGAAACTAGTCAAAATAACAAGTATTAGAAGTAATAGAAGGGGTAGAATGCATAGTAATAATGGACTGTATTTACAGTACAAATATAAAGTGGGTAGTGGAATCAATAGTATATATTAGAACAGCAGCGTTGACTGTGCGTGTGTGTGTGTGTGAGCTCTGAGTGCGTGTGCTTGTGCGTTTATGGGTGTTTGTGTGTGTGTGTTTGTTTGTGTAAGTTTGTGTGTAAGGGTTGGATGTGTGGGTAGTCAGTGCAAATAATTTCTAAGGTGTATATAGTCTCTCCGGTGCAAATAGTCTCTAAGGTGCAGGTCTGTGAAGGGAGACAGCTGGGTTTAGCTTTTCAGCAGTCTGATTGCCTGGTGGTAGAAGCTGTCTCGGAGACTGTTGGTTCCAGACCCGATACTCCGATACCGCGTGCCAGATGGTAACAGAGAGAACAGTCCATGGCTCCTTGACGATCTTTCAGGCCTTCCTCAGGCACCGCCTGCTGTAGGGCAGGTAGCTCGCCCCAGTGAGGTATTTGGTCGTCTGCACCACCCTCTGTAGGGCCTCCTGGTTGAGGGCGGTGCAGTTGCCGTACAGGCGGTCAAGATGCTCTCGATAGTGCAGCTGTAGAACTTCTCTAGGATTCGAGGGCCCATGCCGAATTTCTTCAGGTGCCTGAGGTTGAAGAGGCACTGCTGCAATATTTTTACCACGGTCGTGGTGTGATTGGACTATGCGAGGTTCTCTGTGATGTGCACACCGAGGAACATGAAGCTTTTTACCCTCTCCACTGCAGCCCTGCTCCTCCCCGTTTTCTGTAGTCCACGATCAACTCCTTGGTTTTGCTGACGTTATCCTCGCAAGGTGAGGTATTAAAAGGTATTGAAAACAGGTGTCAATATTTTTTACCCCTACCTTTTTGAAGAATATATATATATATATATTACTTGTTAAACAAAATCTATTGTATTAGTATAAAATAATATAATTTCTACATTTTTTGGTGAATAAAGACATTTTTGCTAATCTTTATCAAGGGTGTCAATAATTTTGGACCCCACTGTAGATAGAAACGAGGGTTCTTTCTGTGAGCTTAATACAACCTCCAGGGAGGTGGGGAATGAGAAAAAGCTCTTTGTCTGCTGCCTCTATCTCAGACTGAATGACTGATGTATTCTCTCTCAACCCTCCAAGATCCCACAACATGGAAGACTTCTGCTGCATTTCTTATTTACACAAGTGGTTCAGTTCACTGTCAGATGGAACAAAGCCCTTTGGACCTGGATGTGCTCAAGCCTGGGCAGCACCAAGTGAAATACAAAAGGTCCTTTTAAGGGTTCATGTAATGTACAGCCACATCAAAGGGGGTGAAGCGAGCTCCATTCCAGGCCTTGCCCTGAAATTATTTATAGAAAGCCTGTTTACAACCTCAATGCATAGGAGTCCATGGGTTTGCCAGCTGGAGGGGGAGGAGGGAAAAGGGGGCGGGTGGGAAGGGAGGGAGGGAAAGGGGGCGGGAGAGTGGGGAGCGGATTCGGGATTCAGTCATAAGAGACTGGCGAAGAGGAAACGGCACAGCGCACAGGAAGACAATAAGAGACATAGAATCAGTGGAGGCTGCTGAGGGGAGGACGGCTCATAATAATGGCTGGAATGGAGTCAATGGAATGGTATGAAAAACATCAAACACGTGGTTTCCATTTGGTTGATACCATTCCATTGACTCCATTCCAGCCATTATTATGAGCCGTCCTCCCCTCAGCAGCCTCCACTGCATATTATGTATATACCCAAACTGAAATATACACCCAGTTTATTAGGTACACATTTTACATTTTAGTCATTTAGCAGACGCTCTTACCAGAGCGACTTACAGTTAGTGAGTGCATACATATTTTTTTTTTCATACACCACCCCGTTTTATGAAAATGGTTCGCTCCTACAGACAGTGAGTCATGTGTCCGTGGCTTGCTATATAAAGCAGGCAGACAGGCATCGAGGCATTCAGTTACTGTTCGATTGAACGTTGGAATGGGCAAAACGAGTGATCTAAGCTACTTTGAACATGGTATGATTGTCGGTGCCAGGCGCGCCAGTTGTAGTATCTCATAACCAGCCTCCTTGGCTTTTCACGTATGACAGTGTCTAGGGTTTACCGAGAATAGTGAGAAAAACAAAAAACATCCAGTCAGCGGCAGTCCTGTGGGCAAAAACAGTTTGTTGATGAGAGATCGAAGGAGAATGGCTAAAAACAAGAAGAAGCGGCTCCGTTGGGAATGCGATCACCAACAATGCGCATTTGAGGAGTGGAAAAACATCGCCTGGTTCGACGAATCCCGGTTCCTGTTGCGTCATGCTGATGGCAGAGTCAAGATTTGGCGTAAGCAGCATGGTCCCATCCAGCCTGGTGTCAACGTTACAGGCTGGTGGCAAAGGTGTAATTGTGTGGGGAATGTTTTCCTGGCACACGTTAGGTCCCTTGATACCAATTGAGCAACGTTTCCATGCCCCGGAGAATTCAGGTTGTTCTGGAGGAAAAGGTGTACATTTAACATTTAAATATACTTTTAAATATATATAAATTACATTTCAGTAAATTATAAATTCAGTAATTTGTGCATTTTAGTAGTTTTTCTGTGGGTCTCTCAAAGGCCCTTTGTTGGTATTTTCTATTCTTCCATACACTACTCTGTGATCCTGTTTTATCATGCTGCATAATTTGATTATTTACTTCAAAAGATTGTGGGATTTTTTATGTTTACTGTGGGTATTGTGGGGCGGCAGGTAGCTTAGTGGTTAAGAGCGTTGTGCCAGTAACCGAAAGGTCGCTGGTTCTAATCCCCGAGCCGACTAGGTGAAAAATCTGTCGATGTGCCCTTGAGCAAGGCACTTAACCCTAATTGCTCCTGTAAGTCGCTCTGGATAAGAGCGTCTGCTAAATGACTGAAATGTAAATGTATTGACGAGTGGCGCAGCGGTCTAAGGCACTGCATCTCAGTGCTTGAGGTGTCACTACAGACCCCCTGGTTCAATTCCAGGCTGTATCACAACCGGCTGTGAGTGGGAGTCCCATAGGGCAGCGCACAATTGGCACAGCGTCGTCCGGGTTTGGCAGGTGTAGGCCATCATTGTAAATAAGAATTTGTTCTTAACTGACTTGCCTAGTAGAATAAAAAACAAAACAAAAAAATGTATAGGGTATAGATGCATTTCATGACAATGAAGCTCCATTTATATTTCACCCATAGATCAGAAAATGAAAAATATCATCATAGCCTAATTTTATAATCTTATTACTATATCTCTAAAATAAATGTCAAATCTCTAATATGAATTTTATGACCCCGATTGATTCACAACATTTATTTACACTTATTCACTGAGTAACAGGCATTTATACCCCAGATTTTTACACTGTAATTACACTAATCTATAATGAAACAATTTAGACGCCATAACATGTTATCGGATTTATTTATTTTTAAACACAGCTAATTCTTTATTTTCGAAGCCAACGTATTGTATTCTGCAGATTCCCTGTTCAAATCTTTGTGCGTCCCCCATTTTGCGCATGCCCGCTTAGCGCGCGCTCCCCTTGCAACGCAAGCCAGACGCGTGCAAGTATCTCACGATTCGCCGTTTCAACCTTTCCCCTAGTTCTCGAGCATCGAGTTCACCGGGTTTACTCTGACACCGCTGACTCCACCGGGTTTACTCTGACACGCCTTCCAACAGCCACGCACCCTCTTTGCTCCAATCGCGACGCAGTCACGTACTGATCACGCGCTGCCTGCGCTCTGATTGGACGGCGCTCGCTACACCTTTGTTTTTGATTGGTAACATGTTACCACCCGCCAGTCTGCTCTGAATTTTGTTTCTGTTTTTTTCGTCTCCGGGTTTGATTCACTCAGCTAAGGCCAGTCTCAACTATTGGCAGCGGGAATACTTGTGTGCTCAGGGCTCATTGAGTGGTTGCATTGCTACTGTCTCGACTATTATTTTTTTACTCATACTTTCCATATGCTGACTTTTACATCACCCCCGAATTCATAGCAATCTTGTCGGGTAAGTTGATAGATTTTTACTTTAAATTGGCTAATTAACTAATTGTAAAGTTATCAGTGATGTTATCTTCAGGTATTTCAAACCCATCGATAAGTGCCATACATACATACATACATACACACACACACACCTATATATATATATATATATATATATTATGTAAGTTGAATTGAATGCATTGAAGCAAGCAGCCCAAGTTGAACGTTATATTTTTTAGCCCAGACAGTCTGGTTTATTTAAAGTCAGAATGAAACTAGTGTATCCCTGCGCAACGGCCACTGTATCGACTGTGTGATCACACATTGCTACATTGTATCCGCTTTTTATCACCGCATTGTTCCGTTGTATTAATTTTTTCAACATTGTTACACACGCATTGTTACACAAGCACGCACCCAGAACTCACAAAACACACAGTCAACGCTGTTGTTCTAATTATATACTATTTATTCTACAGCGTGACCAAGTCACTAACGATACCCACCTTATATTTTAACGTTACCCACCTTATATTTGTAAATACAGTCCATTATTACTATGCATAATACCTATTACATTACTAGTTTTTTTTTTTTTACTTTTATTGTTATTATTGATTAATGTACTGCATTGTTGATGAAGCTAGCACATAAGAATTTCGCTGCACCTTATATACCTGCTGTAAACTGTATGTGACGAATACAATTTCATTTCATTGTAATTGCCATTACTGTGGCCCCTAAAAGCCAAATGGAACTGTACATCTCATTTTGCATTTTAGTGGGGCTCAACTAGACTACTGTGACGGTTTGCTGTATTGCTATGAGACATTTATCACAGTCTGCTTGGTTGAACATTTTGGGCATAAATTGAAGATTGATTAATTGATTAGCTAATTGATAAGAGCAGATCTATGTTGGATGAAGATTGGATTTGGATTATGAGCTACTTTCATTGGTGTCAACATTGGTTGTTATTGCTGAGGGGTGTCCTCAAGCACAGTTAAATAAGAGGGGGTTCTCAACTCAACCCAATACTTCATGATGCAGCCCACACCCCCTCCATGCACCACAGTCTTTGCATGTTAATCACATCAACTATTGTGGCTTTTTGTTGATGTAGGACATCACTCACATGTCTATTTTTTGTGATGTCCAATGTTATGTGAGCTACTGGGAACTGGGAGGATTGGGTGCACCCACCCACCCGCCACCCACCACCCACCCGCTCAAATGGCTGCCGTTAGCCTAGCGTTGCAATGGGGTCCCTCTCTCTTCATCTCTCCATTCCTCTAAAGCAGCTAGCAGCCTCACTACGTGCAGCTGAGCATTCAGCGGATGACAGCCAACTGCACTACATAGCTACATGCACATCTAGAAGAATACCCAACCCTTGTTCATTGACTACTGTTTATATGTGTTTTCCACAATTTTGAGGCTTTAATGGTTCATGACTTGGACTAAAACCATCTGAGGGAACCATTGCAGTAGTAGGACTCTAGAGATATTTAGTGAGATGTCAGTGTTGAAAGAGTATGCAGCCATCAGAAGCTATTGAGCTGTAATTGTGATAAGAAGTGGACTGGCTAATGGGCAGTTCGGGCAAATGCCAGATGGGCTGGTACATATTTAGCCCACTGGGCCTGTCTATATTTGAGTTTGTGCACAGAATTATCTTTATTTAGGGGGTGGGGGGATGGGGGAATAAATAGACTAGTGCATGTTAGTATTGCCTGACCCGATTTCTGGGCTGATTAATGGTGCATCCTTCTTGTGGCCTCGTTCCTTTCCACCCTCCGTCTGATCTAATGGCCCATAGGGCTCTGGTCAAAGGTACTGCACTATATAGGGAATAGGGTTCCATTAGGGACAAAGATGGTGTTTGGTGGTGCATCTTCCCTGTGGCCTCCATTCCTCCCTCAGGCTGATCTAACGGACATCAGGGTGATGATGATGGAGAGGAACAGGCACGACAGTGAGCAGACCTGCTGCAGCACCTTTGAGTACCACGACCTGGAGGCCGCCGAGGCGCTCGTCAGCATGAGCTCCTGGGGTCAAAGGTCAGCAAACCCCAAGTCACGCCCCCTGACCCCTACCTCTGACTCCTGCGACTCTCTCCTCCTGCACCCTGAGAGCATGGAGTCCCCCAAGGACCTGATCGCACTCTCATCACTGGTGAGTGGAATCCCATTATGTAGGCCTCAGTGGTTTTAATTTCTACTGTAAAATATCACGTTTCTATGCCAACGTAGTTAGTCTAGTATCCGGAGTATAGAAAAATGATTGGTTGGGACTAACCTGCGGCTGCCATTTTAATCAAAACTACAATGACCTTTTTTGGAATAGAGAATTGAATGCATTTGTGTCACATTTGAGAGTTAAAATGTTTAAAGCAGGAATCCGCAGGTCGTGGACAACCTTCTTGAACGAAAACAAGGGGATTGAGCCCTGAGCCGTCTTGGGCTGGCCTTCTGGGCTAGGTGTGTCTGGCTAATCCCGCCTACTCGAATGACCCTGCTGACCCAGAGCTGGAGATTCACTTGCAATCTAACGTTACAGCTGCCAAAAACAAACAGAGCAGACGAAGCCAATAAGTATCTGTTCTTGGATCTGAATAAACTTGACCCCAAAAGAGAAAAAGAAGCGAGAAAGACTGTTCATGACCAATCCATAAACAGGATAAACATTGGAATTAATTTTGAAAGGTGGAAGAGTGACGCAGATATGGCCACCATTCTCATGGACTGGTAACGTTAGGTACAATGCATTCAGAAAGTATTCTGACCCCTTGACTTTTTCCACATTTTGTTATGTTACGGCCTTATTCTAAAATGGATTAAATTGTTTTTTTCCCCTCATCAATCTACACACAATACCCCATAATGACAAAGCAAAAAAAAAACGGAAATATCACATTTACATAAGCATTCAGACCCTTTACACAGTACTTTGTTGAAGCACCTTTGGCAGCGATTACAGCCTTGAGTCTACTTGGGTATGACACTACAAGCTTGGCACACCTGTATTTGGGGAGTTTCTCCCATTCTTCTCTGCAGATCCTCTCAAGCTCTGTCAGGTTGGATGGGGAGCGTCGCTGCACAGCTATTTTCAAGTCTCTCCAGAGATGTTCCATCGGGTTCAAGTCCGGGCTCTGGATGGGCCACTCAAGGACATTCAGAGACTTGTCCCGAAGCCACTCCTTCGTTGTCTTGGCTGTGTGCTTAGGGTCGTTGTCCTGTTGGATGGTGAACCTGAGGTCCTGAGCGCGCTGGAGATGGTTTTCATCAAGGATCTCTGTACTTTGCTCCGTTCATCTTTCCCTCGATCCTGACTAGTCTCCCAGTCCCTGCCGCTGAAAAACATACCCACAGCATGATGCTGCCACCACCATCCTTCACCGTAGGGATGGTGCCAGGTTTCCTCCAGACATGATGCTTGGCATTCAGGCCAAATAGTTCAATCTTGGTTTCTCATGGTCTGAGAGTCTTTAGGTGCCTTTTGGCAAACTCCAAGCGGGCTGTCATGTGCGTTTTACTGAGGAGTGGCTTCCATCTGGCCACTCTACCGTAAAGGCCTGATTGGTGGAGTGCTGCAGAGATGGTTGTCCTTCTGGAAGTTTCTCCCATCTCCACAGAGAAACTCTGAAGCTCTGTCAGAGTGACCATCGGTTTCTTGGTCACCTCCCTGACCAATGCCCTTCTCACCTGATTGCTCAGTTTGGCCGTGCGGCCAGCTCTAGAAAGAATATTGGTGGTTCCAAACTTCTTCCATTTAAGAATGATGGAGTCCACTGTGTTCTTGGGGACCTTCAATGCTGCAGAAATTGTTTGGTACCATTCCCCAGATCTGTGCTTTAACACAATCCTGTCGCCTCGGAGCTCTATGGACAATTCCTTCCACCTCATGGCTTGGTTTTTGCTCTGACATGCACTGTCAACTGTGGGACCTTATATAGACCGGTGTGTGCCTTTCCAAATCATGTCCAATCAATTGAATTTACCACATGTGGACTCCAATCAAGTTCAAATCAAATTGTATTTGTCACATACACGTGTTTAGCAGATGTTATAGCGGGTGTAGCGAAATGCTTGTGCTTCTAGCTCCGACAGTGCAGTAATATCTAACAATTTCACAACATCAAATCAAATCAAATTTTATTGGTCACATGCGCCGAATACAACAGGTGCAGACATTACAGTGAAATGCTTACTTACAGCCCTTAACCAACAGTGCATTTATTTTAAACAAAAAAAGTAAGAATAAAACAACAACAAAAAAAGTGTTGAGAAAAAAAGAGCAGAAGTAAAATAAAGTGACAGTAGGGAGGCTATATATACAGTAAAATAAAGTGACAGTAGGGAGGCTATATATACAGGGGGGTACCGTTGCAGAGTCAATGTGCGGGGGCACCGGCTAGTTGGGGTAGTTGAGGTAATATGTACATGTGGTTAGAGTTAAAGTGACTATGCATAAATACTTAACAGAGTAGCAGCAGCGTAAAAAGGATGGGGTGGGGGGGGCAGTGCAAATAGTCCGGGTAGCCATGATTAGCTGTTCAGGAGTCTTATGGCTTGGGGGTAGAAGCTGTTGAGAAGTCTTTTGGACCTAGACTTGGCACTCCGGTACCGCTTGCCGTGCGGTAGCAGAGAGAACAGTCTATGACTAGGGTGGCTGGAGTCTTTGACAATTTTGAGGGCCTTCCTCTGACACCGCCTGGTATAGAGGTCCTGGATGGCAGGGAGCTTTGCCCCAGTGATGTACTGGGCCGTACGCACTACCCTCTGTAGTGCCTTGCGGTCAGAGGCCAAGCAGTTGCCATACCAGGCGGTGATGCAACCAGTCAGGATGCTCTCGATGGTGCAGCTGTAGAATTTTTTGAGGATCTGAGGACCCATGCCAAATCTTTTTAGTCTCCTGAGGTGGAATAGGCTTTGTCGTGCCCTCTTCACGACTGTCTTGGTGTGTTTGGACCATGATAGTTCGTTGGTGATGTGGACACCAAGGAACTTGAAGCTCTCAACCTGTTCCACTACAGCCCCGTCAATGAGAATGGGGGCGTGCTCAGTCCTCTTTTTTTTCCTGTAGTCCACAATCATCTCCTTTGTCTTGGTCACGTTGAGGGAGAGGTTGTTGTCCTGGCACCACACGGCCAGATCTCTGACCTCCTCCCTATAGGCTGTCTCATCGTTGTCGGTGATCAGGCCTACCACTGTTGTGTCGTCGGCAAACTTAATGATGGTGTTGGAGTCGTGCCTGGCCATGCAGTCATGGGTGAACAGAGAGTACAGGAGGGGACTGAGCACGCACCCCTGAGGGGCCCCCGTGTTGAGGATCAGTGTGGCAGATGTGTTGTTACCTACCCTTACCACCTGGGGGCGGCCCGTCAGGAAGTCCAGGATCCAGTTGCAGAGGGAAGTGTTTAGTCCCAGGATCCTTAGCTTAGTGATGAGTTTAGAGGGCACTATGGTGTTGAATGCTGAGCTGTAGTCAATGAATAGCATTCTCACGTAGGTGTTCCTCTTGTCCAGGTGGGAAAGGGCAGTGTGGAGTGCGATAGAGATTGCATCATCTGTGGATCTGTTGGGGCGGTATGCAAATTGGAGTGGGTCTAGGGTTTCTGGGATTATGCTGTTGATGTGAGCCATGACCAGTCTTTCAAAGCACTTCATGGCTACAGACGTCAGTGCTACGGGTCGGTAGTCATTTAGGCAGGTTATCTTAGAGTCCTTGGGCACGGGGACTATGGTGGTCTGCTTGAAACATGTTGGTATTACAGACTCAGTCAGGGACATGTTGAAAATGTCAGTGAAGACACTTGCCAGTTGGTCAGCACATGCTCGGAGTACACGTCCTGGTAATCCGTCTGGCCCTGCGGCCTTGTGAATGTTGACCTGCTTAAAAGTCTTACTCACATCGGCTACGGAGAGCGTGATCACATAGTCATCCGGAACAGCTGGTGCTCTCATGCATGCTTCAGTGTTGCTTACCTCGAAGCGAGCATAGAAGTGGTTTAGCTCGTCTGGTAGGCTTGTGTCACTGGGCAGCTCGCGGCTGTGCTTCCCTTTGTAGTCTGTAATAGTTTTCAAGCCCTGCCACATCCGACGAGCGTCAGAGCCAGTGTAGTATGATTCAATCTTAGACCTGTATTGACTCTTTGCCTGTTTGATGGTTCGTCGGAGGTCATAGCGGGATTTCTTATAAGCGTCCGGGTTAGAGTCCCGTTCCTTGAAAGCGGCAGCTCTACCCTTTAGCTCAGTGCGGATGTTTCCTGTAATCCATGGCTTCTGGTTGGGGTATGTACGTACGGTCACTGTGGGGACGACATCATCGATGCACTTATTGATGAAGCCAGTGACTGATGTGGTGTACTCCTCAATGCTGTCTGAAGAATCCCGGAACATGTTCCAGTCTGTGCTAGCAAAACAGTCCTGTAGCTTAGCATCTGCGTCATCTGACCACTTTTTTATTAACCGAATCACTGGTGCTTCCTGCTTCAGTTTTTGCTTATAAGCAGGAATCAGGAGGATAGAGTTATGGTCAGATTTGCCAAATGGAGGGCGAGGGAGAGCTTTGTATGCGTCTCTGTGTGTGGAGTAAAGGTGGTCTAGAGTTTTTTTCCCTCTGGTTGCACATTTAACATGCTGGTAGAAATTAGGTAGAACGGATTTAAGTTTCCCTGCATTAAAGTCCCCGGCCACTAGGAGCGCTGCATCTGGATGAGCGTTTTCCTGTTGATGAATGGCCTTGTACATTCAGTGCAATCTTAATGCCAGCATTGGTTTGTGGTGGTAAATAGACAGCTATGAAAAATATAGATGAAAACTCTCTTGGTAAATAGTGTGGTCTACAGCTTATCATAAGATACTGTACCTCAGGCGAGCAAAACCTCGAGACTTCCTTAGTATTTGATTTTGTGCACCAGCTGTTGTTTACAAATATACAGAGACCGCCACCCCTTGTCTTACCAGAGTCAGACGTTCTGTCCTGCCGATGTAGCGTATAGCCTGCTAGCTGAATGTTATCATTGTTGTCGTTCAGCCACGACTCCGTGAAACATAAGATATTACAGTTTTTAATGTCCCGTTGGTAGGATAACCGTAATCTTAAATCGTCCATTTTATTCTCAAAAGATTGAACGTTGGCTAATAGGATTGATGGAAGAGGCAGTTTACTCGCTCGCCGTCGGATCCTTACAAGGCACCCGGATCTGCGTCCGCGATATCTCCGTCTCTTCCTCACGCGAATGACGGGGATCTGGGCCTTGTCGGGTGTCTGTAGGATATCCTTCGCGACCGCCTCGTTGAAGAAAAAATCTTCGTCCAATGCGAGGTGAGTAATCGCTGTCCTGATATCCAGAAGCTCTTTTTGGTTATAAGAGACGATGGCAGAAACATTATACCCAATACACACAAAACTGGTAAGGAATGGGATTTAAGAATATATACATATATGGACAAGCAATGACAGAGCGGCATGGACTAAGATACAGTAGAATATTATAGAATAGAATGCAGTATATACATATGAGATGAGTAGTGCAAGATATGTAAACATTATTAAAGTGACTAGTGTTCCATTTCTTAAAATGGCCAGTGATTGTAAGTTGTAGAAACATCAAGGATGATCAATGGAAACAGGATGCACCTGAGCTCAATTTCGAGTCTCATAGCAAAATATGGTATTTCTGTTATTTATTTGTAATACATTTGCAAAAATGTTTTTTAAAAACAGTTTTCGCTTCATCGTTATGGGGTATTGTGTGTGTAGATTGATGAGGATTTGTATTTATTTAATCAATTTTAGAATAAGGCTGTAACGTAACAACGTAACAAATGTGGAAAAAGTAAAGGGGTCTGAACACTTTCCGAATGCACTGTAAGTGTTGGGTTGCGTTTTTAGCCTGCTAGCTACATCAGCTACTAACCGTAGTGTGTTCAATGATCTAGCTAGCTAACACGGCTACTTAGCTAGCTAGCTAACTAACATGTTCTGTATTCTGACTGTTTTGGTTTGGAAAGGCCATTGACACTTGCGCTAATAAGGGATTTCAATATATTTGAGTGATATTTTTTCTGTCCAATCAACACTGCCGGAGTAACAGAACCATGGATGACTTGGACTACTTGCTGCATGATAAAAAAACTGACCAGAAATCTCTGTTATGTAAAAATCCACATTTTCATTTGAATTCGCAATTAAAAATGAAAAAAAATTACTGATTTCTAAAAAGAAATGGGACAATTACAATGACAACTGAACACTTGTAGAACTTAAATTAAAACACACATACAAGGCAGGACATATACAGCTAGCTACCAGCTCCCAGTAATAAAGCCTAAAAAGTGCTGCAGCAGATCACGGGAGGCCAGTACTCGCCACACACAGCAGCTTGGAATGACCACTCTGTTGCCAGGTCTCTCACCTACAGGCCACAAACTGTTATGTGCTGTACCTGGTTCCCACTTTTCACCCCCTACTAGGTCATCAGAGCCGGTATGACCGCAATGCATCCTTACGGCCCTGCTACAGAGGGTAAATTCTCAATGGCTGACGCGCACCTTAATTCTATCTTGAATTAAAATGTTGGTTTCTGGTGTTGCAGGTAGAACGTCACATGGACACTGCTGATGGCGACGCATGTAGTGTAGCTGAAGGGTTAGGATGTTCACATCTATGGCTGACTTTGTTTCCTCCATCCAACAGGTCCAAGCTATCCTGACTTTGTTTCCTCCATCCAACAGGTCCAAGCTATCCTGACTTTGTTTCCTCCATCCAACAGGTCCAAGCTATCCTGACTTTGTTTCCTCCATCCAACAGGTCCAAGCTATCCTGACTTTGTTTCCTCCATCCAACAGGTCCAAGCTATCCTAACTTTGTTTCCTCCATCCAACAGGTCCAAGCTATCCTGACTTTGTTTCCTCCATCCAACAGATCCAAGCTATCCTGACTTTGTTTCCTCCATCCAACAGGTCCAAGCTATCCTGACTTTGTTTCCTCCATCCAACAGGTCCAAGCTATCCTGACTTTGTTTCCTCCATCCAACAGGTCCAAGCTATCCTGACTTTGTTTCCTCCATCCAACAGGTCCAAGCTATCCTGTGCATTAAAGGTTGACATTGGGAAAACTTTAAACAAATTGTTACTTCAATAGTACACGGTACAATGCAATGTCATATTCCCATATGCTGTACATCCCACTGTATCCTATGCATATGCCAAAATAAAATTGATTTTGATAACATAATATTGATAGAATATGAGTACATTATAGTGAGAACGTTTTATGAATTCAATCACATCTTCAATGCTCTCCAGGGTTGTCAATGTAAATTACAGTGGTACATTTGAAACTCTTCCAACCTCTTCCACCTCTGTCATGGTTTAAACCATTTATTTCTGTGGCGGTGCTGTCCATCCAGTTGTGCTGAATTTCAGCCTCAGCTGAGCTCCTTTACGCATAGATTTTCCTTTGTAGACCTCCTTCCTCATTTTCGCAATTGGTTTTCCTTGATAAAAAATAGCCTTTATTCCAATGCATTAGATTTAGCCGTTGATTTATCATTGTTTGCTTTTCTCAGTCAGCTGTTTAGAGCGCTCATTGCTTTGTTTTTCCAGGTGCGTGCGGGTACTGGTGTTCTCTGTGCCATCCGTGGCCAGAAGTAATAGACAATTTAGCTTTATCATTTTTTATCAATAGTTGTTTTCTTTCCTGGATCAGCTGATGAGGTCAACAATATCACTAGACAGTTGACTCTTTAGGTTAGAAGCATTTGATTTTGCAATGGGATAGACCTACATTTTCTTTAATGTGTGTGCCCATGAGAACTGTTTTCACATAATGAAATGTTACAGGCATAGTTACACTTTCCGAGATCTCCAAGAACCATCATTTGTACAGGGATAAAGTAAATTCGATGTTCTAATTCAATTGTTAAATGCTTAATAATGACAAATAACACTGTCCTAAATGTCATTAATGTAAGGAAAGAAAGGTAGTGTTTTATGTCACACGATCTGTGAAGACTCCAGGCATTAACTCATGAATTATGGACAACTCATAACTAGGGTGTAAAACATGTTTTAATTCAACTCTTGTATTATATTGAATGTAGGATACCTGTTCTGCATGTGTTCATGTGTTTAAAATTGCCTTGGCTGAAAGGGTAGGCTACTGGCAGTGGTGTAGGCCTAAGGTAGGGTAAACGCCATTTACCCACCTTTAAAAATATATAATGCATTGAAAGTATAGGGAGCGTTACTTTTTTCACCACGGCCGGCAATTAGTTTATACACCTTTTTTTTTTTAAACGCATCACTGGCTACTGGTAGGCCCATTTGAAGTTCATGGTAATACACATTGTAGCCTAGTTTAGTAAGTTGACCGTGTGTGTTAGGGTGACCATCCCATTATTCCTGGGACAGTTTCAGCCCTATTTCAGGTGTCCTGATTTTTCAGGCTACAAACATTTTTCAGTTTGTCAACAAGCTGCATCAATTAATGTAGGCCTAATCAATGGCAATCGCTGAATGTCATTAGGCACACTTTTTGGTGTTTTGTAACAGATGTCTACTTTCATTCATCAAATGGCGCAAGTATACAGTACATCCAGTTTAGAATCTGGATTTATTTGGGAGTGGACGGACGTAACTACTTTTTGAAATGATTTGTTAGACAATCAGATGAAAATATAATGTCTGGTTGTGTTCATGCCACATTAAAAGGTAATACATGTTTACCGTTTAAATGACATCTTTATTATTAGAGCCATAAAAAATGTATATGCGAGTGCGTGCATTCAATACAGAGACCCCCCAAATGCCATGGTGTAATTCGCAGTCTGGTTGTGATTTTTATTTTATTTCACCTTTATTTAACCAGGTAAGCCAGTTGAGAAATTTACAACTGCGACCTGGCCAAGATAAAGCAAAGCAGTGCGATAAAAACAACACAGAGTTACATATGGAAAAACAAAAACAAAACGTACAGTCAATAACACAATAGAAAATCTATATACAGTGTGTGCAAATGTAGAAAGTTATGGAGGTAAGGCAATAAATAGGCCATAGTGCAAAATAATTACAATTTAGTATTAACACTGGAGTGATAGATGTGCAGAAGATGATGTGCAAATAGAGATACTGGGGTGCAAATGAGCAAAATAAATAGAAATGTTAATAACAATATGGGGATGAGGTAGTTGGGTGGGCTAATTACAGATGGGCTGTGTACAGCGCAGTGATCGGTAAGCTGCTCTGACAACTGATGCTTAAAGATAGTGAGGGAGATAAGTGTCTCCAGCTTCAGAGATTCTTGCAGTTCATTCCAGTCATTTGCTGCAGAGAACTGGAAGGAATGGCGACCAAAGGAGGTGTTGGCTTTTGGGATCACCAGTGAGATATACTTGCTGGAATGCATACTATGGGTGGGTGTTGCTATGGTGACCAATGAGCTAAGATAAGGCGGGGATTTGCCTAGAAGTGATTTATAGATGACCTGGAGCCAGTGGGTTTGGCAACGAATATGTAGTGAGGGCCAGCAAACGAGAGCGTACAGGTCACAATGGTGGGTAGTATATGGGGCTTTGGTGACAAAACGGATGGCACTGTGATAAGACTACATCCAATTTGCTGAGTAGAGTGTTGGACGCTATTTTGTAAATGACATCGCCGAAGTCAAGGATCGGTAGGATAGTCAGTTTTACGAGGGCATGTTTAGCAGCATGAGTGAAGGAGACTTTGTTGTGAAATAGGAAGCCGATTCTAGATTTAACTTTGGATTGGAGATGCTTAATGGGAGTCTGGAAGGAGAGTTTACGGTCTAACCAGACACGTAGGTATTTGTAGTTGTCCACATATTCTAAGTCAGTGATTCTAGTTGGGCGGGCGGGTGCAAACAGCGTTCGATTGAAGAGCATGCATTTAGTTTTACTAGCGTTTAAGAGCAGTTGGAGGCCACGGAAGGAGTGTTGTATGGCATTGAAGCTCGTTTGGAGGTTTGTTAACACAGTGTCCAGTGAATGGCCAGATGTATACAAAATGGTGTCGTCTGCGTAGAGGTGGATCTGAGAGTCACCAGCAGCAAGAGCGACATCATTGATATACACAGAGAATAGAGTCGGCCCGAGAATTGAACCCTGTGGCACCCCCATAGAGATTGCCAGAGGTCCAGACAACAGGCCCTCCGATTTGACACATTGAACTCTATCTGAGAAGTAGTTGGTGAACCAGGCGAGGCAGTCATTTGAGAAACCAAGGCTATTTAGTCTGCCAATAAGAATGCGGTGATTGACAGAGTCAAAAGCCTTGGCCGGGTCAATGAAGACGGCTGCACAGTACTGTATTTTATCGATCGCGGTTATTATATCGTTTAGGACCTTGAGCGTGGCTGAGGTGCACCCATGACCAGCTCGGAAACCAGATTGCATAGCGGAGAAGGTTCGGTGGGATTCGAAATGGTCGGTGATCTGTTAACTTGGCTTTCAAATACTTTCGAAAGGCAGGGCAGGATGGATATAGGTCTGTAACAGTTTGGATCTAGAGTGTCATCCCTTTGAAGAGGGGGATGACCGCGGCAGCTTTCCAATCTCTGGGGATCTCAGACGATACGAAAGAGTGGTTGAACAGGCTAGTAATAGGGGTTGCGACAATTTTAGAAAGAAAAGGGTCCAGATTGTCTAGCCCAGCTGATTTGGGGGGGGGGGGGGGCGCAAGTTGCAGCAGAGGGTGCAGAGCTGGTGGCCAGGGTAGGGTTAGTCAGGTGGAAAGCATGGCCAGCCGTAGCAAAATGCTTATTGAAATTCTCGATTATCGTAGATTTATCGGTGGTGACAGTGTTTCCTAGCCTCAGTGCAGTGGGTAGCTGGGAGGAGGTGCTCTTATTCTCCATGGACTTTACAGTGTCCCAAAACTTTTTGGAGTTACAGGATGCACATTTCTGTTTGAAAAAGCTAGCCTTTGCTTTCCTAACTGATTGTGTATATTGGTTCCTGACTTCCCTGAAAAGTTGCATATCGCGGGGGCTGTTCGATGCTAATGCAGTACGCCACAGGATGTTTTTGTGCTGGTCAAGGGCAGTCAAGTCTGGGGTGAACCAGGGGCTATATCTGTTCTTAGTTCTGAATTTTCTTGAATGGGGCATGCTTATTTAAGATGGAGAGGAAAGCACTTTTGAAGAACATCCAGGCATCCTCTACTGACGGAATGAGGTCATTATCCATCCAGGATACCTGGGCCAGGTCAATTAGAAAGGCCTGCTCGCTGAAGTGTTTTAGGGAGCGTTTGACAGTGTTGAGGGGTGGTCGTTTGACTGCGGACCAATTACGGACGCAGGTAATGAGGCAGTGATTGCTGAGATCCTAGTTGAAGACAGCGGAGGTGTATTTAGAGGGTAAATTAGTCAGGATGATATCTATGAGGGTACCCATGTTTACGGATTTAGGGTTGTACCTGGTAGGTTCCTTGATAATTTGTGTGAGATTGGGGGCATCTAGTTTAGATTATAGGACAGCCGGGGTGTTAAGCATATCCCAGTTTAGGTCACCAAGCAGTACGAACTCTGAGTATAGATGGGGGACAAGCAATTCACATATGGTGTCCAGGGCACAACTGGGGGCTGAGGGGGGGGTCTGTAGCAAGCGGCAACAGTGAGAGACTTATTTCTGGAAAGGTGGATTTTTAGAAGTAGAAGCTCAAACTGTTTGGGCACAGACCTGGATAGTATGATAGAGCTCTGCAGGCTCTCTCTACAGTAGATTGCAACTCCGCCCCCTTTGGCAGTTCTATCTAGATGGAAAATGTTGTAGTTTGGAATGGACATTTCTAAATTTTTGGTGGCCTTCCTAAGCCAAGATTCAGACACTGCTAGAACATCAGGGTTGGCAGAGTGTGCTAACGCAGTGAATAACTCAAACTTGGGGAGGAGACTTCTGATGTTAACATGCAAGAAACCAAGGCTTTTACGGTTACAGAAGTCAACAAATGATAGCGCCTGGGGGGTAGGAGTGATACTGGGGGCTACAGGGCCTGGGTTAACCTCTACATCACCAGAGGAACAGAGGAGGAGTAGAATAAGGATACGGCTAAAGGCTTTAAGAACTGGTCTTCTAGTGGGTTGTTAACTACAGCTGAATGGGGGGAGGGAAGACATTACCACCAAATAAGCCAGTCACAACCGTGTCTTTTACATACATAGGATGTGGTATTGTGCTGTAACCAGTGTAACATGTGTAATGCTAATGTACATCCTATGACTTGATGGCCCATAGTCTACCGATATGTCATGCAGATGAGCCATTGTTAACTTGTCTGACCATGCTGGGTATTCAGTCGTTCTGGTGGGTAGTTCACACTAGGTAGGAATCATGTTTCAAGCAGACCACTATAGTCCCTGTGCCCAAGAACACTAAGATAACCTGCCTAAATGACTACCGACCCGTAGCACTCAACGTCTGTAGCCATGAAGTGCTTTGAAAGGCTGGTCATGGCTCACATCGACACCATTATCCCAGAAACCCTAGACCCACTCCAATTTGCATACCGCCCCAACAGATCCACAGATGATGCAATCTCTATTGCACTCCACACTGCCCTTTCCCACCTGGACAAGAGGAACACCTACGTGATAATTTTTCATTGAATGAATGCTATTCATTGACTACAGCTCAGCGTTCAACACCATAGTGCCCTCAAAGCTCATCACTAAGCTAAGGACCCTGGGACTAAAACACCTCCCTCTGCAACTGGATCCTGGACTTCCTGACGGGCTGCCCCCAGGTGGTAAGGGTAGGTAACAACACATCTGCCACGCTGATCCTCAACACGGGGCCCCTCAGGGGTGCATGCTCAGTCCCCTCCTGTACTCTCTGTTCACCCATGACTGCATGGCCAAGCACGACTCCAACACCATCATTAAGTTTGCCAACGACACAACAGTGGTAGGCCTGATCACGACAACTATGAGACAGCCTATAGGGAGGAGGTCAGAGACCTGGCCGTGTGGTGCCAAGATAACAACCTCTCCCTCAACGTGATCAAGACAAAGGAGATGATTGTGGACTACAGGAAAGCACGCCCCCATTCTCGTCGACGGGGCTGTAGTAGAACAGGTTGAGAGCTTCAAGTTCCTTGGTGTCCATATCACCAACAAACTATCATGGTCCAAACACACCAAGACAGTCGTGAAGAGGGCACGACAAAGCCTATTCCCCCTCAGGAGACTGAAAAGATTTGGCATGGGTCCTCAGATCCTCAAAAAGTTATACAGCTGCACCATCAAGAGCATCCTGACTGGTTGCATCACCGCCTGGTATGGCAACTGCTCGGCCTCCGACCGCAAGGCACTACAGAGGGTAGTGCGTACGGCCCAGTACATCACTGGGACCAAGCTTCCTGCCATCCAGAACCTCTATACCAGGCGGTGTCAGAGGAAGGACCTAAAAATTGTCAAAGACTCCAGCCACCCTAGTCATAGACTGTTCTCTCTGCTACCGCACGGCAAGCGGTACCGGAGCGCCAAGTCTAGGTCCAAAAGGCTTCTTAACAGCTTCTACCCCCAAGCCATAAGACTCCTGAACAGCTAATGATGGCTACCCGGACTATTTGCAATGTCCCCACCCACCCCACCCCCTCTTTTATGCTGCTGCTACTCTCTGTTTATGATCTATGCATAGTCACTTTAACTCTACCCACATGTACCTATTACCTCAATTACCTTGACTAGCCTGTGCCCCCGCACATTGACTCTGTACCGGTACCCCCTGTATATAGCATCCCTACTGTTATTTTATTTTACTGCTGCTCTTTAATTATTTTTATTTTTTACTTATCAATTTTTTACTTAACACTTATTTTTCTTAAAACTGCATTGTTGGTTAAGGGCTGGTAAGTAAGCATTTCACTGTAAGTATTCACCTGTTGTATTCGGCGCATGTGGCAAATAAAATTTTCTTTTATTTTATCAATGCTGTATATAGGCAGGCAGTGTGCTGAATAGGCAAACATAGCTAATTATTTTGTTGATTACCAACCAAATAATTATTGAATCACAAAGCATAACAGAAAATGGCAACTATTTTTCAGTGAGATCCGCTATTGGCTCCTCGAATAAGCTAGAAGTCGCTAGATGACGTTGCTGCGACGACATCACAGCACCAATTTGCCTTGCTGCGGAACAGCTGCAGTCCCTGACTTCGCCCCCTCTCCTGTCACACAACCCCTCCCCTTGTGCTTCTCTGCCTCTGTGTGCACCATTGATGTGACTTCTGTTGCACAGACAGCTTCTCCCACTCTTGTTTGTGGCAGAATTGAGTGGGGAAAGTCGCTAAATGCTATGAAAATCATAGAAACCTTCTGTGTCAAAACTCCCCAAAGGCAGCCTGAAAAGTAGCTGAAATTGTCACTAGATCATTTTACCAGTAAAAGTGTCTGTAGGAGTCTGCAAACTCACTAAATATAGCAACAAAGTCGCTAAGTTGGCAACACGGACTCCGGGGCAGCAGGGTCATTCGAGTAGGCGGTATTAGCGTAGACACACCTAGCCCAGAAGGCCAGCCCAAGGCGGCTCAGGGCTCAACCCCCTTGTTTTTGTTCAAAGTGAAAACACTACACAAGAAATGGGGCGGCATAGGGTCACCCACGACCTGCGGACTCCTGCTTTAATTCATGTTTCTCTTTCTTTTTTCCAGTGCATGACCCCCCCTCAGAGCCCCATCTTGGCCGAGACCTCCTCCACCACAGCTGTCCTCACCACCACCACCTCATTGGCCAGCTCCAGCTCAGGCCCCAGACCAGTCTTAACCCGGCCAAGACTCTGTGCAGGTCTGCCCCACAGGAATGCCCCTCCCTTGGGCCAACAACCTGGCACGGCCCCCCTCTTAGAGAGCTCTGGAGCTCAAGAGGTACCCAGCAGAGCCATGGTGACCAGCGTTATCCGGCACACTGCTGACAGGGCCCTCTCACAGCACAGCATCAACATTCCACCTCAGTCCCTCATAGGGATACAGCACACCACCTCCAACAGAAACCCTACAGCAGCCTCTTTGGCCGAGACCGTTCCCATGCAGACTGAACCACAAAGCTGCAGCACTGGTCCGTGTGTTAAGGTAGAGAAGGACGTTAGTCCATCCTCACCTAACAGCAGCACAGGCCCCTCCAGTCCTCTCACCCTAAGGTCCCCATCCCAGACCACAGCCACCTCCAGGTCCTCGCCCCCCATCCCAAGCTCCCAGGTCCTCTGCCAGGTGTTTCCAGTCAACGGGCGGACAGGGATGATCTCTGCGTTTGTCCACCAGGGCCCGGTCCAAATGCAGACCCAGGGGGGGCCCAAGCCCATACTAGCCCAGTCACCATCCTCCTTCCCCCAGCCGCTGCAGCTGGTGGGCTCCTCAGTGACTCGGGGGACGGTGATGTTTGTGGTTCCCCAGTCACCTGTGTCCCAGGCCTCGTTGTGCCAACAGACTGTCATGACCCTCGGGAACACCAAGCTCCTGCCCCTGGCCCCAGCTCCAGTTTACATGCCCTCAGGGCAGAGTAGCAATGCCACACAAGCCGACATCTCCCGCAGACGGAACTACGTCTGTAATTTCCCGGGCTGTAAGAAGACCTACTTCAAAAGTTCCCACCTCAAGGCCCATCTCAGAACTCACACTGGTAGGTACTACCTCCCCACGACACGTGTTAAGACAATTTACTGGATATTCTAACCAATGGTAATTTGATTAATGGTCATGTTGAATAGGTAGTGGGTTGTCTTCCACTGATGTACTTATGGCTTCCATTTTTCCCATGCCGTCCAGGTGAGAAACCATTCAGTTGCCACTGGGAGGGCTGTGACAAGAAGTTTGCCCGCTCCGACGAGCTCTCCCGCCACCGGCGAACACACACCGGCGAGAAGAAGTTTGTGTGTAACATTTGCGATCGGCGCTTCATGCGCAGCGACCACTTGACCAAGCATGCTCGCCGACACATGACCACCAAGAGGACCTCCACGTGGCCGGCTGAAGTCAACAAGATGGCGGCATCTAAGGGTCCGTTGAGTGGCTCCAGCAGTCCTCTCAGTGTGCTGGTTCCTTCCCCCAACTAGCTGGGTCTCAGGCCGTACGGTCATCTCAGGACAATATCCCACCACCAACCACACAAGACCAGGGTTTAAATGAAACAAAAACAATAGGCTGCTACTCATTCATTGACAGATACAAACTGACCTTGCACTGGATTTTTTTTATTATGCTTGTTTTGTACTTTCAATGTGTAATATGTATACAGTATGTAATGTTTAGCAAAATGTATGCACTCTTTTTGCCAAAGCCTTTGCATCGCGCTTCTCTCTTACTATGTCTCTGTGATTATAAATATGTATATATGAATATCTATATATGAATGTTGTGTATTCCAATCTGCATTTATTGAATATATGTTATTGATATTTTAAAATGTGTAAGTGGACATTATTCCTCACTGTGATACTACCTACTTTCTTGCTTTGCATATTTATTAATAAATATTTGTTTTAAAAAGTGCTGATTTTGATAGCTTGATTGTTTTTTTTTACAGATACAGTATATTATTACTTAATAAATACTCCACTTTATATAGCATCACCATACTAATAATTGGGTAATCCATTTATGAATAAATTCTATACATATGCCATGGTCACATTTTTTGAAAAGTGCTGTACCAATGTGTAGTTTTACTAGCATTCAATGTAGGCAATTGTCCCATTGTTTTTTCCCCATAATAAAATACACTACTAAACTTGGTAGTCTGCTCTATATTTTCTCAATAACATAATGATGAAACACCCAACGCTTGCTATTTCTCAATCTCAGCAGTGTTGACGATATTATTGCGTCTTCTGTTACACAATCGCGCTCGATCCCGTTTGATTTCGAATACCAGTCTCCCCACACCACCCAGTAACAACGTTCCTCGAATCACATTGCAGTATTTTAGCGTGCTAAGGGGGGCGCGACCAATTGGAAAACAACCGTTCAGCTGGAATATGATCAGAGGATTTTAACTGGCTAACACAGTACCCGCCCATTTGCCTTACTGACCGACATTCACAAAAGCAAAATATTGAAAGGTCCATGTAAGCACTCCCACTAAAATATAGGACAACAGCGCCACTCAGTGGAAATAAATAATTTACAATGTGTGTGAATAAAGGAAAGCTTTTTCAGGTTTCCAGTTCGTAACTTTATGGACACACAACACACCAGGTTGGGCACGCCCCCATCCTCATCAACCGGGCCTCCGTGGAGACGGTCAAAAACGTCCAAGTTCCTCAGCGTACACATCTCTGAGGAGTTGAAATGTTCAAACCACACGGACACCGTGGTGAAAAAGGCACCACAGCGACTAATCAAACTCAGGAGGGTGAAGAAATTCGGCTTGTCCCCGAGGGCCCTCACAGTGTTCTACAGGAGCACCATCGAGAGCATACTGTCGGGCTGCATCACAGCTTGGTACGGCAACTCCGCCGCCGCTGACCGCAAGGCGCTACAGAGGGTGGTACGTTCAGCCAAACGCACAATTGGGTGCACACTGCCTGCCCTCCAGGACACCTACAGTCGTGGTCAAAAGTTTTGAGAATGACACAAGTATTGGTCTTCACAAAGTTCGCTGCTTCAGTGTTATGAGATATTTTTGTCAGATGTTACTATGGTATACTGAAGTATAATTACAAGCATTCCATAAGTGTCAAAGGCTTTTATTGGGCTCCCGAGTGGCGCAACGGTCTAAGGCACTACATCTCAGTGCTTGAGGCGTCACTACAGACAGACCCCCTGGTTCGATTCCAGGCTGTATCACAACCGGCCGTGATTGGGAGTCCCATAGGGTGGCGCACAATTGGCCCAGCGTCGTCCGGGTTTGGCCGGTGTAGGCCGTCATTGTAAATAAGAATTTGTTCTTAACTGACTTGCCTAGTTAAATAAAGGTAAAATAAATAATAAAACAATTGACAATTACATTAAGTTTATGCAAAGAGTCAATATTTGCAGTGTTGACCCTTCTTTTTCAAAACCTCTGCAATCTGTCCCCCGGCCACATCCTGACTGATGGCAGCCCATTCTTGCATAATCAATGCTTGGAGTTTGTCAGAATTTGTGGGGTTTTGTTTGTCCACCCGCCTCTTGAGGATTGACCACAAGTTCTCAATGGGATTAAGGTCTGGGGAGTTTCCTGGCCGTGGACCCAAAATGTAGATGTTTTGTTTCCCAAGCCACTTAGTTATCACTTTTGCCTTATGGCAAGGTGCTCCATCATGCTGGAAAAGGCATTGGTCGTCACCAAACTTGTCTTGGATGGTTGGGAGAAGTTGCTCTCGGAGGATGTGTTGGTACCATTCTTTATTCATGGCTGTGTTCTTAGGCAAAATTGTGAGTGAGCCCAATCCCTTGGCTGAGAAGCAACCCCACACATGAATGGTCTCAGGATGCTTTACTGTTGGCATGACACAGGACTGATGGTAGCGCTCACCTTGTCTTCTCCGGACAAGGTGTTTTCCGGATGCCCCAAACAATTGGAAAGGGGATTCATCAGAGAAAATGACGTTACCCCAGTCCTCAGCAGTCCAATCCCTGTACCTTTTTGCAGAATATCAGTCTGTCCCTGATGTTTTTCCTGGAGAGAAGTGGCTTCTTTGCTGCCCTTCTTGACACCAGGCCATCCTCCAAAAGTCTTCATCTCACTGTGCGTGCAGATGCACTCACACCTGCCTGCTGCCATTCCTGAGCAAGCTCTGCACTGGTGGTGCCCCGATCCCGCAGCTGAATCAACTTTAGGAGACATTCCTGGCGCTTGCTGGACTTTCTTGGGCGCCCTGACGCCTTCTTCACAACAATTGAACCTCTCTCCTTGAAGTTCTTGATGATCCGATAAATGGTTGATTTAAGTGCAATCTTACTAGCAGCAATATCCTTGCCTGTGAAGCCCTTTTTGTGCAAAGCACATGTTTCCTTGCAGGTAACCAGAGGAAGAACAATGATTTCAAGCACCACCCTCCTTTTAAAGCTTCCAGTCTGTTATTCTAACTCAATCAGCATGACAGAGTGATCTCCAGCCTTGTCCTCGTCAACACTCTCACCTGTGTTAACGAGAGAATCACTGACATGACAGCAGCTGGTCCTTTTGTGGCAGGGCTGAAATGCAGTGGAAATGTTTTTTTGTTTAATTGCAATTCATCTGATCACTCTTCATGACATTCTGGAGTATATGCAAATTGCCATCATCAAAACTGAGGCAGCAGACTTTGTGAAAATTAGTATTTGTGTCATTCTCAAAACGTTTGACCACGACTGTACAACACCAGGTGTCGCAGGAAGGCAGCCTCCCTGCTTCCATCACTCAGACGCAGGCAGTCATGGGCTCCTGGCAAAAGCTAACAGACTGGCCAATAGCTTCTCCTCCCAGACCATCACGCTGCTGAATAGCCACCACTAGCCTGATACCTTGTCCCCCCCCCCCTACAGACATTTACCCTGCCCCCACCCCAATGGACATTTATCATGCTGAATAGTGTTTGCAACGCCAGGGTTGTGGGTTCGATTCCCACGGGGGGCCAGTATAAAAAAAAAATATGTAATCACTAACTGTAAGTCGCTCTGGATAAGAGCGTCTGCTAAATGACTAAAATGTAAATGTAAATGAATAGCCACCACTACTCCCCCCTAAATTGCAAATAATAATAGAATGTTTCCAAACACTTCTACTCAATTTGTTCTACATTAATGTAGATGCTACCATCATTACAGATAGTCCTGAATTTATCGTGAATAATGATGAGTGAGAAAGTCAGAGGCATAAGTCGCTCTGGATAAGAGCGTCTGCTAAATGACTAAAATGTAAATGTAATAAATATCACCCCCCCCCCCCCCCCCCAAAAAAAAATAAAAAATACTAACCTCCCCTGATAATTACGATTGATTCAGGACTATCCGTAATCATGGTAGCATCCATATTAATGTAGAAGTGTTTAGAAACATTTTATTTTTATTTACAATAAAAGTGACTCCAAAATAGCACAATACATTATTTAGCATTCATTTCCATTGGGCACAAAATAATCTGAATCACAACCAAAACAAACAGCAAATGCATCCAGTTTGTAGAGTCACAAGCTTGATGTAATAATTGCGTGCTAGGAATATGTGACAAAATACTACACATGAGTGAATTTGTCCCAACACTTTTGGTCCCCTACAACAGGGTTTCCCAAACTCGGTCCTGTACAAAAAGTGTTATAATTTCTAACCGTTCACCCGATATGGATGTGGATTGAAATACCCTCAAATTAAAGCTGACAGTCTGCACTTTAACCTCATAGTCATTGTATCATTTCAAATCCAAAGTGCTGGAGTACAGAGCCAAAACAACAAAACATTTCACTGTCCCAATACTTTTGGAGCTCACTGTATGTCTCGGAAAACGTACCTCAATCCAGGGATGAGAAATGCGTTGTACTCAGAATTGTCCCATTATCCCATCTGTTACAACGAGAAGATTAAATATGGTTTGTCCTTTCATTCAGCAAAGGGGGATAGCCGAGGTTATGTAAGGTTGAGAATGCGTTTGCATAATAATTTCAGTCTTTGGTTTGTCTATGAGTGTTAGCTAAACACATACACACCCATAAAAATATATATTCTGTCCAACAGCAACAATTTGTTAGAAATAAATGTTATCACTATCAAAGTCGAACTGCAGATATGTATTTCAATAAAGTAATCAGTGGTAAGACAAATAACAAACCTTCCTCTTAGTTTTCTGTGCAACCTTACCTCCCAACCAATAGATGGAGATGAGTTTAATTCCAACAGAACATCATGGGCCAACTTCACTGTCTTCAGTCTTTTGTCTACTTTTGACTCTGCTCCCAGCAGCAGCTGACAAAACAAACGAGCAGTGTCAAAATATGTATATGAATGACTTGAATGAAACCAAAATATATGTAAAACAACTGTTTCATCCATAGAAATTGTTTTCATCATTTATTTATTTCCAATTGTCATGTTTGAGATGGCCCTCTGCAACTAGTTGAATTTAACGTAGCAAGCTAACTACGGAAAAGATTGGTAAAGGCATACCAATCTTGCAAGTTCTTTTCGGGGAGGGGTTCTTTGTGCTTAAAATATCAGTAAATGAGTAACAAAGTATCAGCAACTTGGGAAAGTTGGCTTTTGTCTGCCATGTACTGTAAACAAACATCCCTCCTGTAAACCCTGTTAAAAGCTAGATAGAGAACGAACAAAACTAGCTAACTACAGCCATTTAAACGTTTAGCCTCATTTTGTCGACTAATTAAAATGTAGGTTTGCTAAACACGCCAGCTGGCCACATCAACAGTATGGATTACATCCGTAGGCGTAGTGGCGGGAAGATAAATACAACCTATTATATAATGACAACTTAACCAAAGTTGCAAGCAAGTTAGTTAGCTAGTGTTATAAAATAGCTATAACATATGTTGACTGCAGTTAAATGTTACACTGTCGAATCTTGTTAGTTAGTTAGCCACACTAGCCAGCCATCCAACTTGCTGTTCGTCGTTGCATTTTTCTACACATTTCTAACTTTATCTATGACATTATATTTTGTAATTCAACGTTTTAAAAACATAGTATAGTCAAATATATTTATAACTAATGGCTTAGCGCTATTGTCTCACATTAGCGCGCCTTTCCTGACATTTTGTAATTTCTTCCTTTCCCGGTTTTGTAACACTATCAACCGTGGTGGCGGTGTTGCTGTTCTTCTTCTTCGGATTTTATATGGCGGTTTTGAAATTTCCCGCAATTTTTGGAATTACACATGTGAGAGATGTGCAATCTGATTGGCTTCACCCACCCATAAATGTAAATGCCAACAAAATCTTTGTTTCTATTGGCTGCTTGGAATCGACCGCCAGAATTTCAATAAATAGGGGGAACTCGAGTCTTTTGCGTTTAGTTGTTACGTTGATCTAGTCAGCGAAATCAAGTTGTACTGCAGATAGTTGTGAATATATTTATTTTTCCTTTCTTATTTCCTTGCAATTTTACTGACGTTTAACTTTAATTTATTCTGTTGTATAATTCGTCTGTCATTAAAGATGCTTGCAACTCGCTCACCACTCGACAAGAAGAATGAAAACGCTATCGCCACTCAAATGGACAACATTTCACTCGTTGACAAGGAAAACACGGTAAGTTTGAAATTGGGACGTGGGCTAACTTTTATCTAGTTATTTTTGATGTCGGTGGTTGATCTAAAGTGGTCAGGCAAACGGTCACCTCAACTGGTTTACGATGTAATAGCAGCTAACGTTGCCTAGCTAGTTGTCACGTCTGCCTTTCTGTCCAGCACATTATTCAATTGAATGTAAAGTAAGCAAGCCAGTTAGTTACTTAAGTACCTAATTTGTCAAATATAAAACCGTGTAATTTCTCCAAATGCAGCCTCCCAGCCTGAACATGACCCGGATTCTGGCCTCGAAAACCGCGCGCAAAATCTTTGACGATTCTGAGGTGAGTGAACAATGGCTACTTTTACTAGAAATGGTCAGTTTATACACAGTGACCATTTTGCAGCTTGATGATTGGCGTAATTAACGTTAACCTGGTAATTTGCTAGAACGTGGTTATTTGGCACTAATAGTGTTGGCCATGCTAACTAGCTGGCGAGTCATCAAATCATGATGTCGCTTAATGTTATATGTGAGGTTTATGGTAGTTGGCGAGTAACTCAAGTAAGGCAAGCATTTGTTTGAATGGTTAGTTACACAAACTGGCTACTCAAGTGTTTCATAAGGCTAGTAACTAGCCTTCCATTCCAGTCATGTCACGAAAGCCTTTGTCTTGGACACACTAGCTACTGATAGCAAGTTAATGATACATAGTATAGCTCAACCATCTAACGTTGGGCTGTAGAGAACCTTGACATTCTACATAAACTGGTATGCCTTGTTTTCTTATTACATACATGTATTTCCCCTTCAATTCTATGCACCTTTGAATAGTCTAACCATTGAGGAATATGCTATTATACCTCTGCAACATTTGACTAGTAATGATAGAATAAAACAATGTGTATTTTGGTAACTTTCTGGTAAAGTCCAAAGATGCCAAGAAATTCAACACTGAAGAAGAGCCACTCCTGAAGGAAAATCCACGCCGGTTTGTAATTTTCCCCATCAAGTATCATGACATCTGGCAGATGTACAAGAAGGCAGAAGCTTCTTTCTGGACCGCAGAGGAGGTATGTCCAAGTTGCTGCATCATTACAGTGGTGTTTGCGTAAGTAAATGATACATGAGCTGGTTCATGAGCTTTTTATCATTATTTTGTTTTCCAGGTTGATCTGTCCAAAGACACACAGCACTGGGAGTCTCTGAAGGATGAGGAGAGATACTTCATCTCTCACATACTGGCTTTCTTCGCTGCTAGCGACGGAATTGTCAATGAGAACCTGGTAAATTGCTCTTGTGTATACAATACAACAATCAATATTTAACGATGCACACTGTCAAGAAATCACTGATCTAATTTCATATTTCGCTACTAGGTGGAGCGCTTTACACAGGAAGTCCAGGTGACAGAAGCAAGATGTTTCTATGGTTTCCAGATTGCCATGGAGAACATCCACTCTGAGATGTACAGCCTGCTCATTGACACCTACATCAAAGACCCCAAAGAGAGGTCAGACTGTCAGTCAAGCTCTTAGTTGGTAGTGCAGGGAAATCACCCATATCTAGCAAAGTGATTACCCACCTTTTTGTATTTTCTGGCAATGATGAGAAGCGCAGGGGTACGTACCTCCGCTGATAATGGGAGCTGAGTGTTGGTGCTGGTTCTTTGCTGACTGGGGGATGCTAACCTGATATAGACGCCTGACTGAACCTCATGATAGTAAAATATAATCCACCAATGCGCAACATGTAACTTTTTGGCTGACCTAATTTGCATAGAAATATGAGTTATAGATCTGGATTTCTAATTTAAATCAAGTCTAATAAGCAGTAGATCTGTACTATGTGATCTATTTCTATGCTTCCCGTTAAGTTACGTTTTTGAATATTTCACTTTTGGTTTTGTACACCAGCTTCAAAAAGCTGAAAATAAAATGTTTGGTTATTGAAAAGATTTCACAGCGGTTTAGATGGTACAATGATTCTCTAAACTATACATTGCATGTTTTGTCACATAAGCTGCAATTAGTAGAACATAGCATTTTAGCAACCAGGAAATGACAGAGTGATTTCTACATATTGCACTTTTTAAAAGGTCTAAGCATTTTATAGTGCAGCCCTCAACTTTTTGTGAGAATGTGCCTAATGTTTTTCTTTGTCATACAGGGACTACCTCTTCAATGCCATTGAAACCCTCCCCTGTGTGAAGAGGAAGGCTGATTGGGCCCTGAACTGGATCGGCAACAAAAGCGCTGAATTTGGTATATACATGTATTTTTCCTAACAACCTGCACATGATTGGGTTGTGATTGTAAGTTTGTAATGGGCTATGTTTGTATTTCAGGTGAGCGTGTGGTTGCCTTTGCTGCTGTTGAGGGGATCTTCTTCTCTGGATCCTTTGCTGCCATTTTCTGGCTGAAGAAGAGGGGGCTCATGCCTGGCCTGACCTTCTCCAACGAGCTCATCAGCAGAGACGAGGTGGGTGTTTGTTTTCACTATGTTGATTTGACTCCTCTATACCTATGATCCCAGCAGGCAAACCTGATTGAAGTTATGTCATTACAACTGTATTTGGTTACAAAACGGCATGACGTTGTGATACCGTTCATGTGCTTGTTTAACTGAAAAAGCAACATTCTTCATGACTACTTGGCATTATCTTACTAACTAGTTCCATATAAATCCAGGGCCTGCACTGTGACTTCGCCTGCCTCATGTTCAAGCACCTGGTGAATAAGCCCTCAAAGGAGACTGTCACCAGTCTGATCAGGAACGCAGTGGAGATTGAGCAGGTATGTTGATTAAACAATAAGGGCATGTTTCCCTGACCTAGATTAAAAGTCCAATGCAGCAGTTTTTCCTCTAAGTCATTTCTGGGTAACAATTAAGTACCTTACTGTGATTGTTTTCAATTAAAATGGCAAAGAAACATGACTTCTTAGCAAACAGCAATTTCTCAAGCAAACATTTGGCTGGGATTGGTCTGAGGGAAAACTAGCTGTTGGCAGAGGTTTTGTCTTATTGGTGTAACTAATTTACTGCCTGGTTAAATCACCAATCCATTCCACCAAAACGGCTGAAATTTCAGGCAGTCTTTTAAAACGACTTTTACACTAAAAGGTCATTTGTCAGTTATTCCAGTGTGGAAGTGTATATAAAACACAGGAAAATCTTAAGTTTTGTATAAATCTAATTCATTTTTGTTCACATTTCAGGAGTTCCTGACAAAAGCCCTGCCTGTAAAGCTGATTGGTATGAACTGTGACTTGATGACTCAGTACATTGAGTTTGTGGCTGACAGGCTAATGCTGGAGCTGGGCTTTGACAAGGTGAGATTATGGTCCATGGCTTGGTACCTATTCCCTATGTAGTGCACTATATAGGGAATGGGGTGCCATTTTGGAAGCACATCTTTGGAGATTTGGGCAAAAGACGTCCTCTCCTCCGTGACCTGGAAACCGATAAGTGGTTTTGAGTGTCTGAGGAATGTCAATTAGATAGTATGCGAACGGAGGAGTGTCCTCCTCTCGCCGAGGAAACTCAAATATCCTGCCGGAATCCTTCGCAGCAGAGTTTTGAGATCTGCCACACCCCCTTTGAATCTGCTGGAAAGCGTGCACATATTTAAAAACTACACTACTTATCCTTTTATCTATAAAATGTCTAGCACAACTAGCTAAATTAGTTTTTTAACTTTACAGACCTATTTTGGGATTCCACCCCTGTAAATGTAATTTGCCTGACACGTGAGTGGAAAAGGAGGCTTATGTCATACAAGCACATTTGTTTACTCTCCTCAATTATCTTTACCCTTTCTCAATAGGAGGGAGGAGAGGACTGAGTTGAGCCAAACCCATTGATAATCTTTCCTCGTGACAAATGTGTCCTTTTGATATGGAGAAGGGATTAAATCCAATCAAACCATGTTTTAGTTGTAACTTTCCATGGGTCCATGCAATTTGATTGTAAGTTAAATCTGAAATGGGCTAGCAATGATGAGAAGCGCAGGGGTACGTACCTCAGCTGATAATGGGAGCTGAGTGTTGGTGCTAGTGCTCAGCTCAGTGGGCATGTGGTCTGCTGACTTGGGGTGCCAACACGATATAGACGCCTGACTGAGTCTCTTGCCTGTAAAGCTATAGTAAACGCATCAACATTTTAAAATGTAGGCACTCTCTACTGTAAGTCTGGAAAAACTATGCTAAATGTCAATGTACAGTATTTTAAATTGGGTTTGCCTCAAACGGAAGCATTTAACAAGCAGAGACAAACTTTCCTCTAACTCTTACATTCTAGATCTACAGAGTGGAGAATCCATTTGACTTCATGGAGAACATCTCACTGGAGGGTAAGACTAACTTCTTTGAGAAGCGAGTAGGGGAGTACCAGAGGATGGGTGTGATGTCTGGCACCACAGACAACTCCTTCCGGCTGGATGCTGACTTCTAAAGCACTGCTAAGCTCTTGAGACATTGACACTTTCAACACTTGAAGAGGACACGGGCCAGGCTACATGCCACTGGACTACCTCACTTTAGCTCCCATCATCCATTTCTAAGGATGCTTCTCAAATGGCTCACTATATAGTGCACTGCTTTTGACCAGAGCCCCCATGGGCCCTGGTCAAAAGTAGTGTGCGATTTGGGACACAAACTAAGTCTTAATTGTTGGGGCCACAGACATCACATGCACATTACCATTCACAACCCACCCTATCTGCAGTACAACTCTGGTTTTATGATTTATTTGTATAGTAGCTTTTTTAAATTGTTTTTATCTGGGTTTCTGTTTTGTAATAAAATTTTAAAATTCAACATGCAGTAGCAATTTTTAATTCTTTTTGCCCAGTGTTTTCTCCTGTTAGTTACTGCCTGCTTATGGTTACAGATGGGAATGCTAAAGATTCAACTCTTGGAATTAAAGTTAAATTAAACTGACCCCTGTAATTGCATTTGCGTTTATTTGGAGTAGCTAATAAGAATATAATTTCAATGGTGTGTAAATAAACTTAAGTCGTTTTTTGGGGATATCTGTACTAAGGTAACTTGTACTCTACTACATTCCTACAGGAAAATATACTTAAATTTTCCCTTACCCAAAAGTAATCACTACATTTCGAAGGCTCAGGCAGGAGCGCAATATTTACATTTTAGCCATTGCCTCTGATCCTACTGCCTCTGATCTGGCGGACTCGTTAAGCAACTATTTTTGAAATGATATTGGAGTATGCCCCTGGCTGTCCTCAAAACAATCGTGCAGTCTGGGTTGGAATTTGATGTATAGCATTCCTTTTGTTACTTTTACTGTAAGGCATTTAACTTTTTGCAACACTACGTTTAAAACACACTTTTACTCAGAAGTATTTTTCTGGCTGACGCATTTACCGGAGTCATTTCCTATTAAGGTTTATTTTACTTTAAATGAAGTATGACGATTAGGTACTTTTTCAGCCACTGGTATTTAAGGTGACAAAAGGAGTGACAAGGAACACTGGGATTACACCAAATTTGAGGCAGAAATTGAGCAGTTGAAGTAGGCTACTAATAAACAGTATTCAACATTTAGTTTAAACAAATCGTACAATGGCTGGGTTGGCTGAAAACGTCACGAAAGCTGCGCGCTTCCATGGGGCAGAAGTCAGCCTGTTTCGATTCTGGATGGCCAGGTTGCTAGCAAGAATGACAAACGTCCATGTAGGTAATCGTAAATGGCTCCTTTCAGCTCGGTTCATCTTGCTATTAATAATCTCTTGTTTTGACTGATTTCATGTCAATGCTAAAATTAGCTAACGAATTTGTTAGAAATTGCGTAATTCAAATCTGGTATTGGAATAAGAATCAAGAGATCTTCAATCCAAGCTTAATTTATTATATGCAAAATGTATGTATGATAAGTATGAAGGTTTGTATATACGGGTCCGCTGAAATACCACGCAGGGCACTCAGAGAACTAAACCATTGTTTACAGGTTCTTTCTCAAATACTCTGACAGAGTTCCCACCTCTTCTGTTGGCCAATCAGAGTAAAGGACTGAGTGTGGTTTAGACTTTACTCAGCCAATCCGTTGGCGCACGGGTTGGTCCCAACCCCTCGGCGCTCCACCCCTTGGCGCTCCACCGTTCCCAGGCATAAATTGCTATCATAATAACCTGTGGAGTCAGCACCCAAAAGACACCCCTCCAATCTGTACTCCATGTACCCACGTTCAAGGACGGTTTCACAGACAACAAAGAGAGAGTGTTCGTATCTGTAAGAAATACAAGTCTTATCTGACCTACCCCCTAACGTTCCTTACATGAATCACAGCCTGTTATGTGAAACAATTTATATCAGTATAGTACAAACCTATGCTTATCATTAATGCATTCCTTCTAAGTTATTCATCACATACAGATCCAATTATGAGAAAAATAGAACCCAACAAACTAACCATGTATTGGAGACAAAAGGGGCCATTGTGCAAATGTGTTTGTTTTCAATACACATTGGCGACGAAATATAGCTTACGTGTCAATCTAAGCCAATCTCATGTTTTGGCCAGTGCTTGCGCGCGCGTCGGTTGTGGTTAAACAACCAACACGTCTATAAATACAAACGCACTAATACCCCCCCCCAAAATTGTGCTGCAATTAACAAAATGTCATGAAAAGCACAATCTGAAAACCGCTTTGAAGGCTGAAGCCGTCAATGCCTCAACTCCAGCTGTCACATAGCGAAGGCGGGGCTTTGAATTTCATTGGTTGAGAGACGTTTGTTTTACATCGTATGAGGAAGTAACCGGACGGTTAATGAAAAGCTCGGGACGTTTGCATTCTTGCGCCCATTTTAACGCTTTCTTCTGAACCCGTCAACTATGTCGATCACGAACCCGAAACAAACTGTTCTGAATCCGGTGAGATGCTTATATTTGTTTTGTTGCGAATCATACTTGCTCATACATGAACTAAAGCGAGATAATATTGAATTCAGCTGTCAGTTGCCTAGCTAACAGCTAACGTTAGTTATACAGCGATGCCTCTTCTATCATTTACCAGGTCGATAGGAAGCTGTAAAACATGGTTTGGTACACGAACAGTCCCTCAAGTACTGTACCTTTCTGAAGTGTCAATGTAGGCCAGGCGCGTGCGTGCAACGTTTTTGACAGCAGAAACTAGTTTCTCGACCTCATGCCGCGTTCACGAAAACTGGGTAATGTCCGACTTGGAAATCGTGCTGTGTTCAAGACAACTCGAAAATGTCCGACTTGGAAACGCGTTGTAGAAAGATGAGCTCAGTGTCCCACTTGGAAAGTATCAGAATCAAACAATAGGAAGCTCTATGCAAAAAAAAAACGTACGCCGATTTTAACTCGGAGGTTCAGAGTTTCCATGTCTTGAACGCAGCATCAGGTCATAATTGCACTTTAGTAGAATATCTCATAATTTATGTTAAACTGAAACACTCATATCTTATGCATTCAAACAACAACCTAGCCTGACTAGTTGGGTATCAATCAACACCTTCTACTCCACTCACAGACCATTCCCTTTGCTGGGACAATCCTGGGAGGTTTACAGCCTGGGGAGATGGTGCTCATTCAAGGCACTGTTCCCAGTGATTGTGAGAGGTATGGGGTTGATTATGGATACACTACACACACGTCTCAAGAATGACATCACATTACTGTCACATGTCTCTAGTCATGCAGTCATATGAAAGAGGATTCACAGTTCAGAAAATTTGATGGAAGTTGATGAAGAGGTAGCTTATAGCAAACTACAGCTGTGTGCGTGTCCAGGTTTCAGGTGGACTTCACCTGTGGCAACAGCACAAAGCCCAGAGCGGACATAGCCTTCCACTTCAACCCTCGCTTTAAGAGATCTCCCTGCATCGTGTGCAACACACTGCAGAGAGAGAGCTGGGGCAAGGAGGAGATCCTGCATAAGAAGGCCTTCACACTGGGGTCAACCTTTGAGATGATCGTCCTGGTGCAGAAAGACGAGTTTAAGGTGAGGATGACTAGCGATCCGATCAGATACCTTTAAGCCCATACTCGTAAAGCGTCTCATAGTAGCGGTGCTGATCTAGGATCCGTTTTGCGTATTACTAATCACAATTAATAAGATTAAATGGACTATGGGGACCTGCTCCTAGATCAGCACAACTACTCTGAGATGCTTGATACATACAGCCCCAGATTCCCCTGATCTATATAGCCTTTGTCCTGGACCAATGTTCAGGTCCATAATTATTCATAACAATATGGTTAATTGAAAAGACTGGCTCGTGGTTTTGTGGGAATAGGTTTAGGTGCTTTTTGGCCTTTTTGAGAGAGTTTCCAACATGCAACACACTGATACATTTAATGTAGAGAAAGGAATGCGCTTGAAATAAATGTTTTCCTCTATCACTTCCTTCCCCTGTCTCAGGCAAAAGCCTGTGTTTACATCCCAAATGGCACCCTAGTCCCTATTTAGTGCACTACTTTTGACAAGAGTTCATAGTGCCCTAATCAAAACTAGTTCACTATATAGGGAATAGGGTGACATTTGGGACACATCCTGTGACTCAAAGATTCACTTTCATTTCCTTGTTTTTTGTGTCACGGTTCAGTCAGGTGGTTGTATATTAAGCATGGGGAAAGTGTTAAGTCAGTTTTGCCGCATGACGTGTTAATAATTCAGTATAATATATTTTTCACTTCCCTCAGTGGTTGAGGTTGGCTTCAGAAGGTTTCTTATGTTCTTCTGAGGTAAAAGCCAAATACAGTGCATTCGGAAAGTATTCAGACCCCTTCCCTTTTTCCACATTTTGTTACGTTACAGCCTTATTCTAAAATGGATTAAATACATTTTTTTCTTCATCAATCTACACACACTACCCCATAATGACAAAGCGAAAACAGGTTTTTAAAAATGTTTGCAAATATGTTAAAAATTAAAAACAGAAATACCTTATTTACATAAGTATTCAGACCCTTTGCTATGAAACTCAAAATTGAGCACAGGTGCATCCTGTTTCCATTGATCATCCATGAGATGTTTCTACAACTTGATTGGAATCCACCTGTGGTAAATTCAATTAATTGGACATGATTTGGAAAGGCACACACCTGTCTATATAAGGTCCCACAGTTGACAGTACATGTCAGAGCAAAAACCAAGCCATGAGGTTGAAGGAATTGTCCGTAGAGCTCCAAGGCAGGATTGTGTCGAGGCACAGATCTGGGGAAGGGTACCAAAACATTTCTGCAGCATTGAAGGTCCCCAAGAACACAGTGGTCTCCATCATTCTTAAATGGAAGAAGTTTGGAACCAGCAAGACTCTTCCTAGAGCTGGCCGCCCAGCCAAACTGAGCAATCAGGGGAGAAAAGCCTTGGTCAGGAAGGTGACCAAGAACCCGATGGTCACTCTTACAGAGCTCCAGAGTTCCTCTGTGGAGATAGAACCTTCCAGAAGGACAACCATCTCTGCAGCACTCCATCAATAAGGCCTTTATGGTAGAGTGGCCAGATGGAAGCCATACGTTTTTGCTTTGTCATTATGGGGTATTGTGTGTACAGTCGTGGTCAAAAGTTTTGAGAATGACACAAGTATTGGTCTTCAAAGTTAGCTGCTTCAGTGTTTTTAGATATTTTTGTCAGATGTTACTATGGTATACTGAAGTATAATTACAAGCATTCCATAAGTGTCAAAGGCTTTTATTGACAATTACATTAAGTTTATGCAATTACATTAAAAATACTTATTTTTCAAGATCTCTGCAATCCGCCCTGGCATGCTTACAATTAACTTCTGGGCCACATCCTGACTGATGGCAGCCCATTCATAATAACATTAATAATAATAATAATCAATGCTTGGAGTTTGTGGGTTTTTGTTTGTCCACCTGCCTCTTGAGGATTGACCACAAGTTCTCAATGGGATTAAGGTCTGGGGAGTTTCCTGGCCATGGACCCAAAATGTCAATGTTTTGTTCCCCGAGCCACTTAGTTATCACTTTTGCCTTATGGCAAGGTGCTCCATCATGCTGGAAAAGGCATTGTTCATCACCAAACTGTTCTTGGATGGTTGGGAGAAGTTGCTCTCGGAGGATGTGTTGGTACCATTCTTTATTCATGGCTGTGTTCTTAGGCAAAATTGTGAGTGAGCCCACTCCCTTGGCTGAGAAGCAACCCCACACTTGAATGGTCTCAGGATGCTTTACTGTTGGCATGACAGGACTGATGGTAGCGCTCACCTTGTCTCTCCGGACAAGCTTTTTTCCGAATGCCCCAAACAATCGGAAAGGGGATTCATCAGAGAAAATGACTTTACCCCTGTCCTCAGCAGTCCAATCCCTGTACCTTTTGCAGAATATCAGTCTGTCCCTGATGTTTTTCCTGGAGAGAAGTGGCTTCCTCGCTGCCCTTCTTGACACCAGGCCATCCTCCAAAAGTCTTCGCCTCACTGTGCGTGCAGATGCACTCACACCTGCCTGCTGCCATTCCTGAGCAAGCTCTGCACTGGTGGTGCTCCGATCCCACAGCTGAATCAACTTTAGGAGACGCCAGGACATTCTTGGGCGCCCTGAAGCCTTCACAACAATTGAACCTCTCTCCTTGAAGTTCTTGATGATCCGATAAATGGTTGATTTAGGTGCAATCTTACTAGCAGCAATATCCTTGCCTGTGAAGCCCTTTTTGTGCAAAGCACATGTTTCCTTGCAGGTAACCAGAGGAAGAACAATGATTTCAAGCACCACCCTCCTTTTTAAAGCTTCCAGTCTGTAATTCTAACTCAATCAGCATGACAGAGTGATCTCCAGCCTTGTCCTCGTCAACACTCTCACCTGTGTTAACGAGAGAATCACTGACATGATTCAGCTGGTCCTTTTGTGGCAGGGCTGAAATGCAGTGGAAATGTTTTTTGGGGATTAAGTTCATTTTCATGGCAAAGAGGGACTTTGCATTTAATTGCAATTCATCTGTTCACTCTTCATGACATTCTGGAGTATATGCAAATTGCCATCATAAAAACTGAGGCAGCAGACTTAGTGAAAATTAATATTTGTGTCATTCTCAAAACTTTTGACCACAACTGTAGATTGATGAGGGGAAAAAACAATTGAATCCATTTTAGAATAAGGCTGTAACGTAACAAAATGTGGAATAAGTCAATGGGTCTGAATACTTTCCGAATGCATTGTATATCACTGAGAGTTTATTTGTGGCTTTTTACCACATTGTACAAGCTTTCAGGGTTTCTATATCAGATCTGGAAATATCCTCCATGTAGATAACCGAGCAACAGAGCTGGCTCTTCTGTAGCTGCCTAGGGCATATTCATAGTGCAAAGCACACCTTAGCAAAATGTAGCAAAACGTTTTGCATTGGAAAACTAAAACAAGTGTTTCTCATTGGACAAGGTGTGGAAGTCCTAGTCCCTCCCCTTTTCAGTCTGTTTTCTTCCATTTGCCTAGTGAATACGAGCCTGGCAAGCTAACTAGCCATCTTGCTGCTCCTCTTAGGAATCAGCTTGTTACTTGTTACTTATTTACATTTACATTTACGTCATTTAGCAGACGCTCTTATGTTGGAGCAGAGAGGCTATGGAAGCCTTTAGAGCACGTGCCAAATGTATTCCACGGAGGGCCGAGTGTCTGCGGGTTTTCGATCCTCCCTTGTATTTGATTGATGAATTAAGGTCACTAATTATACTGAACAAAAATATAAACGCAACCATATCAAAGATTTTACTGATTTACAGTTCATAGAAGGAAATCAGTCAATTTTAATAAATAAATTGGGCCCTAATCTGTTGATTTTACATAACTGGGCAGGGGCGCAGCCATGGGTGGGCCTGGGAGGGCATAGGCCCACCCACTAGAGAGCCAGGCCCAGCCAATAAAAATGAGTTTTTCTCCACAAAAGGGTTTTATTACAGACAGAAATAATCCTCAGAACCGCCTCTCCATAAAACGATCCCACACGTGAAAAAGGCAGATGTGGAAGTCCTGGGCTGACATGGTTACATGTGGTCTGCGGTTGTGAGGCCAGTTAGATGTACTGCTAAATTCTCAAAAAGGACATTGGAGGCGGCATGTCAGAGAAATTAACATAAAATTATCTGGCAACAGCTCTGTTGGACATTCCTGCAGTCAGCATGTCAATTGCACGGTCCCTCAAAACTTGAGACGTTGTGTGACAGAACGGCACATTTTAGTGGCCTTTTATTGTCCTCAGCACAAGGTGCACCTGTGTATTGATCATGCTGTTTAATCAGCTTCTTGATATGCCACACCTGTCAGGTGGATGGATTATCTTGGCAAAGGAGAAATACTCACTAACAGGGATGAAAACAAATTTGTGCACACGATTTGAGAGAAATAAGCTTTTTGTGCGTATGGAAAATGTCTGGGATCTTTTATTTCAGCTCATGAAACATGGGACCAACATTTTACATGTTGCGTTTATATTTTTGTTCAGTATAGTAAACAACTCCCCTCACCTGGTTGTCTAGGTCTTAATTGAAAGGACAAAACAAAAACCCACAGACACTAGACCCTCCATGGAATGAGTTTGACACCTCTGCTTTAGAGGATTCTCAAACTGTTTGTCTCAGTGTTATCTCTTCTCTCTAGGTGGCAGTGAACGGTGCTCATGTACTGCAGTATAAACACAGACTGGACCTGGATAAGGTGGACACACTGGCCATATCTGGAAAGGTCCAGATTCAGGCCATCGGCTTCATCCCCAGCTCTGTAAGTAACTCATCCTAACTTCATTGTTATTTGTCAGATGGTATGAAATATTTTATATAATCTAGCTATAGCCTAACTGGCTTTATGCTTTCAAGGCCTATAGCCAAATGTTATGCACCTCAAGTTGAATTCTACAGAAGACTTGCATGCCTTTGATGGAGATTTAAGTTCCGAACATCAGTTTGACCTGTTGTGATGATGTGACCCATGGGTGGTAGAAGTTTTGTTTTGTCACTTCAAATTGCAGAACTCCGGTCCACCTCCACCTGGTGTTGTGAACAACAGAGGCCCACTAGCCAATGTAAGGAAGTTGCTTTTTCAACATGAAATAAAGGGAAATCTATTGTTGCTAAGACTGCTAACACGGTTGTGGTGCTTTTGGAGGGGAGCCTTTTTGACTCCAAGCGATGGGATTGTTTAACACACTGCATGGACTGTTTATGCCAATACGTATAACATTACATTCAAGTAAAGTATGCTTTCTCTGTAATGTGAGCAAAAAAATAATCTCTGTAATAAAAGCAAAATATCTACTTTCTTTCTGACAGGCAGTGCTTTCAATGTCAGATGACTTGGTAAGTTGTTATTACAAAATATATTATATGATTGTAATATGAAGCAGCTGTGCTGCCAATGTAATACATCACACATTTGATTAGAATGAAATTGGCAAAACATTTTTTTTTTTTTTCAAATCAAATTCAACACCCTGGTGCCACAACAGCTGGGCCTTTGGAAATTATCTTATTGAATCACCTATTACACACATGGACAAATATCCTAATAAGGACTTTGATGTACATGTAATTTTCCACAACGTCATGGTCATCAGAGCCTGGAAGATTTGGTGCCATGTACTGTACTACCTAGAGCCTTATATTTGCAATACAACGCTCTGGTACTAGCTAAGGCTCAATACATTACTCTATACCAAGTCTGTTTTGTGATGTACCATTTGAATACTTTCCTCGTCTGACATATGACCTGCTTTTTATTTGTGTGGCCTGCTGACAGAAGTAATTTGAGATATTTTTTTGCAGAGTCTGCCCTTCAGGGGCAAACTGACCAATGGGTTGAGTGTAGGACATACTATCACAATCAAAGGACAGACCAGCCTGTACCCACACAGGTATGTATGTAGCAGGCTAGGGGACATGAAAGGATTGTCCAAATATATAAAATAGAATTCACATTACTCTGTTCAAATTCCACACCATTCTTTATCCACAAATTCTCTGAAATGTAGCAACAGTTCAATAACATTGATGAAATGCAGTGTTTTGTCGTTCACTGTTAAATGTACTTTTGAATTTAACTTGTAGCTTCTTGGTGAACCTGCGAGTCGGTAACACGGAGGACATAGCGTTCCACCTGAACCCCCGTATGAAGGCCGGTGTGTTCATCCGTAACTCCTACCTGTCCGAGTGCTGGGGCCCCGAGGAGAACACCCTGCCCAGCTTCCCCTTCTCCCCTGGGGAGTACTTTGAGGTAACCCACCCCCCCCCCTCTCCCTCTGTACTCCACTGGAGTGTATTCATTAGCAAAACGTTGGGCAACAGAAAACATTTAGCAAGTTTCTTATTGGTCAAGTTCAGGTAGTCCCTCTCTGTTTCCGTCCATTTTCTTCCGTTTGGTGTCTAGTGAATACGACCCTGGATTCACCTGAAATGTCTGGGAACTGTCAGTACCACTTCAGGGTTGCTTTCATAAAAATAGCTGGCCTCCCGAGTGGCGCAGCGGTCTAAGGCAGTGCAAGCTGCGTTACTACAGATCCTGGTTCGCTACCGGGCTGTGTCGCAGCCGGTCGCGACCGGGAGACCCATGAGGCGACACACAATTGGCCCAGCGTCATCCGGGTTAGGGGAGGGTTTGGCCGGCCAGGATGTCCTTGTCCCATCGTGCTGTAGAGACTCCTGTGGTGGGCCGGGCGCATGCACGCTGACACGGTCGCCAGGTGTACAGTGTTTCCTCCGACACATTGGTGCGGCTGGCTTCCGGGTTAAGCGTGCATTGTGTCAAGAAGCAGTGTGGCTTGGCGGGGTTGTGTTTCAGAGGACGCATGGCTCTCGACCTTCGCCTCTCAAATCAAATCAAATCAAATCAAATGTTATTGGTCACATGCGCCGAATACAACAGGTGCAGACATTACAGTGAAATGCTTACTTACAGCCCTTAACCAACAGTGCATTTATTTTAAACAAAAAAGTAAGAATAAAACAAAAACAAAAAAAGTGTTGAGAAAAAAAGAGCAGAAGTAAAATAAAGTGACAGTAGGGAGGCTATATATACAGTAAAGTAAAGTGAGTCCGTACGGGAGTTGCAGCGATGGGACAAGACTGAAACTACCAATTGGATATGACGAAATTGGGGACTAAAGGGGGTAAAAAAAATACATAAGACTATTGATATGACATTTTTATTAAGACCGAAAAGTTCAGTTTGAAATGCCAGTATCTGCATTAATTCACAGCAAGGCCCAACAATGGAAAGATACAGCATTACACTGAATCATTCTGAATCGCATTGTCTTATGTCAGATAGCATGACTTTCATTCCATTATGACTTTCATTCCATTATGGAGGAGTGATGCCGCCTGATGCAAGACCACGTCTGAATACTTCATCTGATTCTACCCCTCATATCCTCTCCCGTGTGTTGCTCGTTCTAGATGATCATCCTGTGTGAGGCCAACCAGTTCAAGGTAGCGGTGAACGGGGTCCACCATCTGGACTATAAGCACCGTGTCCAGGACCTGAGCCGCATTACCGAGCTGGAGATCCTGGGAGACCTGCAGCTGCTGGATATCAAGCTGTGGTGACCCCTGACCTCCAAAAATCTGTTTTATGTCCCAATTGTCTCTATTTCCTCCCAAAGTGTGCACTTGTTCACATTCCTTCACTGATTTGAAAGGAAATGACCGGTATGAGAAATATGGTGGTTAACTTCCTCTAGCTAGCCTATGCCTTCATCAATCCAATGCGTTTAAGGAGATATTGTTGGGACACACTCCTGACCTCCAAGATCTGACCTCTAAGATCTGACCCCAGTCACCCTTAGAATGACCTCCAACTCTGGCTACGTCACGATTCACAACCCTTTTCCAGAAATGTAGTAGCAGTAGCAGACCTTGCACACTCCCGTCATGGATTTAAAGCATAGGATTGGTGTAAGCATTGGCTGGAGGAAGTATCCACCATTGTAAAAGCCATGCAAGAAAGTGTGCAAGTGCACATTTTGGGAGAAGCATGGAGAATGAGGACCCATAGCCTCCTCAGCCAGGGTCTCATACAGCTTCGTTGAAAAGCATCTGCCACTGCATGTCCTCTACCCATTGCGTCCTTGATATTCCTCCTATGTGCATATGTTTGGTTTTAATTTGGGACTCTCAGTACATTAATGGACTACTAATCAAGTGTCTGACAACATATCAATTCATTTTGGGGCAGGTTGAATGTAATTAGCAAATTATCTGTTGAAGCAGGTATGGGTAACATGACAAACGGGTAGGTAGACACAAACGGGTAGGTAGACACAAACGCCTTTTATTAATTTGAAGCAACAAGGGCAGGGCGATAGTGATGCTATGATCAGTTTTGTAATATTCATTTTCATCCTAATGCATCAGAATAGCAGTACTTTCCTCTATTAATGCTTGTTATTTAAGCGTGTGCTGGAGCCGTTTAACCTTTCACCCCTGGAATGTGAAAGCATTCCTATTAGCTGGTTATCTAATTTACTAGACTCTACGGCTAAATATGTTATGCCATGGGCATAAAAAATGGATGAAAGCTTATCTAATTTAATATAGCTCTAAGATGTTGCACTACTCCAATCTAATATCACATCATGTGATATGTTTCAGCAATAAGGCCCGAGGGGGTGTGGTATATGGCCAATATACCATGGCTAAGGGCTGTTCTTAAGCACGACGCAACGCAGAGTGCCTGGACACAGCCCTTAGCCATGGTATACTGGCCATATATCACAAACCCCTGAGGTGCCTTATTGCTATTATAAACTGGTTACCAACATAATTAGAGCAGTAAAAATAAATGTTTTGTCATACCTGTGGTATACAGTCTGATATACCACGGCTATCAGCCAATCAGCATTCAGGGCTCGAACCACCCAGTTTATAATATAGAAAATACTATGTAGTACAAGAGTGAGCTTGTATGGTTAGGTAATTCTGTACGTCTTCCAGGAGGGGTTTTGAATTACATTCTTGTTTACCTTTGCTAACCAAAAAGGTTTATTTTATGTATACGATATACTGGGAACTGTGGCTGAAATGACAATGGCTTATATAGCAACTTAACCATGGCTTATATAGTAACTTAACCACGGTTTATATAGCAACGTAACCACGGCTTATATAGCAACGTAACCACGGCTTATATAGCAACTTAACCACTATGTAACAAAGGTATTAGATCAGGGAATTGATCATACACATTACATACCTATTTCCAGAGTGCAGGTCTGCTATAAGCAATATCTGCGCAAATATTAAATTATCAGGGAGCTCTTTCCTATGCAAGTTTCCACACACATATACCTGATCTATCATTTTAAAGGTGGATTTTGTGCATATGCCACCTGTGTGTTGAGTAATTTCTGTTCCCAAAACTGAAGTTATTTTTGAATATTAACCAAGAACAACTGTAAGCAAAAGCCCACAAGCTTTGCCATAGGAAATGACTCAAGTGTATATAAAGATGTATGACCATAATAAACTAACAAATTAAAAGTCGCACTCCAGTCTCCTTTTCACATACTTTATCACCTAATTTACTTCACAAAGTGGTCTTTCCCTCCGCAAGGGAATTAAACAGACAAAACGTCAATATCGAGACAAAGTGGAGTCGCAATTAAACGGCTCAGTCACGAGACGTATGTGGCAGGGTTTACAGACAATCACGGACTACAATAAGAAAAGCAGCCACGTCGCGGTCACCGACGTCTTGCTGCCAGACAAACTAAACAAGTTATTTGCCAGCTTTGAGGATAACACAGCGCCACCCGACACGACCAGCTACCAAGAACTGTGGACTCTCCTTCTCCGTGGCTGACGTAAAACATTTAAACGTGTTAACCCTCGCAAGGCTGCCGGCCCAGACGGCATTCCTAGCCGCGTCCTCAGAGCATGCGCAGACCAGCTGGCTGGTGTGTTTATGGACATTCAATTTCCCTATACCAGTCTGCTGTCCCCACATGCTTCAAGATGGTCACCATTGTTCCTGTACCCAAGAATGCAAAGGTTTCTGAACTACATTACTATCACCCTGTAGCAATCACATCTGTAATCATGAAGTGCTTTGAGAGACTAGTCAAGGATCATGTCACCTCCACCTTATGTCACCCTAGACCCACTTCAATTTGCACACTGCCCTATCCCATCTGGACAAGAAGAATACCTATGTAAGAATGCTGTTCATTGACTATAGCTCAGCATTCAACACCATAGTACCCTCCAAGCTCATCATTAAGCTTGAGGCCCTGGGTCTCAACCCCGCCCTGTGCAATTGGGTCCTGGACTTTCTGACGGGCCGTGTGGTGAAGGTAGGAAACAACATCTCCACTTCACTGATCCTCAACACTGGGGCCCCACAAGGGTGTGTGCTCAGCCCCCTCCTGTACTCCCTGTTCAACCATGACTGCGTAGCCATGCACGCCTCCACTGTTTGATGGAATTACATATTTGTTCCTGAAATAAATTGTCAAACATGATTGTGAATGTTATATTCATATTGCCCTATACATTTTTTTAAATGATAAGTATAGACTGATTGCCAGTCTGTTTGTGCTATCATGCCAACTCATAATCACTGTTTGTCTTGACAATGAGCAATGGCAAGAGCACAAACAGATCTGGGACCAAGCTACAGTACTTTCATTACAGATGATAAACCTGAGGGCAAGTGAATCTGTCCTCAGTGTATCCACTAGAGAGCAGTATACAGTCTATCAGCCCTAAAAATAGCATCCACATCAACATAATCTCACTATCCAGACAGCAGCAGATCCCTCACAGCTGGTTTAGCCAGGTAGACCTAACAGTACCTACACACTGTAAATAAGATATCAGTCACTGCCATCAGCTGACTCAGGGCCAGCTCCAGGCATAAGTGACATAAGCGATCGCTTAGGGCCCCCGGCCGCCAGGGGGATTGCAGGAAATTACTTTTAAAATGTATCTCCACCCCATGGCAAATTGAGTAGAATTGCAGGAAATTAGTTGTAAAACTGTAAACCTTTTCTCTCCAACCCATGGCAAATGTGTAGAATTGCAGAACGATTACTTTAAAACTGCACCATTTTCTCTACTCCCCAATGGAAAGGTCATAGACTTTTTAGTGTTTATCCTCAATGATTCTTAATCAAGTGCATAATTTTATACGTGTACCTTGTTTTAAATGATCAAATAAATTAAACTCCAAAAGAACATGGCAAAATGTGTAGAATTGCAGGAAATTTACTTTAAAACAAAAAATTTTAGTGGCCTCCCAAACAAATCTCACTTAGGTCCCCCAAAAGGCTAGCGCCGGCCCTGAACTGGCCTGCAAGTATTCAGTCATACATTTGTGAGAGAGCATGACACATAGTCATACACTTGGTAGCATGGTACAGAAGAAGCTGTTGGAATGGAATTGTCTACTCCAATTAAAGTTTGGTCAACAGATTACAGTTGCAAAATGCAGGTAACTTTCCCTAAATTCCCAGGTTTTCTAGAAATCCTGGTTGGAGGCTTCGGGATTTCCTGCATATTCCCTCCTGATTCTGGGAATCTTCCAACTGTGACTTCTGGGAATTTTGGGAAATCTACCAGAATTTTGTCAACAGTTGTACCAGATTTAGCTAGCAGCTAATTTCCGTCTGCAAAGGGTATTCACTGAAAATACTATTGGGTATTGTGTTGCATTTCTGCCAAGTGACTGCGCACCGGCTGGTTGAATAAATAAAATCCACTCTTGTACATAAACATATGTGAATTTATTAATTATCCACAGGCATTAATGTATAAAACTGGAAGTCAATGAGAATTTCTTGGCACAATCATCACATTACATTTAATCTACATCCCAAATGGCACCCTATTCCCTATTTAGTGCACTACTTTTGCCAGAGCCCCATAGGCCCTGGTCAAAAGTAATGCACTAAATAGAGTGTGACATTTGGGATGCCGCCATGTTTTGGCATCACATTTTAACAAAACAAAGATTCAATGCGACTAGCGTCACACAGACACCGGGACGGACTGATGAACACCACCGATCACCACGTACAGTGTCAACACAATCTCAAACAGGAAGTGACATCATCTGTGGCCATGGACAACACTGATTGGCTGTGTCCATTATTACTGTATAAAAGAGTGTCACCACTCAGGACACACAACCCACATGGCAAACTATAAACAAGTCCTGTATTTAGTCCTGATTCATGTCTTTCCAGCTAATCAACAGACCTGAAGAACCAGAGAAGTGTCACGCTGTGTGTGTCTTTGGATGTCAGCAAACCCAAATGGCAACTGCCTTGGTAGGTTTAGCTGAGAGAGAGGAGAGAGAGTCAGTCTCATTTTCAGACAATGACACAGCCTGGTCCAGGTAGGTGGTTTCCTCTACATGTCATTGGAGAATAGAGCACAAGTCATGAGCATTTGGCAGAAGGCTTTACCTGCATCCAGGCCTGGTAGACACCTGGTAGAGCACTAGCTATACTACTGTGAAGAGGAAGTGGGAGTCAGAAGTGTGATTTGGTCCTGGTCAGGTGTAGTGAGGACTGAGGGTCTGTCTGTTTGGCACTAGAATAGCTTATCTCAACAGGTGGGGGTGCAAATCTGGGTGGGATGGAGGGATGGAGGGAGGGCTGGGGTGGAATGTTAGGGGAAGTATGGCTTTGGTCCTGAGCCGGCAGTGTGGAGGGAAGGAGAGAGGGAGAGGAAGAGGCACAACTTTTTACTAGAGTCCATGGGCCCTGGTCAAAAGTAGTGCATTACATAGGGAATAGGGTGCCATTTGGCACGCTGACAGAGTCTGGGTAGTGGTTCCAAAGAGCCAGGGGGAGATGGCAGTGGGGCCCAGTCTCAGACAGAGCTGAGTTTGACCAGGCCCCTGACAGAGTCCTCGTGCAGAGAGTCCTGGCTGGCAGGGTCGTAGAGCTGGGCTGGGTTCATGTGTCCCCTGTGGGCGGCGCAGGGCAAAGTCAGAGGCATAGGGCCAGGGGGCAAGGGAGTCTCCTCAGGGCTGGGAAAGTGGTGGTGGTGGCAGTGGGTGTCTGGGTCCCTCAGAGACAACATGTCCCCTGCACAGCCCAGCCCGGGCATGGAGGAGGGCAGGGAGGGCTGGCTGGGGGCCAGGGAGGCGGCACAGGGGACCCCCAAGGAACTCTTCCCAGGGAAAGGGGGTCCCCCTCCACCAATCATGACGGGGTCGCTGTGGAGCAGGGGGGTGGCGGCAGCCTGAAAAACGAATTTGGTGTTCTGAATGCAGTGCTCTTGGTCACACTGAGAAGACAGGGAAAGTGAAATGGAGAGATAGATAGAACATGCCATTACCACGGACACATTAGCATGTCAAATCAACTCAATACCTCATTAAACTCACTACTTCAACTCAAACAACTTACATTTTGAGATTGCCCGAAATTGATTATTTTTGTTACAAATGTGGAACATTTTCACAATCTCTCCACAGGCGTATGGCCAAAGCTACTTGTTCTCACAGCTGCCAGCTTCAAACAAGGCTGTATGCTAATGAGGAACCAGCCAGGAGATTATGATTATTCTGCTTGAGATATAAAACGCCTATTTGAAAAGTAATGCAGGGAGAGGATCCACAGACGTTGGGAGAATTATACACATCAGAATTATACACGTCAGTATTCAGCAGAGTACCTGTGATTTAAAACATGGATATATTCAGAGGGAGGATGATAGGAGTTATTCATCCATCACACTTAAAAGCAGAGTGAGAAGTGAGAAGCTACACCCCGTTGAATTAATGAATACAAACACATGAGCTGTGTTCATTCACTATTAAATACTGCTCTCCGGATCACAGGGTATAGCCCACAGCAGCCACCGGCAGGGAGCAAGCGAGCGAGAAAGAGAGAGAAGTAAGAGAGGAGAGAGAGAGAAAGAAAAGAGAAAGAAAGAGGAGGAAGAGAAGTTCAGATCCCAATAATGACAGAGATGGTAATAGGGGTACATGACAGGTATTTGACGAGACCATAAGGCTATTAAACTTTTTTTAACGATACAGTGGCTTGCGAAAGTATTCACCCCCCTTGGCATTTTTCCTATTTTGTTGCCTCACAACCTGGAATTAAGATGGATTTTTGGGGGGTTTGTATCATTTGATTTACACAACATGCCTACCACTTTGAAGATACAAAATATTTTTTATTATGAAACAAACAACAAATAAGACATAAAAACAGAAAACTTGAGCGTGCATAACTAGCCACCTTTTGCAGCAATTACAGCTACAAGTCTCTTGGGGTATGTCGCTATAAGCTTGGCACATCTAGCCACTGGGATGTTTGCCCATTCTTCAAGGCAAAACTGCTCCAGCTCCTTCAAGTTGGATGGGTTCCACTGGTGTACAGCAATCTTTAAGTCATACCACAGACTCTCAATTTGATTGAGATCTGGGCTTTGACTAGGTAATTCCAAGACATTTAAATATTTCCCCTTAAACCACTCAAGTGTTACTTAAGCAGTATGCTTAGGGTCATTGTCCTGCTGGAAGGTGAACCTCCGTCCCAGTCTCAGATCTATGGAAGACTGAAACAGGTTTCCCTCAAGAATTTCCCTGTATTTAGCGCCATCCATCATTCCTTAAATTCTGACCAGTTTCCCAGTCCCTGCCGATGAAAAACATCCCCACAGCATGATGCTGCCACCACCATGCTTCACTGTGGGGATGGTGTTCTCGGGGTGATGAGAGGGGTTGGGTTTGCGCCAGACATAACGTTTTCCTTGATGGCCAAAAAGCTAAATTTTAGTCTCATCTGACCAGAGTACCTTCTTCCATATGTTTGGGGAGTCGCCCACATGCCTTTTGGCGAACACCAAACGTGTTTGCTTATTTTTTTTCTTTAAGCAATGGCTTTTTTCTGGCCACTCTTCCGTAAAGTCCAGCTCTGTGGAGTGTATGGCTTAAAGTGGTCCTTAAAGTGGTCCTATGGACAGATATTCCAATCTCCGCTGTGGAGCTTTGCAGCTCCTTCAGGGTTATCTTTGGCGTCTTTGTTGCCTCTGATTAATGCCCTCCTTGCCTGGTCCGTGAGTTTTGGTGGGCGGCCCTCTCTTGGCAGGTTTGTTGTGGTGCCATATTCTTTCCATTTTTATAATGGATTTAATGGTGCTCCGTGGGATGTTCAAAGTTTCGGATATTTTTTTATAACCCAACCCTGATCTGTACTTCTCCACAACTTTGTCCCTGACCTGTTTGGAGAGCTCCTTGGTCTTCATGGTGCCGCTTGCTTGGTGGTGCCCCTTGCTTAGTGGTGTTGCAGACTCTGGGGCCTTTCAGAACAGGTGGATACAGTTGAAGTTGGAAGTTTACCTTAGCCAAATACATTTAAACTCAGTTTTTCACAATTCCTGACATTTAATCAGAAGTTTACATACACTCAAGTAGTATTTGTTAGCATTGCCTTTAAATTGTTTAACATGGGTCAAACATTTCGGGTAGCCTTCCCCAAGCTTCCCACAATAAGTTGGGTGAATGTTGGCCCATTCCTCCTGACAGAGCTGGTGTAACTGAGTTAGGTTTGTAGGCCTCCTTGCTCGCACATGCTTTTTCAGTTCTGCCCACAAATGTTCTATAGGATTGAGGTCAGGGCTTTGTGATGGCCACTCCAATACCTTGACTTTGTTGTCCTTAAGCCATTTTGCCACAACTTTGGAAGTATGCTTGGTGTCATTGTCCATTTGGAAGACCATTTGCGACCAAGCTTTAACTTCCTGACTGATGTCTTGAGATGTTGCTTCAATATATCCACATCATTTTCCTTCCTCATGATGCCATCTATTTTATGAAGTGCACTAGTCCCTCCTGCAGCAAAGCATCCCCACAGCATGATTATTATTATTATTATGATGCTGATACCCCGTGCTCCCCCCCTCCCCCCCCCCCCCTTTCTCCAAACACAACGATGGTCATTATGGCCAAACAGTTCTATTTTTGTTTCATCAGACCAGAGGACATTTCTCCAAAAAGTATGATGTTTGTCCCCATGTGCAGTTGCAAACCGTAGTCTGGCTTTTTTATGGTGGTTTTGGAGCAGTGGCTTCTCCCTTGCTGAGCGGTCTTTCATGTTATGTCGATTTAGGACTCGTTTTACTGTGGATATAGATACTTTTGTACCTATTTCCTCCAGCATCTTCACAAGGTCCTTTGCTGTTGTTCTGGGATTGATTTGCACTTTTCGCACCAAAGTACGTTCATCTCTAGGAGACAGAACGCGTCTCCTTCCTGAGCAGTATCACGGCTGCATGGTCCCATGGTGTTTATACTTGCGTACTATTGTTTGTACAGATGAATGTGGTACCTTCAGGCATTTGGAAATTGCTCCCAAGGATGAACCAGACTTGTGGAGGTCTACAATTCTTTGTCTGAGGTCTTGGCTGATTTCTTTTGATTTTCCCATGATGTCAAGCAAAGAGGCACTGAGTTTGAAGGTAGGCCTTGAAATACATCCACAGGTACACCTGAAATTGACTCAAATGATGTCCATTAACCTATCAGAAGCTTCTAAAGCCATGACATCATTTTCTGGAATTTTCCAAGCTGTTTAAAGGCACAGTCAACTTAGTGTATGTAAACTTCTGACCCACTGGAATTGTGTTACAGTGAATTATAAGTGAAATAATCTGTCTGTAAACATTTGTTGGAAAAACTACTTGTGTCATGCACAAAGTAGATGTCCTAACCGACTTGCCAAAACTATAATTTGCTAACAAGAAATTTGTGGAGTGGTTGAAAAACGAGTTTTAATGACTCCAACCTAAGTGTATGTAAACTTCCGACTTCAACTGTATATACTCAGATCATGTGACACTTAGATTGCACACAGGTGGACTTTATTTAACTAATTACGTAACTTCTGAAGGTAATTGGTTGAACCAGATCTTATTTAGGGGCTTCATAGCAAAGCAGTTGAATACATATGCACGCACTACTTTTCCATTATTTATTTTTTTAGCATTTTTTGAAACCATTTTTTTTTTTAATTCCACTTCACCAATTTGGACTATTTTGTGTATGTCCATTTCATGAAATCCAAATAAAAATCAATTTAAATTACAGGTTGTAATGCAACAAAATATGAAAAACGCCAAGGGGGATGAATACTTTTGCAAGGCACTGTAGACAGATTACTGTTCTCTCTTGGCTTGTAATAACAACAAAGTTTGCCATTTGTAAGCGAGAGCACTTGAGTGTGTTGCTGACATACAGTATTAAGCGTTTCTCAGTAGATATAAATACTGAAGTGCCAACTCAGTCCTGTCAAACCCTTAACATCTCTCTATAGAATGCACAAAGAACCACACACACACACATACAACCTACCATGTGAGTGTGAAGCTGGGTGGAGGCATACATGCTGCTGCCGTTGGAGTGTGACACAGGCTGGGGTGTGACTGACTGGATGAAGCCTCTTCGGTCAATAAGACTAGGAAGAGAAGACAGGGAACATGAGCAGAAGTCTTGAAGTGTGTGTGTATGTGTGTGTGTGTGTCGGCATGAGCATGGGTGAGTTTGCTTGGGTGTGTGTGTGCCCGCAAAAGCGGTTGTGTGTCTGTTAGAGCGTGTGTCTGTACGCAATCTGCCTCGGTGCATGCATTTGTGCTTGTGTGTGAGAAGCCTCCAGGCCCATCCCTCCATGCATACCCACACACAGAGCAGATTGCAGCCACCTGTCTCCAGATGGGGAACGATCCCCAACACATTCCCTTGAGGTAACGGCAAACGTGTTAATGATGTGTGAAATTCCCACAGGATCCAACCCAATGTACAGGTAACTGCCAAAGTAAAGGAAACACCAACATAAAGTGTCTTAATAGGGTGTTGGGCCACCACGAGCCAGAACAGCTTCAATGCATCTTGGCATAGATTCTACAAGTGTCTGGAACTCTATTGGACGGATGCGACACCATTCTTCCACAAGAAATGTAATCATTTGGTGTTTTGTTGATGGTGGTGGAAAACACTGTCTCAGACGCCGCCCCAGAATCTTCCACAAGTATTTAATTGAGTTGAGATCTGGTGACAGACGGCCATGGCATTTGGTTAATATCGTTTTCATGCTCATCAAACCATTCAGTGGCCACTCGTGCCCTGTGGATGGGGGCATTGTCATCCTATGGGGGCATAGCCATGGTAGCCAAAATAATGGCTTGCTAGCATGATGGCTTGACCCTAAGCATGATGGGATGTTAATTGATTAATTAACTCAGGAGTCACACCTGTGTGAAAGCACCTGCATTCAATAAACGTTGTATCCCTCATTTACTCAAGTGCTTCCATTATTTTGGCAGTTACCTCTACCTACCTACTGAACAAACCTTACACATAACTCAACTATTATTACACATCACATTGCTCAACTATTCTCAAGTCAGTTGTAACCCATTCATGTAATAGACTTGCTAATGAATCAATGGTAAAATGTTGCTCCACCAGATGTTTGACAAACTAACCTGATTTTGTATCTGGGGGTATTGTAATGTGTATGGAGTCAAATTAGTGCCAAAAACAACATTGACACTTAATGTACACTAATATATTGTGGTGTCACTTGGGAGGGAGCAAATTACTGGCTGAACGACATTATCTCCTCTAGCCAGACCATTTACGTTAAACGTCATAACCAACCATATGCTGTGGGGACGCTAACAATGGATGTGTCCAAAATGGCACCCTTTTTCCTATATAGTGCACTACTTTTGACCAGAGCCCTGGTCAAAAATAGTGCACTACATAGGGAATAGATTGCTATTAGGGAAACAGCCAATGTTCTGAGCTCATCCCAATAACGTGTAAGACAAAGCTAGTTCAAGTTCCCTCGACAGACGACGGAAACAGAGTGTACAGTAAATATTCCTGTGTGCGCTGATGGATATCTTGATTGAAAGTGCTGTTTATTAAAAACAGTGGCAGGCTGTATGATTCTCATAAGTGGAGCTCATTCTGTCGGTGCTGACTAATGCAGAACAGGAGAGGAATTGAGGAGGGGAGAGGAGGAGGAGGGAGAGATTGAGAGCTGAATCTAAAATCCCTTATAGCTACGGTCGTGACTGGTGAGGATCCTCAGTGCAGGGTCGTGCTCATTAGTGCATACCAGAGGTGGGACCAAGTCGCTATTATTTGAGTCACAAGCAAGTCACAAGTCGAGTCCCAAGTAGAACGGGTCAAGACTCGAGTCAAGTCCAAGTTGTGCATTCTAAGAGCAAGTCGAGTCAAGTTTTCTTTAAGTCAAGTAAAAAAAATCTATACATGCAACGACTTGTTCAACTACAAATCTTTGTTTATTGAGGAACCAGACAGTCCTTTTCATTGTGTTGTCTACAACACATTTCGATTAGCCTATGTAACTGTACAATAGGGACCTTGGTTAACCAATCATGAAAGCGCCATATCATACAAAATATACAAGTAGATTAACCAAATATACACAGACAATAGCCCAAAAGAAATAGCCTCCATATCAGGCTTAAAGGAAAACTCCACCCAAAAACCATATTTTGGTATTTGTTTCATTAGTCAATTGTTGACATAGTCCCAAAATGTTTTGCATGTCATCAATCAGGTTTTCAAGATATGTAACTTTCAAAATACATAAATCATGCGTGGATGATTTCTGTTTTTGGGTGGAATTTTCCTTTAACCTGTCCTATCTGAATTGACACAGGTAGAGGGCAAGACTGCACAGCCTCCCCTTGAGAAACCAAATCGAATCTGTCTAACAGGAGCTCAAACAGGTAATATAAGCACTTGGCCCCCAGGACCATACACTTTCCCAATTGGCAATACAACCAAATCAGCTGGTTCTACAATGTCAAAGGCCATTTCCACATCCATTGTTACATTGGTACATTCGTCTTAATGAGACATAATGATTATTACTGATATTTAAACACCATTCAAACATGGAACAATCATTTTCTCTTATTCAACGTTCTGACTCCAAAGCGTGGAGCGCAGGCCACGTAGCCTATTTCTATGTGCACTGAGGCACGTGTGCTCCTATTACGCACAACAAAAATGACAGAGACGTAGGACACAGACACACGGAACTTCCGACATAACTATCAGACATGAAACAGAAATAAGTGTTGCAATAAACGGTACGGGGATGGAATTATGAAACGCTAGCAATTACTGTAGTAGATGGAATATAGATTGACCACATATGCATTTAAATGTGTGAAAGCAACAGAAAACATTTCAACAAGAGAAAAAGCACTCTCCACTGGCACATATGGTGCGTCTTCGTCAAAGTAATAATTCATTTTAACAACACATTTTAAATGCATGCTTCATGAGTAAATTATCAATTTCAAGCTATTTTTAACTAAGTATATTATCAATTTCAAGCAATTTTTACATACCAAAAAACCAGTAGGCCTATGCTAGTAATCGTTGCCCCATTGCTGGTGAGCTTGCAAAGTAAACAGTTAATATTCTTGATCACCAAACCATTTTTGGAGATGTATATTTATTTATTATGGCAATCCTCTCTCCCTATAATTTGACGTTTGTGCTGCATCGGATCCTATAGCTGTACAGCAAATCAGCAATCTGTTCGCTAGCGCATCCGACCTGTGTTGATTGACAGTTTGCTGGTCCAATCAGAGGACCGAGTGTGCGTTTCACTAGCCAATCTGTTGCATGTTTTTTTGCAAGGGCGATGCTACGGCTACTGTCTCTGACTGCATGTAGAGTAATCCACGTAGACTCTATGACACAAAATGAGCGACAAAACATTACAAAACCTGGCCAGATAATTTAAAGTCATCAGTCTCAAGTCAAAGTAGTCTTGAGGTTTGAAGTCCAAGTCAAGTCTCACGTTATTTTATTTTCTAGCAAGTCGAGTCTCAAGTCATCAAATCTGTGACTTGAGTCAGACTCGAGTCCAAGTCATGTGACTCGAGTCCACAACTCTGGTGCACACCATAGCAAAAAAATGTTTTGCAACGGAAAACAAAAAGCTGTGTTCTCATTGGATAAGTTTCAGCAAGTACCTCCCTGTTTCAAAAAGTTTTCTCCCAACTGAACACGACCCAGCCTTGCTGTTAGCTTGGCCCTGGCAGAGAGCAACTCACCTGGGTGGAAGAGGACCACAGAGGGCAGCACAACAGTTGGTCAGGATGTTCCCATAGCTGTAGGGATTGTAGTTGTCCTTCGCCCGTTTGTTCGACCACAAGCCTTTAATCTGGAGAGGGAACAGAGAACACTGCAGCTACCTCGCTCTCCAACCATGGTGCATGAATTGAGAAGAAAACTGAAGGAAAGAGAAATTCAGCAACTCTTGGAGGACAGTTGAACTTAACCAATCAGACCAGAGGAGACAGTTAAGAAGGATTAGGGAGGATTCTGGAGTGTTCAATCTACCAGAACATCAGCAGCATAAGTGAAAGAAAATCAAGCCAGCGACTTATTACATGGAGGCCCAAGCATGAAATGACCCTTAATGCGAGACAGAATTGTTATCAGCAGTCGAAGTCAGAGACTGATAGAGAAAGAGGGGGAAGAGATGTGGGGTGTGTGTGTGTGTGTGTGTGTGTGTGTGTGTGTGTGCGTGTTTGTGTGTGTACTCACATCCTCGTTGGTGGTCTGATTGGAGCTGATCAGGTAGGTATGGAAGCCCGACAGGCCCACAATGGACCACACTGAGAAGAAACACACCACCACCTCCAGCACAGTGAGACAAACAGTCAAGGAAGAGAGACCACCATAACTCAAACATCATCATGGCAATGCAAAATGCATGCATGCCCAGTCAAAGTTATTCTCTGTCCTGGCACCCCAATGGTGGAGCCAGCTTCCCCCCCCCCCCCCCCCCCCCCCGAAACTAGGACAGCATAGTCCCTGTCCATCTTATGAAAACATCTGAAACCCTACCTCTTCAAAGAGTATCTTAAATAATCCCACAGCACCCCACCTCACACCCCCTCCTCACCCCTAAATAAAATCATTTTGTGAACTAACACTTTTTTCCCCCCTTACTAGCTCTGACTTTGGTGATAGTTACTTTGAGAAAATATTGACTTGCACTAACTGTAAGTCGCTTTGGATAAGAGCATCTGCTAAATGAATAAAATTTAAATGTAAAATGCATGCATCAATGGCAATCCCTGCCACTGAATCAATTAAACTAATTTGAGATGAACAGGATCTAAATGTGGGTGAGAGGTGGAGAGAGCTCTTGCATTTGACCTTGCTAATGCAAAGAGTTGGACATAGTGGTACGGACTACCAGAAGATTGTGTTGGGGCCATTGATTTACTCGGCAATGCACTCTACATGTGGTTCGGCTCCATTAAATAACTGCTGTGTCCTCTATAATGCCCTGAATGACTCCAGGCAAAGTGGATACATCCCAACCAATCGACTAACATACACGGTCAATGCATACAAACACATCTAACCCAGCGCACGTGCCACACACAAGGCACGTCAATGACTCTCTCTCTGCCCCTATCATTTATTTAGTGTATTTCAGCCCTCTAGTTGTGTGCGTGTCAGATCCGATGCCTCTTTGCAGGCTTATAGGGGCCTGACTGTGTGCAGTGTGATCAAGGCCCAAATGATGCGTGACAGGTGCATGATTCTCAGAAAAGCAGCGGGGTGGCTGGATGGGGACTAATGGAAACAGAGGCAGTGCATCTGGCTGCTCCCTAATGGAAATGAAATGCCGGCGTCTAGCGCTCCCCTCAAATCAAACCAAAACCTGTACTACAATTTACAGTGCAGAATTTACCCCCCTCAAATGGTGTTCATCTCTTCTGAGTGTCTGTTCGTGTGTGTGTGAGAGTGAGTGTGTGTGTGTGTGTGAGTGATAAACGTTAGATGACTCCCACAGTTGGAACGAGGGAGATAAGGGCAATGTTATCTGCCATTCAGAGATCATGCTGATGCTGTATCACCTTCCACTTAAATGGTGAGTAAATAAACATAAATAAAAACGCACGCACACACACACTCTCCCCAGTAAAAGGATATCTGGCAGGGCTGTCTTTGAGTGTGCTGAGGAAGCCTGTCCGGTTGGATCCTGCAGAGAGCAGAGTGAGCAGAGAAACAACAGGGGTTTGTTACGTAAGGAGGGGAACATTCACCCACTGAGCACCATGACGATGAGCTAGTCAGTACATATACAGCATTACCTCACACTGAATAAGAGCTTCTCAGTCACAGTCACGGAATATCTCAGAGCTGCTTCACAGCACCCACAGTAGGGCAAGAAGTTGTGTGCTCCGAAGGAGATTATTCTGGGATGCCTCCGACTCAAACACCTGTTAACGTCTGTATTTCTCATGTCTGGAAAAACATGGCTATGTAACTGATGCTGGTCACACTGACTGCACCAAAATAGGTTTAAGTCAGGCCTAAATGTGAAGGGTCAATAGGCTAAAATCAGTCAAGGATTTTCTACCAGGGACTCTAGTCTTGATCATACTGTGGTTCAGCAGGGAATGTGTGCATCCCAAATGGCACCCTATGCCTTCAGAAAGTATTCAGACCCCTTGACTTTTTCCACATTTTGTTACGTTCCAGCCTTATTCTAAAAGTGATTAAATTGTTTTTTCCTCTAATCAATCTACACACAATACCCATAATGACAAAGCAAAAGCAGGTTTTTAGACATTTTTGCTAATTTATAAAAAATTAAATAGAAAACTGAAATATCCCTGTTACATTATTCAGACCCTTTACTCAGTACTTTGTTGAAGCTCCTTTGGCAGAGATTACAGCATAGAGTCTTCTTGGGTATGATGCTACAAGCTTGGCACACCTGTATTCGACGAGTTTCTCCCATTCTTCTCTGCAGATCCTCTCAAGCTTTATCAGGTTGGATGGGGAGCGTCGCTGCACAGCTATCTTCAGGTCTCTCCAGAGATGTTCGATCGGGTTCAAGTCCGGTCTCTGGCTGGGCCACTCAAGGACATTCAGAGACTTGTCCCGAAGCCACTCCTGCGTCGTCTTGGCTGTGCGCTGTCGTGACGTGACTCTTATTAATATGATGAATGTTATTTATCGAATCAACTAACTATGTTTAATCGTTACCCGTATTCGGTGAAAACAATAGCTGGAACGACCTAGCGAACAGATGCGAACTGGCTGAGTCAATTCAGTGGCTAGCTTTGCACTTGGCTAGCTAACAGTAGCTGCTAGGGGTAAGTCATAACCTACATTTGTGTTTTGTTTTTACATATTGGTAGCCTGAGTCGTTCAAGGAATTCGGGACATGGGAGACTAGTTAACGTTAGTTTGGCTCTCTCTGTGTGTTCGTGCCGTGAAAGGAGGCGTTTCTTCTTTGTCTGAAAGCAATGGCTAGCTAGTATGCTAACTATTCTAGCTAACTAACTGGCTGAATAAGTTGATGACGGACTCGCTCAAGCTGTCGGGACTAACCCACAACGTTAGACACGGACACAAACGATCTGCTTGGCGTGTTGACACACTGGTGGTTTGTTGTGGCCGAGTATTGGTGCTAAACCGTGTTGTTGGAGTCCGGCATGCTAGCTGGCTGTGGCGTCTTATGACTAGGTGCCCTGGACGATTTTCACGGAAGAATACTGTACCTAGTTAGCTAGCTGAATAAACTAAGTTAGTCTATTCCTAGAAAACATTGAACCGCTGTAGTTTACAACAATTATAGTTTCTGAGGTGGAAGTTGGGAGAGTTATATTTGGGTGTTGTGGTGAGGGAGGCCCCGCTCTCTCCTTTCCCAGATGTTTAGTTCATTTCATTCCGATCTCCTTTGCATTATTGTAGCCATTTTCTGTAGCCTGTCAACCATGCCTCTGTCTATCCCTGTTCTCTCCTCTCCGCACAGGCTATACAAACGCCTCACACCGCGTGGCTGCTGCCTCTCTAACCTGGTGGTCCCTGCACGCACCACCCACGTGGAGTTCCAGGTCTCAGGCAGCCTCTGGAACTGCAGTTCTGCTGCCAACAAGGCAGAGTTCATCTCAGCCTATGCTACCCTCCAGTCCCTCGACTTCTTGGCGCTGACGGAAACATGGATTACCACTGAAAACACTGCTACTCCTACTGCTCTCTCCTCGTCTGACCATGTGTTCTCGCATACCCCGAGAGCATCTGGTCAGCGGGGTGGTGGCACAGGAATCCTCATCTCTCCCAAGTGGACATTCTCTATTTTTCCCCTGACCCATCTGTCTATCTCCTCATTTGAATTCCATGCTGTCACAGTCACTAGCCCATTTAAGCTTAATATCCTTGTCATCTATCGCCCTTCAGGTTCCCTTGGAGAGTTCATCAATGAGTTTGACGCCTTGATAAGTTCCTTTCCTGAGGATGGCTCACCCCTCACAGTTCTGGGGGACTTCAACCTCCCTACGTCTACCTTTGACTCATTTCTCTCTGCCTCCTTCTTTCCACTCCTCTCCTCTTTTGACCTCACCCTTTCACCGCCCCCCCCCTACTCACAAGGCAGGCAATACGCTTGACCTCATCTTTACTAGATGCTGTTCTTCTACTAATCTCACAGCAACTCCCCTCCATGTCTCCGACCACTACTTTGTATCCTTTTCTCTCTCGCTCTCAATACCCACAACCCCTAAGACTGATGCTGTTAGTTACAGTAATCAATAACTGATACAGATGATTGATCTGTGGTGTACAGTAAAGCACCACAAACACAGCTCCCTCTCTCCCCCATAGAGAGAGAGAGACCAGCCGCGTCAGCAGCTTTCCTGACAGCCAGCCTCCACTGGCGCTGGGAAGCAGGGAGAGAGGGAGGGTAGTGTTCTGAAGAGGGGTGGAGGTGGAGGGGCGGAGTGGAAGTGGAGGTGGCTGATCGGGATGAAGTGCCCTAGGAGGTGGTGCTGCTCAGGGCTAGAAGCCCTTTGTTTATGGGTGGATACTGCTGACGGTGAAATACACCTGAAAACCTGGTTGTGGGAAACCGTCTGCTCAACTGCTGTGTATGGGGTTAGGAAAATTTGAGTTACAAGTAGAGAAGGCTTGATACTGTGTAAGAGAAATACCAGCATTATGCATTCACTCATCTTGTCATTTTTTATATTATCTGGATAACAAACAGTATGTTCTGGGCACCTGATGTGTATAGGGGATATTGTTTGGGGAAAAACAGTGTTGTGTGTATTTCAGGTCATCACCACTTTGTGTGTGTGTTTCAGTGTCTGGTCGGCGTTATACTCACTCAGGATGACGTGTGTGATGACGAAGGCGAATATGAATACAGTGAGGAAGGAGAGGGAGAGGATGAAGAGGTAGAAGAAACGGTAGTTCCTCTTTCCCACACAGTTCCCCACCCAGGGACAGTGGTGGTCAAAACGCTCTGCAGAGAGAGAGAGAGGGGAGGGAGAGTGAAAAGGTACGTTTAGATAAAGGGAAATAGAAAAGTGGACAGAGAGAGGGAAAGAGCGGAAGAGAGAAATAGAGAAGAAGAGAGAAGCAGATAGAAAGGGAAATAAAACAGTGAAAAAGAGAGAGGGAGAGATGGGAGAGAGTAGGTGGTTCAAAAGTTGTGCATATGGAACAGCCATCGAGTCAGTCAGATTCTCCTATTATTTTCAGGACTACTCACCCACACAGTTGTCACACAGGCTGCAGTGCGAGGCCCGTGGGGGCCTGAAGATCTTGCAGGTGAAGCAGTACTTGAGCTTCACCGTCTGCCCGTTGATGACCACCTCTCTGGTCCTCGGGGGCGGCCTGTACCCTGGACCACTGGGACCGTTAGCCGCGTCTGAGGAGGACCAAACAAGAGCAAGTCAGATTTAGTTCACAAGGGAAGCATATTCCTTTGTTCTCCTATGGTGGATATTCAGTGCAGCCTCAGAGCTGCATCTTATTTCTAAAGCACAGTCAGTCTGGTAGGGGCCAGATACGAGTTCCTGTATCCAAGGAGGTTTGAGTTTGGCTCTGTTTTTATTTCCCTGTGATAAACAAAACAAGTCACACCATCACATCTCACTACAACAGTATATAGGCTTTCTGAGCTTGATATATCAGTCAGCACATTTTACTGGCTTCCTCGCTGATGCATTTTACAGCGGCGGGCCGCTGGGGCACAGTGTTTACTTGGCATTACATTATTCATCTGCTCAGCAGGACCTGGCACTCCACTCAGAGACAAGAGGCACACACACACACATAGACTCATAGGCAAACACTCACGGGCACACCTACCTAAAAGCAAAAGATCGCTATGTGCACAGGTAAGATCAGGGATATTGCCTCTGCGTATTGAAACAGGTCGGTATTGTGGTGAAATGGAAGATGAAAGACTTTGTAACTATTGTGACCTCGAAGAAATAGAGAATGAAACTCATTTGATCTTCTACGGCCCTTTCTACCACGATATAGGCTTGCTCTTATTCCAGAAAGCACACCAGATATACCCTGGCATTATGTGGCTGAGCGATGAGGAGAAACTGAAATGTTTTTTTTGTCCATTGTGTATTTCCGTTTGCGGAATATTTAGATAAAGCCTGGAATAAAAGAAAAAGGGTTACCTATAATTAAATAATACAAAATATTTAGCTTCTATGTGGTAATGGTATGTGTGTATATAGATTGTGTATAGGCTTGTCTCCCACATGAATCTTCTCTTTGTGCCAGACTAGGTTCAAATGCCTTCTGTTTCATTTTTCTGTATATGTTATGTATGTGTGTATGTACAGTACCAGTCAAAAGTTTGGACTCACCTACTCATTCCAGGGTTTTTCTTTATTTTTAAAATGTTCTACATTGTAGAATAATAGTGAAGACAAAAACTATGAAATAACACATATGGAATCATGTAGTAACCAAAAAAAGTGTTCAACAAATAAAAATATATTTTATATTTGAGATTCTTCAAAGTAGCCACCCTTTGCCTTGATGACAGCTTTGCACACTCTTGGCATTCTCTCAACCAGCTTCATGAGGTGGTCACCTGGAATGCATTTCAATTAACAGGTGTGCCTTCTTAAAAGTTAATTTGTGGAATTTCTTTCCTTCTTAATGCGTTTGAGCCAATTAGTTGTGTTGTGACAAGGTACAGGGGTATACAGAAGATAGCCCTATTTGTTAAAAGACCAAGTCCATATTATGGCAAGAACAGCTCAAATAAGCAAAGAGAAACGACAGTCCATCATTACTTTAAGACATGAAGGTCAGTCAATACGGAACATTTCAAGAACTTAGAAAGTTTCTTCAAGTGCAGTCGCAAAAACCATCAAGCGCTATGATGAAACTGGCTCTCATGAGGACCGCCACAGGAATGGAAGACCCAGAGTTACCTCTGCTGCAGAGGATAAGTTCATTAGAGTTAACGGCACCTCAGATTGCAGCCCAAATAAATGCTTCACAGAGTTCAAGTAACAGACACATCTCAACATCAACTGTTCAGAGGAGACTGCGTGAATCAGGCCTTCATGGTCGAATTGCTGCAAATAAACCACTACTAAAGGACACCAATAAGAAGAAGAGACTTGCTTGGTCCAAGAAATACGAGCAATGGACATTAGACCAGTGGAAATCTGTAAATTGGTCTGATGAGTCCAAATTTGAGATTTTTGGTTCCAACCGCCGTGTCTTTGTGAGACGCAGAGTAGGTGAACGGATGATATCTGCATGTGTGGTTCCCACCGTGAAGCATGGAGGAGGAGGTGTGATGGTGTGGGGATGCTTTGCTGGTGACACTGTCTGTGATTTATTTAGAATTCAAGGCACACTTAACCAGCATGGCTACCACAGCATTCTGCAGCAATACGCCATCCCATCTGGTTTGCGCTTAGTGGGACTATCATTTGTTTTTCAACAGGACAATGACCCAACACACCTCCAGGCTGTGTAAGGGCTATTTTACCAAGAAGGAGAGTGATGGAGTGCTGCATCAGGTGACCTGGCCTCCACAATCACCCGACCTCAACCCAATTGAGATGGTTTGGGATGAGTTGGACCGCAGAGTGAAGGAAAAGCAGCCAACAAGTGCTCAGCATATGTTGGAAAAGCCTTCCTCATGAAGCTGGTTGAGAGAATGCCAACAGTGTGCAAAGCTGTCATCAAGGCAAAGGGTGGCTACTTTGAAGAATCTCAAATATAAAATATATTTTGATTTGTTTAACACTTTTTTGGTTACTACATGATTCCATATGTGTTATTTCATAGTTTTGATGTCTTCACTATTACTCTACAAAGTAGAAAATAGTCAAAATAAAGAAAAACCCTGGAATGAGTATGTGTGTCCAAACCTTTGATTGGTACTTTATTAACAGTGTATATGTATGCATGAATGTATATATATTTTTACTGCTCTAGGGATATAATTATTGTTTGGATAACCTTATTTACTATTATGTATTGATTTTTATCTTTAATTCTTTCACTCTTTATGCGATGCGCACTGCAGAGAACACCGGAAGAAGAATTATCAATGAATTATTACAGTTAATTATTGTAAATGTTTGTTTATGTGTCAATTAATCCCATAAGGGATGGGTTGCCAACTGGCGATTTGACACGGAAAAAAAATGTCATTCACTCATTTATTCATTCACACACGCATGCACACACATGGCCTGCTCCTCAAGCTTGGCGATGGGGGGGGCCACACCTCATTGATGGCTCTGCGGCCCTGCATATCGCTCACTCAGCATCACTTATTTCCCTACTCCCCTGACTTGAAAAGAAAATAATACTACGTACAGCTTTTATCCTTTACAGGTAAGGTACAGTAAATGTAATTTACAAATATATACAGTTGAAGTCGGAAGTTGTCACGATCGTTTACGAACGAGACGGACCAAGGCGCAGCATGATATTCATTCATATTTATTAACGACTAAACACACGACAAAACAACAAAACGAAACGTGAAGTCCAAGGTAGCATACAAACAACATACCTTAACGGAACAAGATCCCACAACTGACTGGTGCCAAAAGGCTGCCTAAGTATGGTCCCCAATCAGAGACAACGAGCTACAGCTGCCTCTGATTGGGAACCACCCTGGCCAACATAGATCTAAACGATCTAGAAACTAACATAGACAAACCCAACACAGAAAATACACACCCTGACTCAACAAATACAACTCCCTAGAGTCAGGGCGTGACAGTACCCCCCCCCCCAAAGGTGCGGACTCCGACCGCGCCACATAAACCTAACAGGGTAGGGGCCGGGTGGGCATTCCGCCTCGGAGGCGGATCCGGCTCCGGGTGTGACCACCACTTACTCTCCACCTCCCCGTTGCACCCCTGGTCTGGTCTGGACCTTGGCGCGCTGCTTCCTCTCTCCTTCCTCCCACGAAGTACCACGCCCTGTCTGGACCCTGGTGTGGGAGACCCCGAACCTGGAGAGGGGCTGACGTCTGGGTCTGGACTGGAACCGCTGACTGGAGCTGGACCCGACGACGGTGGATCGAACTGCTCTGGCTCCGGGGTGGAGCCGCTGACCGGAACTGGATCAGGCACCGGTGGAGCGGACTGCTCTGGCTCCGGAGTGGAGCCGCTGACCGGAGCTGGACTGGACACACGCACCACTGGCTTGGTGCGGGGAGCAGGAACGGGCCGGACTGGGCTGACGACGCGCACCCCTGGCTTGGTGCGGGGAGCAGGAACGGGCTGGACTGGGCTGACGACGCACACCACTGGCTTGGTGCGGGGAGCAGGAACGGGCCGTACCGGACTGGCGACGCGCACCACTGGCCTGGTGCGGGGAGCAGGAACGGGCCGTACCGGACTGGCGACGCGCACCACTGGGCTGGTGCGGGGAGCAGGAACGGGCCGGACTGGGCTGACGACGCGCACCACTGGCTTGGTGCGGGGAGCAGGAACGGGCCGTACCGGACTGGCGACGCGCACCACTGGCCTGATGCGGGGAGCAGGAACAGGCCGGGCCGGGCTGGCGACGCGCACCACTGGCTTGGTGCGGGGGACAGGAACGGGCCGAGCCGGACTGGGAACACGCACCACTGGCTTAGTGCGGGGAGCAGGAACGGGCCGGACCGGACTGGCGACACGCACCACTTGATTGGTGCGAGGAGCGGGACTGGGTTCCTTCATTAACCCCCGCTCCTTCTGCTGCCTAACCATCTCCTCTCGCCGTACCTCTACACTTTCCTTCTGCTCCCTCTGAACCAATGGCCCCCTTAATCTGGCGGCCTCCTCTGCTAAACAGCTGAACCGCTCTATCGCGGCCTCCTGCTGCCTCGTCGTCCACGGCGTGAGCCCCCCCCCCTAAAAAATGTTTGGGCTTGTCTCTCCCCCATGATCATGGCCTCCATCCCTTTTGCCAGACTCTCGCTCATCTCCTCCCAAGTCCATCCTCTCTCCTCGTCACGCTGCTTGATCCAGGATTGGTGGGATCTTCTGTCACGATCGTTTACGAACGAGACGGACCAAGGCGCAGCGTGATATGCATTCATATTTATTAACGACTAAACACACAACAAAACAACAAAACGAAACGTGAAGCCCAAGGTAGCATACAAACAACATACCTTAACGGAACAAGATCCCACAACTGACTGGTGCCAAAAGGCTGCCTAAGTATGGTCCCCAATCAGAGACAACGAGCTACAGCTGCCTCTGATTGGGAACCACCCTGGCCAACATAGATCTAAACGATCTAGAAACTAACATAGACAAACCCAACACAGAAAATACACACCCTGACTCAACAAATACAACTCCCTAGAGTCAGGGCGTGACAGAAGTTTACATAAACCTTAGCCAAATACATTTAAACTCTGTTTTTCACAATTCCTGACATGTAATCCTAGTAGAGCTAGGGTTGTGAAACAGACAATAGGACTAGACTACCTCTCCAAAAGTTCACCGCTTTTTCAGTGCAGGCCTGTAATATTCCTTTTCATCAACGTTTAATAAACAAAATGTAATTATTTTTATCGGTATTGTTTTCAGGCATGATTTTGACGGCAATTAGTACCAATTTTGCTGTTTGTAGAGTTGACTATACAGTACTGAACCTCCAGATCCTCTACTACTGGATGTGTGGATGTTATTTCTAGTGCATCACATTGTGACTGACCACAGACAGTAAACAACCAAACAGAGTAAATATAACAGTGGATTATTTGTACCCTTCCTCAACGGCTGTATAAAACACTGTTGATGTGGTGAGACATAGGCTGTGTCCCAAATGGCACCCTATTCCCTATATAGTGCACTACTTTTGACCAGAGCCCTGTGGTAGTGCACTACATGGGGAATAGGGTGCCATTTGGGACGCTGCCATGAGAGACACTTTCTCTCCTGCTCTAAGAAAGCTGGAGTTAGATGCACAGAGCAAGCAACGCCCAAATTTGGTCATTCTTGCAGTACTGACTCTTTAGTGATTGACAGGTCTGTTCTGGAATGCTGTATTCACAGGAAAAAACAAAGTTCCAAAAATACATCCAGATTGTTCTGTCTGTATGCACAGATTTAGCTCATTGAACATCACTGACTGATTCTTCTTGGTACGGATTGGATTGGACATCTCATAACAAAACGGAACTAGTGGCTTGCTCCTGTGATAGAGGGTTGAATCCCAAATGGCACCCTATTCCCTACACATTGCACTACTTTTGACCAGAGCCCTATGAGCCCTGGTCAAAGGTAGTGCACTAAATAGGGAATATGGTACCATTTGGGACTCTGATGAGATATTTTCTAGATTTAACTCTAAAACGAGGCCCTTAATCAGGCTGTTTGGACAACATGCCATTGGTGCTCAGGGCAAAGCGCCTCTCAAAGCTGATGTCATCTCCAAACATAAACAACAGTGAATACCTTATCTCACTGACACACAGACATACACAGGCGTTTAGAGGCCGCCTGTGATTGGCTCGATCCACACCGTTTGATAGTGGTCGGGCGAAGTTCACGTTGATATCAAATCTATCTGCCTCATTAGCTGAACACAAACAAGGAGAAAAAGCAGCATCAGAGACTCAGAGTGCAGAGTCCTGCCTGGTCCAAGTCCCAAAATGCACCCTATTCCCTACATAGTGCACTACTTTTGACCAAAACCCAGCTCTGGTCAAAAGTAGTACACTATATAGGGAATAGGGTACCATTTGGGAACCCATTCCTTGGACTCTGGACCGTAAGGAAACCAGGTCGTCTCCATAGTTACCTATTTGTCTCTCCAGGTCGGCAGCCTCGTCGGGCGTGGCGCGGGGCAGGAACCCCGGGTCACTGAAGCTGGCCCTGAACAGCATCCCCAGCACAAAGAATAACAGCACCCCTCCGATCACTGGGATGGCTGGGGTCAGGTTGGACGCCAGGAACGGACAGCTGCACGAAAGGAGATAGAAAGAAAGGTTTAAGAATGGAAAAGTATGTAGGCCTAATTAGTAGCTGTTCTTGGTGTGGTCTCTGTATTTGGGTGGGTGGAATGTTTACAACTAACAAACCTGTTAGGACAAACAGACATGCGCGCACACACACAGACAGTAAGGATTTGATTACCTAACTCACTTAAACCAAGCCCAGTGTTTTGTTCATGAACAGATGTTGGTTAGTGTAATCACATTAAACCACTACTGTCATGTCCTCTGTATCTGACTTCATTAGGTGACCAGACAAGAGAGCCAGGTCCAATGAGAAATGATCTTGCTGGAAAGTGAAAATGAATAGTCTGCTTTTCAGTGGCACAATTCAACACACCCCATAGGGCTCTGGTGAAACGTAGTGCACCATTTTATACTCCTGAGACCCAGCAATTCATTTTTGTCCTCTCTAGTGGACATTAGTTCTTGGTCTGTATCTCTGAGGCCATATAAGCCACTGTATTAAGTCCTGTCGTCCCTTTGAGATGACATTCTGGACTTTTCAATGAGATGTGCGAGGGTGACCTTGACAACTTTATCTTCCTGGTTCTTAAAAAAATGTCTGCCATCAAAATTGGCACATTTGATAGAAATTCTAAAAGAAGTGTGTGTAATTATGAATTACACACACTCCTTCGATATAAAGTAGTTTTTGATGAAAATTAAGACGTGTCACTTTCACAAGGTTGGAGTAATAACATGTTCAACTACTTAAGACATTGGCTGGAATCTAGGTTGTGCCTTTACATTGAGAAAATGAACAACTAAAGAAGAATTGTTCACTTCCCTCATTGACTTCTCAAACCCCGGGCCTGGTCTGTTTTGCCTGTTTTGCAAGCGTTCCTGGAAGTCTCGCGATGTTGCGCCTCTGGGTTTAGAAACTCTGTGCTTTAATGTAAATGTTTTCATATTTACGTCCTAATGACCACTACAGAGGACAATTTTGCACTTACAATAAAAGATAAATAACAATATTTTCTCACTTTTTTTCTTGGTAACATTTTGTTTTTCACCCCAAACACTTATATGATGTGCAAAAAATAAGTGCATCCCAAACTTTTTTGTTTCTTTTGGGTCTCAGGAGGATATAGGGAATATGGTGCCATTTGGAATGCCTCCACTGACAGAAATCTACTGGCCTAAGCCTGAGAAGAAAAACTATTTCCAAGCATATTATTCGACTGGCATCCGTGACAAAGCCATGAAATGAAAGGTACGCCCTCGTGTTTATTTTCACATTATTTATAGATATGAACAAAGGCTCCATTCTTCTCTTCTCAAAGCCTGCTACTGTCTGGGTGTGTAGTAGCACATTCTGTGCAAGTGTGCATTTGGCAATGGTATGGCCTTCTGTGCATTTTTAAAAAATAAATATAAAGTAAGCCTTGTCTGAGCCAGAAAGGCTCCTGCCCTGTGGGCCAATCTCCTGTTTACAGCGTGAGGCAGTATGATGTAGGCTACAAGTACGACCCCTGGACTGGGCGCTTTCCATAAATATGGTATGGCCTTATATGCATTTTTCCATACAAATTGAATGGCCTCCCACAACAACAGTCACTGGCTGTCTGCTGTGGATTCAGCTCTAATGCAAACAGTACACTCCATATCTTGTAGGATTGGGAGTTACCAGGGACTTCACGATACGATATTATCACGATACTTAGGTGCAGATACGATTTGTATTTAGATTCTATTCGGGCTGACCCCATTTAGTCGCTGGTCTATTGTTTGGTCGATAGGCTGTTGGTTGACGGAGATTTTATTTAGTCTAGCGGTCGCAAATTGATAAAAGATCTGTCATGCCCGATGTCCACCAGATGCATATGTCACGATCGCCGGTAAGAGAGGACCAATGCGCAGCGTCGAATGACAACCATTCACAGCTGACACTCGTTGCCTCTGATTGGGAGTCACTCAGGCCAACATAGAAATACACAAACTAGAACTCCCAACCTAGAAATACGACACATAGACCAAACACATAGAACTTACACACCCTGGCTCAACATACAAGTGTCCCCAGAGCCAGGGCGTGACAGTACCCCCCCCTAAAGGCGCGGACTCCGACCGCGTCAACTAAATACCACAGGGGAGGGACCGGGTGGGCACTCCGCCTTGGCGGCGGATCCGGCTCCGGGCCTGATCCCCACTCCCTCTCCAACCCCCCAAAGTACCCCTGGTCCGGTCTGGCCCCGCTGACCGGAGCTGGACTGCACACTGGTGGAGCGGATTGCTCTAGCTCCGGCGTGAAGCAGCTGACCGGTGCCGGACCAGGCACCGGTGGAACAGGCACGGGCCGTGCCGGACTGACGACGCGTACCATAGGCTTGGTGCGGAGAGCAGGAGCGGGCCGGACCGGACTGGCGACGCACACCACTGGCTTGGTGTGGGGAACAGGCACGGGCCATGCCGGACTGACGACGCACACCACTGGCTTGGTGTGGGGAGCAGGAGCGGGCCTTACCAGGCTGACGACTCGCACCCCTGGCTTGATGCGAGTGACAGGAACAGGCCGGGCCGGGCTGGCGACGCGCACCGTAGGCTTGGTACGAGTGGCAGGAACAGGCCGGGCCGGGCTGGCGACGCGCACCGTAGGCTTGGTGCGAGTGGCAGGAACAGGCCGGGCCGAGCTGGCGACGCGCACCGTAGGCTTGGTGCGAGTGGCAGGAACAGGCCGGGCCGGGCTGGCGACGCGCACCGTAGGCTTGGTGCGAGTGGCAGGAGCGGGCCGGACCGGGCTGGCGACGCGCACCGTAGGCTCGGTGCGGGGAGCAGGAGCGGGCCGGACCGGGCTGGCGACGCGCACCATAGGCTCGGTGCGGGGAGAAGGAGCGGGCCGGACCGGGCTGGCGACGCGCACCATAGGCTCGGTGCGGGGAGAAGGAACAGGCCGGGCCGGGCTGGCGACGCGCACCGTAGGCTTGGTGCGAGTGGCAGGAGCGGGCCGGACAGGGCTGGCGACGCGCACCATAGGCTTGGTGCGGGGAGCAGGAGCGGGCCGGACCGGGCTGGCGACACGCACCATAGGCTCGGTGCGGGGAGAAGGAACAGGCCGGGCCGGGCTGGCGACGCGCACCATAGGCTCGGTGCGGGGAGCAGGAACAGGCCGGGCCGGGCTGGCGACGCGCACCACAGGCTCGATGCGAGGAACAGGAACAGGCCGGACCGTACTGGGGACACACACCACTGGCCCTATGCAGAGATCAGGAACGGGCCGGACCGGACTGGTAACACACCCCAGTACCTATCGCCGTGCCTCCACACTTTCCCTCTCCTCTGTGACCAGTGGCCCCCTTAACCTGGCGGCCTCCTCTGCCAACCCGCTGGGCTGCTCTGTCGCGGTCTCCTGCTGCCCCGTCGTCCACGACGTTAGCCCCCCCCTAAAAATGTTCTGGGCTTGTCTCTCCCTCGTGGACCAGGCCTCCATGGTTCTCGCCCAACTCTCACTCCACTGTTCCCAATTCCAACCTCTCTGCTCTTCACTTGGCTTGGCCCAGTCGAGACCCTTACTCCACCGATCCCAAGTCCTTCCTCTCTCCTCTTCATGCTGCTTGGTCCAGTTTTGGTGGGTTCTTCTGTCACGATCGCCGGTAAGAGAGGACCAATGCGCAGCGTCGAATGCAAACATATTTATTAACACTGAAGGAAACACGAACAAAACAACAAACGATACGTGACAGTACACGGTATACCATAAACAGACTAGAAACAAGAACCCACAAACACAAAGGGAAAAACAGACAGTTTAAATATGGCTCCCAATCAGAGACAACCATTCACAGCTGACACTCGTTGCCTCTGATTGGGAGTCACTCAGGCCAACATAGAAATACACAAACTAGAACTCCCAACCTAGAAATACGACACATAGACCAAACACATAGAACTTACACACCCTGGCTCAACATACAAGTGTCCCCAGAGCCAGGGCGTGACAGCATATGTGTTTGTTTTGCCGGATGTCTAGCCCGCATTTTACGTACCTGACGCATATGTACACTACCGGTCAAAAGTTTTAGAACACCTACTAATTCAAGGGTTTTTCTTTATTTTTACTATTTTCTACATTGTAGAATAATAGTGAAAACATCAAGACTATGAAATAACACATATGGAATCATGTAGTAACCAAAAAAGTGTTAAACAAATCAAAATATATGTTATATTTCAGATTCTTCAAATAGCCACCGTTTGCCTTGATGACAGCTTTACACACTCTTGGCATTCTCTCAACCAGCTTCATGAGATAGTCACCTGGAATGCATTTCAATTAACAGGTGTGCCTTCTTCAAAGTTAATTTGTGGAATTTCTTTCCTTCTTAATGCGTTTGAGCCAATCAGTTGTGTTGTGACAAGGTATGCAGAAGATAGCCCTATTTGGTAAAAGACCAAGTCCATATTATGGCAACAACAGCTCAAATAAGCAAAGAGAAACGACAGTCCATCATTACTTTAAGACATGAAGGTCAGTCAATACGCAAAATGTAAAGAACTTAGAAAGTTTCTTCAAGTGCAGTTGCAAAAACTATCAAGCGCTATGATGAAACTGGCTCTCATGAGGACCGGCACAGGAATGGAAGACCCAGAGTTACCTCTGCTGCAGAGGATAAGTTCATTAGAGTTACTAGCCTCAGAAATTGCAGCCCAAATAAATGCTTCACAGAGTTCAAGTAACAGAGACATCTCAACATCAACTGTTCAGAGGAGACTGTGTGAATCAGGCCTTCATTACATTTACATTTTAGTCATTTATGGTCGAATTGCTGCAAAGAAACCACTACTAAAGGACACCGATAAGAAGAAGAGACTTGCTTGGGCCAAGAAACATGAGCAATGGACATTAGACCGGTGGAAATTTGTCCTTTGGTCTGGAGTCCAAATTGGAGATTTTTGGTTCCAACCGCCGTGTCTTTGTGAGACACGGTGTGGGTGAAAGGATGATCTCCGCATGTGTATTTCCCACTGTAAAGCATGGAGGAGGAGGTGTTATGGTGTGGGGGTGCTTTGCTGGTGACACTGTCTGTGATTTATTTAGAATTCAAGGCACACTTAACCAGCATGGCTACCACAGCATTCTGCAGCGATACGCCATCCCATCTGGTTTGGGCTTAGTGGGACTATCATTTGTATTTCAACAGGACAATGACCCAACACACCTCCAGGCTGTGTAAGGGCTATTTTACCAAGAAGGAGAGTGATGGAGTGCTGCATCAGATGACCTGGCCTCCACAATCCCCCGACCTCAACCAAATTGAGATGGTTTGGGATGAGTTGGACCGCAGAGTGAAGGAAAAGCAGCCAACAAGTGCTCAGCATATGTGGGAACTCCTTCAAGACTGTTGGAAATGCATTCCAGGTGAAGCTGGTTGAGAGAATGCCAAGAGTGTGCAAAGCTGTCATCAAGGCAAAGGGTGGCTATTTGAAGAATCTCAAATATAAAATATATTTTGATTTGTTTAACACTTTTTTGATTACTACATGATTCCATATTTGTTATTTCATAGTTTTGATCTCTTCACTATTATTCTACATGTAGAAAATAGTAAAAATAAAGAAAAACCATTGAACGAGTAGGTGTTCTAAAACTTTTGACCGGTAGTGTACTTCGCTTTTCAACTCGCTAAAAGCTAGCTAGTTGGAGTCTTTGTGTACTCCCTTTTGTACCACCGCACGGTAAAGCAACACGCAAGTTGAAAATATTGAATGCACGTGATACACAGAACGCACCGTAGCCTACCCAATGTAGTGTTGCGGACTGCTCCATTGAAAATGAATGACATCTGCCGGAACGCAATACTTTGATGCACCTGGTGGACATGAAGCGTGGACTAATCCATTGCGGAGGCCGCAGGGATGGCTCGGTCCATCACTCTGCACAAGGCGCATCTCTCTCCAGAATGTTCTCTCCGGCCAATTCGTGCGCATCCATTGTTTCATAACTTCATTGTGTGAATTGTTTGCCCTTTTATTGTTAGTGACTATCAATTCCCAATTACATTTATCACCAGTAATACATTTACCGTTAATTCCCATAATTTCTAATCTACAATGTTTGTTTGGTTACGGTCATTTCTGTTAATGCATTCAATATATTGTTATTACAGTCGTTTACCGTTCTCATTGTCGGAGTGGACACGTTGTTTGCAGAGCTCACAACCTATCCTACACTTGTGAGAAACAAGTTTTGGTTTATTTCATTCCATTTACGAGTTTTGTCAATTTATTAATTGTCTTTTGGTTGGAGTGCTCCTGTTTATGTTGAGTAAAGATTCACACCCGTTTACGCATCGAAGTAAGGCTACCTGGCCTGCGCGCAAATGTACACATTTGGGGATGTCTGATAGTATTTCTGATTGTCTTAACTCACCACCGCTAATGAGCTGTGGAGCTTCTCAAAGTATTTTTTCTTCACCTCAAACAGCAAGTAAACAAAGTCTGTATTTAAATCCACTGAGAATGATATACAATAGCTCCTCAATGTATTTGACAATTCTTACCAGCTCTCTCCCTTATAACCACCAAGGCTCGGTGTGAAAGGGGAAAATATAATGCAGTGAAAACGTAATAAAATACCTGATTAGGCTACTTTCTTATCCTTTGTGAAGTTCTGCAAATACAGCAGTGTCTGTCTGGAGCTCACTGCCACAGTAAACTGAGGCCCCAGAATAGTTGATACAATGTTGCAAGTTTTCTAGCGCGAGCTGCGGGCCGGACCCAGTTGATAGTTGATATGTTTCAAGTTTGTTGCAGACAAGCGGAGTAGAGAGATGAATGCGATTGAAAGAACATGAACAAACCTCCATGTGTTGCCAATGTGATTTAGGCCTATAGGATATTTATTTTTAAATCAGGATATTTTCTACCTGCAATGTTTTTATTTGTTGGCTTTATGTAGGCTATTTTTACCTAGTTGGCAATAGTACAAAATTATTAACATTATATATAATTGAAATGTTCCACGAAAATGTGTATATGAAAATCATAACTGGCACGCAGATCAGTTAGATATTGTAAGATAAAATGTGTATGAGAAGAAAAAAATAATAAGATAAATTGTAAATTGGCACTCCACATTAAAAAGCTTGACGACCCCTGGTATAGCCTATTACCAGCAACTTCAGGAGCGTAATGGCAGAATCTGCGAAGGCCAGCAGGAGCAGGAGGGTCAGGAACAGGTATTTTTATTCTGGTTATCTTGATCTCTGGCTCCCTCAAGTCATTTGTGTGTCTTAATTATTTATTCAAACAGTGCTCTTAAAGCATCAAGCTCAGTGCATATAGTTGATTTTAATAAAACACATAGGGTGTGTCTATATAAAAAAGGTAACATTCCGACCAATTGATTGGTTGAAAGAACAGACGACTCTTGGTCGACCAAGATTTTTTTGGGTCTGGGACGGCCCTAGATTCTATATGTATCACGATTCTATATGTATTACGATTCGATACGGCAATTTCATTGAGATTCGATGTTCCAAACATTGGTCACTATATTTATCCTGTAGAGGGACTAGAGACAGCCATGAGAAAATGAGTTTTGATCAGTCATGGAAATAAGTGCTCAAAACATGTTAGCTCACCATTTAAAGCGGTAATCTGCAGTTCAAACAATAACAAAGTGATCTCTAAGCCACTGTTTTGGTAGAACGCTGAGGGATGGGGCTAGAGAAATGTAACCATTCTCAAACTCATGAGCAGGACTGACCATCCATGATATCAAAATGATAATTTTAACCATGTTTTGAGGCTATACAGTGTTTGTTTATATTTACCCAGTTTACAAACAAAGACAAAAACAAGCTTATATTTTGGGTTCTGATGTGGTAGGACAGTTGAACTAAGGTCATGAGGCATCTAAGTTATATTCTTCAAGAATCAATGGGTATATATCATCAATTTAAAGGTCTAAAAAGGGATGTAGCAACTGCAGATTGCCCCTTTAATGTTAACATCTTAGCAAAATAAAGAAAAGCTGTTTCATATACAGTGGGGAGAACAAGTATTTGATACACTACCGATTTTTCAGGTTTTCCTACTTACAAAGCATGTAGTGGTCTATAATTGTTATCATAGGTACACTTCAACTGTGAGAGACGGAATCTAAAACAGAAATCCAGAAAATCACATTGTATGATTTTTAAGTAATTAATTTGCATTTTATTGCATGACATAAGTATTTGATCACCTACCAACCAGTAAGAATTCCGGCTCTCACAGACCTGTTAGTTTTTCTTTAAGAAGCCCTCCTGTTCTCCACTCGTTACCTGTATTAACTGCACCTGTTTGAACTCGTTACCTGTATAAAAGACACCTGTCCACACACTCAATCAAACAGACTCCAACCTCTCCACAATCGCCAAGACCAGAGAGCTGTGTAAGGACATCAGGGATAAAATTGTAGACCTGCACAAGGCTGGGATGGGCTACAGGACAATAGGCCAGCAGCTTGGTGAGAAGGCAACAACTGTTGGTGCAATTATTAGAAAATGAAAGAAGTTCAAGATGACGGTCAATCACCCTCGGTCTGGGGCTCCATGCAAGATCTTACCTCGTGGGGCATCAATGATCATGAGGAAGGCGAGGGATCAGCCCAGAACTACACGGCAGGACCTGGTCAATGACCTAAAGAGAGATGGGACCACAGTCTCAAAGAAAACCATTAGTAACACACTACGCCGTCATGGATTAAAATCCTGCAGCGCACGCAAGGTCCCCCTGCTCAAGCCAGCGCATGTCCAGGCCCGTCTGAAGTTTGCCAATGACCATCTGGATGATCCAGAGGAGGAATGGGAGAAGGTCATGTGGTCTGATGAGACAAAAATAGAGCTTTTTGGTCTAAACTCCACTCGCCGTGTTTGGAGGAAGAAGAAGGATGAGTACAACCCCAAGAACACCATCCCAACCGTGAAGCATGGAGGTAGAAACATCATTCTTTGGGGATGCTTTTCTGCAAAGGGGACAGGACGACTGCACCGTATTGAGGGGAGGATGGATGGGGCCATGTATCGCGAGATCTTGGCCAACAACCTCCTTCCCTCAGTAAGAGCATTGAAGATGGGTCGTGGCTGGGTCTTCCAGCATGACAACGACCCAAAACACACAGCCAGGGCAACTAAGGAGTGACTCCGTAAGAAGCATCTCAAGGTCCTGGAGTGGCCTAGCCAGTCTCCAGACCTGAACCCAATAGAAAATCTTTGGAGGGAGCTGAAAGTCCGTATTGCCCAGCGACAGCCCCGAAACCTGAAGGATCTGGAGAAGGTCTGTATGGAGGAGTGGGCCAAAATCCCTGCTGCAGTGTGTGCAAACCTGGTCAAGACCTACAGGAAACGTATGATCTCTGTAATTGCAAACAAAGGTTTCTGTACCAAATATTACGTTCTGCTTTTCTGATGTATCAAATACTTATGTCATGCAATAAAATGCAAATTAATTACTTAAAAATCATACAATGTGATTTTCTGGATTTTTTTAGATTCCGTCTCTCACAGTTGAAGTGTACCTATGATAAAAATTACAGACCTCTACATGCTTTGTAAGTAGGAAAACCTGCAAAATCGGCAGTGTATCAAATACTTGTTCTCCCCACTGTAATCAATATAATATCGTAAAAAATTATATTGCGATACTCTACTGTATACATTTTTCCCCCATCACTAATAGTTTACCTTTAGCACTCTGGTCAATATACTTAAAACATTAATTAGCCCTGATGATCCATATTCTTAGGCAACCTTAACATGAAATAACTTTGCCTATGTCTGCCAGACTGAGTGAGAGGACAGAGCGACTGGTCCTATGGGTTGGTAAGAACAGCCCCAGATCCTGTTATTCTTGGCTTGGTGGGGAGATTCATAAAATACTCCACTATGGCTCCTCTCAGAGGACTTCAATCATTCTCAGATCATGGTTGCATCCCAAATGGCATCTTGGTCAAAAGTACTGCACTATGTAGGGTGCCATTTGGGACGTGGCCCATAACATAAATGTTTGGACAGATTTGGAAAGTTCCTTCCTAAATTAGACTGAGTATTATCTATTATACAACGATTTGATTAGAAAAAGGATTGGATGTCTATTCATATTTGAGTGGGCACAACATCCAAATCTCTTATGAAATAACCCCACGCAGGTTCCCCTAATAAAGTCCTCTATGGGATGTTCCAATATCAGACATTGAGATCCCCATGATTTCATGAGGGGGGTATGTTGAGCGCAGGTTTGATTAATTGGTTTCAGGTTATAGCCTAGGCAGAGAGGGTAGAGAGGCACCTCTAAAACTATATTCAATCTTAAATGGTACTAGTCATGAAGTGAAATATCATGCTTTTATCCACTTACTGTTGCATAGTCAGTGTTGACTGATATGAGAGCTGTATAGCTGCCACTTTAGCTCTGGGAGGCGGTTACACTGGAATTGAATTAGACCAAAACTCAGAGACCTTTTCAGTTCGTCATATAGGGATTGGAAATAGCTGCAGACAGTTTCCAAGTAGTAGCTTAGTCCTCTTTAAAAATATCTCCCATTGTGTCTAAGCAGGAGGTTATCAACCAATGTTGTTGTTGGCATTTTACCCAAAACAGGGATAATTGTCAGAGGGCTTGGCGAATCTGGCACACAGTGGAGGGAAAGGTTGGTAGGGACACAGTAATGAGTCTTTCAATCTACAGTATATACAGTTGAAGTCGGAAGTTTACATACACTTAGGTTGGAGTCATTAAAACTCGTTTTTCAACCACTCCACAAATTTCTTGTTAACAAACTATAGTTTTGGCAAGTCGGTTAGGACATCTACTTTGTGCATGAAACAAGTAATTTTTCCAACAATTGTTTACAGACAGATTATTTCACTTATAATTCACTGTATCACAATTCCAGTGGGTCAGAAGTTTACATACACTAAGTTCACTGTGCGTTTAAACAGCTTGGAAAATTCCAGAAAATTATGTCATGGTTTAGAAGCTTCTGATAGGCTAATTGACATCATTTGAGTCAACTGGAGGTGTACCTTTGGATGTATTTCAAGGCCTATGTCACGCCCTGACTCTGAGGACTCTCATTTGTTGAGTCAGGGTGTGTATTTTCTGTGTCGTGTTGTGCTATGTTGATTGTCTATGTTGAGATCTAGAATGTGTAGATCTATGTTGGCCGGTGTGGTTCCCAATCAGAGGCAGCTGTAGCTCGTTGTCTCTGATTGGGGAATACTTAGGCAGCCTTTTGACACCTGTTAGTTGTGGGATCTTGTTCCGTGTGAGGTATGTTTGTGTGCTACCTTGGACTTCACGTTTCGTTTGTTGTTTTTGTCGTGTGTTTATTCGTGTAAATAAACATGTATGCTTATCACGCTGCGCCTTGGTCCTTCTCGTTCGTAAACGATCGTGACAGAAGATCCCACCAATCCTGGACCAAGCAGTGTGCCGAGGAGAGAGGATGGATTTGGGAGGAGATGAGCGAGAGTCTGGCAAGAAGAATGGAGGCCATGATCACGGGGGAGAGACAACCCCCCCCAAAAAAATCTTTTTGGGGCACACGCCGTGGACGACGAGGCAGCGGGAGGCCGCGATAGAGCGGTTCCGCTGTTTAGCAGAGGAGGCCACCAGATTAGGGGGGTCATTGGTTCAGAGGGAGCAGAAGGAAAGTGTAGAGGCACGGCGAGAGGAGCTGGTTAGGCAGCAGAAGGAGCAGGGGTTAATGAAGGAACCCAGTCCCGCTCATTGCACCAATCAGGTGGTGCGTGTCGCCAGCCCGGTCCGGCCTGTTCCTGTCCCTCGCACCAAGCCAGTGGTGCGCGTCGCCAGCCCGGTCCGGCCTGTTCCTGTTCCTCGCATCAAGCCTGTGGTGCACGTCGCCAGCCCGGTCCGGCCTGTTCCTGTCCCTCGCACCAAGCCAGTGGTGCGCGTTGCCAGCCCGGCCCGGCCTGTTCCTGCCCCTCGCACCAAGCAGTGGTGCGCGTCACCAGCCTGGTCCAACCTGTTCCTGTCCCTCGCACCAAGCCAGTGGTGCGCGTCGCCAGCCCGGCCCGGCCTGTTCCTGCTCCCCGCACCAAGCCAGGGGTGCGCGTCATCAGCCAGGTCCGGCCCGTTCCTGCTCCCCGCACCAAGCCAGTGGTGCGTGTGTCCAGTCCGGCACGGCCCGTACCTGTTCCACCGGTGCCTGGTCCGGCACCGGTCAGCTGCTCCACTCCGGAGCCAAAGCAATCCGCTCCACCGGGGTCCAGTCCAGCTCCGGTCAACGGCTCCACTCCAGAGCCAGAGCAGTCCGCTCCACCGGTGCCTGATCCAGCTCCGGTCAGCGGCTCCACTCCAGAGCCAGAGCAGTTCGATCCACCGTCGTCGGGTCCAGCTCCAGTCAGCGGTTCCAGTCCAGACCCAGACGTCAGCCCCTCTCCAGGTTCGGGGTCTCCCACACCAGGGTCCAGACAGGGCTTGGTACTTCGTGGGAGGAAGGAGAGGGGAAGCAGCGCGCCGAGGTCCAGACCAGACCAGGGGCGCAACAGGGAGGTGGAGAGTAAGTGGTGGTCACACCCGGAGCCGGATCCGCCTCCGAGGCGGAATGCCCACCCGGCCCCTACCCTGTTATGTTTAGGTGGCGCGGTCGGAGTCCGCACCTTTGGGGGGGGGGGGGGGGGGTGGGTACTGTCACGCCCTGACTCCGAGGACTCTCATTTGTTGAGTCAGGGTGTGTATTTTCTGTGTCGTGTTGTGCTATGTTGATTGTCTATGTTGAGATCTATTATGTGTAGATCTATGTTGGCCGGTGTGGTTCCCAATCAGAGGCAGCTGTAGCTCGTTGTCTCTGATTGGGGACAATACTTAGGCAGCCTTTTGACACCTGTTAGTTGTGGGATCTTGTTCTGTGTGAGGTATGTTTGTGTGCTACCTTGGACTTCACGTTTCGTTTGTTGTTTTTGTCGTGTGTTTATTCGTGTAAATAAACATGTATGCTTATCATGCTGCGCCTTGGTCCTTCTCGTTCGTAAACGATCGTGACAGCCTACCTTCAAACTCAGTTCCTCTTTGCTTGACAACATGGGAAAATCAAAAGAAATCAGCCAAGACCTCAGAAAAAAAAGTGTAGACCTCCACAAGTCTGGTTCATCCTTGGGAGCAATTTCCAAACGCCTGAAGGTACCACGTTCATCTGTACAAACAATAGTACGCAAGTATAAACACCATGGGACCACGCAGCCGTCATTCCGCTCAGGAAGGAGACGCGTTCTGTCTCCTAGAGATGAACGTACTTTGGTGCGAAAAGTGCAAATCAATCCCAGAACAACAACAAAGGACCTTGTGAAGATGCTGGAGGAAACAGGTACTAAAGTATCTATATCCACAGTAAAACGAGTCCTATATTGACATAACCTGAAAGGCCGCTCAGCAAGGAAGGAGCCACTGTTCCAAAATCGCCATAAACAAGCCAGACTACGGTTTGCAACTGCACATGGGGACAAAGATCGTACTTTTTGGAGAAATGTACTCTGGTCTGATGAAACAAAAATAGAACTGTTTGGCAATAATGACCATCGTTATGTTTGGAGGAAAAAGGGGGACGCTTGCAAGCCGAAGAACACCATCCCAACCGTGAAGTGAAGCATGGGGGTGGCAGCTTAATGCTGTGGGGGTGCTTTTCTGCAGGAGGGACTGGTGCACTTCACAAAATAGATGGCATCATGAGGAAAGAAAATTATGTGGATATATTGAAGCAACATCTCAAGACCTCAGTCAGGAAGTTAAAGCTTGGTCGCAAATGGGTCTTCCAAATGGACAATGACACCAAGCATACTTCCAAAGTTGTGGCAAAATGGCTTAAGGACAACAAAGTCCAGGTATTGAGGTAAGCCCTGACCTCAATCCTATAGAAAATGTGTGGGCAGAACTGAAAAAGCGTGTGCGAGCAAGGAGGCCTACAAACCTGATTCAGTTACACCAGCTCTGTCAGGAGGAACGGCCCAAAATTCACCCAACTTATTGTGGGAAGCATGTGGAAGGCTACCTGACACGTTTGACCCAAGTTAAACAATTGAAAGGCAACGCTACCAAATACTAATTGACTGTATGTAAACTTCTGACCCACTGGGAATGTGATGAAATAAATAAAAGCTGAAATAAATCATTCTCTCTACTATTATTCGAACATTTCACATTCTTAAAATAAAGTGGTGATCCTAACTGACCTAAGACAGGGAATTATTACTAGAATTAAATGTCAGGAATTGTGAAAAACTGAGTTTAAATGTATTTGGCTAAGGTGTATGTAAACTTCCGACTTCAACTGTAGCTGCACTTCTCTATCCCACTGCCTTTGTAAATAAAAGGACTGTGCCCTTTATATGTAGACTATGGAATATGGACAGTCTTGGATAATGTACTGGAAAAATAGTCTGAATGAAAGCTTAAAAATACACAAGGACAATATCTTCTTGACTGAAAATGTCAGGCAATGGTGTTCATGGTCCTATTATTATAAATGTATCCCCATTATTCAAATGAATGTTTCTCAGCCTTGAGAAGAGGAGAAGTGAAAACATTCAGGCATAAGCGTCTCTCCGTCATTTAAGTTTCTGATGCTTCATGCAACAATGAGTAAACAACATGCAAACATAACCAGCAGTTGATCCATTCCATGATTGAATCACGACACATTCATTTGACCATTTGTGCAATGTTTCCCAAGAGCATGTTGGACTATAAACGGATGAATGTTCAGAGACGCTCTTCACTCAGGCTAGAGGAGTGCAATTACTTTAGTCTTATCACTGAGTCAAACACAACCAACAGAGACCAAGGCTGCCTACATCCCAAATGACACCCTATTCCCTACGTAGTGCACTACTTTTGACACTACTGTTGACCAGGCCCTGGTCAAAAGTAGTGCACTATATAGGGAACTTGGTGCCATTTGGGACACAGGCCAAATCAAACTGGGACAATCGGTGACTCTCCTCCAGTTGCCTTGGAGACGCAAGCTGTTGGTTCGACAGGACACAAAGAGCTTAAGAGGAAACAGTTACTACGGAAACGGGAACACCAGGGTGCCATGTTTTGGAAGTTGTGGTGTGGAATGTGGGAGGAATGAAAGACCACAGAGGGAAAGGTGGGGGATGGGCAGACTGACTGGAAAATCTCTGTCAGTCATCTCTCGACTCTTTGCGTATTACGATTGATGTCAAATGAATGAATTTGCATGTGATAACATTGGGCCTATACAAGCTGTCTTCAACAATTCTAATTGAAGACATAAGTGTATGTGACTTAATTGCCTTACATTTGTGGCATTTTAGCACTCAATGAGTAGGCCATTGAATTTCAGGCTTTTCAGGCTGATACACTAAGAAAATCCAAAAAGGTTCTTAATTGGAACCTGTTTTGATTGCAAGATTGAAAGACTGCAATTATATAAACCTTTAAAAATGACCCTTTGGAAACCTGCAGCAGCTTAGAGATCTATGGGTTGGACGATACTTTTCTCGTCAATTATCTTGAAAAAACGTATTCTTAACTGGAAATCAAGCAATCCTCCATCGTTAACAAAATGGAAAGGTCAAATGCTTTATTATCTAAATCTTCTCTGCAGATCCTCTCAAGCTCTGTCAGGTTGGATGGGGAGCGTCGCTGCACAGCTATTTTCAGGTCTCTCCAGAGATGTTCGATCGGATTCAAGTCCGGGCTCTGGCTGGGCCACTCAAGGACATTCAGAGACTTGTCTCGAAGCCACTCCTGCGTTGTCTTGGCTGTGTACTTAGGGACGTTGTCCTGTTGGAAGGTGAACATTCACCCCAGTCTGAGGTCCTGAGCGCTCTGGAGCAGGTTTTTATCAAGGATCGCTCTGTACTTTGCTCCGTTCATCTTTGCCTCGATCCTGACTAGTCTCCCAGTCCCTGCCGCTGAAAAACATCCCCACAGCATGATGCTGCCACCACCATGCTTCACCGTAGGGATGGTGCCAGTTTTCCTCCAGATGTGACGCTTGGCATTCAGGCCAAAGAGTTCAATCTTGGTTTCATCAGACCAGAGAATCTTGTTTCTCATGGTGAGTCCTTAAGGTGCTTTTTGGCAAACTCCAAGCGGGCTGTCATGTGCCTTTTACTGAGGAGTAGCTTCCGTCTGGCCACTACCATAAAGGCCTGATTGGTAGAGTGCTACAGAGATGGTTGTCCTTCTGGAAGGTTCTCCCATCTCGACAGAGGAACTCTAGATCTCTGTCAGAGTGACCATCGGGTTCTTGGTCACATCCCTGACCAAGGCCATTCTCCCCAGATTGCTCAGTTTGGCAGGGCGGCCAGCTCAAGAAAGAGTCTTGGTGTTTCCAAACTTCTTCCATTTAAGAATGATGGAGGCCACTGTGTTCTTCGGGACCTTCAATGCTGTAAAAAAATGTTGGTACTCTTCTCCAGATCTGTGCCTCGACACAATCCTGTCTCTGAGCTCTACGGACAAGTCCTTCAACCTCATGGCTTGGTTTTTGTAGAAGTTGTAGAAGTTGTAGAAACATCTCAAGGATGATCAATGGAAACAGGATGCACCTGAGCTACATTTCGAGTCTCATAGCAAAGGGTCTGAATACTTATGTAAATAAGGTATTTCTGTTTTTTATTTTAAATATATTTTCAAATGTATTAACAATTTTCCAAAAGTATTGGGACAAATTCACTTATGTGTATTAAAGTAGTAAAAAGTTAAGTATTTGATCCCATAGTTATAGCATACCGAAATATCATACCCCACCAAAAATGCTAACCTCCCCTGTTATTGTAATGGTGAGAGTTTAGCATGTGTTGGGAGTATGATATTTGTGCGTCTGTAACTTTCTCACTCATCTTTACTCATGATTCAGTCAGGATTATGCGTAATCATGGTAGCATCCACATTAATGTAGAAGTGTTTAGAAACATATTATATTCTTATTTACAATTAAAGTGACTCCAAAATGACACAATACATTATTTACCATTAATTTCTATTAGGCACAAAATAATCTGAAACACAACCAAAACAAACAGCAAATGCATCCAACAAATGTGTAGTTGCAAGCTTGATGTAGTCATCGTGTGCTATGAATATGGGACCAAATACTTAACTTTTTACTACTTTAATACACAAGTGAATTTGTCCCAATACTTTTGGTCCCCTATAATGGGGGGACTATGTACAAAAAGTGCTGTAATTTGTAAACTGTTCACCCGATATGGATGAAAATACCCTAAAGTTAAAGCGGACAGTGTGCACTAACTTCATAGTCATTGTATCATTTCAAATCCAAAGTGCTGGAGTACAGAGACCAAGCAACTAAAAATGTGTCACTGTCCCGATATGTTTGGAGCTCACTGTATATGTCATTTGGACTGGAAGCTATTGAACATTTGTTCTTTATGAGAATTAATAACCACAGATGTACTAGGTGAACATTTTTGGAAAAACAAAGGTGAGGTGTACCTTTGATAAGAGATCAAGGAACCGAACACACTTGTATGTATATCTGTAACTCATATGGACAGTGAGCTATTGAAAATATCAGGAAAATACAGGTACAAATCAGGGTGGTGAACTGGAATTGTAATGAATGTAGCATGGATGAGGGGGGGTCAGTGACTTCACATTATGTGGTTTTACATCTCAATTTCACCTGGTATCCTTGTAAATCGGCCAAATATAGCACCCTTAGTGGTTAGAGGTAACTAATAAACATGTTGGGCCCTTTAGCGACTGGAGGCATTTTGCAGTGTGTAATGTTCATATAGGGCTAACCCTCCTGAATGGGAATGCAAAAAAATAACGTTTTGTTAACATACAAACACAGATATAGCACTTTTACGACGGTCCCTAAACCACCTGAGCGCCAGAAATCAGCATATCGCCACCCTTTCGGCTCTGTTAAGGGAATAGTTCGACCATCGGTAAAAACAAAGGGTGTACCTTGCTCTCTACCATCATCTGATTCTAGTTATAGCATTATCATCCTAGGACCTTCCGTCTGAGAGCTATTGACGAGCGAACTCCGAATATCGAAAATTCAAAACATATTGACTGCGGTTACATAGCCTACCCCTTGCTCACCTGGCTTGTGCCAAATGCGCTCATTGCATCACCAGTGAATTATGTTTAGGTCTTGCATGAGCAACTGTGGTGTGTAATTTACACTTACTCGAACGCGAAGAAAAGCCCGCTGGTGACCATGATGAGGACCAGGGTTAAGTAGAAGACCCCGGTCTGCCTCGCCATCATGACCCTTCCATTACAGTAGAATCTATTTCGACCGGGGAAGACCTGCCACTTCCTCCGGGGAGTCGTCTTCTTTTTGTGCCCTAAGGTCTCCATAGGTAACGAGTTGCGCGTGCAGATCTGATTATACTGGCATTCCCGCACGGGCTCATCAAGTCCGAGATACATCTGTAAATAGTGCACCTTTTACAACAATACAAAGAATCCAGGGGCAGCTGATAAATGGGGGTAAAGATGTGCTCCGTGCTTGTTCCAGAGATACTCCTTTGCCACAGACGTGATGCAATGCTGTCAGAGCAAGAAAAGTTCCGTTACTGAACAATACATTTCCAGTACTCAGGTTAGTGAGATAAGAAGAATAAACATCATGATGACCGTTTATTCAAAGAATAAAACATGGACAATTATTTTAAAAAAGTAGGCTTTTTCTGCCTTGCATCCTCCTGAATTTGATCAGATATGCCACTTTGTCAGAGAAAATAAACATAATTGCCTCAATTGTTTGAATAATACTTCCATAGTGTTGTTTTTAAAAACGGTAACTGTCTCTAGCCACCCTAGGCGACCGATGTTACTGTCAAGTGGCCAGACTTATGTAAACACAATGCAAATCAAAAATCTGGAGAGGAAGCGAGAAGAAACCCAGTCATAAAGACGTCCTTCGAGTGTCCTTAAAAAGAGAAGAATGCTTTTCACATTTAAGTGCTAAGATAACCAAATGTTTAGCCACTCAAAGTGTAGAAAAATGCTATTCTCCAACGAGGATATCCGCCAAATAAAAGACAAGCATCTTACTGCAGAATAGCGCCGATTAGATTTCATAGAAGAGGTGGCACGGCTTTTCTTGCAAGTCGCCAGTGCAATAACGTCGTGCCCTTGCTCTCGAGAACCCAAGACATTAAACAAGGCATTCTGCAAATCCCAAAGGTTCTCAGCTATAAACACCGTTTACCGGTGGGACCATGTTAACTACAATCCCGAAGCTCTGTTTTAACATTTAGAAACATCAATAATCCAACCTGGACTCAGCTGGTAGAGGTAACATAGTAAACGTTCATTTGTCTCCCTTCATTTAGTATGATATTGTAGCTCCAACCGGGACTCGAACCTGGGTCCAGCGACCATTGAGCAACACCTTAACCGTTACGCCAAGAGGTCCGATCCTCTTGACGAGGTCGCTAGGTATTGTGTTAAGGTTGCTACATGAATTAATTCCCTTTCCTTCAGGAGAGCATTTCCCCACGCTTCTCTGTACCAAGTCCGTCACGTGGACACGCCTCTCCAATGGCCCCACGACCGCCATCCCACTTCTGACACCAATGTAGTGAATTCGGGGGGTAGCTTCAACCGGGACTCAAACACAGGTCCAGGGACTGTCAAGCCAACACCTTAACTGTTACACCAAGAGGTCCGAACCTCTTGATGAGGTCAGTAGGTCTTATGTTAAGGTCGCTACAATATGTTACGTTTCGTATGTATTAATTTGTGGATGTCCATCAACCATTTCATATGATATTTTACTAATTACAATTCGTATAAGTTACGAATTCCAATTTGTTGTGGCTTACGTTAGCTAGGTGGCTAATGTTAACTAGGCAAGGGGTTAAGGTTAGGGTTAAGGTTAGGGGAAGGGTTAGGTAACATGCTAAGTAGTTGCAAAGTAGATAAAAAGTAGTAAGTAGTTGCAAAGTTGCTAAAATTGTCCTTGATGAGACTCAAACATGCAACCATTGGGTTGCTAGACGTTCGCGTTATATGCCTACTCATCTACCCCGACCAACCACCCTCCTTTCATTTTTGCCTTAACCCATACCAAACATAACATTCCAAACATAACATATCATACTAATTTGAGTATCCCGGAGTTACGGATTGACATTTCCCGGATTGACATTTACTATATTACGTGTAGTCTATGAGACCTAGCAGAATATCACTTGCAAAAAGGTTTTCAAAACATATGGAATGTATCAGAAATAATCTTTCAAACAAAAAATATACACTTACTGTAGCAGGTTTGCACAGATCCATAAGGCTCTGTGTGCCTCCAGCCTAAGAACTACACTTTCGCTACAATTCCTCCCCAGTTATTCTTACACACATGTGTTTGAGCACTAGATAGCTAATTTGCACAAGTGGTCACCTCTGTCTTGAAAAAAAATTAAAAAATATATAATAATAAAGAAATATATATATTTTTGGGGGGCAATTCATATATGTTACGAATTCCAATTCGTACAATATGTTTCGAATTTGTAAGTGCTTAAGATCCCGGACTGCATCTTTAATTTAACCTTTTGTTTTTTTTAAATTATTAATAGCTAATATGAAATATACGTTCCTTATGTTTCTAAAACCATACCGCAAGCGATGCGTGTTAAAGTTCAGAAAGAGCGTCAGGGCTCTTAAGAAAACTCCCCAGACCTTCATGAATAGACGCTACAGGTAGTTAGCGTCTATTAATGGGCTAGTCGTGTCCAGCAGGATACTTTGATACATCTCACATCCTCACAATTATTTCAGTACAATAACATAGTTTCGCTGTGGAGCGCATTTTTGTGTTCATGGTTTGAAAGCTAGGACATTTGTATCACTAAAAGGACAGTACGCCCGACCTCACGATGCCGCTGTCTATAATGTACAGCAGCAGCTCCCACAAACACGTTAGTGGAGTGGTGGAAAAAATACCCAATTGTCATACTTGAGCAAAAGTAAAGATACCTTAATAGAAAATGACTCAAGTAAAAGAGAAAGTAACCCAGTAAAATACTACTTGAGTAAAAGTCTAAAAGTATTTGGTTTTAAATATACTTAAGTATCAAAAGTAAATGTAATTGTTCAAATGTACTTAAGTATCAAAAGTAAAAGTATAAATAATTTCAAATTCCTTATATAAAAAAAACGAGATGGCACCATTTTCTTTTTTTAAATGTATTTATGGAGAGCCAAGGGCACTCTCCAACACTCAGACATATTTACAAACGAAGCATTTGAGTTTAGTGAGTCTGCCAGATCAGAGGCAGTAGTGATGACCAGGGATGTTCTCTTGATAAGTGCGTGAATTTGACAATTTTCCTGTTCTGCTAAGCATTCAAAATGTAACTAGTACTTTTGGGTGTTAAGGAAAATGTATGGAGTAAAAAGTACATTCTTTTCTTTAGGAATGTAATGAAGTTAAAGTTGACAAAAATATAAATAGTAAAGTAAAGTACTGATACCCAGAATAAACTACTTAAGTAGTACTTTGAAGTATTTTTACTTAAGTACTTTACACTGCTGACGTAGTGCCATGGGAATTGTAGTACACGTATCTGTATTTAACTCTCAAATGGAAATATACATTCCCATGTTCAAATGCACAGTACTGAATAATTACACTACAATGTATTGATTCGGTAGCCCAAAAATGGCTTAGATTTTCAAGACAGAACGTTAAGAACGAATCAAATGTTCCTAGCATGTTTCCACCGGAATTCTTTAATTGACGGACAGGGGCTTGCCTTTTACAAAATGACAGCTGAGAAAGAAAACACGAGTTTGAATGTCACTACTGCAATTGTGACAGATAACGACGACAAACTACAGCTAATGAAAGGTAAGCGACTGCTTATTTAACAATTGTTTCACTGTTTGCAAAGATAATTCGTTTTTGTATTGCTGCTGTTAGCTAGCTTGACAGTAGCTAGCTTGACCCTTGAATTATTAGCTAGCTAGTACAGTAGCTAGTATAGTTGATTATTACTCACACGACAAATTCTTGTGATTCATAACCAACGTCCCATCAACCCTTTTTAGGTGCAGCTTTCCTGACGACTGTCGCATCTGCTGGGATGATAGCAGGATTCGGCTCCACGTTAGCCTTGGCCAAGAAAAATAGTCCAGGCTGGTTTAGCAAGGTAGCTATGATTGATAGCTACAGCATTCCATTACATACAGGTTACGTTACATTCATGTTAGCCTTGACCCATGACGAAGTGATATGAGATGGAGCTGGGCTACATAATGACTGTCTCAAATGTATGGCATTAATTGCAATCAATGGCCTCCATGTATGAAAGGCAAGCACAACTACATCTTTATGACACAGCACAATTGGTAGCAAGTGTGCTTACCCTGTAACTGCAGGGTCGCTGATGTTCCTACAAAATTGCTACATTGGTGGTATAATGTTTACATTTTGGTCATTTAGCAGACACTCTTATCCAGAGCGACTTACAGGAGCAATCAGGGTTAAGTGCCTTGCTCAAGGGCACATCGACAGATTGTTCACCTAGTCGGCTCGGGGATTCGAACAGTTACAGTATTTAGGACACCCCATGAGCTGTCCTAACCAGTTAAGTTACCAGCAGGTGTCTTCATAATAGAAAGATGAAGGGAGTCAGTAGTTCCTGCGTCACATGCAATTGCTTTTGAGTTGTTAAAATAATGTTTTGTTATTTCATCAATCCATAAATGATCTAGACCTACATGTAACAGTATCTCTTGCACGTTTGACAATTTCACGAGACATATTTTACACGACATGCCTAAATACGTATAACCACTAGGCTAATAAATACATGTTTTTCTTTGGAATATTTAATTACCTAGATCATGTTATTTCAGGTTATCCATTAGGAACGCAACATCACGTTAAAAAAATCTCTAAATTGGGCATGCCTATAAATTGTGCAAATGAAGTCATCTATAGTGGTTATGTTAACTTTGATAGTGTTCGATGAAAATGATAAGCTTTTCAAAACGTTGTATGCAACATTATCGGCAAGTTACTTGATGCCTACCGTGCCAAAGCAATTTAGAGTTGTTAAATGGGAGTGACGAGTGTGTTGATTACGGTAATATTGTGCAAATTCCGCTTTTAACAACCAACATTTGAATTTTAAAAAAGGCTATGCATTCCAACATATTAGGCAATAATTAACAGTAGGCAAAGTGACCCCTTTCTGTGTTTTTAAACATTGCCGCACTAGGGCGCTGCGCGCAAGTTTGTCGCAGAACAAGAGGGAGGAAGTTCTTACAGAACGCCAGCAAAAAAAGCCTATATTTATATGTTGCTTATGAGTGCATTTCACACTACTTTTGGATTATAATTGGATTTTAAGGCTCGTATGAATGTTCTGCTTAATATAATGTTTGTGTGATCATCGCAAATCAACTGCATTATACTTAAAAAAACACTAACTTCAACCAGTAAAATGTCTCTTTGGCTAGATTTTACAGGCTATATCAATGAGCATTAGCGTTCTAGCTAACAATTGCTGCATTCAAAATAGTTATTTTGCAAAGATCATAACCAAATATGATCTTAGCGACTGTTAAAGCAAAAATCAAAACATCATTGTAAGCTTATGAGAACCCAAAAAAGTTATTTTGTTAGAGTCGACTAGAGTCGCACGCATCTGTAGGTGACGTCAATGTGTTGTGTACTGCAAAGGGGTCTATAGAGTTCACAGCTGGCGATGCCTCATCATGATTGATTATTCCCCATAATTTGCAACAATGTCAATGAGCGTCATCACCATCTTTCCTTTGTGGTACCTCAAACTGTCTGATTACCAGCTGAGAAACTTTACTCTGAGCTGGGAGATTTTTTTTGTCTTAAAACAGGTTTTAACATGATTCCTAGGACCTTTTCTGAGATTCTTTGTGGATACAGGCCCAGGGCTCTGATCAAAAGTAGTGCACTATTTAGGGAATAGGTTGCCATTAGGGGCAGTCACAAGTCCTGAGCTTATATTAGTTCTATAGATATACTTGGCCCAGCAGCAAAGTGGTGCCTTTGTTGGATTTTAAGTCTATTTTTAAGCCCATAGGGCCATCTTTGTAAACATCCATCTCAGCCAAATATGCCTTGTAAAGTGGTCAAATTAGATTTAGCGCTTTGTGAGAGGTATGTGGTTGTGAGGTCACAGTGGCTGGCTGAAGCACTTCTTTCAGAGAAGAGATGGACTGTAGAGATTGTACAGGACAGTAATTTAAGTCTTCCCATAGATTCTCAAGCAGATTTAAATCAAGACTGTAACTTGGCCACTCAGGAACATTCACTGTCTTCTTGGTAAGCAACCAGTGTAGGTTATTGTCCTGCTGAAAGGTGAATTCCTTTCCCAGTGTCTGGTGTAAAGCAGTCTGAAGCAGGTTTTCCTCTAGGATTTTGCCTGTGCTTAGCTCCATCCCATTTTTTATCCTGAAAAACTCCCCAGTCTTTGCCGATGTCAAGCATACCATACCATGAGGCAGCCACCGCCATGCTTGAAAAGAAGCAGTTACTCAGTGATGGGGTATTTGACCCAAGCATAAGGCTTTGCATTTAGGCCAAAAAGTGTATTCCTTTGCCATGTTTGTTTTGCAGTATTACTTTAGTGCCTTGTTCCATACAGGATACATGTTTTGGAATATTTGTATTCTGTATAGTTGTATTATTATTTTCACTCTGGCATTTAGGTAATTATTGTGGAGTAACTACAAGCAACTCTCTACCCTCACCTGAATGCTTTAGCCCTCGGGGCATAGCCAGTGAGAGAGGAAAAAAAGAAAGGAAGGAAGACATGCACGCTCTGTATTTACAGTTGCGTTTTTCTTGGGAGAAGTGATATGACTAAACAGATTCTGTATTTACAGTTGCGTTTTTCTTGGAGAAGTGGTATGACTAAACAGATTCTGTTTTCCATGGTCCAATGCGCCTTGCATGACTTTTTTTGGATGGAGTGAAGGTGTCGTCATTGTTAATGTCTTCTAGACAGTTGTACAGTTTATTTAGAACTTATGTTGCTTACGCCCAGTCTCTAAGTCTTTAGGGAGTCCTGGGACCTGCCTATTGTGCTGCTACTAGCCGCTGAGAAGCGTAGAGATGCAATATACCTCCGTCTTTCGCTTTACTGCCAGTGGTGTCCCTAAGCAGACTGTACTCTACCAGCAACTGTTTGAGCCCGCAGTCTGCCCAGAGGGTTTTCAGGTTAGTGTACCTAGCCCCGGTCGACATTCTCATTGTCGCACCTTGGAGTCTGTGGCTTTTCGCCTGTCGCCTTCCCTGGAAGAGCGTCCCTGTCGTTGTCCAGTACGCGCATCTACTTGGATTGAACGAGAGCTCATGCAAGGGCGTTGTGCTCTTCGCTCATTGGGCAGCCACTCTCGAAAGAGGGTGGGCCCTTTTCTCTTCGACTGTATCCTGCCGGATCATGGGGGCGATTATATTGTTTTATAATGACGAGAGTGACCACCTCTCGGGTACTGTTTTTGGAACATCTCATTAAACGGAGATTTTGTGAGCTTTGCATTGGGCTTCCCCTCACTTTTGAATTCGTTTTTTTCCCCGACGGGTTGTTTCTGCACCTTCTGGGTGTGTACTCCCTTTGTTTCGGAGCCTCTGAGGGTTGGGACTACCCAGGCTTCGGAGAGCATGTTTTGCAGCCATATCCCCATAGCGATACATTGAAACAACTATTTGAAAGAGAACATAAGGTTACTTTCGTAACTCCGGTTCTCTGATAATGAGTGAGATGTATCACCGCATTCCCCTGGTCACAAGAGCGTGAGGAAGAGAAGCATGCTTGAGAATGACCAGAAGGCGGGAGAGAGGCTCCTAATAAGGAGGTGCCACTCTACCCATCTGTCTCCAACAGACGCTTTTGATGGGTCCTTCCACGATCCTCAAGAAGTTATACAGCTGCACCATCGAGAGCATCCTGAGTAGTTGCATCACTGCCTGGTATGGCAACTGCTCGGCCTCCGACCGCAAGGCACTACAACGGGTAGTGCGTATGGCCCAGTACATCACTGGGGCCAAGCTTCCTGCCATCCAGGACCTCTATACCAGGCGGTGTCAGAGGAAGGCCCTCAAAATTGTCAAAGACTCCAGCCACCCTAGTCATAGACTGTTCTCTCTGCTACCGCACGGCAAGCGGTACCGGAGTGCCAAGTCTAGGTCCAAAAGACTTCTCAACAGCTTCTACCCCCAAGCCATAAGACTCCTGAACAGCTAATCATGGCTACCCGGACTATTTGCACCCCCACCCCATCTTTTTACGCTGCTGCTACTCTGTTAATTATTTATGCATAGTCACTTTTAACTCTACCCACATGTACATATTACCTCAATTGACTCTGCACCGGTATCCCCCTGTATATAGCCTCCCTACTGTTATTTTATTTTACTTCTGCTCTTTTTTTCTCAACACTTTTTTGTTGTTTTATTTTACTTTTTTATTAAGAAATAAATGCATTGTTGGTTAAGGGCTGTAAGTAAGCATTTCACAGTAATGTCTACACATGTTGTATTCGGCGCATGTGGCAAATACAATTGTATTCTATTTGAGTTGGTGATCCTGGCGAATCCCCATGGTGATAAAGCTCACTCATCATCAGAGAACCGGGGTTACGAAAGTAACCTTAAGTTTGGAACCATGTGTAGAGCAACTCTTGTGTACCTCAATGTGACCTCAAGTGTGTATGCATGTGTTCTTTCAAGGGAACGATGGCCACTGCTGCAGTACCGGAGACTGGGGCGTCCCTGGCTCTCCGTGCCCTGGGGTGGGGCTCTCTCTACGCCTGGTGTGGAGTGGGCCTGCTCAGCGTCGTAGTCTGGAAAGCCATGGGGGTCCATAGTGTACGTATTAATCAACTCAACCCATCTCATTGTCTTGCCCTTATCATTCCATCAGAGAACATCATAGACTAACATAACACCTTTTAACTAACACTCAGTAAATGTACAACAACAACAAAAATCCATGCATGTGCTGCTCAAGAAACCTCCACTTCTCCGTCTTCACAGCTAACAGAGTTCAGGCAGAAGATGCAGTCTGTTTCCCCAGCTATTCCCAAAAACGAGGAAGGACCAGCCAACTCAGAGGAATGGGACTCCATCTTCAAGTCTAAAGAGGACTGAAGACAACAGGTCTAGCTGACATTCTCCCTCTCTGGTTCAGGGCAGCCTTAATAAGCCACTGACTTAAACGACAATTACTGTGGGATGGGCTGTTGGTCACTGTGTTGAGGAGCTTGGCGTCCACTAGCTGTACTCACAGGTGCAGTATACAGCAGTTGTGGTTACTGGGCTCATTCACCTCTTCACTGATGCTCATCTGAAGTCCATGAGTAATCCTTGTGTGAAAGAAATCATCAACTAAACTATTGGACTGAGCAACATCATGGTTAAGCTCCCTTGGATAATCTTAATTTATTTCTGATTTGAAGCTTAATATTTAAGCTCATGGGAGCGCAGGACTGTCTTGTACTAGTATAGTACAGTTAGCCTGAGTGCCAGTCTTCATTGTTGTCGAGCAAAATATTTTTGGCATGACAATGAGTGACGAGTTAACATGATCACACAGACTGGCACTCAGGCTAGTACAGTATTACTAGGCAGCAACCGCTTTCTAATATTGTATAGCAAGCATGGTGAACAGAACTCACTAATGACTACATGTCATTAAAGCCACAAGATGGATTGCTGTTTGGATTCCTCATAGGCCATCAATATATAGTTGACACTTCTATTTTTGTTCTGTGAAACGGTAAAAAGCTAAATGTGTTTGCAGTTCTGAAGACAGTGAAGGCTGGTCAGCTTAATGTGAGGCACCTGCCTGGTTTCTCTTAAAATAGATTGAACCATCATACAATGTAACACCTATTTAAAAGTGTTTGCCGTCAGCTATTCCCACGAAAGACGAGTATCAAAGCGAGAACAGACCTGAACTATTTATACGGCTAGCTGTATAGCAAGGTGTGTAAAAATACCTGTCATTGTAAATGTGCTTGTGACTGCTGCCCCTGATGTTTTTGTACACATTTAGCACACACATTGATGCCACAGCTGTAACATGGAGCACTGTGTCGGTTACAGCTGAACATTTAGCCCACGGCGCACTGTGTGTTACAGCTTAACTCTGACACTTCTCTATGCATGAGGATCTTATGAGGACTTCATTGAGATGTTATTTCTGTCGTGCATATGATAATTCCTTGTCCGCTGTGCTAAATAAACTACTGTACTTGTCTTCAGTCTGATAGGTTGCAGTTATGTAACAGAACAGATGCCATTTAGCAGACGCTTTTAGTCATGAGTGCATACATTTTTTTATGCCTGTGGTTGGTTATGTGATAATTTGTAGAGGTGATTCTGCAACTCTTGGAGGACAATGGAAGTGAATAAAAATGCTTGGCCATATTCACTCTGCCACGATTCTCCAATTTACAATCTCTGGACAAAAGAGTCAAACACCCTTCACAGTGCTCAACCAGATTTCATGTACATTTATTCTTAACATGTGGAACATACAGGATAAACATTTTATACTGAATAAACCATGTTCAAATGTTAACTTAACTGTCAATCGGACATGATTTTTAAACAATTAAATTCCGGAATAAAGTTCTGCCCATTGTGATCTATTAGTTAGCTGACTGTACAATCAAAATACGTTTGTCAAAACTAGTCTGTCAGACTGAAATCATCCCTAATCCCAATATGTCAGAGACCTGTGTCAGTCAGTCAACATATTTCTTTTAAATACATAAAATGATTGACCTCCATTTGAAGAGTTTCATTAATATTCATTATTCAAATACAAAGTAATCATAACGTCCATTCTAATGATCAACTACCACCACATCTCTCAGAGAAGAAACCAAATAGGGCTGTCTGAATGTACAACGGCTATATACAAATGGGCTTATATATATATATATATATATAAAAGGAGAAAATAAGACTGCGGGAAGTACTGCTTGTGGGTTTGAGAGTTTACCTGTCTGTTGCTATGGTTATGGTCACCAGGAAGTCAGTCAGTTGAACAGGGTGACTCATGTCTCCCTCTTATACTGGTATTGTAATATTATTATGCAATGCTTATGGTCAGAAGTCCTTCACATTTCATAATCTCCCCCAAACAAGCCAACTAAGGCCTAAATACAATCAGATCAAGCGTTAACCAGCGATAGCCGACACCTGCATAGCTGATGTTTTGGCGGTGTCGGAACTGCGTTGGCGCTGCCAAATTGGTGAGCAGCTGCTCTTGTGGTTATTGTCACGAAGTCACACCCATCCCACTTGCGTTAAATTGAAAATCATTAAACGAAATAATGAGGATTTCTATCAGCCTAATCAAGGTGTAGATTACATCTAAAATTCCAGTGTTCAAACTTGTAAACAAGGCTGCATGGGCTTTTCTCTTAATGCGACTCTGTGCAGCCGAATGGCAATGTCCGCTTTAGGTATAATGCCAGGAGCCGCTTGTGGATTTTATTTATTTTACCAGGTAAGTAGACTGAGAACAAATTCTCATTTACAGCAACGACCTGGGGAATAGTTGCAGGTGAGAGGGGGATGAATGAGCCAATTGGAAGCTGGGGATGATTAGGTGGCCATGATGGTAGTCAGGACACCGGGATTAACACCCCTACTCTTACGATAAGTGCCATGGGATCTTTAGTGACCACAGAGTCAGGACACCCGTTTAACGTCACACCCAAAAGACGGCACCCACACAGGGCAATGTCCCCAGTTGCTGCCCTGGGGCATGGGATATTGTTTTTTAGATCAGAGGAAAGAGTGCCTCCTACTGGCCCTCCAACAGCACTTCCAGCAGCATCTTGTCTCCCATCCAGGGACCAACCCTGCTTAGCTTCAGAGGCAAGCCAGCAGTGGTATGCTGCTGATTTGACAGCTCTAACACACAGCTCTAACACAGTTCCACTGCCGACACATCAAAACATCAGCTATGCGGATGTCGGCTAAAGCAGATCTGATTGAGTCGGGCCCTTAATCCTTTTGCACGAAATACCTTTTTTTTCCAGAACAGGATACATGATGATCTGTATATTCGGAGTTAAATCAGTGTTTTTTTTCTCTTTACATTAATACATGGTAAGAGGTCTATCTACAACATGATTCACAATTTAAATAAGTCTGCTTCCTCCCGCAGAAAACAACCATCAAAAAGATCCCACACAGACAAACAGCCACATATAATTACCAAACATTTTTTAAGAGCAAGAGACCCCAAAACTAAAGTACGTTCTCGATCATCGGGTGCCAACTTTGGTTAAAACAAAAACGAACCGACAAATAAAAATAATAGAAAACAATGTAAAATACCAAGTATTAAATATTTGTATTAAAATGATTTAAAAATCCCAAATGAAGGTTGTGAATGGGGCATAGGAGCTATATATATTCTATATATTTATTTGTATGTAAAAACATTTTTTTGGTGTTTTATTTAAATAAAAATATAATACCACCCACACCCATGTGTTCGTGTTCACTGTAGCCTGGTTGTCAGACCAAGCCTCCCTCCCACTGTGTCTTTGCCTGTGGCTGTCACGAGGAGCGTCCAATCTTAAACAGTACTTCACACATGATGGCCGCCACGGCCGAGCTCAGCACAGAGGACAGAGAGCTATCCAGTAGCCTGCTCTCGTAGAGCACAAACTCTGGCCGGTTCTCCTTCACCTTAGCCATAGCCAGCAGAGCCTTGGCGGCCCTGCACATCATGTTAACACTGGGGGGTTCGGGGTGGGGTATTGGTGCTGGGTGTAGCAGGTTGTGGGGTCCCTGCTGGTGCTGGGCCATGGCCACGCAGTCCTCCAGGAAGCCGATGAGTGTTCCCACGCTGCCCTTCTGCAGAGCGATGGCACGCGCCGCCGTCGGGTCCCCCTGCGCCAGGTTAGAGAGTACAGCTACCGCCATCTCCCGGCACACCTGGGACTTCCGCTCGCCCACGTGGCGCACCAGGGTGGCGTAAAGCTTCTCCTGACGACTAAAAGGCGGCGTGGCCAGCAGGAGGTCCACGTTGTTGTCTTGGATGCTCAGCTTGCACAGGCACTCCAGCACCAATCTCTGGGGGGTAAGGGAGGAGGAGCAGCCCGCCGTGGTGAAGGGGTCCTGGGCCTCGGCAGAGGGGCACACCATCCAGTGGAGCAGGCCGTCCAGGATGGGCAGACAGATGCTCTCTGGGTAGAGGGACAGGTCTAGTTGACCTGAGATGTTAGCTAAGGTGACAAGAGTGTTCTCCCTGAGTGCTGACAAACAGTCCCACCACCACTCGTCCTTGCTGCAGGCCCGGCCCTGCTCCTCCTCTCTCTGGTAGCTGGGGGGCGTCCTCCTCCTCTGGGGGTGCAGATGATGCAGCAGGACCAGCCGCCCCAGGATCAGCACTAGGCCCGGGTGGCGGGACATGTCGTTGTCGTTCCCTGGGATGAAGGAGAGGCCGCGGACGATGTTGGAGACGCAGACACAGCGGCGGGCCAGGGCGTCCTGCCAGGGTTCGGCCGTAGAGAGGGGCGCCTCGTCCCAGCAGCGAGGCTCGTCCTCCAGCAGGGTGAAGATGGGGCTTTGGGTCTGCGCCCCTATTCCAATGGAGAAGGTCCCAGTAAGATCGTTCCTCTCTGACAGAGACCGAGAACCTGGTCGGGCACTCAGCATATCATCCACGGTGGCCGTCTCAGTCACGGCCCCCTCTTCCACCTTCCTCTCTTCCTGCTGCTGCTCCCCTACACTCTCCTCTGTATGCTTTCTGTCTGTCTCTTCGCTGCGTCTCTCGAAGTGTGTCTGGATGTGGGCCGTGGAGTCCCCCCCTCCAGCCTTCCAGTGCAGCAGGCCGGAGGTGAAGCCCCTGGGCAGGCTGAGTCCCTGGCGCTCCTCCACATGGTCCTCCTCCGCACTCTTCTCCTCCACCTTCACAGGCAGCTTGTCGTACTTACTGGCCTGTTTGGGCCTGGGCTCTGGGGGCACCTCGGGCTGGGGAGGCTCAGACTGCTCCGTGGTTGCCCCCATCTCAGTTTCTTCCCCCTCTACCTTCTCCTCTTTCACAGTCACCTCGACAGGCTCCTCCGTCTTCTCCTCTGGGACCGTCTCCTCTGTGCTGCCGTTGGCTGAGGGCTTCTCTGTCCCTGCCTCTTCTGGCCTGCTATCCCTCTGCTCTTCGCGTAATTGGCTGCCGAGCTCTGGAATGGCAGGCTCCTCCTCCTGGTCTGCGGGGTCTGCGATTGGTCCAAGCAGCGTCCTCTGTTCCTCTGTGCCCACCTCATACTCATCCAGGATCCCAAAGATCTCGATCAGGCACCGGCGGAAGTAATCCACTATCAGCTCCAGGAAGCCAGGCAACTGGGAAAACACAGGGAAAAACATAGAATATCATATCAGTTGGGTGCTTTCTGAAATTATTGTGTGAAAGACCATAGACAATAGCTTGGTCATTTGTCCTTGAATCCAGTCATGGTCAAATCAAATCAAATCTTATTTGTCACATGCGCCGAATACAACAGGTGTAGACCTTACCGTGAAATGCTTACTTACAGCCCTTAACCAACAATGCAGTTCAAGAAATAGAGTTCAGAAAATATTTACTAAACAAACTAAAGTAAAAATAAATAATAAAAAAAGTAACAAAATAACAATAACGAGGCTACATACAGGGGGTACCGGTACCGAGTCAATGTACGGGGGTACAGGTTGTCCAATATCTACACTTGCACACCCCTTAGAATGAAGCCATGTTGTGGGCATGTATTCGACATGGTATAGGAAGGTATAGTATAGATATCGGAGGGAACATCATTGGTTTAGTCCAGACTCATGGATAATGGATATCATTGGACATTGTATGGATATGTCTCACCTGTGACAGGGTGAAGGAGGACACAGTGTTGTCGTCATACAGCAGGATGTTGATGGTGTCCAGGGCCCACGTGCTTTCCGCCAGCAGACCTGACTTCAGGGACATCATCACGCGCCACGCCTCCGGGGTTCCTGGGGGTCAGAGGTTACAGTACAGAGGTCGGAGGGGAGCGACCTATATTAGAGCTGGGTCGATAAAACTAAGACAGCGATCACTTATCACAGGCATTTTGCTGATATCGTTCATTATGATAAGTAGCCTATACTAGAGAAATGTCAAGTATTCATGAATTAACTTTGCTAATATGGGTGATTGTTAATGGGACAATTGACGGCTACAACTGTCAAAACTAGTAGTAGTAGTTTAAAGGATGAAAAAAAATGTGGTGCAGATTGTTATAAATGTATGGTTCTATTTATCGGGATATGGATTTTTGCCCAGCTCTGCCCTATATAGTGCAATACTTTTGACCACGGCCCATAAGGCTCTGGTGAAAACTAGCGCATCATAAAGGGAATCAGGTGCCATTTGGGATGCAGCCATTATGAATTGAGGTAGTATGCTTCATTCTCTATAATAACAAGTTCATTCTCCTACCAGTCTCCTTGGAGGTAAGTCTACGTCGGGCCTTGAGTTTGGGCAGGGTGGCCTCCACTGACCCCAGGGGGAAGCTGATATCTCTGTGGAGAGGTAGAATGCCCTGCCCTGGCATCCCTCCGCCGTGTGAGCCTGGCATGGATCCGGGCATCCCTGCCTTCTTCAGAGAGGCCATGTAGTGGCCCCCGTTGTTGGGGGACAGGGGTCCGGATCCCCCCATGTGCCGGGGGAAGGGCGAGGGGCTGGGGGCTCTAGAGATGTGGTTGGCCAGGGTGGGGTTGGACTGGTAGGAGGAGGGGGGCTGTCTGGATGCCATTGGGGGCATGGAGGAGGAGGCCGAGGAGGAGTGGGGTGGATACGGGGGCTGGCGCTGGCCTGGGGGTCCGGTGGGCCACTGCCCATCTGGGGAGCTCCTTCCCTCTGGGTCATCCCCCGGGCCCCGGCCCATACCAGGGTAAGGGGGCCCCTGGCCCAGTTGGCCACGGTACAGCCCGGTGTAGCCCATGTCTGTCCTGGGGTGCCACATGTTGACCTGGGGGCCCTCTGCAGAGGCTCCGGAGGAGGGGGGCCCTCCGCTCATCATGCCGTGTTGCGGGGGCCCCTGGGTGGCCCCCATGCGGTCTCGGCTATAGGGGTAAGGGTACTGGCCCTGCATGGGCCTGCGCTCTGGCCCCATGTAACTTCCTCCGTACTGGCTGTACATGCCTGGCTGCTGTCCTCCGTACTGCTGCATGCCGTAGGCCTCACCCTCATGGCGCTTAGCAGGGGGACCATACATAACCTCTGGTCCTACTGACCTCTTATAGCCCTGAGAGGGAATACACAACATTATATGTTAGATACTGTAGTCAGTGCATTGCAAAAATGATATTTTATCATTTACAGGTGTACCTCACTCTCTCAGATAGATTGTCGTTTCTCTTTGCTTATTTTGAGCTTTCTTGCCATAATATGGACTTGGTCTTTTACCAAATAGTGCCATCTTCTGTATAGCCCCCTTATCTTGTCACAACACAACTGATTGGCTCAAACACATTAAGGAAATAAATTCCACAAATTAACTTTTAAGAAGGCACACCTGTTAATTGAAATGCATTCCAGGTGACTACAACATGAAGCTGGTTGAGAGAATGCCAAGAGTGTGCAAAGCTGTCATCAAGGCAAAGGGTGGCTATTTGAAGAATCTCAAATATGAAATATATCTTGATTTGTTTAACACTTTCTTTGTTACTACATGATTCCATATGTGTTATTTCATAGTTTTGATGTCTTCACTTTTATTCTACAATGTAACAAACAGTAAAAATAAAGAAAAACCCTTGAATGAGTAAGTGTGTCCAAACTTTTGACTGGTAGTGTACATACATGCACACAAAAGTATGTGGACACCCCTTCAAATTAGTGGATTCGGCTATTTCAGCCACACCCGTTGCTGAAAGATGTATAAAATAGAGCAGACAGTCATGCAATCTCCATAGACAAACATTGGCAGTAGAATGGCCTTACTGAAGAGCTCAGTGACTTTCAACGTGGCACCGTCATAGGATGCCACCTTTCTAACAAGTCAGTTTGTCAAAATTCTGCCCTGCTAGAGCTGCCCTGATCAACTGTAAGTGCGGTTATTGTGAAGTGGAAACGTCTAGGAGCAACAACGGCTCAGTCACAAAGTGGTAGGCCACACAAACTCACAGAACGGGACCGCCGAGTGCTGAAGCACGTAAAAATCGTCTGTCCTCGGTTGCAACACTAACTACGAGTTCCAAACTGCCTCTAGAAGCAACGTCAGCACAAGAACTGTTAATTGGGAGCTTCATGAAATGGGTTTCCATGGCCGAGCAGCAGCAGACAAGCCTAAGATCACCATACGCAATGCCAAGCGTCGGCTAGAGTGGTGTAAAGCTCACCGCCACTGGACTCTGGAGCAGTGGAAACGTGTTCTCTGGAGTGAAGAATCCCACTTCACCATCTGGCAGTCCGACGGACGAATTTGGGTTTGGCGGATGCCAGGAGAACGCTACCTGCCCGAATGCATAGTGCCAACTGTAAAGTTTGGTGGAGGAAGAATAATGGTCTGGGGCTGTTTTTCATGGTTCAGGCTCCTTAGTTCCAGTGAAGGGAAATCTTAACGCTACAGCATACAATGACATTCTAGTCGATTCTGGCTTCCAACTTTGTGGCAACAGTTTTGGGAAGGCCCTTTCCCTTTTCAGCATGACAATGCCCCCGTGCACAAAGCGACGTCCATACAGAAAGGGTTTGTCGAGATCGGTGTGGAAGAACTTGACTGGCCTGCACAGAGCCCACTAATTTGAATAGTGTACAGCAGGGGCCAATTTTTTTCTCAGCTAATAGTTGGCAAAACAGAACATAATAGCAGCCCAATTCCCTATTCATAGGCAAACCCATCTGGTTAGTAGGCTATATAAAATCAGTTCAATGTCAATAACATATCCTATTTTCAATATGATTACACTAATAAAATCACCAATGTCTCTATTAAATTAGTTTTTATTTTATTTATTTGTGCATTGATTGGGGAAAAACAGCTTGCAATCAAGAGAAAATGTCGCTCTGAAAAAGTCAAGAGAAAGTTGGATAATGAAAATATAAGTTTCAGGGAAGAATGGACAGAGAAATAAGCATTCTTACCATATTTCTCCAATGTCAAACCAGTGTTTTGTTTGCAACGAAACAATTGCTGTTTGCAAATAATTAAATATTAGACCTCCTTATAAATCTAAGCATGGCACTTTCAAAAGTTACCTTTCCACCCAGACAGAGGCTCTACTGACGCAGAAAGATGTAAGCTTCAGCTGCTGGCTACTCGTCCCTTGCTTAACCCAACAACAGAAGCCCTTCCCTAAAACAAAGGGTAGGGCATACCCTCACTCAATTTGAGCCCTGGATTTAACCAAACCCACCAAGGCCTTCCCAGACACTGAGGTATTTAAGGACTGCATGGTGACAGTATTGGATAATTTGGCTATACCTACAAATCTATGGATTGCATAATTGCATCTGTCAAACAAGTAGGCCTACCTCTTATTTTTTTTCATAGGAAGAAATAGGCTCCAACAAAGCCCTCGTTATTAGTGAAGTCGAATTAAAATGAAGACAATTGTTGAAATGAATTACTTTCAGCACCATTTTCTGTCCACCTCTGTTTGATAATGCCACAGCCACTCCAAAGATGATGTCTGCTTGCCTTTTTAGTTGACTTTCTCATGCACTCCCTCTCCTCATTAATAAGTTCATTATTTAAAAAGTGTCTGTCTCATGACATTGTAATATATTTGGTGTCCAGTCTATGGGCTACAGAAAATAGGCTACTACTCTTTCTACCGTAGGCTACATAATTTACGTTAAATTAATTTGATGGAGCGTTGGAGAGCTGCATCTCTCCAACAGCACCCAGGAGAGGCGCGCTGTGCACGGACAAGCTAAATATTTTGCGCCCCTGCCTTTGGCAAAGTGGCCACTGCTTATCATGGGGCGGCATCAGCGCTCACCTAAATAGCCCTCATGGCACTGGGTGAGAGAAGTTATTGTTTTTGGGCAGAATAATGTGAGGTGTTATGTGCTGGCCCGCCCATTAGGCCAGGCAGCCGCCTAGATCGGCAGTTTGACGAGGGCAACATTTTCCCAGCTAAACTGACCAAGACGCACCTCCAACAGCACATAACACCTCACATTCTGTTAAAAAACAATAACTTCATATAATATTTAGAATCCTATTAATTCAATAGCATCTCTGTGGTCCTAGTCAAAGATTTGTCATTTAACTTTCTAAATGTATTACCTTTTATTGTGGCCTAAACACAACCAGTCATGATGTTTTCATCTGATTGTCGAACAATCACTTCAAGGGGCTCCTTTACTAGGCTATACCCGCGCACGTTCATCCACTTGCAACATATTTCCAGCCTCTAAACAGTGGTGAATGGAAAGAGACATCACCAAAAAGTGTAATGACATTTGCCGATTGTCATTAGGCCAGAATGCCTCCACTGTGGTCTGTGTCCGTCTCGGTGTCGACCACTCATCTCGGCCTTGGCAAAATGTCAGTGTTCTCGTCGAACCACATGGCATTTTGGAGAGTAGGCTATAGGCCTACCACCACTTTTCAAGTCCATTCGCTCATTTTTCATGCCTCTGACACACAGTAATTCTAAATAATGGTGTAATAGCCTGCAGCTTTCTTGACATTTAGTTTTAATGATTGTGATATGCTCATGTTTTACCGGTACGGCGTACCCCACTATTTATTTTGCCGGGACGCCGTACCGGGCTGTACCGCCTTACTTTCACCTCTGCATGATGTGTTGTCCATTACTTAGTAGACCGCTATCACAAATCGAGTTGAGTTTAAACTTGACTTTGCATTGAAATGGCTAAGTTATTTTCCCATGTCACTACCAATAGATTCAGTAGCTTTAGCACAGTGCCCTCCAGGAACAGGAGGCTGGGACTGACCTGTTGCTGTGGATACATTCCAGGCTGGTGAGCGCCGTAGGGCATGGGGCCGTGGGGGTATTGCTGCTGCCCATAACTCTCATGTCCATGTGGCCTGTGGTGGAGGAGGATGACACCAGTTAGAACACAGATATATGGGAACAAGGGCATGTTTCTGCACAATGTTAAACTGATGATCACTATTAGCCTAGACAGATATCTTACCTCTGATGAGGGTATCTGTTGGCAGAGTACATGCTGGGGTCACCGCTGGAAGGTCCCATGTTGTTCTGACCCCCAGGGGGAGCCATACCCCCCTCCGAACCCATCACATGGTCTGGTCTGCAAGGTAGGAGGACATTTTTGCCATTTATATAACTGTCTGATTAATGTCTCTGACTGAAACATCGTGCAATGTTTAGGACTTGGGATTTACAATGAATAATATATTTTTATAATACACTGCTCAATAAAATAAAGGGAACACTTAAACACAATGTAACTCCAAGTCAATCACACTTCTGTGAAATCAAACTGTCCACTTAGGAAGCAACACTGATTGACAATATATTTCACATGCTGTTGTGCAAATGGAATAGACAACAGGTGGAAATTATAGGCAATTAGCAAGACACCCCCAATAAAGGACTGGTTTTGCAGGTGGTGACCACAGACCACTTCTCAGTTCCTATGCTTCCTGGCTGATGTTTTGGTCACTTTTTAATGCTGGCGGTGCTTTCACTCTAGTGGTAGCATGAGACGGAGTCTACAACCCACACAAGTGGCTCAGGTAGTGCAGCTCATCCAGGATGGCACATCAATGAGAGCTGTGGCAAGAAGGTTTGCTGTGTCTGTCAGCGTAGTGTCCAGAGCATGGAGGCGCTACCAGGAGACAGGCCAGTACATCAGGAGACATGGAGGAGGCCGTAGGAGGGCAACAACCCAGCAGCAGGACTGCTACCTCCGCCTTTGTGCAAGGAGGAGCAGGAGGAGCACTGCCAGAGCCCTGCAAAATGACCTCCAGCAGGCCACAAATGTGCATGTGTCTGCTCAAACGGTCAGAAACAGACTCCATGAGGGTGGTATGAGGGCCCGACGTCCACAGGTGGGGGTTGTACTTACAGCCCAACACAGTGCAGGACGTTTGGCATTTGCCAGAGAACACCAAGATTGGCAAATTCGCCACTGGCGCCCTGTGCTCTTCACAGATGAAAGCAGGTTCACACTGAGCACATGTGACAGACGTGACAGAGTCTGGAGACGCCGTGGAGAACGTTCTGCTGCCTGCAACATCCTCCAGCATGACCGGTTTGGCGGTGGGTCAGTCATGGTGTGGGGTGGCATTTCTTTGGGGGGCCGCACAGCCCTCCATGTGCTCGCCAGAGGTAGCCTGACTGCCATTAGGTACCGAGATGAGATCCTCAGACCCCTTGTGAGACCATATGCTGGTGCGGTTGGCCAAGACAATGCTAGACCTCATGTGGCTGGAGTGTGTCAGCAGTTCCTGCAAGAGGAAGGCATTGATGCTATGGACCGCCCGTTCCCCAGACCTGAATCCAATTGAGCACATCTGGGACATCATGTCTCGCTCCATCCACCAATGCCACGTTGCACCACAGACTGTCCAGGAGTTGGCGGATGCTTTAGTCCAGGTCTGGGAGGAGATCCCTCAGGAGACCATCCGCCACCTCATCAGGAGCATGCCCAGGCGTTGTAGGGAGGTCATACAGGCACGTGGAGGCCACACACACTGCTGAGCCTCATTTTGACTTGTTTTAAGGACATTACATCAAAGTTGGATCAGCCTGTAGTGTGGTTTTCCACTTTAATTTTGAGGGTGACTCCAAATCCAGACCTCCATGGGTTGATAAATTTGATTTCCATTGATAATTTTTGTGTGATTTTGTTGTCAGCACATTCAACTATGTAAAGAAAAAAGTATTTAATAAGATTATTTCATTCATTCAGATCTAGGATGTATTATTTTAGTGTTCCCTTAATTTTTTTGAGCAGTGTAGAAAGTGCCGCGCCTCAACCTTTGATCTAGCATTTGATTTTAAGGTAGCACCTCTACTCCAGTTGTTTGAGCATGAAACACCCCTCTTCCTACAGATAACACCCAGTAATGCATCTACTATGGAATATATGGTTAGTAGAATACCCACCTTCTGTCGTAGCCAGGCCCGTAGGGGTACTGTGGCCGCGGGCCGGGGCCGGGGCCCATGCCCATCCCTGGCATGACTCCTGAGGGAGGACCACGGGGGTACATGTCCTGCACGGCACCGCTGGGCATCTGACCTGGTCCATAGGGCTCACTGCCCCCTGGAGGTAGAATAGACATGGTATTGTATATACTGTATGTAGAGTATATGTACATTATTTTGTCTATATTCTGTCTGTATACTCTGCTTGTTGTTGTCAGCCCCCTTTCACTAGGTCAAATTCCTGGTACATGTAAATGATTCGGATTTCATCAGCATTCATGTTAGGCGTTATCCAAGGCAAGGGTGTGTAGTACATGATTTGAACACTGGGTGGCAACATAGTCTAAGGAAACAATCACCCCTACAGAGAGTTTTAGGTCTGATCCGATGGCCAAACCAAAAACAAGGACGAAAAGAGATTTAAACATACATGGAGAATTTAAAAATTACCAGACCATATCCAATTCAGACAATAGGTGTATTATATGAATTTTTACTAAAGATCTCGTTTTTCATCTAATACACAGTGCAGACACGCAATGGGGATAATAACAGTGTATGAGTGCACTGTGTTACGTGAATGCACTGTGTTACGATACGCGTTTTAAAATAGCCTGGTCCACTCACCTTTCCGGGGCCCTCCATAGAGGTCTTTGTTGGCGTCATACTGCATCCTCATGGAGGGGTCTGAACTACCTCCACTCTGCTGATAGGGGGCGCCAGGGGGCATGGGCCCTCGCTTGTGGAAGGCAGGGTCACTGATCTCTGAGAAGGGATCCTGGACACGGATACCACCACTGTTCCTGAGACAGACACATACAGGAGGGGTGAGGAGGACAAGAATATACAGTAAGACTAAGTCACACACACAGACAGACATACTCAACAACACAGACACCCCTACAACACACTATGAGTGACCCCCGGGGTCCTGGCCCCTACCTGTTGCCTGGCTGTGGGGTCATGTGTCCGTGGGGTGTGGTGGCTGGGGTGGGGCGCTTCATACCCTCTGGCATCTCACTCATGGAGCTGCTGCCTGTGGACTGGGGGGTATGGGGTCCCTGCAGGGAGCCGGAGTTGGCTGGAGGGAAAATTAGCAACGGCAATCAAAATTGTTAAAAGGTCAAAAATACAGTTCTGGTACAGCTCAAGAGACAGAGGGAAAAGACACAGCCATACTGCATATAAAGATATGTATGTCCAAGTAAGCCTTGTCCGAACCAGAACGGCCCAGAGGGCAGGAGCCTATCTCCTGTTTCTGTAGCGCGAGGTAGCTTGTTGTACAAGGACACCCCCTGGACAGGACGCTAATCTAGAGGTAGAGATATGTATCTAAATCTGTGTGTATAAATGGCATTTGGGAAAGAAAGATGCTTCTAACTCAATGTCAGAGAAGAACAACATTTTACAAAATAGGAGAACTTAAAGAAAATATATGATACATGTACAATACAGTACTGGTAGAACAATGTTACTCTCTGATTCAGGCTAGATGGATCCTCAAGCCGGCTCTGCTATGTATGACTGCTTAGTCTAGCAATAACGCCAGCTTCCCAAATGGCACCCTATTCCCTATATAGTTAGCTACTTTTGACCACAGTAGGGTGCCATTTGGGATGCACAAAATTAATTCAGCATTTTACATTCTGGCATCTCCTTATATAAAAATGACTGTTCTCATTAACAATACAAGAACAGACTAAAAGAAACCTCAAAACTGACATAAAAAAAATTATTGAAACAATTCAAGAAATTAAAAACCCTGTCTGTAATAATCCCCACTGAAAGAGAGGTGGGCAGAGAGGGAGAGAGGGGTGGGCAGAGAGGGAGAGAGGTGGGCAGAGGGGGAGAGAGAGGCAGCGAGGGAGAGAGAGGCAGAGAGGGAGAGAGAGGCAGAGAGGGAGAGAGGGGCAGAGAGGGAGAGAGGGGCAGAGAGGGAGAGAGAGGCAGCGAGGGAGAGAGAGGCAGCGAGGGAGAGAGAGGCAGAGAGGGAGAGAGAGGCAGAGAGGGAGAGAGCTGCAGCGAGGGAGAGAGAGGCAGAGAGGGAGAGAGAGGCAGAGAGGGAGAGAGAGGCAGAGAGGGAGAGAGAGGCAGAGAGGGAGAGAGAGGCAGAGAGGGAGAGAGAGGCAGAGAGGGAGAGAGGGGCAGAGAGGGAGAGAGAGGCAGCGAGGGAGAGAGAGGCAGAGAGGGAGAGAGAGGCAGAGAGGGAGAGAGAGGCAGAGAGGGAGAGAGAGGCAGCGAGGGAGAGAGAGGCAGAGAGGGAGAGAGAGGCAGAGAGGGAGAGAGAGGCAGAGAGGGAGAGAGAGGCAGCGAGGGAGAGAGAGGCAGCGAGGGAGAGAGAGGCAGCGAGGGAGAGAGAGGCAGCGAGAGAGAGAGAGGCAGAGAGGGAGAGAGAGGCAGAGAGGGAGAGAGAGGCAGCGAGGGAGAGAGAGGCAGCGAGGGAGAGAGAGGCAGCGAGAGAGATAGAGGCAGCGAGAGAGAATTGGCTGGCCTTAAATGTGTTTGTAAATGAGAGGTGTTTCAAAAGTAAACAATGAAGTGATTCAGCCACACGTCATCGCTCTCTCTCTCTCCCTTGCACTCTCTCTCTGAGCGTGTGAACTCACATGACCCTACCATAATCAGGCAGGGAGAGAGCGAGAACAAGGGAGAGAGAGACAAAGAGAGAAAAAAAAACTGCTGCCTCACTGGTCCATCTGTCTGTGGGAAACTAGGTCAGACGGAGGTCACTTGTTTATATCCCAGACAGCCACACCACACTCCTCCCTCCCCTATTCATCTTCTCCAGGGGGAAGGGATATTCCCCTGCTATTTCACATCTCTACCCCCCCCCCCCCCCGTCTTAGCTGTGCTCCCTCTCTCTCCCCCTCTGACATCAGCCGTCTCGCCTGGCGGGGGGGGAGGGGGGGGGGGGAGGAATCCTACAGTTGGCTGTCTGACAGCTCTCCCCTTTCCCTCCCTTCTCTCTCCCACCCTCCCTCTCTCGCACTGTGACACAATCACCTGTCAGACAGAAATAGGCCCACGTGCTGGGAGGGCGCAGGGAGGGAGTAGCCAGCCCAGGGAGAATGGAGATGGATTAGATGGAGGGCTGGATGACTGAGCAGAGGATGTGCTTAGTTTACACACACTGTATGGATATTATCCTGTTCATGCCTGTGTATGATGACTATGGATGGGTGTACATGGATGGGTGTCAACCACAGCAACAGGTAGCTACAGCACCTTGGCGTTTTTCCTATTTTGTTGCATTACAACCTGTAATTGAAATGGATTTTTATTTGGATTTCATGAAATGGATATACACAAAATAGTCCAAATTGGTGAAGTGAAATGAAAAAAAATAACTTGTTTCAAAGAATTCGAAACAATAAATAACGGAAAAGTGGTGCGTGCATATGTATTCACCCCCTTTGCTATGAAGCCCCTAAATAAGATCTGGTGCAACCAATTACCTTCAGAAGTCACATAATTAGTTAAATAAAGTCCACCTGTGTGCAATCTAAGTGTCACATGATCTCAGTATATATACACCTGTTCTGAAAGGCCCCAGAGTCTGCAACACCACTAAGCAAGGGGCACCACCAAGCAAGCGGCACCACGAAGACCAAGGAGCTCTCCAAACAGGTCAGGGACAAAGTTGTGGAGAAGTACAGATCAGGGTTGGGTTATAAAAAAATATCTGAAACTTTGAACATCCCACGGAGCGCCATTAAATCCATTATACATTTTTTAAAAGAATATGGCACCACAACAAACCTGCCAAGAGCGGGCCGCCCACCAAAACTCACGGACCAGGCAAGGAGGGCATTTATCAGAGGCAACAAAGAGACCAAAGATAACCCTGAAGGAGCTGCAAAGCTCCACAGCGGAGATTGGAGTATCTGTCCATAGGACCACTTTAAGCCGTACACTCCACAGAGCTGGGCTTTAGGGAAGAGTAGCCAGAAAAAAGCCATTGCTTAAAGAAAGAAATAAGCAAACACGTTTGGTGTTCGCCAAAAGGCATGTGGGAGACTCCCCAAACATATGGAAGAAGGTACTCTGGTCAGATGAGACAAAAATTGAGCTTTTCGCCAATCAAGGAAAACGCTGTCTGGCGCAAACCCAACACCTCTCATCACCCCGAGAACACCATCTGCAGGGACTGGGAAACTGGTCAGAATTGAAGGAATGATGGATGGCGCTAAATACATGGAAATTCTTGAGGGAAACCTGTTTCAGTCTTCCAGAGATTTGAGACTGGGACGGAGGTTCACCTTCCAGCAGGACAATGACCCTAAGCATACTGCTAAAGCAACACTTGAGTGGTTTAAGGGTAAACATTTAAATGTCTTGGAATGGCCTAGTCAAAGCCCAGACCTCAATCCAATTGAGAATCTGTGGTATGACTAAGATTGCTGTACACCAGCGGAACCCATCCAACTTTAAGGAGCTGGAGCAGTTTTGCCTTGAAGAATGGGCAAAAATCCCAGTGGCTAGATGTGCCAAGCTTATAGACATACCCCAAGATACTTGCAGCTGTAATTGCTGCAAAAGGTGGCTCTACAAAGTATTTACTTTGAGGGGGTGAATAGTTATGCACGCTCAAGTGTTCTGTTTTGTTGTCTTATTTGTTGTTTGTTTCACAAAAAAAAATATTTTGCATCTTCAAAGTGGTAGGCATGTTGTGTAAATCAAAAGAACAAACCACTAAAAAATCCATTTTAATTCCAGGTTGTAAGGCAACAAAATAGGAAAAATGCCAAGGGGGGTGAATACTTTCGCAAGCCACTGTATCCCTCTAGTCTGTACAGACAACATTTACAGGGGACTAGCAGGGCTGGGGGACAGGGGACATGGGGTGGGGGGCTTGGACGTACAGCAGGTGTTACACTCCAATGATTTGTTGTAATATTCCTATATCGACAGAGGAATGAGTGAAGGGCGGTAACTCATTGCATGTGTGACATAGAATAGCAGATGAATGCGTTATTACAGATCTGTATTGTACTGTATAGATGGGTTGGTTGTTTAGCAACAAAACTGACACGTGAGCAACTATCGGGAAAAACAGACAGGGTTGGCTTAGACTGTTGACAACATGTAAACTATATTTAGTCTCCAAACGTTTATTGAAAATATAAATACATTTGCACCATGAGCACTTGTTGTCTCTCAAATACATCGTTACAGTTGTTGGTTAGCTAGCTAAACATTTTAGCCGTATTAGCATTGACATCAGTCAAAACACCTCAAAACAAGACATAGTATCAAGAGCAAGATAAAACTTGCTGAAAAGAGCCACCTTCGATTCCCCACATGGCAGCTTCTTGTCATTGTTGCTAGCTATCTGGCCGTTCAGAAGCATAACACTGCACGGCCTTCCGGCCACATCGATGCGCACACATCATTTTCGTGACGTTGTCAGCCAACCCGTCTATGTGTCACAAGCAACAGGTCACAGCACAGTGATAGGGCTACAGTTCCCAGTAAGTAAGCCTTGTCCAAGCCAGAATGGCCCATAGGGCATGAGCCTATCTCCTGTTTCTGTAGCGTGAGGCAGCTTGATGTGCATTTCAAGTACACCTCCTGGACAACGCCCAGTGCTTTACTGATCTAAATAGATTTACAGCATGATATACACTATTGGTGAAAACTTTTAGAAGACCTCAATTTTTCCAGTTTTTATTGAAATTCACACAGTTTAATGTCTTAATGTACCCTAAAATTAAAGCATAGAACAAATAAACAATTGGAGACAAAAAATAAATAATTGAATCGTTTTGTTTAACAAAATGTAATCTACATTTTTGACTCAAAGTAGCCACCTTTTGCAGACATAACAGCCGAACACACTCGTGGCATTCTTCTACAATGGAAATCAAATATTGTTCGGAAAGTTCTTCCCAACACTGTTGCAGAAGTTCCCACAAATGTGTTGCACTTGTAGGTTGCTTTGCTTTCACCCTTCTGCTCAGTTCATCCCAAACCAGCTTGATGGGGTTTAAGTCTGGAGACTGTGCTGGCCATTCCATGATTTGAAGCCTACAGTCTTGTTCTTTTCTTCTAAGGTGGTTCTGACATAGCCTGGAGGTATGTTTTGGGTCATTATCTTGCTGTTGGATGAACCCCTGACCAACCATGCGTACACCAGAGGGTATTGCAATGCGCTACAAAATGCTGTGGTAGCCGTTTTGGTTCAGGGTGCCACTCATTCTGTGCAAGTCTCTGACTCTGGATCAAGCAAAAGAGCCCCAGACCATCACGCTTCCTCCTTCATGTTTGACAGTTGGTGTCACACATTGAGGAACCATCCTTTCGCCTACTCGAAGGCGTACAAAAACCCTGCGTGATGAACCAAAGATTTCACATTTGTATTAATCGGTCCATAAGACCTTCTTCCAGTCTTCAGTAGTCCACTGGCGGTGTTTCATTGCCCAGGCAAGCCTCTTTCTTATTTTTCCATCTTAGCAATGGCTTTCTTACTGCCAATCGACCTGTCAAACCTGCAGTTCGAAGTCTTCTCTCCACAGTTGAAACTGAGACTTGCTTACTTCGACCAGTGTTAAGCTGTGCTTGACGCTGTTGTCCTATGAGCTGCCTATCACGCAAGCTGTTGACTCTCAGAAATGTGCCTTCTGATTCTGTTGTGGCTTTGGGTCTGCCAGACCTCTTCCTGTCAGAGTTTCCTCCAGTTTCCAAGTGCCTTTTGACAGTGTCTGAAACTGTACTCACTGACACCTTGGCTTTCTTTGCAATTTCTCTAAAGGAAAGACCTACACTTTTAAGGGTTATAATTAGGGGTGTAACGATCCATCTACTACATCGATGTATCGATTTATATTCCTATGATCCAACTACATCGATCTGTGCTCGGCGAGTTGGCCTTTTGGACAACATATATCAATCTAACATCGTTTTAAAATGTAATAAATCGATTGTATCGATACTAGGAAATAACCCATTGGATTTAAGCACGTCAGACTTTATATGGATGTTTTTTCTTAGCACTTTTAACGATAAAGGCTTTAAACATTACTCGATTCAGTCTGCCTATCCGTGACGTCATCGCCCCGCGCCAGCAGCAGCGCAAAGGCGCAAAGACAACAAAACATAGCATGGCGGACGACAGAGGAGAAGCCGACGAGCGAGAAATTATCAAGCCACCATTGCGGTCCTTACAAGAAACAGGAATCTAGGAAACTTCACCTGCACTGTCCAGTATCCAGGTATTTATTTCAGTCACACTGGTTGAATTTTTGGCTTAAAGGTTACTGAATCGATTTCAAGTCACTGAATCGTTTCGGATCGTATCGTTCTAAATGAACCAATATCGTCCTTGAATCGTATCGACAACCACGAATCGTGATACAAATCGAATCGTTGTTAAAACGAATCGTTACACCCCTAGTTATAATGGTCAGTCTTGTCTTCCTTTGTTAATTGCCTTTTTCCTCGCCATTATAATAGCAATATACTAATTTCTGCAGTACAATACTGTCCAAATATTGCTTAAGATGGTGTAGTAACACAGTGTGTTCCAACACTGCTTTTATACAGACAGAGGGTTTGGAAGTAATCAACAAAAGTTGGGACACCTGTAGGAATTGTTAGCATCAGCTTTCAAGGCTTAATTTACTTCCATTGCTGCAGAACAGCTGTAAGTTGTTAACCCAATACTTGTTCCCTGAAAAAGGCATTTTTTTATAACTCTGAAATGTACATTGTTTGTATATGTTTTTGGTAACCTAAACTTTTATTTTATTTTTTTTAAACCTCTGGCAGTTTACCGCTTACCTTTGTACAATTTCAGGTTATTCACTGGCCTTGAACTGCTTACATTTCAATAAAAACTGGAAAAATGGGGGTGTTCTAAAACTTTTGACCGGTAGTGTACATTTCTCCATTGCTCTACTCACCTGGTGAGGGCGGCTGGATCCTAGCCTGGTGCGCCTGGGCCTGTTTCTTGGTTTCTCCTGGTATCTCCAGTGGCGGCTCCTCTCCCCGCTCCACTTTACACTCGAAGGCAAACAGGTAATGGATGTACTGCTTCTTCAGAGAGCTGGCGGAGCTGCTGGATGTGCCCACGTTGAGGTGGGTGGACAGCTCCCTCCACTTCTTGCTCTTGTTCACCTGTAGAGCGAGGGGGGTGGGGGGGGGGGCACATGGCCAACAGGAGACTGAACAACCAGAGCTGGGTATGAAAGCGTATATGATCTGGTAGCACTAGGATGGATGGGCGGCATAGGCCGTAGTGGAGAGAAGTAGTAGGATCAGGCGTACCAGGATTGGGTCAGGGACCAGGGTATATTTCTTGACTTGGTTATGTTGTTAAGAGGATAGGCCTAGATTTCGAACCAGGGTAGCACAACACTAGGAAGGACGGGCGGCAAGGGCTGTAGTGCAAACAAAATATTAAATCAATGCACACCAGGATTTGGTCAGTCTATTTTTTGCCTTAGTTATTTTGTTAGAGGATAGGCCTACATAGGGTAAAAGATAGCTCACAAAATCCATATTATGGCAGCTCAAATAAGCAAAGAGAAATGACAGACAGAGTTCAAGTAACAGACATCTCAACATCAACAGTTCAGAGGATACTGTGTGAATCAGGCCTTCATGGTCGATTTGCTGTAAAGAAATCACTACTAAAGGACACCAATAAGAAGAAGAGACTTGCTTGGGCCAAGAAACACAAGCAATGGACATTAGACCGGTGGAAATGTGTCCTTTGGTCCAATCTTTGTGGGACTCTGTGTGGGTGAACGGATGATCTCCGCATGTGTATTTCCCACCATAAAGCATGGATGAGGAGGTGTTATGGTGTGGTGGTGCTTTGCTGGTGACACTGTCTGTGATTTATTTAGAATTCAAGGCACACTTAACCAGCATGGCTACCACAGCATTCTGCAGCGATACGCCATCCCATCTGGTTTGTGTTTAGTGGGACTATCATTTCATTTTCAACAGGACAATGACCCAACACACATCAAGGCTGTGTAAGGGCTATTTTACCAAGAAGGAGAGTGATGGAGTGCTGCATCAGATAACCTGGCCTCCAAAATCCCCCGACCTCAACCAAATTGAGATGGTTTGGGATGAGTTGGACCGCAGAGTGAAGGAAAAGCAGCCAACAAGTGCTCAGCATATGTGGGAACTCCTTCAAGACTGTTGGAAAAGCATTCCAGGTGAAACTGGTTGAGAGAATGCCAAGAGTGTGCAAAGCTGTCATCAAGGCAAAGGGTGGCTATTTGAAGAATCTCAAATATAAAATATATTTTGATTTGTTTAACACTTCGGTTACTAAACTCAGCAAAAAAAAGAAACCTCTCACTGTCAACTGCGTTTATTTTCAGCAAACTTAACATGTGTAAATATTTGTATGAACATAAGATTCAACAACTGAGACATAAACTGAACAAGTTCCACAGACATGTGACTTACAGAAATTGAATAATGTGTCCCTGAACAAAGGGGGGGGGGGGGGGGGGGGTCAAAATCAAAAGTAAGAGTCAGTATCTGGTGTGGCCACCAGCTGCATTAAATACTGCAGTGCATCTCCTCCTCATGGACTGCACCAGATTTGCCAGTTCTTGCTGTGAGATGTTACCCCACTCTTCCACCAAGGCACCTGCAAGTTCCCGGACATTTCTGGGGGGGAATGGCCCTAGCCCTCACCCTCCGATCCAACAGGTCCCAGACGTGCTCAATGGGATTGAGATCCGGGCTCTTCGCTGGCCATGGCAGAACACTGACATTCCTGTCTTGCAGGAAATCACGCACAGAATGAGCAGTATGGCTGGTGGCATTATCATGCTGGAGGGTCATGTCAGGATGAGCCTGCAGGAAGGGTACCACATGAGGGAGGAGGATGTCTTCCCTGTAATGCACAGCGTTGAGATTGCCTGCAATGACAACAAGCTCAGTCCGATGATGCTGTGACACACCGCCCCAGACGGACCCTCCACCTCGATCCCGCTCCAGAGTACAGGCCTCGGTGTAACGCTCATTCCTTCAACTATAAACGCAAATCCGACCATCAACCCTGGTGAGACAAAACCGCGACTCGTCAGTGAAGAGCACTTTTTGCCAGTCCTGTCTGGCCCAGCAATGGTGGGTTTGTGCCCATAGGTAACGTTGTTGCCGGTGATGTCTGGTGAGGACCCGCCTTACAACAGGCCTACAAGCCCTCAGTCCAGCCTCTATCAGCCGATTGTGGACAGTCTGAGCACTGATGGAGGGATTGTGCGTTCCTGGTGTAACTCGGGCAGTTGTTTTGCCATCCTGTACCTGTCCCAGCAGGTGTGATGTTCAGATGTACCAATCCTGTGCAGGTGTTGTTACACGCGGTCTGCCACTGCGAGGACGATCAGCTGTCCATCCTGTCTCCCTGTAGCGCTGTCTTAGGCGTCTCACAGTACGGACATTGCAATTTATTGACCTGGCCACATCTGCAGTCCTCATGCCTCCTTGCAGCATGCCTAAGGCACGTTCACGCAGATGAGCAGGGACCCTGGGCATCTTTATTTTGGTGTTTTTCAGAGTCAGTAGAAAGGCCTCTTTAGTGTACTAAGTTTTCATAAGTATGATTTAATTGCCTACCGTCTGTAAGCTGTTAGTGTCTTAACGACCGTTCCACAGGTGCGTGTTCATTAATTGTTATTGGTTCATTGAACAAGCATGGGAAACTGTGTTTAAAGTCTTTACAATGAAGATCTGTGAAGATCTGTGAATTATCTTTGAAAGACAGGTTCCTGAAAAAGGGATGTTTCTTTTTTTGCAGAGTTTACATGATTCCATGTGTTATTTCATAGTTTTGATGTCTTCACTATTATTCTACAACGTAGAAAAAAGTCCCCCCCCAAAAAAAAAAAACTTGAATGAGGTGGTGTTCTACAACTTTTGACCGTTAGTGTATATATACATATTTTTTCCCCTTACTAAATAGCGATCTGTGACATAGGGTGCTGTCTGATGGAAATAAGCCAATTTTAGGACGTGTAGATGCACACTTGCTAAACCTACTGCCTACTGTTTCAAGTCTCCAGCCTATCATTCCTTCTGTGACCAACCAGCATTTTCCCCACTAATGGTTCAGATTGGGGGAGGGGAAGCTGATCCTAGATCTGTACCTAGGAGAAGCCACTTAGACTCACCATAGCCAAGCCTCCTATCTCTCGGACAGACAGGTAGAGGCGGCATAGGTCCAGGGGCTTCTTGCCCACGGCAGGCAGCATGGGTACGGGCGTGCCCCTCTCCTCCATGAAGGCAAGGTAGCGGTCCACCCACATTCTCCTCTCGGGCTCCCCGCCCATCTCATACAGGATGCGGATCTTCTCATTGGTCATGGTGGCCGGACTGGGCTTCTAAAGGGGCAGGGCATATAGTAGAGGGGGGGGGGGGGGGGGGGGTCAGTCAGGGCTACCACTGTTGTCATTGGTTATGGACACTTTCATACAGACAGATGTGATCAACATACATGTTTACATTATTATACTTATTTGTTGTTGTATATTCCATTCAAGCCCAGTTGAATGGCAGCTATACAGCCAGGTAGGTCCCACAGCAGTCAACAGAAACAGAGCATCATGGGAAAAGTAGTTCTACCTACCCCATGTGACACAGGTACACTCACAGGATTGGCAGACTTTCTCATTAACACAATCAATCATCTGAACAATAATAAGCAATACAAACTAGAGCTTTTCATGTGATAAGAGAAGCATTTGAGATATTGTGGGGCAGCAGGACTGCCAGGTAACCAGCATCGTATGGGAAAGAGATAGGAGGAAAGAGTGTGTTAGAATGAAATCCTTTGTCCAGCTCCAATTGCATACAAGTCTTAATAAGAAAGTCTCGGTCACAAATAACATCACCACCACAATCACATTTCAAGCACAATGTCAAAAAACACAGATACAAAAAAAATCGATTAAAAACGACAAGCTGTTGGGAAAGAAAACGAAATAAATAACCAATAAAACAAATAAAAGTGCTTGTGGCACTTACAGGGCTGGTGGGGGTCTTTGGCCAGGCCCCAGCGCCAGCGGGGTGGCTGCTAATGATATCGCTGCTGTCCTCCACCCCGTGACAGGAGGACAGACTAGCAGGGCTGGGGGACAGGGGACATGGGGTGGGGGGCTTGGACATACACTGAGAGGAGCTGTAGCGGTCCTGCGACGGGGAATAGATAGGACAAAAACCAAAACGCACACGCACACACACACACACATGCGCAAAACACACACCGCACGCACACAACAGAGCCACGTGATGAGAGATGTCAGTCTGGCTTTCTTTATCCTTTACGGTCTCCCACACTTTCTCACAAACACACCGTCAAACACACATGCAGAAAGCATACCAACAGCAAAACCTTTCCTCAAAGACATCCTGTGAGTGAGCACTCAGCAGCCAGTGCATACACGTGTGTGTTTGTGTGTCTACCGTACAGGGAAATCTGAACCTGTATGCAACCTTTCGCCTGCCTCTCTCTCTCTGCGTTCCCCCCCCCCTTTCTCTCCCTGAAGGCCTTCTCTCAGTCACATACACTTGGCATGGCTCTGGACAGAGAGCCTCCCCTGGAGTCTTTCAGGCAGGTTTGACTGGCTTCACAATATTCAAACACAATTGGAAAACCACACAGTGGAAACTACACGGCGAGAGGCGCCATACAGACAGATAGAGCAACGGCATTCTAGGGCAGGCAGGCAGCCAAACAGAAGGAGGCAAGGAGCTTTAGCACCAAAGGCCACAGCCATTATTAATAGTACTCTTATGTTCTCACGAGTCGAAACATGAAGCCATGCTAGCTCCTGCTGCAGTCTTTGCCCTGACAGCAGAAACTCACAAAGCCAGGCAAATATAGGAGGAGTGATCATTAACTAGATTGAGACAGAACAGAAATAACAGAAGTTCCTCTCAGACAAGTTGGGCTGGCAGACGTCTTCAGTTTGTGATCAAGAGGCCTTTCTCACCAGCCGGTAATGAGGCGAACAGACTCAAATGAACGCGGAGGGAGAAAAGTTGTTCACATTCACACAACTCTGTCTGGAATTAAGAAGAGGAGTACAAATACCAAGCTAAGCCATCGAGAGGGGAATTTGAAACGAGGGAGGGAGGGGGGGCGAAACGAAAAACTGAAAACCCCAAAAGAAGCTCTGACAAGAGAAAAAGGAACTCATGAGAGAGCATTGTGAACAGTAACAAGTTCTTTGCAGTCGGCTGGAGACAGGTTATTTTGGTATGCCTGTCTGTGTCACACATCCAAATCAGTCAAAAAGACAGACTCACTCATACAGTCATGAGTGGGGTAATAATGATGAACAATATGCTGAAAGAGAGTACGAAAAGCCTTTTTAATACGAAATGGCACTGCTATAAAGGAGCATTTATTTTGGAATCCACTCTCCCAGTAGGTACAGAAGAAGGCTATGATAGCGATACCGATCCGATCTCAGTGCTTCTTCCTTTAGAAAATCCTTACAACGACTCCATAATGTTTTTCTCAATTCTCTGTGTTCCTTTTTGTCTGCTGCCTCGTTAGATGCTGTGTTTGATGCGCTTTGCCACATTCAGGTTCCTCATCCAAACACATGCATTATTAGGACATGCTTTGAGAGGTACTGGCAGGAAATGAGTATGTATAAAAGAGACGGAGAGGGAAAGCAGCTGCCTCTGTTAGAGCGGTAGCTCGTACCTTGGGTTTAGGTGGTGGTTCGACGGCAGGGGCAGGAGTGTTGCCCTCCCTGTGCTGCTCTGGAGGTTTCTGTTTGGGGTCAGGGGGACCCACCATCCCCTCTCCTCCCATCTGCATGGGCCCTGTGGAGAGGGGAAAGGGGGTTAGTCTCTTGTGTCTGTCTGGTAGACATGTACAGAGATATTGGACATTGGGCTAGTTAGCTAGCCTGTTCCCAGATCTGTTTGTGTAGTGTAGCCAACTTATATGACCATGTGACCATATGAGTTGGCTACACAACACAAACAGATCTGGGAACAGGCTTTTAGTTAGCTGCTTTGTCAGAGTGTATGTCACCGAGTGTGGCATACCTGAGGGTGGGGGTGCGTTGAAGAGCGGGTGGGGCCCCTGTGGGGTCATCCTTCCAGCGGTGTTGGCCCCTGGCTGCTGGCTGTAGAGGCCTCCAGGGCTGGGGCCCATTGGGTTCATGCCTGGGTGGTGGTGGGGCATGGGGGTCATTCCCTGCCTGAAAACCACAGAGCAAGAGTTTAGATTAGTCATTTATCATCACCTTAATACATAACATTATTACCAAAGGCATTATATTCATACCGTACAGTCGTGGTCAAAAGTTTTGAGAATTACACAAATATTAATTTTCTAAGTCTGCTGCCTCAGTTTTTATGATGGCAATTTGCATATACTCCAGAATGTTATGAAAAGTGATCAGATGAATTGCAATTAATTGCAAAGTCCCTCTTTGCCATGAAAATGAACATTATCCCCAAAAAACATTTCCACTGCATTTCAGCCATGCCACAAAAGGACCAGCTGACATCATGTCAGTGATTCTCTCGTTAACACAGGTGAGACTGTGGACGAGGACAAGGCTGGAGATCACTCTGTCATGCTGATTGAGTTAGAATAACAGACTGGAAGCTTTAAAAGGAGGGTGGTGCTTGAAATCATTGTTCTTCCTCTGTTAACCATGGTTACCTGCAAGGAAACACGTGCCGTCATCATTGCTTTGCACAAAAATGGCTTCACAGGCAAGGATATTGCTGCTAGTAAGATTGCACCTAAATCAACCATTTATCGGATCATCAAGAACTTCAAGGAGAGAGGTACAATTGTTGTGAAGGCTTCAGGGCGCCCAAGAAAGTCCAGCAAGCGCCAGGACCGTCTCCTAAAGTTGATTCAGCTGTGGGATCGGGGCACCACCAGTGCAGAGCTTGCTCAGGAATGGCAGCAGGCTGGTGTGAGTGCATCTGCATGCACAGTGAGGCGAAGACTTTTGGAGGATGGCCTGGTGTCAAGAAGAGCAGCGAGGATGCCACTTCTCTCCAGGAAAAACATCAGGGACAGACTGATATTCTGCAAAAGGTACAGGGATTAGACTGCTGAGGACTGGGGTAAAGTCATTTTCTTTCCGATTGTTTGGGGCATCCGGAAAACACCTTGTCCGGAGAAGACAAGGTGAGCGCTACCATCAGTCCTGTGTCATGCCAACAGTAAAGCATCCTGAGACCATTCATGGGTGGGGTTGCTTCTCAGCCAAGGGAGTGGGCTCACTCACAATTTTGCCTAAGAACACAGCCATGAATAAAGAATGGTACCAACACATCCTCCGAGAGCAACTTCTCCCAACCATCCAAGAACAGTTTGGTGACGACCAATGCCTTTTCCAGCATGATGGAGCATCTTGCCATAAGGCAAAAGTGATAACTAAGTGGCTCGGGGAACAGAACATCGCCATTTTGGGTCCATAGCCAGGAAACTCCCCAGACCTTAATCCCATTGAGAACTTGTGGTCAATCCTCAAGAGGCGGGTGGACAAAAAAAAACCCACAAATTCTGACAAACTCCAAGTATTGATTATGCAAGAATGGGTTGCCATCAGTCAGGATGTGGCCCAGAAGTTAATTGACAGCATGCCAGGGCGGATTGCAGAAGTCTTGAAAAAGAAGGGTCAACACTGCAAATATTGACTCTTTGCATAAACTTAATGTAATTGTCAATAAAAGCCTTTGACACTTACGGAATGCTTGTAATGATACTTCAGTATACCATAGTAACATCTGACAAAAATATCTAAAAACACTGAAGCAGCAAACTTTGTGAAGACCAATACTTATGTCATTCTCAAAACTTTTGACCACGACTGTACATTAAACTATCAGTGGAGGCTAGTGAGGGGAGGACAGCTCACAGTTTTGACTGGAATGGAATGAATGGAACCGTATCAAACACAGGGAAACCATATTCATTCCGGTTCAGCCATTACTATGAGTCAGCCACCTCTGTTATACAGTACTTTCAAGTTGAACTGACGGACAGATGGACAGACAGACACATAGGTAGATGGAGGTATTTTAGTTGTGAGCAAGAGACAATATGAATAATGCATGTTGGTAATCAAAAGCAGTGCAACAGCAGCTTTTCTCAACGACACAAAAGGTAACACGCTGTTAAAACAGAAGGAGAGAGAAGAAACATCTACAACATTAAATCCTGGGGGAAATAATATCCACATCAAAAGGCTGGGGAGCAGTGAGAAGAAGAAACACCATTTATTTACTGCTCTTTTCCCACCCACCATCAGGCTCCCTGGGTGCTGAGCGACACACAGAGGGTGCATCCTAATTATGTCTTCTTCCTCCCAAAGTGTGCACTCGTTCACTTCCTTTAACTTATTTTAAAGGAAATGGCTGTTATAAGAAATATGGTGAAAACTCTCTCTAGCTCATGCCTCCACCAATCCAATGCTTTTAAAATGTGTGGGAAGTAGTGAATGAGTGCACACTTCAGGAGAAAGGAAAGATTATTGGGACGTACCCAAACAGACAGCACACACCTTGATTCTTCCCTCTTCATTTCCCTTTGAGGGGAAATTAAATGAGTAACATGTCCCTGACCTCTATTGGAGTAACACTTCCATACCCAACCAGTTTACCATTATTGGAGTCCCAAATAGCATCATATTCCCTACATAGTGCACTACTTTTGACCAGGGCCCAAAATGCTCTAGTAAACATGGTGCACTATGTAGAGAACAGGGTGCCATTTGGGATACAACCATTGTCTCCCACCACCATACCAACATCCATCCCCCGCCAACCCACTGTAACTCACTGAGGCTAATAATGAGACAATCTAGATTACCAATTAAATCAATACTAAACTAATGTAGCTAACAATCCAATCAATGCTACAGGGGATTGGACTTACCTTCCCTCTCTCGCTCTGTCTGACAGGAATGTTCCCCCTCATTTTTTAGGCACTGAGCAAATTTCAGGTCTCCTGAGCGCAAACTTGAACATTGTGAAAATTCTGTGCAACTTCCAGCACGCGTTTACTGTGAACACTGAGGCTGTACCCGCTTTAAGTTAGTTTCAGACAGTGGTCAAGTAGGCTACTGTGGCTATTTGATAACGCAGGCCTACCAGAGTGGCCTACCATCAAAAACAATGGAATGCATCCCATAACATTTTAACATGGAAATAGATGTTCTATCATTCAGTCTACAGTAGCAGCCAATGTGTGGTGTTCAATGTAGGCCTACATTCCATAAGACTTTTGAAAAAAACATGCAGGGCTTGACATTAACCCGTTGATCAACTTGTCCTTCAGACAACGAGGTGACTGAAAATGTTGTGTTGTTTGATGCAAGAAACCACTTTACCATTATTAAAGAGAATCAGACAAATGTTCCTACCCTCTGCCTATTGGCTACTTAGATTTTTCACACCTGTCTCAAAACACTGCCCCTTTAAGACAAAAAAAGCTCTTTACCTGACTGGCTTTTCAAAGATGTCTAGAAATGTACACATTTTGTGCTCTTTTGGAAGCAATCACTCCCCCATTGCTGACTACAATTTATATATAACTGGGCTAATAACTCACTAACTAGCAAAGGATATGAACAAATGTGCACACGTGGCTACATTCAGCTCTCGCTTTGATCTCAAAACAAGTGCATCTACTCACGACTGCTCATACTGTAAACACAGTCCAGTCCAAAGTGAATGGCACAGATCCATATATGGCAATGGTCTATTTACATATAGGCCTAATGCAGCTCTGATTGGTTATGCCGCACCGGTCTGTGTAGAGTAGGGGCTGAGTGGTGCCTGTCAATGCAATAGAATCCTACTCCGATGCGTTCTGCCTACAACAAAATCTCTTGCATAGTTCGTTTTGTTTCATTGAAAGTGGCTAATATTGCATTGATTCGATCACAATTCCCACAGTAAAGGGAAACGTTGATAGTGTTAACTAAGGGGGAAAACTCTAGAAAGTTGAGCGAAGTTGAATCTCGTGCTTCTCTGCGCGGGCTGATATTTCTTCTGTGTGGCAGTCCCGGGGGAGCTGCGAGCCCGCACGCAGCTTAGAGGGAACACTGACAGTCTCACTAATAGTATATCCAATCCTTTTGAGTTGCCCATGTTTTATTTCAAACAAGTTCTGAATTTCTAAATCAGCATTGTTCATTTTTGACTTTGCAGGTTCATAATATTGCTTGACTTTTTCTCTGATTTGTCAAGGGATTTCTTCGAAGGTGCAAGACATACAAATAAATTATTGTACACATCCGCTGGTCTCTGACAAAGCCATGCAGTAGCAGGAGATAAAACATGCCCATGTTTACTGGCCACAGTGGCCAGGTCAGTATCACAGCCCACAGTCGAGGATTGGGACTCCTGTGCAGTAGAGCCCCAGTGGAGCCCAGGGTTAGTCTGTCTGAGTGACTGGGGGAGAGTGTCTCCAGAGCAGCCCAGGGTTAGGTTAGTGCTGTGACCAGTGGACAGCACCATGCAGAGTCTGTATTACAGACTGCAGCCGTGACACTGACACCTACCCGTACTGCTCAGCCTGCTGCATCATGGGATGGATATGTCTCTTTGCACTGCTGACCTGGGGGTGGTGGGAAGGAGAGTGGGGAGGGTGATGGGGTCGGGGATGGGGGTGTGGGGAGGTTTGGGGGTGATGATGGGGATGGGGGTGAGGGTGGGGCTGATGATGGGGCTGGGGGTGGTTAGATGGAGAGGAGGGAAAGTGATGGGGTTGAGGGTGTGGATGGGGTTGAGGGTGAGAGTGGGGCTGAGGATGGGGGCTGTGTTGGGGATGAGGATGGGGGCTGTGTTGGGGATGAGGATGAGGGCTGTGTTGGGGATGAGGATGGGGGCTGTGTTGGGGATGGGTGTGTGGGGAGGTTTGGGGGTGATAATGGGGATGGGGTTGAAGGTGAGGATGGGGGCTGTGTTGAGGATGGGGGCTGTGTTGGGGATGGGGTTGAGGGTGTGGGGAGGTTTGTGGGTGGGGATGGGGGGAGGGAGAGAGGGGAGGACGCGCCCCAGGCCAAGACTGGCTGGGGTAGGCAGGGGAGCGCATGTAGGGAGGCCTGGAATGAGGGACGGAAGGAGAAGAAGTCTCTTTGGTTTCCAAAGTCATACAGAGACATGAGGAAAAAGTCTGTAGCGTTGTTTAGTACACACCTCATAACCTTGGTGTGTGAAAGATGGGTGGATGCGGGGTGTGGAGGAGTGAATGTGAACTTATGTGTAAGTATAGCCCTTGGTTGCATCCCAAATGGCACAATATCCCCTACGTAGTACACTACATTTGACCAGAGCCATATGGGCCATGGTAAAAAAATAAAATAGTGCACTATATAGGGGGTAGGGTGTAATTTGGGACGCATCCTATATGCATGTATAACCCTTCTGTGGCCCTCCCTCCCTGGCCCCTGTCCTGACTCACCGGCCCTGGGCAGAGGGGTTGGGACCAGCGTTTGGACCCTGCATGGTGTTGGGGCCGGGTCCTGCCTCGTGGCCCGGCTTGCGATTAATGTTGGGCAGGGGCGGTCTCATGCCCTGACCCTGTCCGGCAGGCTGCGGCATGCTGGGAGAGGTGGGGGCCATGGTGTTGGTGGTGGCACAGGGGTAGGGGCGCCCGCTGGCCACCAGACCCAAGCCTCGCCCGGCGGGCATGGAGCCACAGGGCTGTCCGGGGCCCTGGCCATGCATGGGGCTGCTGGCGTTCATGCCCAAACTGTTGCTCATGCCAGGGCCTGGGCCGCTGTAGTTGGCACTGGGAGCCCCGCCGTAGTTTGGGGGTCTGGGGTAGTTACCTAGAGACAGAGAAATACAGTAACTCATCAGGACTGAGAATCATCAGCTTGATTCACGGACACTTCATTCACCTATCCATGTTAATACTTTCAAAAGCAGGGGCCCTGGTCAAAAGTAGTGCACTACAGAGGGAATAGGATGCTATTTGGGATGTAAGCTATGTGATGTGAACAGAGCATTGCCTCATGTTCCTCTGTTCCACCTGATGTTCTCTACTTCAGCCAGACCGGTTACTTTCACAATCTGTCATAGTGTATTTCACAAACGCTTTTGTCATGTGAGACTTCCAAAAATACATTATCTCGGCCGTGGCTTTGGAGGGAGAGCTGCCATTTTGGCTCTTCCTGGAGTTATTCTTGGTCTGCCCCTATAACGAGCTCTGTTCACAGGAGAAGAGGATGAGAGAAAGCGAAGGGAGAGGGGGGCAGGTAGGGAGGAAAGTGGAGGGAGAGAACAGAAGAGAGAAGAAGCTAAAATAACAGAAGAGGGGGATGAGAGTATAGGAGAGGGAGAGGGTAGGCCTAAGCCCTGGCTGCCAGTCAGAAACGGTTGAGCGTGAAAAAGCCAGCAGCGTGGGCAGTTCAAACCGGTGCGCCTGGCACATACTACTATACCCCGTTCAAAGGCACTTAAATATTTTGTCTGAACGGCACACATACACAATCCATGTCTCAATTGTCTCAAGGCTTAAAAATCCTTCTTTAACCTGTCTCCTCCCCTTCATCTACACTGATTGAAGTGGATTTAACAAGTGACATCAATAAGGGATCATAGCTTTCACCTGGATTCACCTGGTCAGTATGTTTTGTACACTCGGTGTATATGGAAATTATCTGGCAGCGTCAGCTCCTCTGTAGAGTCATGTTAATTCCAGAATCCCCCTGGGGAACACGGGGTGTGACCAGTGATGTATTTAAACCCTGGATTGCTAATGCTATCTATGTATTGGTCAATGAGAGGCTGTGAAGCCACTGGTCGGCCATATTGGCACTCCCCAGAAGGTGCAGTCCTCCATAGGAATTAATGAAATTCTACACTATTTCCGAATGTTTCAAGGACAAAATGACATGTATTTAAGTATTTTTTGTTGTAGTGGGGAGTGTAACATTAGAACTTGTAAAAAATTATACTGTAAGGAAAATTGTAATATATTTGTTCATTTTCATGTTTAGCTCACACATAATTTTAAAGTATCTATTAAGGTGTCTGTAATAGAATAAATGTGGTAAAAACAAAAGGTAGACATTAATAAATGCATTTCTATATATTCACAAATATTTTTTACAATGGTGGGGGAGTGCCAAGATGGAAGCGCGGTGGCTTCAAAACAGCGCCCCCGTCAGTCATCTAATGTACAGTTGAAGTCGGAACATTACATACACTTAGGTTTGAGTCATTAAAACTAGTTTTTCAACCACTCCACAAATTTCTTGTTAACAAACTATAGTTTTGGCAAGTCGGTTAGGACATCTACTTTGTGCATGACACAAGTAATCTTTCCAACAATTGTTTACAGACAGATTATTTCACTTATAATTCACTGTATCACAATTCCAGTGGGTCAGAAGTTTACATACACTAAGTTGACTGTGCCTTTAAACAGCTTGGAAAACTCCAGAAAATGATGTCATGGCTTTAGAAGCTTCTGATAGGCTAATTGACTGACATCATTTGAGTCAATTGGAGGTGTACCTGTGGATGTATTTCAAGGCCTACCTTCAAACTCAGTGCCTCTTTGCTTGACAGCTTGGGAAAATCTAAAGAAATCAGCCAAGATCTCAGGAAAAAATTGTAGACCTCCACAAGTCTGGTTCATCCTTGGGAGCAATTTCCAAACGCCTGAATGTACCACGTTCATCTGTACAAACAATAGTACGCAAGTATAAACACCATGGGACCACGCAGCCGTCATACCGCTCAGGAAGGAGACGCGTTCTGTCTCCTAGAGATGAACGTACTTTGGTGCGAAAAGTGCAAATCAATCCCAGAACAACAGCAAAGGACCTTGTGAAGATGCTGGAGGAAACGGGTACAAAAGGATCTATATCCACAGTAATACAAGTCCTATATCGACATAACCTGAAAGGCCGCTCAGCAAGGAAGAAGCTACTGCTCCAAAACCGCCATAAAAAAGCCAGACTACGTTTTGCAACCGCACATGGGGACAAAGATCAAACTTTTTGGAGAAATGTCCTCTGGTCTGATGAAACAAAAATAGAACTGTTTGGCCATAATGACCATCGTTATGTTTGGAAGAAAAGGGGGGACGCTTGCAAGCCGAAGAACACCATCCCAACCGTGAACCACGGGGGTGGCAGCATCATGCTGTGGGGGTGCTTTGCTGCTGGAGGGACTGGTGCACTTCACAAAATAGATGGCATCATGAGGAAGGAAGATTATGTGGATATATTGAAGCAACATCAAGACATCAGTCAGGAAGTTAAAGCTTGGTCGCAAATGGGTCTTCCAAATGGACAATGATCCCAAGCATACTTCCAAAGTTGTGGCAAAATGGCTTAAGGACAACAAAGTCAAGGTATTGGAGTGGCCATCACAAAGCCCTGACCTCAATCCTATAGAAAATGTGTGGGCAAAACTGAAAAAGCGTGTGCGAGCAAGGAGGCCTACAAACCTGACTCAGTTACACCAGCTCTGTCAGGAGGAATGGGCCAAAATTCACCCAACTTATTGTGGGAAGCTTGTGGAAGGCTACCTGAAACGTTTGACCAAAGTTAAACAATTTAAAGGCAATGCTACCAAATACTAATTGAGTGTATGTAAACTTCTGACCCACTGGGAATGTGATGAAAGAAATAAAAGCTGAAAGAAATAATTCTCTACTATTATCCTGACATTTCACATTCTTAAAATAAATTGGTGATCCTAACTGAACTAAGACAGGTAATTCTAACTAGGATTAAATGTCAGGGATTGTGAAAAACTGAGTTTAAATGTATTTGTCTAAGGTGTATGTAAACTTCCGACTTCAACTGTATATACACTGAACAAAAATATAAAACGCAACATTCAACAATTTCAAAGATTTTACTGAGTTACAGTTCATATAAGGAAATCAGTCAATTGAAATAAATGAATTAGGCCCTAATCTATGGATTTCACATGACTGGGAATACAGATATTCATCCGTTGGTCAAAAAAAGTAGGGGCGTGGATCAGAAAACCAGTCAGTATCTGGCGTGACCACCATTTGCCTCTCCTTCGCATAGAGTTGATCAGGCTGTTGATTGTGGCCTGTGGAATGTTGTCCCACTCCTCTTCAATGTCTGTGTGAAGTTGCTGGATATTGGCGGGAACTGGAACACGCTGTTGTACACGTAAATCCAGAGCATCCCAAACATGTTCAATGGGTGACATGTCTGGTGAGTATGCAGGCCATGGAAGAACTGGGACATTTTCAGCTTCCAGGAGTTGTTCACAGATCCTTACGACATGGGGCCGTGCATTATCATGCGGAAACATGAGGTGATGGCGGCGGATGAATGGCACGACAATGGGCCTCTGGATCGCATTTGTGTTCATTGTCCTTAGCTTATGCCTGCCCATACCATAACCCCACCGCCACCATGGAGCACTCTGTTCACAATGTTGACATCAGCAAACCGCTCGCCCACACAATGCCATAGTGGTCTGTGGTTGTGAGGCCGGTTGGACGTACTGCCAAATTCTCAAAAACGACGTTGGAGGCAGCTTTTGGTAGAGAAATGAACATTACATTCTCTGGCAACACCTCTGGTGGACATTCCTGCAGTCAGCATGCCAATTGCACGCTCCCTCAAAACCTGAGAAATATGTGGCATTGCGCTGTGTGACAAAACTGCACATTTTAGAGTGGCCTTTTATTGTCCCCAGCACAAGGTGTGCCTGTGTAATTATCAAGCTGTTTAATCAGCTTCTTGATATGCCACACCTGTCAGGTGGATAGATTATCTTGGCAAATGAGAAATGCTCACTAACAGGGATGTAAACAAATTCGGGCACAACATTTTAGAGAAATAAGCTTTTTGTGTGTATGGAACATTTCTGGGATCTTTTATTTCAACACTTTACACATTTTTGTTCAGTGTATAAATCTTTGTGTGTGACACAGATCAGAGACTAGGTAAACCCCCCACCCTCTATATGCTCCCTCCACCTCCACAGAAACATAGTCTGGAGTCCCAAATGGCACCCTATTCCCTATATGGTGCACTACTTTTGACCAGGGCCCATAGGGACATGTACTGCTCAGGGCTGTTGCATAGATGCTTATAGATAGTTGTGAAGGGGACCTCTGTTTTAGGCTTTCTTTAGGGGTGAGACATTGGAATCGAGTTATTTGAATTACTGGAGACATGCAGCGCGTCGCCAACCCTTTGGTTGACTGGATGAAAGCCTAGTGTGCAGCAATCATCAATCTACTCTGTTGTTTCTGCTGAGGAAGAAAACCAACCCATGAACGAATGTGTGTTGTGCGTGAGTATGGGGTCATGTGCGTACTCATCTGGAGCGGGGGCTCACACACACATTGGGTCATTATAGTAATCCATCTCATGTGTTGTGCCTTTATGATGAATGCGTGGCCAATGTGTGTGTGTGTGTTTTCATAGCTCTGGTCCTCGCCCCCACCCTCTCTCCCTGCTCCAGGAGCCTGATTAATAGTCCTTGCTGCTCTGTGTGTGCGCCACTGCTCTGCTCTGTTGCCCTGCTAGGCCTGGAGTCTGGCTCTGAACACCTCACACTAGACCTGGGTTCAAATACTATTTGAAATCTTTCAGATACTTTCAGCATTTGCTTTAGCCCACCTGGAGTGCCAGGTTGGAGGGGTCTGGAGTTTTGGGAGCATTCTATTGGTTCCATTGCTCCAGGCACGCTCAATCAAGCCCAGATAAAGTATTTGAACCCAGGTCTGCTGGATAGCACAGCCAGCCACAGAGAAAGAGATGGAACAACTCTCCTCCATT